>NC_140581.1:469016571-469621571 GCF_964204655.1 Triturus cristatus | reverse complement strand
AGCTGAAGAACCAAGGATGGAGAGTGCAAAGAAGCACGATGCACCTTCAGGAGACGAAGCCTTTCAGTTTCGAATGGGTCTCAATGACAACAAAGCAGGAATGGAAGGCCTGGATAAAGAGAAAATCAACAAAATCATAATGGAAGCCACAAAGGTGTGAACTCTGTAGCATGCTAACTATATTCAAACATAGTTGTTTTG
Source organism: Triturus cristatus (assembly GCF_964204655.1). Classification (NCBI taxonomy): domain Eukaryota; kingdom Metazoa; phylum Chordata; class Amphibia; order Caudata; family Salamandridae; genus Triturus; species Triturus cristatus. Next base: position 469,621,370 of record NC_140581.1, on the reverse strand, counting down.
TTGTACACTAATTGTATTGAATGAACAGTATCTTACGTCAGCATTTATTTTAAAAGAAAATTCGTTACTTGGCTGGATGGGCAGTGAAGTTCCCTGCTGGCCAGAAAAGTCCAAATCGAGAGGGATTTAATCAAGTAATCACTTTCAACCTGAACATGCAGTTACACGGCTGAACAGAATATTCTTCCACTCATCACATCATTAGTGCCTCAGATCCCACTACAAAGGGTGGTTGTATAATGTCTCCTTGACACTCCCTTCATACATGGTGCGCACAAATGACTCCATCCCCCCACACAAATACTGCCCATAATTAGACCATAAAAATGCAGCTCTGATTGTGAGCCGTGCTCAGTAACAACCAGCAACTAAAGCTAATTTAGCAGTTGAAGATGTCAGTAGCAGGGGGTGTGACCAGGTTTGAAGTAAGCACAGCCCCAAACACATCTAGTCCCAACCCCTTATCTGCCAGCAGTGACAGATGGAGGGTCTTAAAGGCAGGCGTTTCCCACCACGGGTGCCTCTGCCTGTATTTGCATAATGTGCGGTCCTTACTTTAAGCCTAATTCTTGTCACACCATGCTGACAGTAGTAATTGCCCTCAATGACAGGAGCGGCAGATGGTTGTGTGATATCAACATGGCATAACAACCACCACCATACTGATGCACTGCTCCATCTGACAGCCCTACAGAGCCCCTTGATGCTACCATACGGAACTGATGTCAGAACCCTAAAGACTCAAGGCCTTGTGGCAGTCCTTAGGACTATCTTCTATGGAGTTTGTAAGCAACACTACGGATAAAAGCAGGGAATTCTCATATGCCAGCTCAAGAAATCCTTGTGGAGGTCTTGAACCCCAGGGAGTTATAAACAGGGAAGTTACTACCTGGTTACATCTGGCGAGTCTCACCTCCACCCTACTACCATCTCTCCTCTCTGCCATGTGAAGATTTTGTGGTAAGTGCTGTTTGTCAATTCTTACATAATGTATATTTGTCAGGCCACAGGCAAAGGTTGAGTCGGGGAGACGGGCATCTCATTGACGTTATCCCAACCTTCCCCCATGCCTTTTAACTAGCAGATTGAGATGCAGTACTTTGGTGACGGAAAGCTACTGCCACTTTTTGCCAAGGTTTAAATACAGCAATAATGTTCGAACTCCATACATAATTGAATAGGAAAGTAATGAAGGAAGTTTAATGCTATCATAACGCAGTTGCTATGTGAAGGCCTGGCACTCATTGTGGAGAGCAGGGAGGAGGGAAGCCTTCGTGACCTTCATAATAGGCGCAGCAGAAACGCTAGATAGCTTCTTGTTGAGGTACGCGAGACCAAATATGGCACCGGCTTTTCTTTTCAAGCTGGCTATATGGGCCGTCGGTTTGGAGGTCTCACTGAAACATACCCCGAAATAATTGTACTTCTTAGTTGTTTTAATGACCCCGGCGCCCATGCACTATGTTAGAAATTTCATGTTCTTGTGAGGGCCACAAATCAAGACTTTGGTCTTGTCTTGGTTGATCATAAGGAAGTTTGCTTCGTTATATGGCTCAGGGCTCGCTAAATCCCGATTTTAGTGTGGTCCATTAAAACCATGTTGTCAGCATACTGTAAGATGTGTAAGTTTGACTGGCCTAAGTGTTGGAGTGCTAGGCAGCTACTCTCCAGGTATTTGCCCAGGTCGGCTGTATATAAATTAAAAAGGAGGGCAAGGTCGAACCCTTGCTGACGCTGCCATCAGTCGAAATTTTCGCAGTGACTGAGTTGGGACTTTTTTTTGCAAAAACAATTTTTATTGCTTTACACAGTTACAATTACCGTCATCAATTATTATCGTGCCAACAGTCATATCCAGCTGCTATGAACCAATGCATAACCTAAGCTAAACCACTACCAACTAGCAATTCGTTGACCATCAGCACTCCCATATGCATATACACCCTCCCCCATGTCAGTGTGCCAAAATACCAGGTATAAGGATAATTCTCTCTTTTTAAGTTGCCGTGTTATTGGTTGCGGGCCACTCCCCACCCCCACAGTCAGGCTCAGAGCTGTAGTGACTGAGTTGGGACTTGTTACCACACGGACCCACGTGTTAGAGAACAGAGAGATGATCGCCATCAGTAATTTTGCAGTAATCCCCCATTTGTTCAGTTTTCTCCATAGGGTGAGTCGGTCGACCTTGTCGAATGCAGCGCTGTAGTCAGTGAAGCATCAGAAAAGAGAGGGCTGGCAATTTTGAGCTTCTCGGTGACTCGGAGCTGCCAGTGGCGTGATGTTATCAATGGTTGAAGCAGATGCGCGGAATCCTTCTGGAAGAATGGCAGGACATCATTTACAGTAGCCCAGTCCTCTAGTTGTTGAAGGAGTATTCGGGTGTAGACTTCGGCCTCTAGATCTAAAGGGGCTAGCAGACAGTAGTGAGATGGAGTAGTCTGGTTCCCTTTTATAGAAATTGGGCACCGAATGGAGCTCCTCCACTCGTCTGGTGCTTGCTCTGAATGGAAGGCTTAGTTGAAGAGGGGGGTTAGCACCTTTGCTCAGTCTTCCAAGGCACATTTGAATATTTCAGCCAGAGGCCATTAAAGCTTGGGGTGCGTTGTTTTTCATTTATTCTATAAGCTAGCATTCCTGGGCCAGCTCAATCAGTTTATACTGTGTTCCTGATGGTAAGTCTGTAGTACCCCGTTTATAAATGCCCACTATTGCAGTTAACTGGCCAATGTATAATGCATTCACATATTTGATTCAGGATTCTTCTGGAACGACATTATTCCTGGAACAGTTGACAGATTTGAGTTTATTGATACATCTCGTCTACTTCTGTGCCATGTTTAGCTAGCATTATTTTATAGACACCGTCTTTTAAGATTTCTTTTGCTTTTAAAATTATGTGCTGTGGTTCCCCTACCTGCACTTGTACCTCAGCTGGTCACTTGTTTCCATGCCGCACTCCGATCCACCACTGGGTTTCCCCACTTGATGTGAAGAGTGCAGCACTTTGAAATCCCGGCTTCCTGTTCGCTGGGGACTGCTGGGGGCAGAGCGGGCTGCCTACATAAGTCACATGCCTTATTCGGCACGCAGCAGACGCGCGCAGCGGGTGCGCCAAAGGAGCACCAGAGGTAAGCCTGTCTGCGGCCGACCGGGGCTAGGGGCTAGCAATTATGCCCGTTCCACTACTTATTCGGCAGCTGAACTGATACAACTACAGGGGACTTGGACTTTAGATCCTAAGACTCTGACTACCCTTGATGAGTTAGGGATCTCGGCACATGGGGATACAATGTTAGGAGCCACTTATGCTGGGGAAACTTATACATACAACAAGCCCCCTTCAGTTACTATTACTCCTGAGGCGAAGGATATCACAATTAGCTATTTGAACACTCGTTCAATGGTAAAACATCAGCTCGAATTATTTCAGTTTATCAACTCTGATAAACCTGACATCCTCCTACTCTCAGAAACGTGGCTTTCTGATGAATCTGCCCCCGACATCTTGGCAGCAGTTCCCGATAATTATTACATTCTTCAGTCAAACAGGCCCTCAGGTAAAGCTGGGGGGAGGGGTCGCAGCTATTATACATCAGATACTTCAGCTTACTGTACTGGGGATTGCAGGTATCCCTTCAGTTGACAGTTTAATACTGAAATTTGAATCATCCCAGTCTCCTTTTATCTGCTGCTTATTTTATAGACCTCCCTATCATATGCCTACATTCCCTCAACTGTTGGGTGAAAAGATCTCACACTTAGCCATTAACCATGCCTGACTCCTCATAATTGGAGATTTTAATTATTGGCCCAGCGATGTACGGAAAAGCACTGATTCCCTAGAATTCACTGACCTCCTTTCTGGAATGAACTGCGTCCAACATATAAAGGTAACCACCCACATAAAGGGACATATTTTAGATCAAGACTGATCCTCTAACCTAGAAATTTCCAAGCCTACAATTTCCGTGTGTACCTGGTCGGACCACCATATTATCTTATTCATGATATCTAGTATTTCCCCTCCTAAAAATCTACAGGAAAGAAATCACTTGGCCAGAAACTGGAACCGCGTCGACATTAGCGATTTCTGTTCACTACTAACTGCCACTGCCCCTATGGCACAGGAATCCCTCAACACTCAGGCTAAAAACATCAAGACATGGCTCGAATCCGCAAGCGATCAACTCGCCCATCTTAAGAAAATCAGAATTAAGCGACCACATGATGCCCAACGTTGGTTTTCCAATGATTTGAAATGTAAAAAACTAACATTCCGGCAAGCCGAACGCCGATGGAGGCAAGATTATTCCCTGGATAAAAAAGCTCTTTATATAACTCAACTAAAAGAATATAAAAAAGCCATTCTCTAGACTAAAGTAGACTATTTCTCCTTAAAAATCACTACTTCGGCCAACGAGTCCAAAGATATTTTCTCTATAGTGGACGAACTCACCAATCCAGATAGTCACTATGAAACTTGTTCCATCTCTCAATTCTTATTTCATTGAGAAAATTGCCTCTATCAAGGCTAGCATCTCTCCTCCTATGTCCACACTGCCATCTCCTGATCTAGGCAAAAACCCACTTTTCCTAGACCAAATTCCCTTAATCTCTAATGAAAATCTTTTCACTCTACTTAAGAGTCAGTTCTGGCTTTCCTACTGACTGCTGCCCGCCTCATATCCTACGTGAAGCTTTTTTTTACCTCCCCGGATCCGCCTCTTTTATTTCTCAACACCTCCCTCAAATTGGGTATTGTCCCCGGCACCCTTAAAACTGCTGAAATTGTTCCCATCCTGAAGAAACCCAATTCGGATCCTTTGGTCCTCTGCAATTATCGTCCTATTTCTTTGTTGCCTTACTTAGGTAAAATCTTAGAAGCTCACGTGACAGACTGCCTTTGTTCCTTTATCGAACAATCTCACTTTCTTGACTCTCGCCAGGTGGGATTTAGACCTGCCCACTCAGTCGAGTCAGTCATCCTTGCAGTCATGGATGAGCTCAGAGGGGGTGCTGACAAGGGCCTCACCCAGACTCTGGCACTCCTGGATCTATCGGCCGCGTTTGACACGGTCGATCATGGTCTCCTGATTGACCGTGTCGGTACTAAAGTGGATCTCTTCCTACCTCAGCGACTGATTCCAAGCAGTTCGTCCCGCTCGTTTCTCCTCTCACAAAAAGAAATCGACTTGTGGGGTTCCTCAAGGGTCTTCCCTTTCGCCCCTTTTGTTTAACTTGCATCTTTTGTCTCTGATTCGGTCCTTACGTGGAAAAATGGTTGAAACTTTTAATTACGCTGACGACCTACAGTTAGTGTCTGACATTAACTCTTCCACCTCCTCAGTGTCTATTTTCCAATCTATCATTAGTTTTATCAGTGATTGGATGAATGATAATCACCTGAAATTAAACCCTGATAAAACTGAGCTTATTTTTACAGGTGGAACTGCCAACCCATGGAATTCCAACTTTTGGCACTCTATGCTGGGCAGTCCCCCGGTTGCTCTGTCTGGGGTTTTGATCAGCAGCGATTTATCCATGAAGGCCCAAATCAGCGCAGTGGTCTCCTCTTGTTTTTACCACTTTAGAAGAATCCGCAAGATCAGTAGATTCTTGACCACTGAGGCCTTGACTCTGGTCATGTTAGCACTGGTAATCTCACGCATTGACTATGCTAACTCACTATATGCTGGTATCCCGGCTTACCAACTGCATCGTTTACAGTTAGTGCAAAATCAGTCGGCAAGGCTGATTGTCTGTCAGCCTATGCGACATCATGTCAAACTCCTTATGAAGAGTCTACACTGGCTCCCGGTGGCCAAACGCTGTGCCTTCAAGCTAGGATGTACCATCTTTAAAGCCTTAGCCGGGAATGGACCAGACTTCATTTCCTCGAGGATTCAACACTATGCTCCTTTCCGCAATTTACGTATCTCCAACTCAAATTTCCTCATCACCCTCTCATTTAAACGTAAAAAACATGGAGGGCTCAGATTTGCAGTCCTGGCCCTGCAATTTTGGACCTTGCTCCCTATGGAAGTGAGGCTGGCAACCCCTTATGAGCATTTCAGAAAACTGCTAGAGACCTTTTTATTTTCTCAGTCATATCAGTAAGCCTATTGTGCTGTAAATGCTGCTTTTTCCACTGACCTCAGCGCCATGAAACCGCCTGGTGTACATGCGCTCTATAAGCACTTTTAACATAACATAACATTGATATGGTTCCAAAAGCTGGTGAAACTTGATTCCTGCTCTGGTGCTTCCTTTACTTCCCAAGTTGTTCTTTTATATTTCTTGCACATATTAGCTGCCATCGTAGCTGAGTTTGCAATGGGGTTATGTTTATAAATGCCTGGATATACTGCTGTTGGTGCTGCTTTATAGAGTTTGCCCTGGAGGTTAGCTGTGTGCCTCTAGGTCCCAGCAGATGGTCCCTTAGCTTGATTATTAGGTTATCCCATTTGGGCTGTAGGACCTCCAGTGTTAGGGTGTCAAATTTTGTAATCACCTTTTACAGCCATTTAGCCACTTTTGAGGTATCTGTAACTCTCCATTTGATCCTCCTGACTAACTTGGATGCTTCAGCGTCCGTGGTATAATCCACCTCCCAAAGTTTGTTTGCTGCTGGAACTTGCAGGTCAAGAGTTCTAGTCAGGGGGTTATGGTCAGTTTCCTGCCATTCCGGGATCTCAAAGTTGGTCAGATGGCTTGCTAAGGATCATGGCAAGAAGACAAACTCAATTGTTGAGATTCCCATGAACGTAGTGGGAAACTGGCGAGAAGATCTTGGCTCTTGAAGGTTCGTTCCGCAGAAATTAATGTATAGGTCCCCATAAAGTTGTTTAGTTTTGCCTGTTCTTTGGTTTTACTGGTTGAAGAGCCAATGATCTGCAGTTCCCTGATATTAAAGTCCCCTTCTAGCAAGATTTAATGTGTCACAAACTACAGAAAAAGATCTTCCAGGCTGTCATAAAGTTCTTGAATGGCGAGAGTTGTGGCAGCAGCTTATTAATAGCAGTGGAGTTTCTTTGTAATTAATAAATATTCCTGATATTAAGGCACCTTGTAAGGCTGGGGAGGTTCAATTGAGGAGCGTGACTTTGATCTTGCAGGAATGTTTAATGAAGATAGAAAGTCTTCCTGGTGGCTGGCCGGATAGATTGGTGCATTTTGTGGAGGTTAAAAGCTTGTAGTAGCCTTTAAAACTGAGGGAGTAAGTGCCCATGTCTCCTGCAAGCAAATAATGTCACTTCTGTCCAGGTAGGTCAGTGTGGATTTGCTGGACAAAGTTGATCTGAGACCTGCCACATTCTAGGTCGCAATTTTGAGTTTGGGCCCTGTCTGGGGTTGCAGACAGCCTTGGAGGTCAGGGCTAGGAGCGATATTCTGGGATGTCCCTTCATGGGTTACATGTCTGGCACCACCCGTCAGAGGAATGGCTGCTTCTTGTAGTGCATTCTACTGTTCTTAGGTTGTCACATGAGATTTCAATAATGTTTGCAGCTTTTGAGGCACTCGGGAGCCAGTCGTCAGTGGTGCCCCATGCACCCCTCAGCATGCTCCTAAGTGGCCTATGATGCTTCTTTTGCTAAAACAGGTGAGAATATTTCAGTGGATGTGGCTTTAGGAGCTCAATGGCCCATTCCTCGAAGATCCTTGCTTCCTTTAGGATGGCATCCCTAAAGTCCTCGCTCATCCAGGAAGTTATTGTAGTCTCCGACTTTCCTTTTCCCTGGATACGGGAGAAATTTATGGTAGTTAAATCAGCAGAAATCCGTTCCTTTAGTGTAGAAATGTGTTGAAATAAGCAAAGGAGGTTGCACCTATAAAGAATGTTGTAAAAACCCCTTGGGTTATAATGTAGTATGAAAACCAAATTGTACTGTTCCATGTGTGGCGTCCCCTGGTCTGGGGTTTGGGAGCTGTGAAACCTGAAAGGGTTGAGGCGGTTACGAGCTTAGATTCCTTAAAGAGGCTACCACGATCGAGGAGTGTCTTACTTAGGACACCATTCTGCAATTTGCCATTAGGCATTGGGGCTTGATAGTGACTATGGATGGTTATGTGCCCCTGATGTAGTTTGTCATCTAGGCGGGGGAGAGGCCCTTCCTGGGATAAGAAGTTAGGCTGGCAGATAGCTCAGGGACTGCTATGACCACTGTTATGAGTTCTATTGTTAAGTAGCCAATTGTTTAGAACTGTATAAGGAGATATTGTAGTGATGCTGTTGACTGCTGTTTGTGTCGCAGAGGTTGTTTTAGGTATAGGTGCCCCTGGGCCTTGTGCTTTGACAATTGGTGGCTTGTTCCTCCTGAGCATTGAGTTAGTGATGTGATGTATGAAATTAGATCATCAGTTAAAGTGCTCGAAGCAGCTACCTCAGTGTTCTGGCCCTCCCATTTTATGACGGGGAGGAGAGTTTCCTTTTACTTCCTGCCCACTGATCCATATGTAAGGACCTTTCTGGCTGTCCTGCTTAAATTTGTAAGCTCAATGGTGAGTATAGAGCTGCAGGCAGTCTTGGTATTCAGTTCATTGGCCTTGGCTGAAAGAGCACTAGTTGTCCCTTGCACAGCTGTATTAAGATTTGTCGATTGCACAGATTGCAGTGCTGATGGCTACTTCGTGGTTTTTGTTTGGTTAGGGTGGGGAGCTGGGTTAAATATGGGAAAATACTTTATAGCTTCATGATCTGGGAGGACCTGATGAACATTGTCTGCCCCTAGATTTGGAGATCTCTGTTAAGCTAGGTGTTGTTTTTTTTTTTTAATTGCTTTTTTAATATTTGTTTTTCGGCCTTCTTGAGAGTGTGAGATTTGTTTCTGTCCGTGATTGTGTCAGATTCCAATTGTAAGCTGGACTCACCTTCCCGCAGGCTTTGGGGAGGCATAGAGTCTGTAATAGTGTTGGATTGAGTCCCATCTTCTGTAAAGCTCGGCAAAGGGCTTGTCCTCGGTGGCACGTGGGGCGACCGCTGCTTAGCAGATGGCAGAGTCAGACCGCTAATCCTGATGTGGTATTGTGCCGTTAGCGGCAAAGGAGGAAGAGCCGCGGGAGTCAGATACTTTAAATGGGGCAGTACTTTCCCGCGAAGGTGTATTTTAGTGTGTGGCCTTGCTCTTAACACTTTCCACAAGTGAGCATAAGATTTCGGGCAAAGAGCTTAGTTTTTCAATCCGTGGGAAGCATTGTCAATTGTCATGATTTGTTCGCCCCCAGGCGACCATGTGGTTTTCCAGTAAGGTTAGTCTGAGTCCCAAGTCCACTAAGTTAGTAGCAATTGATGGAATTAGGTCGATATGGAGTGCCATCTTCTGAGAATGCCATAGAAGTGCATTGGCGATCGTGTCTTGCTTGATACTTAGGGTGGCCAAAGAAACTGAACAAGGGTTAGAAGGCTCAGTAAATAGTGATGCATGTTTGCCAGCCTGGGCCCGAGTGGAGCTGGTGCGGCTATTTTAGAGTGCACTTTCAAATGCTGGTGTTTGTGCCAGTGAGGCTTCCATCTGGGCTTCCAATGTGGCTACGAAGTGGTCCGATAGGTTGCCAAGCTCCTGGTCGGATATACTTTCCCTCCTTTGCTTCAGTGAGGGCGACTGGGTAGGATTTATCACTGATGAGCTTCTTCCCTGGTTTCTGTCCGATTATGTCACCTGGGGTGGGGAGGTGGTTGTGCTTGCATGGACTTGTGTTGCTACTGTTACTGCCTGCAGGCACTGGATAGTCAGTGGGTCCTTGTTCTGCTTGGGTTTTCGGATCAGGTGGAACCCGCTCAACAGAGCCTTTCTAACCCAAACCAGAACGTTACCCCCTCCCTAGGGCCTTTTTACACCTAAATAACCACATATATATGTACCACCTAGGGACAGGGAATTCCTATTATATATATATATATATATATCAAGACCTCACAGCCTCGCGATCTCAGACAGACCCAGAACTTCCTACCCAGACGGCAGCCACAGTCTCGCGGTCTCAGACAGACCCAGAACCTCCTACCCAGACGGCAGCCACAGTCTCGCGGTCTCAGACAGACCCAGAACTTCCTACCCAGACGGCAGCCACAGTCTCGCGGTCTCAGACAGACCCAGAACTTCCTACCCAGACGGCAGCCACAGTCTCGCGGTCTCAGACAGACCCAGAACTTCCTACCCAGACGGCAGCCACAGTCTCGCGGTCTCAGACAGACCCAGAACTTCCTACCCAGACGGCAGCCACAGTCTCGCGGTCTCAGACAGACCCAGAACTTCCTACCCAAACGGCAGCCACAGTCTCGCAGTCTCAGACCTCACAGCCTCGCGGTCTCAGACAGACCCAGAACTTCCTACCCAGACGGCAGCCACAGTCTCGCGGTCTCAGACAGACCCAGAACTTCCTACCCAGACGGCAGCCACAGTCTCGCGGTCTCAGACAGACCCAGAACTTCCTACCCAGACGGCAGCCTTAGCCTCGCGGTCTCGAACGGACCCAGTACTTCCTACCCAGACGGCAGCCTTAGCACGAGCTCATCCTATTATCACCGTAGTACACGATAGGGGAATCGGGGTTACTATGTATCAGATCACACAAAGACTATTAGTTGAGCACAACCTGTTCTTTAGTTCGAGGGGCTCTTTTCTCCCTCATTCAGTTACCACTTACCTGATCAGGATTAACATCTGTTCATGTCAAGTTGAATCTCACTAGAAGAATAGGCTATCCTCCTATACAAGGATACACAACACATGCTGACTCACAACAAGCTAAATACTTTATTTAATTGCTACATGCACACTCACAGAATACATCATATATACAACCTGCAAGGAAAGTAAAAGGTTAAGTTATACAGTTCAATAAAAAGGGGTCGACATCACCTTAGTCGTATGTAGCCTGTGCTCAATGGTCATCTAGGTTCCCTTCTCGTCTGTGCCTCGGCTTCGCCTGGAAGTCACACCTCCGCAGTCGCGGATCTACTCCCTTCTCCCTCTCCGAGTCACTGGAACCTCTTCCTCATCGGCTACTCTCTCCTCTTTAGATTCAAGTTCATCATCTGTCTTCCCTGAAATAAGTAGTAGCTTTTCTGCTAACGGCCAGGTGCCGCCTATGGACTAGAAGCAAGTGCCAATATCTAACTCAGACTTTCACTAATATAGAGGTGCATTCTCTCATGGAAAATTCCAGCTCGAAACCTGCCGCCCACCAAATTCCTGTACCTCCCCGTGCCAAGGACACGTTCCCAGCCGGCCGGCCTGATGTAGTGTCTTCGGCAGGGGAAGAATACACTCCTTCGATAAGGGCCGGCCTGAACCGGTTCTCTCCGAGCGAATAACACCTCATAACTAAAATATCACCCTTCACCTAGAAATGTCCCAAGCTGCCGGGGCAGAAAGAAAGATGGAGTCTCTCCTGTCTGAGGCCTACCAGGCCTGAATTCAGCACGACTCCATGAAATACCCTCACTATAGGGCAGGTTATCCTTAATACTAACGAATCTATCCCCTAGGCTATGTATGTAAGCCCTGATCTATGGGGAGGAGCACAGGATCGTGTCAAAGTGTCTAATAAATAGGCTCTATTCACTACTCTAATCCTTAGACTTGGATGGAAAGAGACTGAAGTCATATTAATCGCTCTACAACACAAGAAGGCCGGGAAAATCGAGCAGTACATTTCACCCTTGACTTCAGTCTATTATACATCCATTAAACAGAACTAACATCGGTGGAAGAATAATATGAAACAAAACTAACTGATCTATGTCTAGTACCGAGTGTACAGAAGTGAAGCAGTGAAGGGATACACTGAATAAAGCAACAGATAAAAATCAAAACAGCGATAGCAATCAAAATGCCACCTAATGTGTGGCGTAACATATGCACGTCCGGTAACCAATTAAAGAGCCAGTCAAACCAGCCCTGATCAATGTGTTTTCTAACTTCATCCGTTAAGTCATGCAACTTATCTAGGTGTGCACGAATGGATTGTGTATGACTCAGTCTGGTAATGGCACACGGGCCTCCGGAAATGTTTGCAGGGACATATGGCCAGGAAGTGTTACCACATGAGAAAAGCCATCCGGCAGGTAGCAACATCGCACGATAGTGACTGGGAGTAACTACCAAACTATTGCAAGTCATATTGTTCTGGACTGAGACACGTGGTCGGTGTCCTCTGAAAACACAAAGTCCGTTCGTGAGTTGTGAATGAAGTGGCGCCTCTTAACTTGAGGCGTAGGCATTCAGAAATTGCATTAGGATTATATGTAAGAAAGAAGCATAGGTCACCTCGTGTGATATTATACGTAATTATTTGGGACTGGATGGGGAGTTGCATTCGGCAGTTCAGTGCACAAAGGACAATATACATGGGTAGCAAAATCACCCAGGATAATATTCGGACGAGCCTTCGAAACGTTAAAGATACTAATTAAAGTCTCCAGTGAGGCGGGGACAGCAACTAGACAAGTCGCTAGAATGTCATGCACAGATCTCATCGGTGTCAAGCAGAAGTGAGGGGCATCAGTCACTCTCTTGGCCAGTAATGTCCAAAAGTTCGATGACGAATCCCACGCATTGAAGGAACGCAACACTCGGGTTCTCAGTTCATCCCGGGTTGACGGGATCCCTTCTCTCTCGCCGAACCAATCCAAAAGGAGTCCAGTTCCGACACATCCTGCAGCAACAATCCAAAGAATGATCTGAAAAAGAACCAAATACAGGCATTAATCATTCTCGTAAATAACATTTATCAGCTGGGACAGCTTCCCAGCTATCTTTCCCTGGCCTCATAACCAAAATGGTATTGTCCTGACCGGTGGCAATAACCTCTGCTTGTTCAGGGGGATTCTTAGGCGATTGCACCCAAACCCTGGCCCCAGGGTTATCCGTAGAGCCAAAGCCTTTCTGGCCACGTACAGTTAGCAAAGTTGGGGCAGTGCCTTTCAATATCTCGCCACTGAAAACAGGCATAATGAGTAATTGAGCCACTCGGTCAGTGCGGTGTATCAGTAAGTCAATCTCACTGCTATTTAGCAGAAGTACCTTAATCTCTCCCTGATAGTCACTGTCGATGACACCTCCAAGTACCTGGATGCCTTTTACAGCCAGCCCCGATCTAGGGGCGATCAATCCAAAATTCCCAGGTGGTATATGAATACCAACACCAGTAGCAATGATGACCCGATTCTTACTCTCCAGAACGGTGTCATCCATGGCGTGCAAGTCTAAACCTGCCGACCCTGGGGTAGCTCTGCATGGAGTCAGAGCTCCGGGAGTAATTTCCCAATACATCACAGTTTCACTGATTACATTAGGCATAGTCTCAACATTTGGGGGAAACAAACGCATAAGTGGAGATTCAGCATTTAAAAAAGGACGATTATTCAGAATCAATAGTGCTTGTGGTAAAAAGTCTCACCAGTTTTTATACTTGTCATCTGTTAACTTTCGTAATTGGTCCTTTAACAGGCCATTCAATCTCTCCACCAGGCCCGAGGCCTGCGGGTAGTAGGGTATATGAAATATCCATTCAATATTATTTTCCACACAGAATTCTTGTACCAATCTTCCACGAAAATGGGATGCATTATCAGATTGAATTTGGAATGGCACACCATAATACATCATAATTAATTCTAATGTTTTTATGGTATTCAATTGGGTAGCTTGCTTACATGGAAGAGCTACCAGCAAGCCACTATATGTATCGACAATTGTGCAAACATATTGACAATTCCTACTCATGGGAAGGGGTCCGATGTAATCAATCTGCCAAATTTGAGCGGGCAATTTCCCGCGATGTAAATGGCCTCTAACAATTTGGGGTACCTTACGCTGTCTGATATGTTGACAGACGGGACAATGTAAAATAAAATTTTTGATTAGATCCAGGGGAATATAAATTCCTCTATCAGCAGCCCACCTGCTAGTGGCCTTCTCTCCAAAGTGTCCTGCCTTCTGGTGTGCCCATTTCGCCAATCCCGCAATATCAGGATCTTGTCTGTCCACCACTGCCTCAGCAATTTTAGATTTTTCATCTGCAATGTTATGAAAAAATTTGTCAAGGGAGTCTATTGGAGTGTGAGCATCCACATGGAAGATTGTAACAGTACTCTGTGGGAGCATCTCCCAAATCTCTTGCCATAACTCTTTTCCCCACAATTCTTTGGAATGTAACTTCCAATTATGGGAATGCCAAGTTGGCAACCAAACAGCCAGTCCATTGGCAGTTGACCAAGAATCGGTAAAAATATGACATGTACCAGGTAATTCTTGTTTCAAAACTTGGTAAACAGCGTAAAGCTCGGCAAATTGGCTACTCTTCCCTTCACCAGTTGTGCTCAACAGTTTCTGTGTGACCGGATTATAAGACACCGCCTTCCAGTGCCGTGTCGTCCCAATAAACTTCGCCGACCCATCTGTGAACCAAACATGGTTTCTGTCCTCAGCGGACAAATCATCAAAAGGTCTACCCCACTTAACAGGAGACTCCTGTTCTAAAGGTACGGAACACTCACTCTCAGTCTCAGTCGACGGTGCTTGCGCCACTTGCTCATGTAAAGACGCAACTCCTTTCGGGCCCACACGTGCCCTGTCTTGTATGTACCATTTCCATTTAATCACGCTCGCCTCTTGAGCATGCCCAATTCGATGAGTTTTCGGTGAACTCAGAACCCACTGCATAATAGGAATTTCAGGATGCAAGAATATATCATGTCCCAAAGTCAATTGCTCGGTATCCACCAAAGCCCAATAACAAGCAAGTAGCTGTTTCTCAAAGGGTGTATAACGCTCACCAGCATCAGGTAGCTTTTTGGTCCAAAAACCTAACGGTACCTTACTCCTGCCTTGTTTCTGCCACAAACTCCAATTTGCATAAGGGCCTTGCACAGACACATTCAAATCCACATCACCATCACGTACAGGCCATAGATCCATAGCATGTTGAATTGCCTCTTTCGCCAGACTAAATGCATCTTGCTGTTGCTTATCCCATTCAAATGCATTCTTTTTACGTGTAATTCGGTACAAAGGGGCCAATATTTGACTCAAATGAGGAATATGCTGGCGCCAAAAACCAAATAAGCCAATGAAGCTCTGGGCTTCCTTCCTATTCCTCGGAACCGAAAAATCAAGAATCTTCTGTTTAACTTGAGGGATCACCTCGCGGAGTCCCTCATGCCAATTAATACCTAAAAATTTTACAGCTTGGGACGGACCTTGTAATTTATCCGGATTGATCTCCCAACCTTTCTCACGCAGACACTCAATGACTCTATCTAATTGTGTCTGAACATCCTCTTGTGTTTCGCCTTGGATCAAAACATCATCAATATAATGACATATCTGAATTTTGGGATGAACTGGTACCTCAGCCAAATGTTCTGCCACCAGCCGGTGACAAATCGTAGGACTATGCACATAGCCCTGAGGAAGACTTCTAAACGTCATCTGACGCCCGTTCCACGTAAAACTGAACTGTTCCTGACACTCAGGGGCAATTGGAATAGAAAAGAAAGCATTAGCAATATCGATGGACGCATACCATGTACCTGGATGTGTTTGGATTCTTTCAATCAGGGTAATAACATCCGGTACTGCAACAGTCAAAGAGGGCGTGTGTTTGTTCAATTCTCGATAATCAACAGTCATGCGCCAAGAATTATCACTCTTACGCACCGGCCAAACAGGATTATTCCAAGCAGAAGTAACTGGAGTTATAACACCTGCATTAACCAACTCCTGAATGGTGGTACTAATCTCTTCATGACCACCTGGAATACGATACTGCTTCTGACAAACCACTTTGGTCGCCTGGGGAACTTGTATGGGGGGCATCCTTAAACGACCAACCCGTATAGGTCTGGACGAGATATAATGCGTCGTTCCAAATTGGTAGCACCCATCATCAAGATGCAACGTCATTCCCTTCAAAATATCAATTCCAATTATGAATTCTAAGAGTGGCACCACTAATACAGAATATTCCTTTCTAGGGATTCTACCTATTCTCATTTCAAGCAAAGTTTGAACTGCAGGGGTTTCTTTTCCTCCTAATCCGGTAATAGTAAAAGGCTGCCCTGTAAACTTCTTTGATTTTCCATGAATAAGAGTGGCCTCCGCTCCTGTATCAACTAATGCTCGGGCCCTTTGGATATTACGATGTCTCCAATAAATATCAATATCTACATAGGGTCTATTATCTCTATGAGCCCATCTGTGTACCGGAGCTTGACCTATTTCCTAGTCATTCTTACTGCATTCTGTGTACCAGGACAAATCAGGATAAAGACTCTCACGTTTCTTAGGTATCGGTACCTCCTGTTCATATCCATTCCCCGTACGGAACGGATTCAAGTCTTCAGTATTATACCGTGGGTTACGATCAACCAAGCTGTGACGATTCTCTCTCCTCCTCAACTCAGGAGATTGATCCCTATCATCTCTACGCCTGCTGTAAGCATGATCATTTCTCCCCCTTTCCTTTTCCCCCTCTCTCTCCCTGTCCCGCTCTCGACGGGGGGACAGATCACGTACAGGACACCGATCATCACGACGATCAGAGCGCCCACGGCGATCGTCATCACCGCTACCATCAGAACAACCACGATCACACTCAGTCGTTCGAACACGCCGGGCACCCTCCTTCCGATCCAAGCCCCGTTTGCGAAACAACTCCCACAAATGAGCAGTAGTCTCACCATCAATGTCCTCCCGACGTACACCATCAGCCAAAAGACCAGTAAAGATATCACGTCTAGTAAATTTATATTCACCAGGAGTACGAGTGTCAGACCGGGGCTGACGTTCAGGTTTAAACCACTCACCCAACTCACCGAGTTGGCGCACCGATTCCAACACCGTAGATAGCACATTACCAGTCTGGTTAATCAACAAAGTCATCATGACCTGCTTGTAGGCGACAGGAGAAGAGCGAATGATACGATTCCGCACAGAAGAAGTCAACATCCCATCAAGCAACCTGTCAGCAGTGCCCAGAAAAATAGCCGTTTTCATCACTTCCTCCTTAAGACGTTGCGCAGCATCACGCAAGGTATACCACGGCTTGTCATTGACAGGCCAGTCAGATTCAGTAGGATACTTCAAATTACAACCCTCAGTCGCCAATTGGAGCAAAGAAATTTGACCACCACCATTATAGTTACGAAAATGATCTTGCACAGTAGAATCCAAACTCAAAGAACAAAATTTCAAACAGTCGCCAGTATCCAGCATAATACCGGCAGCGCCCAGTTCATAAAGGCGCACCATCCATGTGAGCAAGGCCTCACCAGTCCGCTGCCGAAAGCGCTGCAAAATATCACTAATTTCTTGTTGAGTAAAATCTTCTAAACAGTCCAAAGAAACACCCTGCGGAGCATTAGGAGATTGCTGCAACTTCCGACGAAAAACCGGATGCGCAGAGACCACGGGACGAGCATCACAAGGAGCCCGAGCAGTACTAGTAGAGGGACAATCAGTGTAAGAAGCATCGATCCCGCCCGAAGAACGAGCATAATCACGGGGTGCACCATCAGAGGTGCGAGAAGCAGACTTACATTCATGACGGGAACGAGAAAACTCGTGCGTAACAGACTCCTCACCCGAGGAACAAGAGGTACTCGAGTCCCAGATATTACCATCCCATTCATCAGGATTCCAATCTAGTCCAGCTTTCGCCACGACCAGACGCACCTTACGCGTCGAAACTCGACCACGCCTGTTCTTGTACTTATAACGAGCAATCCGCACAGCCGCCCTTTCGGCAACCGTTTGGTAAGTGTCAAGTTTGTCAGAAAGCAACTTATTTTGACATCGCAGTAGAGTATTAGAATTCTGAATCTCAACAAAGTGTGCCTCCACATCCTTAAGAGAGATCTGTAATTTCAACAATCTCTCATGCAGAATCCGATACGCAGACAGAATAACCCAACCTCTGCGCCCCAAAGCGGGAACCTCCTCACCCTTCAATACAGGTGCCGTCTGCAAACAAGTAATCACGTCAGCCGGTTCCGCCGACTCCAAAGAAGAGTTCCAATTTTCACTCAGACCAGTAGAGTCAGCCCACTCACGGGCTAAGGCTCCATAAGGCGTTGAATCCCATCCGGGAATATCAACGGACAATTTAAGAGTAGATTTAGATTTCTTAGAAAACATCGCGAAAAAAGAAAGAAAAAGAAACGCAGAGAAAAGAAAGGAAGAGAGAGAGAGGAAAAAAAAAAACTATACACGCAAATATATAAAAAAGAATGCAAAGAAAACCACGCACACACCGAAAGCAAACATAAGACAAACAAAACGCACACAGGTTTCGTAAACAGTTCGTGACGCCAAATGTTCTGCTTGGGTTTTCGGATCAGGTGGAACCCGCTCAACAGAGCCTTTCTAACCCAAACCAGAACGTTACCCCCTCCCTAGGGCCTTTTTACACCTAAATAACCACATATATATGTACCACCTAGGGACAGGGAATTCCTATTATATATATATATATAAATCAAGACCTCACAGCCTCGCGATCTCAGACAGACCCAGAACTTCCTACCCAGACGGCAGCCACAGTCTCGCGGTCTCAGACAGACCCAGAACCTCCTACCCAGACGGCAGCCACAGTCTCGCGGTCTCAGACAGACCCAGAACCTCCTACCCAGACGGCAGCCACAGTCTCGCGGTCTCAGACAGACCCAGAACTTCCTACCCAGACGGCAGCCACAGTCTCGCGGTCTCAGACAGACCCAGAACTTCCTACCCAGACGGCAGCCACAGTCTCGCGGTCTCAGACAGACCCAGAACTTCCTACCCAGACGGCAGCCACAGTCTCGCGGTCTCAGACAGACCCAGAACTTCCTACCCAGACGGCAGCCACAGTCTCGCGGTCTCAGACAGACCCAGAACTTCCTACCCAAACGGCAGCCACAGTCTCAGACCTCACAGCCTCGCGGTCTCAGACAGACCCAGAACTTCCTACCCAGACGGCAGCCACAGTCTCGCGGTCTCAGACAGACCCAGAACTTCCTACCCAGACGGCAGCCTTAGCCTCGCGGTCTCGAACGGACCCAGTACTTCCTACCCAGACGGCAGCCTTAGCACGAGCTCATCCTATTATCACCGTAGTACACGATAGGGGAATCGGGGTTACTATGTATCAGATCACACAAAGACTATTAGTTGAGCACAACCTGTTCTTTAGTTCGAGGGGCTCTTTTCTCCCTCATTCAGTTACCACTTACCTGATCAGGATTAACATCTGTTCATGTCAAGTTGAATCTGACTAGAAGAATAGGCTATCCTCCTATACAAGGATACACAACACATGCTGACTCACAACAAGCTAAATACTTTATTTAATTGCTACATGCACACTCACAGAATACATCATATATACAACCTGCAAGGAAAGTAAAAGGTTAAGTTATACACTTCAATAAAAAGGGGTCGACATCACCTTAGTCGTATGTAGCCTGTGCTCAATGGTCATCTAGGTTCCCTTCTCGTCTGTGCCTCGGCTTCGCCTGGAAGTCACACCTCCGCAGTCGCGGATCTACTCCCTTCTCCCTCTCCGAGTCACTGGAACCTCTTCCTCATCGGCTACTCTCTCCTCTTTAGATTCAAGTTCATCATCTGTCTTCCCTGAAATAAGTAGTAGCTTTTCTGCTAACGGCCAGGTGCCGCCTATGGACTAGAAGCAAGTGCCAATATCTAACTCAGACTTTCACTAATATAGAGGTGCATTCTCTCATGGAAAATTCCAGCTCGAAACCTGCCGCCCACCAAATTCCTGTACCTCCCCGTGCCAAGGACACGTTCCCAGCCGGCCGGCCTGATGTAGTGTCTTCGGCAGGGGAAGAATACACTCCTTCGATAAGGGCCGGCCTGAACCGGTTCTCTCCGAGCGAATAACACCTCATAACTAAAATATCACCCTTCACCTAGAAATGTCCCAAGCTGCCGGGGCAGAAAGAAAGATGGAGTCTCTCCTGTCTGAGGCCTACCAGGCCTGAATTCAGCACGACTCCATGAAATACCCTCACTATAGGGCAGGTTATCCTTAATACTAACGAATCTATCCCCTAGGCTATGTATGTAAGCCCTGATCTATGGGGAGGAGCACAGGATCGTGTCAAAGTGTCTAATAAATAGGCTCTATTCACTACTCTAATCCTTAGACTTGGATGGAAAGAGACTGAAGTCATATTAATCGCTCTACAACACAAGAAGGCCGGGAAAATCGAGCAGTACAGTCCTCCATGACCTGTGTCCCTGTAGACGCTGAGCTAGAGGGGTATTTGACTCCCTCTGTAACTGACCTCTCGAAGATGGTTGCCTTGTTGACTGCCTGGTTAGTTGCCTGGGTCAATGACTCCTTGTGGCATGATGAGGGAGGGAGTTGGAGAATCCCCTGGTTGCTACAGTTTCCCAGGCGGAAACTTGGGCAGGACAATGACCTGCGAGCTGTTGTCCCGACTTGGGACAGGTGGATGTTCGCTGTGCTTCCGTTTGTTGAGAGCTCTCCAAATTCCAATAGGTCCAGTGGTTCTAGAGAGAGCGCTGGTTGCCTTTCCTGGAACGTGGCCATGCTGAAATACTCAATACTCACTGTGTGCGGTAGTGGTTGTGCCCCAGGGTTGCTCATCGGGATTGGGGAGGGGGCACATGCTCCTGGATTGTAGTTGGTGATGACAGTGGGAGAGAGTGCTTCCTTTCTTCTGAGGCAAGGCCTGCCTTTTAGACATGGTGTCAAATTTTGAGTAAATGTCCCCTTGCATTCAGCAGATCATGTGCTAGATGATGATAGCACTGCCTTACTTCCCGGTCTTGTCCTATGAGTCTCTTTTCACATCTGGCCTTATCCTGTGGGTCCCGTTTGAGGACTGGAGGAGACCAAGGAAAAGGCACGAGCATGCTACGTGTCAGTAGGAGGCTGGCTGCACTGGGTGAAAAAGTAGTCACTGGCAGTTGACATGGGAGTGCTGCCACTTGTCCTGGTTGGTCCTTGCTTGGTTATTAACACTTGCTGCTCACCCACTCAATTTCCTTAAAATTCCCCTCTGCTCAGAGCTTCCAGTGCTTTCCGTGCTCCAATACTTCAAGCACCAGGTGGCTTGCTCACCTGGGAGAGCAGCAAAAGAGGCCCAGCCCCCAGTCATTCTTTTGCAGTGAGGCAAATATCCCCCCGTTGCATTGTCTCCCAGTTGTGGGCGCTCCTGTGCTATATGTACTGGCCTGAAAAACCAAGGTAATAGAGCGAACCAAGACGGGGCCAAGCAGACGGCGCAGGGGAGGGATCAAGCGAGAGCACACCGGGGCCACACAAGTCGCACCCTGTCCTCGCTGGGCCACTTCTGTGGGGTCCCGGGCTCTCTTTCAGCGGCAAGTGGCTACAGCTGCCGTGCTCGCCCTTGCTCACTACTTGCTTTATGCCGTTTGTTGCAAGGTTCACGTCTCACCTTTGACACTGTACACCCTAGCTGCAGCCCCCTGTCTTCAGCATGGGAGAGCAGACGTGCTTTGCAGAGACGCTCTGTTGGGTGTCAGCTAAGCGAGGTCCGGCAATCGTCTGTGACCGGCGGCCAGCTGCTTGGAAGAGTCTGTGACCAGTGCCCAGCAGCTTGGAGGCGTCCAGAAGTTTTCACTGTCATTGCAGCACACTGACACAGTTTTGTTAACTGATGTGTTATTGTGATATGCGTGAGCCACTTGGCCCAGTATAGATTTAATATTCACAAATTGGTTTGCAAAGGATTCTCATTGCTGGCTTTGGAATTGAGATCAGGGTGAATGTTAGGCTTTTCATTATTCTGAAATATATCGACTGCCTAAATGCTGCCTCTTTACTCTGTAGGTCCATCCATCAGGACAGATCAGAAAAAAATCGTAATGTGTAGCAGGGTCTAATTTTACCATATAATGCCCCAGTACTGATAATCAAGTCCCTGAGCCCCCGCTCTCTGTGCCCACAAAATAACCTGTAAACGTTGATAAACCTTTGTACCTTTTGGAACTTCTGCTTTCTTATTAGTGACTTAAATTGTTTTTGATAAATTGCCCAGCTTTGTTATGTTCTGTGGTCAAACACCTGCTAATGTTTTGATTTTGCGGTCACAAGTTACTCATTAAAACTGTATAAAAGGACTGTCCACTGACCAACTCGTCGATCACCTCTTACACTGTCCTTCACAAAGAGTTGCTCCCAACTAACTGATGGACTTTTTGATATTTGATTATTAGATATGGTTATACTCTCTCATTGCATTTTGATATTCAATTTATCTCTCTCCTTGAATTATCGTGATTTAATTTTTGCTAGATTGTGTGTCTTTTACTCTTGATTAATGATGTGTCTTTGACCCTTGTTACTTACTTGTCTAAATAAAGTGCCACTCCTGACTTGGTACCTGCTTCTCATAGTATATCTTGTTATTTCAGATTACACATTAAATGTCAGTTCCTGCTTGGTAAAAAACCTCGCTAACAAATGTGCAAATGAACGATGGATTTCAGGGGTTATAAATTCCAAACACAAGTTTGACCTGATTCACAGATGGGTAAAGCCAAGGGAAAAAACTAGTGTATCTGGATACTGTATGTATGCAAAACACACACTATGCAACATACTATACAATATACAGAAGTGGACTTTGGAGCATTTTTGCTGTTACCACTTTCGACATCCGTAGCTATGAGACCTCGAGTACATTGATTGTTCTGCTTAGCTCATCTGCACTATTACCTCTACTTTATGACTAGCACTCTTTTGCTAGTCCTGCGTTTTGCTTAGCCAGGTAGTTATTGGGGAAGGTGAGGGCTGTGGTAGATTAAAGGAGTCTCAACATGTGTAAACACCTTAACAGTGCTTGCTGGTGTGCACTAGTGTCTTAAAGTAAGTGGACAGTTGATTCATACTGCTTGGCCTCATTAAGGGGACTGTTGCCTCTTAAAGGTCGATAGAGGTAGGGCAGTCCATCACTTAGTAGTCACATCAGGTTCTGTGGCAGTGTTCCTCTGCGAGGCTATACAATCCAGCTTCTGTATGTCTCATCCTCACTGGCCTTTAGAGTATAGGAGGCACTGACCTGCTCTAATGATTTTCATGAGACCAGCCTGTCGCTGCTTTTACTCATTAATAGGAATTATTTTTTCTCAAAGTTTTAAACAAAACTGTGCCAGAAGAGGCAGGAGAGGTGGTCTACTGACCGAATTGTGTGCTTGGCACCTAGAGATCTAAGGCCTTATCCTGCCACCTTTTTTGCTCTTGGAGACATCATGCAGTCCCCCTATATCTCAGATCCATTGTCTACAAACATTTGTGAGTGCATAAATGATAATAAGGCATTACACCGAAATGTAACCGTTACCATTGCATGGGCCTGCAGATCAAATCCCGGGTGGAAATGAATGTCTAGAGGTACTGACTGACGGTCAAGTGAAGCAGCAACTCTGAAAAGAAGAATCCTACACCGCACTATTGAGCCATGTTGTCCACAGCCTGGAAAAAGGCTCACCTCAATCCTCCATCTGTTACAGAATCTTTCACTTTCTTATCATCCCAGTTGTATTCCTCCTTTACTACCCCTCCATATCAAACACCCACTTTCCCTTTCTCCGTTATTCCCCCAACGTTTATACTTCATCCGGAACATAAAGTGTTCCTTTGAGCGCTTTTGCTCCTGTTACTCACAAAAGGACCCAACAAAGCAGCATTGACCCTGCCATGCAGCTGTTTCTTTAACCCATTTACTTACTCACGTAACTTCCTCATGTAGTGGCATGCCCATTCATACAGCCACACACAAGCAGACTCACCTATCAATCACCAAGCACCTTCCACTAATAAAAAGGCAGTCATATTGGTTTTGCCAATGCTTATTTTATGATCAAAGGAGCAGACGGCCACTCATTGGAAGTAACAGAATCGATTTTATAAGACTTATTGAGTAGTGATCCAACATTTTGACCACGTAAAACCGTATTTTTGTGACTGTGAGACAAGTAATTGCAGGCAAGTTGATTTAAAGGACGTGTTTTTGTACATTTTGCAATGTCAAATTGCATATGCTTCTAATTTCAAACATTTTATGCAGGCCAAAAGTGGGGTTTTATGGTGGTGAAAATCAAATTACATATGGTTCATAAGCAGTCACATGGAATGCTGAATCAATTATTTTTCGGTCACATGGTCGAGTCTTTGTACCCAGCTACTTGCTGGCCTTAAGTGCACTGACATTCCGATCTTCTGTGAATTTACAGCTGGTGGAAAGTAGCCACCATATGAGCAGGGCTACATTCTCTGACCTAGATAAAACTACGAACAGTTTGTTAATGATAAATTACCCACAAATGCCAGTTGTGCACTGCGTAGGAGCAACTAGCCTGCGACCTTTGTAGGCAGTCATCACTGCAGTGTCCTACATGTAGCGAATGGGGTAAGGGGAATCCAGAGAAGCTTGCACATAACTGGAAATACCAAGGTAAAACATGTGAGACATCTCATTGCTAAGATAAACCTGATGTCAGATGGCTCCTAAACTGAGAAGCTCAATAAATAATCCACTTCACTGGTCACGGCTCAAAATGCGTTCAGGGAAACAGCAAGTGGATGGATACTCTCAAAATAAGCTAAATCACCACCAGAATGGAGGCGATTGTTGGGGGTCTCAATCTTCAGAACTGGATTCCTTTGTGTAGGTCTTTTAATCAGAGAGATCGTCCCACTACCGCCGTTGTAATTGGGATTCGTGCCTTGCTGACTGATGCAGGCCTATGCCTGCTAGTCCGGTACAGTGTTACTTCTAAAGGGGCAGTTTACTTCATTTAGCTGTTGAAAAGGATGTTCTTTTATCACGGTGAGTGCTAGGAGTGGTAGCCCTTGCCAGGTTTGTATTACTCCAACATGGCCGCGCCGGCGCTCCCTGTTTTTTAGCCAGCAGAAGCCGCAGAGTCCAGCTCACGGGTTCCAGCAGTGTGAGCGTTTCTCACCAACAACCTGCAGACCCCACTGGCAGCTGCTGAAGCAAATGATTGCGTTTGAGGCCTTCATCATGCCTCTTAAAGCAATGCATTGAGGTTCTGCAAGACATTGGTGGGCCTTTAAATCCAAGGACATGCCTCACCACTTAGAGTGAAAAGTACAGTTTTGAGTTCAGTGGTTCTTTTCCCTACACCACACTAGTGTGTCCTTCTTCCCTTGCCTTTCTTGGCCCCACGAAAGTATTTTCCTTCACCTAGTGAAAGCTTCCACTGGGTGTCTCTATCAATGCTGAACCTAAAATACCAGGTCAGAATGAAGCAACACTTGTTTCAAATCGACGGTTTAACAGACTAATCTTGTTTGGCTCGAAATTAACCGAGTCTTTACAAAGGTGATTGTTTTTCTTATTATGTTAATCTCGAAATGCCATTAAGAGTCACCGTTGTTTTCTTGTAGGGTTCCAGGTTCTATGAAAATGAACTCAAGAAGGATGAACAGGTTAATCTTCGAATTGAAAAGATGATGCAACAAAAAGCACAAATAACTGAGCAGCAACTAAAGAATTCGGAGCTGCAGGTATGGTTTACTAAATGGTTTGTCAAGATGGTTCTCGCTGTACAGTTGAACTAGTGTGCTTCGTTGGCCCAAGAAAGAATGCCGGAATACGCTGTCAACAGATCAGTTTAAAAAAAGATACAGAAACTTACAAAAGTAATGATGTTATTGGAGTGAATATTAAAAAAAATGGCTTGTAAAGTCATCTGGAAGACATTTCCAGATTCTCAGTATGATTTTCAGGCATGGGAGATGGACAGTGTAGAGGACAAACTAACAAAGAGCAATAGATGCTCAGGACTGAAAGGGGCTCTTTCTTACCTGGAGTTTTTGGAAAGTGAGTTGCAAGGGGCATTTGTGTCTATGGCATCTACCTGCACTAAGTATGTTTTTGAGCTAAGTTTAGTAACATTAGTAGAAGACTGCTTCACAAGGCCCTGGGAGCGCTTGTGACATTCATCCTCCTGGAACTAGAATTATTTTTGAAAATTTTACATTTGGATGGTTAGAATCAGCCCTCAGAGTTTGCAAACGTTTTTTTATACTGTACATGGAATTCTTGCCCCTATAGCAGCCTGTTACATTTACATTGTAAAATCTGGAGCCGGGCTTCATCTACCAATGACCTCAGTAAAGGGAGAGTACATTGACACAGCCATATGAAAGTTGGGCGATATGGCTTCCATCCGTAAGTGTATTTCAAGTAGAATATTTTCTCAAATACTGGCAGTTGTCTTTGCGTGCAGGCCGAGGTGTGAGCATCACCCCCCTAAGTTGACTATTAAAGTCCCATTAGCATCTAGGTGCGTTCCAGGATCATGTTGGTTCCACAGTGTCGGCGCTTGCCATTCTGTATACTGTTGACGGTGGGCGTCGGTTCCGGAAGGCTGTTCGTTGTGATCTGTGAACTTGATAACAATGGTTGCATGCTGTCTTTTGACTCGCAATGTCCCACCCTGCTTATCTTCTGCTGTCACTCAGGCATCCTATAAATGAATAGCTAACGAAGGGTGAGATGAAGTGATTCAGCTGCCCAAAGGAGTCTATAAGGCACTCATTCTCTGCATCACTAGTACCTGCCTATCATCGCACACCAGAATCTGCTCTTAATTTGCTAGCTCCTTTTTGAAAGATATGTGGAAGATCTGTATGTGCACTGTTAAAATCACATCGTCGCTACTGCCAAACCTGATGTACCAGTTATACACAATTTAACATTTTAAGTGACATCTGTCAGTAGCTTTAACCTGCTGTCAACTTAATTAGCCTAAATAGGCCAGAGTGACCTTTTTCCAGACGATGTGAATACTTTATTCTATCTCTTTCCGACTCAGCATATTTTATGTGCGCTTTTACAGTTTACTTAAAATATGTTAAACATGTCACGCTTGTATTGACAGAGAAGAAGTGGATCAGGTCAGACCAGTCCCTACAATAGCAGTTCTGATCAAGAGCAATGCTTTTTTTTTGCTTTTTTTTTACAGCAGTGCATGCAATTGGTTGTAGTCACTTGCATGTATCCTGCAGGCATCTTCTCTCCACGCACAGCCTCCATGTCTCTACTGGGTACTGTACACTTTACTTGATGCTGTCATTACAATACACATTTATGCCAAACTGTTGTTACTTATTTATCAATTCAAAAGTTTACATTTTTTCATCTCATGTCTTTTCATTGTTAGTGCTCTCCATAAATACTATCCATTTTGAGCCAATATAAGCCTTTATCAGGAGAAAAATGGTACAATATTCACTGCCAAATGTGAAGCAGAAAACATTTTACCTTACATTTCTGAAAACTTACCCTTATACTCCGCAATAATCTTCTTTTCATAACAGAACCTCCAAAGCAATTCTTGTGAATCAGCATACATTTGTGGATATGAAAGTGGGTCCTCAAAAAGCAGTAAAATACTTTTCACTGTGTTCACTCGCGTTCATATTCTTGTTAAAGTATGTCGTGCGGTTTAAGCATTGTTGATTTTGGTAATGTTCTGGTTCTGTTGACTCTTGTTATAGGCATGTGAGTTCCTTGCCATCAATCCGTCTGCCTAAGAAAGCATCATGAAAAAAATCTATGTTTACTTGACTTAACTGATGCTTTTATCCTGTTTGAGACCCTATTGGGTGTCAGTCATTCTCCCCTTTAGTTTGCGTTTGTTCTCATACCTGTGCACCTGCTGTGTTGCAGTGCCGCCTGAGGGTTCCACCTAACACCCACATATGTTCTGAGTCCTCAGTGTACCTGGATTGCAACATTACTATGTCGTCCTTATCTATCTGACAATGTCACTCCTTTAGTCTTGTTTTTATGACAGGGTATCTCACCGGTCTACTTATGTGCATTATGTCAGTTGCCCTTTTGTTTTGATGTTAATTTCAGTGTTGTCTGCAAAATGCGCGTTTTAGAGTCTCCCTTCTCCTTCCCTTCCATAAAATCAGCATTGTTCAAAGCGTAATGCTCAGCTTCTTTAAACTTTATTTTGTGCTCGTCACAGACTGTCACATCACTGTAAGATGTAAGAACGCTAATAAATGCAGTATATGGTAGAATAGAACTTATTTATAGAACCCAGCTTTGTGATCACAAAGTCACTGGTTACTTGACATATTTTATCTTGTAAGCCATCCTTTCCGTACGTTATTCCTTGAGTGTTAGTTAGATTTATTTAAAATTGTGATTGTACAGTTTCCATTACACCTGTTGTTATATCTGTCCAATAGCTTTGCCCCATACTATTCGATCCAATGGCTAGTTAACAAGGTTCAGAATTCATTTATATAATTTGAAGCTATGCACTCTCTAAATTATCTGCTAATTGTAGTTGCATTTATATAGCGCTTACTATCCCAGACGAGGCATCAAAGCGCTTTACGGCAAGTAGCACACTATTCTGGAACCCAAAAAGGACGAATCGTGAATTAGTATAGGGAAATATGAAATTAATTTGAACCATGGATATGTGAGTATGTTAGTTGGATTGAAAAGAATGGTGGAGGGATAGAAGGGGGAGATCGTAGTATTAGGAGGAGGTTTGGGATGAGTAAAGGGGAGGTGGAGGGGGGAAGAGTCGGAGGGAAGGATTTATAAGGCTTGTTTGGTAGATCTGAATAGTAAAAGGTTTGAGATGATGCAAGGAGGATTCACTGTTTATAAAGATGTTCTCTGTCTTAAAGTAGTTTAGAAATGGGGGCAAATTGAGTGCTGGCGTGTGAGGCAGTGTTCTCCCAACCTTCTAGTTTAAAAATGTGTTCCAGAGACCATCCATACTTTACTAAATGTGGCAACTAAGCACATGGTTAAAAAGACTGGTGCATGTTCGGACATGTTAGCTACGACTGACCAACATGTTTAATTGCCTTATATCGATGGTATTGGCAAAATTTGTCCAAGCCAGAGGACCATCTCATCACCCATTGCACACTGCAAACCTGCATAAATACCAAATAGGGACAGGTGGTGTCAAAGCACCTCCCAACTGAGAAAGTAGTGGTGGTGAAGTTCCTCCCCATGGCTACAGACAAAACCTTTATTTTTATTATCTGTCAACAAAGATGAAAGCCTGCCAGCTCTTTTTTAGTGACCATGTGTTAACATAGAACTTCAATTATCATTGATCCTTATCCTTAACTGTATTGCATATATGTACATGTGAGGAGGAATGTGGGTGGCACAGTACTTCCAACACCCTGCTTACGGCATGAAAAAATTTACAATTCATGTAGAGGTACAAAAGAACTCTCCACTTCTGCAACCCTCAGATAATGTGGAAAATAGGAGCAAACTATATTTGTAGCAGAAAGTAGAAGCCATAGACAGTCAGTCCCCTGTTGGCAATCATGCCCAATGCAAAAAAAATGTTGACCAATACGATGTAGGGACCACAGATGCATAGCAGTGACGTTACGAATTGCCATAGTGAATGGTTGTCTTTAAAAATGCCTACGGTAGTGGCAGCCTGAAGAACAAATGTTTATTCCCGATAAGACCACTTTTAGTGGTGCCCAGTGTCAAAAACAATATTTATTTATTGGACTTTCCCATATGATGTGGGTATAACAGACGTGCAATATTGCAACCAGCGCTACTGCGTGACCTCACTGAGTTAAAGAAATTACCCATTTAAATGTACACCTAACTGCTCTCAAACAAGGTTGGGCACACTGGAACACTGGAGTGCACCAGTCATGGTGCAGTGGGCAGCCATCTTGGGAAGGCTGATTGCTCATGTGCATGTCATCTAGGCTGCGCAAATAAAAGAAAAGGATGCCAGTGCAGATCAGCATTTTAATGGCACCTTTATTAGAGATCCGCTGATAAATACATAATATACAGAAATGTTGCCCAAACTTCCAGGGCCATGACCAATAAGAGATCCTTAGGGACACATATGTTGTCGCAGTGCATGTCTAGGTGTTACAAAGATATGCAAATATATATAAAACATTTTACAAACTCCGTGTGAAGGCCACCTTAGGTCATTTACCGTGCAATATAGGTGTAGAACAAAGTCAAACTCTACCCTTGGTTAGGAGAACCATAAATCGGAAAAGCCATAGACTGTCATTACCCCAAGCGCCTTTGCAGAGAATCGCCCCCAAGTGTCCTTATATTATTTAAAACCATACCTTGTAAAGTCTCCCATCTTTAACAGTGGACCAGACGCTAACACTTGTAAAACAAGTTAAATCTGGTTCACCATGGGATCCCTGTCCTCCCAGGATTCTACATATGGCGCCATAGGCAATAGCCATACACTTTATGCCTTTATTCAATGAAATCTTTCGCAAAGGCTACTTTCCAAAAGAGTGGAAAAAAGCTTCAATTGCTGAACTTTTGAAAAAAGCCAAATAGACGCTAGCAACCCGAATAATTATAGGCCGATATTGCACCTTCCAAAAGTAGTGGAGAAGGCCATTAACCAAGATCTTTCGACCTTCATTCACAATATTCAAATTGTTTACCCCTCCCAATTCGGGTTCCGTGCTCAGCATAGCACAGAACTCGCCTTAATCACAGTTACTGAGGGAGACGCTGGATCATGGAGGAATTGCCGCCTGTTGGATATGTTGGCCGCATTTGAGATGGTCAATCACCGATTGTTGATTGACCGTCTTGCATCTGTGGAGATCAAGGATAGAGCCCTTGCTCTGCTAACTTCATTTCTTGCAGATCGTACTCAATCAGTGGCCTTGGGAGACTTTCTATCACCATCCTTCTCCTTGCCATGTGTGGTACCAGAGGAGTCTTCCTTGAGCCCCATTCTTTTCAACCTATATGTCACCCCACTAGCTGACCTTATTAGATCATACGGATTTTCTCTAGTATCATATACCGATGATACTCAAATCATTGTGCCGGTAGCAGGTAACCTAGATGCCACATCAACTCAGTTCCACAACTGTCCGTTACATATAGGTTCCTGGATGCGGGATACCTGTCTAAAGTTAAATTCATCAGGGATGGAAATCTTACTCTTTGGTAATAGTTCAACTCTTTGGTCCCCTAAGTGGTGGTCATCTGAACTTGGACATCTCCTGACCCCCAGTGTCCTGGGTGTAATCTTTGACACAAAATTATCTTTTGTTGTACAGATCAACCACAACACCGCCTCATGTGTTTTTTAGTCTAACAATTCTCAGGAAGATTCTTCCATAAATACCATCGGCTTTGCAGAAAACCATAGTTACAGTACTCATATCATCAAAACTCGATTACTGCAGCACCCTTTAGACTAGTATCCACAAAAGAGGTTTAAGGAAACAGCAGGTTAGCCAAAACGCGCCTGCCCGTCTTCTCCTAGGTATTTGAAGACACAAGTCTGCGGCTCAGGCTTTAGTCCAGTTACACTGGCTGCCAGCCGAAAATGCATTAAATTCAAAGCCTTGTGTATTGTCTTCAAATGTCTACACGACCTAGGCCCAGCCCAACTCACTCAATCTTTTCTACCCTATGTCCCGTCTAGATCGCTCCGCTGTTCGAGTGGCAAATTTGTTGCCCCTTAAGTCAAAACTGTCAAATGGGGAGAGAAGTGTAAATCTCTAGCACCTCCACGCTTGGGAACTTCCTACCACCTATGTTTAAAAATATCCGGAACTGAGGGAATGTAGAAAAAGTCAAGAAATCTGGCTGTTTAACCAGTATCTGGTTAGGGTAGTTCATCTTCCATTGACACTTCAGTAGTCAGCGCCTAGACACCCCCGTGTAGTAGCTGCGCTTCACAAATACTTTTTTATTTTATTTTCATTTCATAGATGGATCCCAGTAGCAGGCCCCGCCTCAGGGATCAAACACTGATCCTATTCTAATAAACTGCATCATTAGACAGTCTGTCTGTTTCCTCTGAGAGAATCCGTTTTACCTCTTTCCTAAGAATAATGCTTTCAGCTCCATTGACGTGAATCAAGGTGCTCCATGATTATTCATTCAAAATTAGTGGAACCATGATTCATGCCTTTTGAGTGTGAAATCAGTTTCGTAGTGTGCCTGCCAGCCTCGATAGTTCTTATGTCCTCCTTAATGCGTATCTTTCCCTTTCTTTTTGTTTGTCTGATGTAGGATAAATTACAAGGACATTTGAGTCTGTAAATTACAGATGTAGTATTGCAATTTGTGAGTGTCTCCTGGAAACAAATACAGCTTCCTTAAGAGGGACACTTTTTGTTGCTCCAGGTAATTTGCAAACGTTACATCCCTGCAGGGATAGTAACCTTTAACTGTAGGTTGACAAGTTTGATTATAGCCTCCACTGGCCTCCGGACCAAATGTACAAGCCAATCTTTAAAGTTCTGCGCTCGATGAAACGTGTACTATGGAGGTGGACTTGGATGAGGACCAGTGTTCAGTAAATGCCAGTTTTTTTCCCAATAATATTCCGGACTTGTGTAAATAACGGTTAACATGTCACATGTTCTTACTTTGGCTTCTCATTCATCCCCAATAGTGTCAGTCTTGGAGTATTCAATGCCCTCTTGTGTGCCTGGTGTATTATCTGTTTAGGGTAGAACCTCTGGGTGCTGAGTTTTTCTAACTCCACCGATTTTTCCATGTATCTGGTAGTGTGTGAGCAATTCAGTTGGTACCTCAAAAATAACTCACGGAAGGTTGTCTCGCAAGGCTCTTGGGTGAAAAAAGATGTATAGTGTGAGAGGGAATGCTTGTCTGTGTGCTACTGATGGACTGATGTTCACCTTGCCCTCTATAGCTAGGTCAAAGTAGGTGATAAAGCTACGGCTAACCGTCCATGTAAAATGTAAAGGTGGATCGAGTTGTTTAATTGGGCCAATTGGACTTCAGTTCCCTTCCAAATGCATAAGACATCATCAATATACCTCTTCCATAAGGACACATGATTCGGATATAGATTGAAATCATGTTAAATATGGTTGATGTTGAAAATACTAACACAGATACACCACAGAATGTGGGTAATGTTACTCACAATTAAAGTACTTGACACATGTAGAAATAACTAAGCGTGAAATCTGAAGAAATGTCTAGTGAGAGCTAACTTATAACAATACATTGCAGGACAAATGTTTGTGGTGTATTATAACACCATTCCTTATTATTTGGGCCCTTGCAGCTGCTCTCAAAATAGCTTATTGAGGAAAGTTAGTTTAGAGACACCCTATATGTAGAGTCACCAATAGCTGATTGGTACAATCAAATTCTGTAATATGTGAAGCAGATCCGTGGGGTCTTTGAGGTAAGCGGGTTGCGTGAACACACATTCCCTTAAACAGAAATCTGCAAACTACAACATAGTCTCCAAAGCAGAGTTGATTCCTGATATGATGGGTTTCTCAGGTGGTGGACATTGGGGTTTGTGTATTTTAGGAAAGATATAAAATGCTTGTACCTGCGGATCTATTTGAGTAAAAAAATCCTTTTCCTTCTTAGTGATATACTGTTCACCACAGACTCATCAACCATACACTTTCTTCTGGAGGTAAGTTCAGGATTTGGATCAACTCTGTCTTGCAGGGCTTCTTCAAGGGGTTCATAGTTATTCCTAACGCACTGCTGTCTCAGTATTTCAGCCTTGTAGTCACTTCAGTTAAGAATGACTAGGCCCCACCCCCCTTATCTGCTGGTTTTATTTCAATCAAGTTATTGCCTTGGAGATTTTTGATAGCCAGTCTTATCCCCTTTAGTTGTATTCTAGAAGGTATTCAGTTTAGCTGTTCTAAGTTCAGTTACTTTATCAAACACCAACTGCTCAAATGTAGCAACTTCGGACCCCATTATGAAAGATGCAAATTTAAAGGTGGAAGGATTTAGTATATTAAATAAAAACAGCAAGGATAGGTCTTTAGGCTTGTCCAGAAAACAAATTATGTCGCTTGATCTTGCGCATCGTTTCCAGAAATTCAAGCTGAAGTCCAAAGGGGTTATGAAAAGGAGTGAGAATGTAACTGAGTCCTTTATTAAGGACTTTTCTATTGGTATAGGTGAGGTGATAGTCTGATAAATTATTCAGTATTGGGGTATCTTTCATAGATTCACATGCCTGAATCATTCCCCGTCGCCGAGACTGGAGTCCCCGGTAAATAAAAAAGTAGTGCCAAATGTTAGTAGTAGTAGTAGGCCCAAAGAAAAGGCCTAATGCCTATATCTTAACAGCCTATCTACCTCATTATGTAAAAGAACCAAGAATTTTGGTAACAACCAATCAGACACCAGCACCCTTCCAGAACCCTCTCAGCAGAGCCAGTTCTCCTCAAATTTTCACCGCACGTCGTGTGGAAGGGAGTCTCCCTGAGTGCCTCTCAGTTTTCAACTTGCTTCAGCATGTCTGATAAGAAGGCCTTGTTCAAATCCTGCAGGACCTGCACCAAGAAGAGAGTCCATGTTGATGATCAACATTTGGACTGCATCTACTGCCTCTACCCTAAACATGAGGCAAAAGATTGCAAAATTTGCCGCACCTTCCCTGCCAAAACTCTTAGGGATAGGGAGGCGAGAGTGCTTTTGTGGCTCAAGTCCTCTTCGGCTGAGGAGGATGACAGAGCCTCTACTTCTAGCAAAAGAGCTAGATCGCAGGACAGCTCTTCCAGTGAGGGGAAGAAGCGCCAGAAACATTCTGCTTCGGATTCTGTTCAGAGGACTCACATTTTATCCTCTGAAACAGCGCACTCTCCTCAGGATTCTGCGGTCAAGGCTGGGACACAAACCGTGAGTAAAAGCCTTTCAAAACCTCTGGCTTTCTCTCCATCTATGATTTCTGTCACCTCATCTGCTCCTTCATTGACGGAGACCATCTCGACGACGGCCATTACTTCACCTATTCTTTCAACGAGGATTACTATCCTCTCAAAAAAGCCCGTAGTTGAAGCGTCGTTGACGAAGTCCTCGTCGACGAAGCCAGCATTGACGATGCCGCAGAAGAAGCTTTCATTGTCGACGAAGGTCTCGTCATCGAAAGTCCCGTCGACGACGATCCCACCAGCGAAAAGCCTGTCGACGACGAGCCCGTCGACGAAGCCTCCGTCGGCGAAGACCTCGTCGACGTCGAGCCCGTCGACGAACATCCCGTCGACGACAGCTCCGTCGACGATGACAATCCCGTCGACGATGACAGCCCCGTCGACGGCGATCTCGTCGACGACGATACCGTCTACAAGTCCTTCGACGACGACCCCGTCGACGACGACCTCGTCGACGATGGACACAAAAAATGTATTGACATCCACTCCTATTTCCACCAGGAGTTACAAACTAAAGACTTTTCAGAGACAGGAATATAGCGATATATCACCGCTTACTCCCT
This sequence comes from Triturus cristatus, assembly GCF_964204655.1. NCBI lineage: Eukaryota > Metazoa > Chordata > Amphibia > Caudata > Salamandridae > Triturus > Triturus cristatus. Next base: position 469,586,091 of record NC_140581.1, on the reverse strand, counting down.
CGCATCTCCTAGAAACATATGTGCAGGGTGAGGATGATGACTACGAGGATGACGAGGATGAGGGGCCCTTCGGGATTGCTCGCCATCCTTCTGAACTGCACATAGTGTCAAGACGACGATGACAATGAGGAGGAGGAACATTACTATCAGGAAAACATTGTCGTTCCTCATCACAGTCATTACCACAGACAACCTCGTCAGAGAGAGATGTCGCATTTGCCTCTGACTCTCATTCAGGACCTGCAAGCCATGCTTGCAGATTATAAACAACGTTTTCCACCGCAACCAGTCAGTCCGCAGGTTCCGAACATTGTGCCGCAACCGGACCCATTGCCTTTGCCTGAAGATCCAGCTCCAACACCTCAACTGCCTGATCCTCCACAAGACCCGCATCAGGGCCAGGATTCAACCTCTGAGGAGGAATTTGAAGAGGGTGAGCTTCCAGACCCAGCAGACCCTTGGGATTCGTATATAATCCCTATGCCTTCACCACCTACCCCTCTTTCATCTGATTCACCTCCGAAAGATATAGGGGGGTTCCATAACCTTATGCAGCGCGCTGCGACCAGGTTCCATTTGCCAGTGACCATTGAACAGTCTGACTGTTTTCTTCACGATTTTAAAGACGAGTCCAGAAAGGTTTCAAGAGCTATCCCTATTATTGATTATGTTTGGAAGGAAGGATTAAAAATCATGAAAAACCCGGCATCAGTTCCTGCGGTGCTTCCTCGGATTGACAAGAAATACCGTGCCCCTGCTGACAGTCCGTCCTGTCACATTGGCCATCCTCGGCCAGATTCGGTTATTTCACAGGCAGCCCAACAAAAGTCTAAGAATCCGGCAACACCTATCACTGCACCACCGGATAGGGAAGGACGGCGCCTGGATTTAATTGGCAAAAAATTTTCAACTATGGCAGCTGCATCCATGAGGGCAGCCAACTCATTGGCGATAATAGGACGTTATGATCGCCAGATGTGGTCAGAAATGGCAAGCTTTATCAACCTCATCCCAGAGGACAGCAGACAAGATGCTCAGAAGATTTTGTTGGAGGGGGAGCGTGCAGCATCAGAAACGATCGACTGCGCTCTAGACATTGTAAACACTACCTTTCGCCAGTTGGCTGGGGCAGCGGTTCTCAGACGCCAAGGTTGGCTAAAGGCCACCACGTTCAGACCAGAAGTCCAAACTAAAATATTAGATATGGCCTATGATGGCGAATCATTGTTTGGAAAGCATATTGATGATGCACTCCAAGCAATAAAAACCGACACTGATACCGCAAGATCACTGGGCTCCTTGCAGTTCAAACGAGGTACCTTCAGAGGAGCACGAGGCCGTGGGTTTTCATCCAGAGGAGGTTATCAAACCCAACAAAATAGGTACCAGCCTCAATATCGGCAGTCCTATCAATCCTCATACAGACAAACAAAAAAGTCTGGTTTCTCTCGTCAAGGCGGACGAAAAAGATCGCAGAATCAGGGAAGAGACACCACAAGGAAACAATGATTTCTGCAGGGCGCCTTCCATTCCTTTTCCCCTCCCTGTGGTTGCGAAGATTTCAGCATTTGTGAGCAAGTGGCAAGAAATTACGTCGGATCAGTGGGTCCTGGACCTGGTTCACAACGGTCACACCTTAGAGTTTGTCACCAAGCCACCCAACACACCACCCAAGGGACCCCCTCCCCCTCGTCTTCACTTATTTTTCAAAGAAGCTTTAACGATGCTCCTGAAGAATGCAATCGAGAAGGTTCCTACACTTCAAAAAGGGACGGGTTTCTATTCCCGCTTTTTTCTCATCAAGAAAAAGTCAGGGGAATGGCGTCTAAACTTGGACCTTCGCAATCTGAACAAATTCCTCAAGAAGCAAGGATTTCGCATGGTCACACTGGCAGAAATTCTAGGTTGCCTCAACAAAGGCGATTATCTAGCTTCTTTGCATATGGAAGACGCTTACTTTCACATCCGGATACATCCGAAGCATCGCAAGTATCTTCGTTTCACAGTGGCTGGCGCCCATTATCAGTTTAAAGTGCTCCCGTTTGTGTTAAAATCTGCCCCAAGGATATTTACAAAGTGTCTAGCTCCAGTGGCGGCTACGTTACGATCCCAAGGAATCCAAGTCTTCCCGTATTTAGACCACTGGTTGATAAAAGGTCCTTCAGAAAATTCAGTAGAGACGGACATGACAACATCTCTTCATATATTCCACTCTCTGGGACTTACAGTCAACAGGACAAAATCTCAATTACACCTGAGGCAGATCCTTCTTTTTCTGGGAGCACTGCTAGATACCGTCCGCTGCAAGGCATTCTTATCTCACGAACGGCAAGTTCGTCTTCAAAAGTTAGCAATCCTGATTTCCAAAAGAAGGTCAGTTTCTGTCTGGATGTTCACGTCGCTTCTGGGAATGTGTTCCTTGGCAATACACCTCGTACCTCTAGCGCGGCTCCGGATGCGACCCTTGCAGGAGGAGTTACACCTTCAATGGCAGCAAGCGAGGGGTTCCTTCGACAACATCATCAGAGTCACTTCAGAAATAAAGACCGCTCTAAGTTGGTGGTCACACATACCCAACTTAGCAGAAGGGCTTACTTTCATACAGAAGATTCCAGACTTTGTCCTCACTACGGATGCCTCCATGGAAGGATGGGGAGGTCATCTACAAGACTTACAGATACAGGGGAAATGGTCTCCAGAGTACAAAAACAGACACATCAACAGTCTGGAATTGCGAGCAATTTTCCTGTCTCTGCAAGCGTTCCTTCCAAGGATTGCAGGTTCTTCAGTTCTGGTTCGGACCGACAATACCACCAGCATGTTTTACGTGAACAAACAAGGAGGGACGAGATCAGCAACGCTGTCTGCGGAGGCTCAGGAGTTGTGGGAATGGGTCACACTCCACAACATCACACTCAGAGCAGAACATGTCGGAGGTCTCTGCAATACATTAGCGGACACACTCAGCAGATCCCAATCAGATTGCCACGAATGGGAACTAGAGCAAACTCAAGTGCTCAGGATATTCAGAGCTTGGAGCACACCGCTACTGGACTTGTTCGCCACAAAAGAGAACAAGAAATGCCTCTTTTATGCCAGCAGATACCCTCAACAGGGATCAAGAGAGAATGCCCTGTCCATGCGATGGTCAGGGATTTGTGCTTACGCTTTTCCCCCGATACCTCTAATACCGAGGGTCATACGCAAAATGAAGTTGGAGGGATGCAGTCTCATCTTAATTGCACCCAAATGGCCACGCCAGTATTGGTTTCAAGAGCTTCTAGTACTCTCCCAGGACCAACCGATCCGTCTTCCTCCGACACCCACAATGCTGTCAATGAACAGGGGTCAGGTTCTCCACCCGGACCCTCAGTCCCTACATTTACACGCATGGCTCCTGACTTCTTAGAATTTAAAGACCTGGATATCCCTCAAGACTGTAGGGATATATTGACAAAATCACGAGCCCAAAGCACGATAAAGACTTACCGTCTGAAATGGAAACGGTTTTGCTGTTGGTGTGAAGCAAACCAGGTGCACCCGGTGGACGCTCCTGCGGAACAGATCCTCCCTTATTTGTTACATCTGGCAAGATCTGGCCTTTCTTTTCCTTTGGTCAAGGTTCATCTAGCTGCACTTTCAAGATTCAGAAGGGGTGCCCATGGCCCTTCTCTGTGTTCATCCTCTTTAATTAAGCAGTTTATGAAGGGGCTTTTTCGGGAGTTTCCTCCGCTCAGACTTCCGCCACTGGAGTGGGAACTCAACACGGTCTTAATGCAATTAATGAAACATCCGTTTGAGCCTATCCATAAGGCTGACCTCAAACTTCTTACCTGGAAGGTTGCTTTACTTTTAGCTTTAACATCAGCTCGACGAGTAAGTGAAATTCAGGCGTTCACTGTAAAGGAACCTTTCCTACACTTCACTCAAGACTACGTGCACCTCCGAACAAATCCAACATTTATCCCTAAGGTGCCGTCACAGTTTCATCTTAATGAACCGGTGAAATTAAAGACTTTTTTTCCTAACCCATCTACTCCAGTGGAACGAGCCTTACATTCTCTAGATATCAAGAGATGTATTAAGTTCTAGCTTCAAAAAACAAAGAACCTTAGAAAGTCCGACCAATTGTTTGTGGCTTATGGCCAAGCTACCCTGGGAAGGGCGGTAACAAAATCCACCATTGCCAGATGGATAGCATCGACAATCATTTTCTGTCATGACAAAGCTCACAGGCCATTGTTACGGAAACCCAAGGCCCACTCCACGAGAACAGTAGCAGCGTCTACAGCATTGTTTGCTGGAGTGACTCTAGAAAATATCTGCCATGCTGCGACATGGAAAAATGTCCACACTTTTACAAGACATTACTGCCTCCAGTCTATGCATTAGGACGATGCAGCAGTTGGACAGGCTGTCCTGCGACATCTGTTTCTTTGAGATATCTTCAGGTACCCTTTTATATATATTTTTAACATGTAATATGTTGATATCTTTTAGTATGACAATGCAATGTTTTACAATAATAGTTTGGTTTCATTCGCAATGTTATTGCATTACATGCTATTTTCTGTTTATGAATTGCATGTTTCCACTTTAAGATTCTTTTCTCTTGTCAACAAGCTGTGGATGCAACTAGGGAGTATCAGCACTCGTCTCCCACCATCCGCAAACGACTGTATACTTGGTATACTGCTTGCTATTCTGATTCAGGCATGTGAATCTATGAAAGATACCCCAATACTGGATAAGAAAACAAGTTACTTACCTGTAACTACAGTTATCCAGTATTGGTATCTTTCATAGATTCACATGCACCCACCCTCCTCCCCATGGAGTCAGTTTTCTATATTTTGGGATGATTACTTCCCACTTGTGCTACAAAAATCTGAGGAGAACTGGCTCTGCTGAGAGGGTTCTGGAAGGGTGCTGGTGTCTGATTGGTTGTTACCAAAATTCTTGGTTCTTTTACATAATGAGTTAGATAGGCTGCTAAGATATAGGCTTTAGGCCTTTTCTTTGGGCCTACTACTACTAACATTTGGCGCTACTTTTTTATTTACCGGGGACTCCTGCCTCGGCGACGGGGAATGATTCAGGCATGTGAATCTATGAAAGATACCAATACTGGACAACTGTAGTTACAGGTAAGTAACTTGTTTTCTTCACTATGTTCGATAGAATGATAGATGGCCGTGTACCCTGTGTCTGGTGACTCTAGGAGAGCATGTTTGCCATTGTTGATTTGGTTAGCCCCTTAATCATCTTTTTGTCTGCCTCCCCTCCTGGAACCCTGCTTTTCTGCCCTAAAAAGATCTCTGGACGTTTGATAAATCGTTGTCAGTCTTTCGATTTTGTGGAACAAAGTGGACCCTCTGTACCCTTGTCGTAGATGGTTGCTGTTTGGTAGTTTCCTCTTCATTACAAGTGTTATCAAAAGGCCAGTTCTGCAGTGTCTGGTGCTTGCCTCCTTCATGGGGCCGACTGGGGCTCTGATACCCTACCGGAATTTCTGTTTCATAATACATATCTCCCATATATGGTAGCACCCATTTGTGAGAAAAAACAATTAAGATTTCTTTGGAGGCCATTGAATTCCAGATTCACAATAAGGGTTTTATACTTGGTGATATCTGCTTGGAACATTGCCAGTTTTTCTTTGGCATCTGTAACAGTCATGTCAATAGTATTGCCTTGAGTAGTTCCTCAATGAGACGTTTAGCAGTATTAATTATTAATATTAGCCAGTCCTGTTCGTATTTATTGGCTATCAAGTTGGGATAGCTTAACTTACAGAAAAAATGTTGGCCTTGTGCGAACTAACAGATTTTCTGGCGCAGCATTGTTGAAGATATACGGTCATCAAAGCTGTGTGTAAGGTATTATGAATTTGCTTTTTCGTATAGTTGGTCATCTTACCCTATTCTTCTCTTGAAGGAGGTTCCAGCTAATAATGTGGCATCCCATGACACTGTTGGTGCAAATAATATTTGCGCTATTTGAGCATCTGATAAGGCCAAACCGTTCTTCCATATATACCAGATGGTATACAATGAAAACTGAGAAGGGGAAAAAAAGAATTGTTTTGGGACCACCACAAAGTCTCCCAATATTTGTCCTGGTAGATGCTGAATAGCTCTCACAGAATGATGGAATATTACCTCCTTATAAATGTTCTGACGCTCTGAAAGCGTTCCTGCCAGGTGGCAACGGGCCCAATATCAGGCTCAGGACAGACGGCATGGCCTGCCTGTTTTAAATATTGATGCCCAGTGACTATGGCTCTGTCAATAGATTGACAGGTTGCAGAATACCCTGATAAATATTCTCAGCAGAAGGAAATTGATAAGCCAGAACAGGGAGCTAGACCCCAGGCAGCTGACCTAGCGTATAAAGTTTGAGGATTTTGAATTGGGAACTTTTCACAACACCTCAGCACCCAGTAAATTGGGGGAAGGATTTTTGATTCCTTGGTCTGGAACATATGCCTTCCTTCATTTCACACACTACAGTCAAACTTTGATGAATTATAAAGATGGGTGGAAACGAGAGTATTTTAGGAGGAGTCTGGACTTTCACACCTTCAATACTCAAGGCATCAGTCTTGCTAATCTTTTGAATGAGTGTACTCTAAAAGAAGGAACCTATGGAACTTAGTTTTGAAGACAATACTATCTCTGTTCCTGTCAAAATCCACAAAACAAATCCCAACTCTGATCTTAGACCTTTCTGTTGCGTATTGGTGAATGTTAGGTCACTAGGAAGACATGCCATGCACATTTATGACTTAGTTTTGAATCTTAACCTTGATGGCCTTTTCGTCACGGAAACATGGCTAAAAGAATGGTCTAACCCTGATATTCAGTCTCTCCCCGCAGGCTATACCATGTTCAGGAAAGACAGACCTGTAAGGAGGGGGGGAGGGTTTGCAATATTCATAAGGACTCCATCAAATGTTCAACATTTGATATCCCAGAGATAAAGTCTGGGTTTCTGCTTCCAACTATCCAGCTCAGTGGTTTTTGCGGGAGCCCTGGTATACCGGCCCCCAGGGGCAAGTTCTGACTTTGTAGATACCCTAACTGAAAGTCTTAGTGCCTTGATTGTCAGATATTCCAACTTTACCCTACTAGGGGATTTTAACGTCTACTTGGAAACAGATAAATCCCCAACCTCTAAAAACTTTTTAGAAACCATAGAAACACTAGGATTAAAGCAGCTGATAACCGGCCCTACACATGAGGCTGGACATACCCTGGATGGAATCTGTACGATTTGTACCAAACTTGCAGTGGATGCCCCCACTACACTAACGTGGTCAGACCACAAGTACATCGCTTTCGAGATTGCAGATAGCACTTCACATGCAGCCAAACAAATTCCGGAACTATTCTGTAAAACTATTAATAGGAAATAGAGAAAAATGCTATCAAATCCTAATCTACATATGTTGGCAGAATTAAGCAAACCCACACTAACAGGAGATCCGGTTATTGATACAGGTATTCTCAAGGACTGGCTGACCATGTTAGCCAACCAAATTGCCCCGGTGGCCACATGTAGTAGAGCCTCCCTGGGGAAAGCCTCCGCCCCTTGGTTCACCCCTCAGCTCAAAGAGATGCAAGGCAAATGCCGGAATCTCGAGCGTAAATGGAGGGTGCACTATAACAACAATGATCTCACTATTTTCAGAACAGCACTGAAAAATTACCATAGGATGATCAAATACGAAAAGAAAGTTCATTATACTAACCTCATTAAACAGGCAGCATTTGATCAAAAAATGATTTTCAAAATTGTTCAATCATTTACCCACCCTAAGATATTTAATCAGGAAATTCCCCCATCACAACAACTATGTGATCAAATAGCGGACTATTTTGATGACAAGGTCAGTAACCTTAGAAAGGATTTTCCAGTGGATACCCCATCTTCTGAAGAGTCCAATCATAATCATGAAAACATACCGTTGCTGAATTATTTTAGTAAGAAAATCCCCTTGAACAGTCCAGACAGGCCATCCTGACTTGTAAATCAGGTTCCCCAGGCGATTCCTGCCATCCCAAAGTTCTACATGCGCTGTCGAAACTGTTAATCCCATTATTAATCAGATTATCAACTCTTCACTTAGACAGGCAGTAGTACCAGACAGTTGGAAGGTTGCATCGGTTAAACCTCTTCAGAAGAAACATGTCACGGATCCAACCATTCTGACAAACCTTAGACCGATTTCATTATTGCCCTGCTTAAGCAAGATAACGGAGAAACTTGTAAACAAGCAACTAAACGATTTCCTCCTACTAAATAATGTGCTACACCCCAGGCAATCAGATTTCAGGGCTGGGTTCTCAACAGAATCAGCGCTGCTACACACTGCGGAGACGCTAAAATTCGCATTGGATCAGGGAAAGATGGCAGTGCTGATTCTGTGGACCTCTCAGCCGCTTTCGATACTGTCTCCCGTGCTGCCTTGGGCAAACAGCTAGGAAAAGTAGGGATCTCACAGAGGGCATTGGCCTGGCTAACATCTTTCCTGGAAAATAGAAGACAATCAGTTACACTAGGCAGCTATACTTCAACTGAGAAGCAGCTGCGTTTGGGTGTGCCTCAGGGCTCGATCTTGAGCCCCACACTTTTTAATATCTATATGGTGCCCCTGCTTGAGCTAGTATCACCTTTTGACATTGAGACCGTATCCTATGCTGATGATACACAGCTCATCCTTACCTTGGACAAAGAATCAACAGCAGCCGAAGAAAACTTCCAACACTGTCTCTCGGCTGTCTTCGAATGGATGAGGACCAACCACCTAAAATGTAATAGCCAAAAGACAGAGATTCTGCTGTTGGGAAAATATAATATTTTCTCACCCAAAATGTGGTGGCCAACTGACGCAGCCCAACCCCAAACCGTACTAGGAGTACGGTTTGATACCTCTTCTCTCTTTTCACCTGCAGGCCATGTCGGTTGCAGGAACTTGTTTTTATTGGATAATTCTTTGAATTCCTGCCTACCACGGCTCGCAAGTCCGTGGCAGTCGCCACGATCCTTTCACGACTTGATTACTGCAACAGTCTCTATGCAGGCATAAAGAAAAGGACTCTAAAAAAGCTGCAGACTGTGCAAAATGCAGCGGCTCGAATGGTATTGAATTTACCTAAGGGGTCCTCAGCCTCCGAGGCTCTTCAAACCTTCCACTGGTTACCCATACACAAGAGAATTCTCTTTAAAATCCTTGTGATTACCTTTAGAGCTGTAAAACAATGTGCCCCCAAGTACCTCAGGTCCAGATTAAAAGTCCATGTACCTGGTTGTAACCTGAGATCCTCTAAGGAAAATCGGCTAGTACCCCCACATTTCTGTTTGAAGTCCAGAGGAGGAAAGTCCATGGCTGCTCTAGGGACAAAAGCCTGGAACTACCTATCTACTTACCTGAGACTTATACAGACAGAATCTATCTTTAAGAAAAAATTGAAAACTTGGATATTCACAGTTCCAGATAGTCTGGCCCTGTCTTTCATCTAACCCATTTAACACAGTGACATTGGAGACTACTTTCCTCTGACACTCGCCCTCAGCGCCAAGATGCTCCATTGGAGTGAAAGCCTGCGCTTTATAAATGCCATAAAAAAAATAAAAAAATTGTAGATTTATAGATCTTAACCATATAGCACAATATTATTCAATTAAATAGCAATATGTGACTCAATACAATACCTTGTGGTCAATGATCTAGTTTCTACTCAAGTTATCGAAATTTTGAGTTAGCAAACCACAATGGTTACTTTTCCAGGAACTAGTAAACAAATGAATGCATGGATACACACAGTTACCTATCAATTGTGGTCATGAATCTATGGTAGTTTTCTTGGTTGCTGTTGTGTGTAACTTAGTAGATCAAGGGCTTCTTGAGCGACAATGAAGCTTCACTAAACATTTGAAAATGCAATACCTGAATTACTCGGTCTCCTCCTGCATTGGAAAGATCTGATCACTGACCAACGGTGAGCAGAATCCTGGAAATATCCAAGCACTAGGGGATAGGAATTATGAACACCACTAAGAAAGCAGAGAAGATGAGTATCCAGGAAGTTACAACAAAAGCAGGCGCAAACTGATATGAGGAGGAGGAGCCGACATAGGAAACAACAATGACTTATTCATTTTGGAACTCAAACAGTATGGATTATAATGCTTATGAAACTTGGGGGCAAAGACTTTTAAGTTTCAGCCCTATCGTGGAGTACCACAGTGTGTAAGGAACTGAAACATATGTCATTTACGTTTTCAGGTTCTAGCCGACACAGGATGTGACCTCTTCAGTGATCTGCTGTATTTCTGTTTTGGACTTGATGTACTTGTGCTATCCTCAGCTGTCTCCACTGCACACTCCTATCTCTAGAAGCCACTCCTAACTCGTACTGTACATTCTTCCTCCTCTAATTGTGCTGAACACTACATTGTCGATTCCTTACCTCTAAAGCATTTTCCAACACTTCCTCTGAATTTCCTTATCAGCCCATTTCTGTAATATCTTTCTTTCACAAGATCGCTCCTATTCAAATTTTTCATGAAGAAACAGAGTAACATTTTTGGTTCCTCCCAATCCATCCTGGTCACCTCCGCAGTTTGTGATGTTAGAACATCCGAATATATCATGGCAGCGCAACTTCCTCTATGGCACTTCCTGCTTTCTGATTCACCATGTAAAGGGAGCTGAAACTCTCAGTACCATCTGTCGCAAACTCTTCAGTAAACGTGTTAGTAGGCATCCACCTGAGGTTACTTGCTTCTGGTTTCCTCTGTTTTCCTGCTCCATATTCTGGAATCTTGCTAGAATGCCTGGAATCCTTGCTTTATATCTTTGAATCCTGTCCTGCGGGATCGAGTACCCATCTACATCAGGCCGGGGTCTGTAAGTGCGAAGTTCCTCAGCAATTCTCCACTTTAGATACCCTGTCTGCGCAGAGTTTTTATGCTGCATGGCTTCTTCCACTAATCAGTGACCTTTCAGCGAGACATACCTTGTTTCTGCCTGATATTCCTGTGTTAAGCAACACGGGGGTTACAGTAAGGGATTGGCCTTCCTTCTGACCACTTCAACAAGAGCAGAAGATTCTGCTGTTGTGTCCACTATTACCACAAATACAACAAAGTAATGATACCTGAAAAAACAGGTAGACAGCAGATCCAGAATTATGTTTCATGCCGCCCATACAATTTGGAAGGGACTCTTAGCATAGCACCTTTAAACCGCTGCAATCCATCTTTCAGGTGCCCAAAATTCAAAAGTAGATACACTCAGCCGGACGTTTCAGAAAATCACAAGTGGCTTCAAAACAGTGTCGTATTGCACAATGTGTTTATGTGATGGGGGTTTTCTTTACTTGGACTTCATAAATGCAAAAAGCAAGATATGTCCCGACTTTGCCATTAAGTATTACCAACTAGGAACAAAAGTAATTGCTGTTATGATAGACTGGTCAGGGAAGTTGCTGTATGCAGTTTCACCGATTCCCTTAATTCCTTTTTTCATCATCAAATGAATTTACGATATGGCCAGAATTATCCTCTTTGCTTTTAATTCCTTAGCATTGGAATTTCACGGATGACCTTCACCTTTCAGAAAGGCCACATTGGAGGAGGAAATATGTACTGCTTTTGTTGCATACAAAAGAGAATTGACCCACCCATGTGTCAGGAAGAAGCAGTACTTCCTTTTCTTTCCTACTTGGTCAAGTCAAGTATGCAGTTGTCTGGGGCCCCTGGAACGACTACCGCGGGGGAATTTGTGCTCCGCCGTTATTGCCCGATCCGTCGCCTGCCCCATCCCCTTAGCCGACCCATCTTCCTTGTTCCGGGCATTGAGTTTACCCAGCCCTAGTCCTGATCTCTTCCCCTTCTTGATACTCCTATGGACTGGTAGGGTCCCCCTCTCAGGGGAGCACATGCTGCTATTTCGGATTGTGGATTGCCTTGTGGGTTTGTTTTTCTGGTTGTTTTTTCAGTTTAAAATGAAACCGTACAGTGGGGTCCGGATGGTGTGGCTATCAACGCTGCTAACTCCTGTGCATCTTCCTCAGCCGCAACGCACGCTCTACAATGTGTATCATATGCTCCTTTTGTCTACTAGCGGCCGGCCGGAAGGTTGTAGGCCCATCTTTGTATATTTTTTGAGTTTTGTAATAAACGGTTTAAAAAAAAAAAAAAAAAAAAAAGTATGCAGTTGTCTTCCATAATGGTCAGTCTTGCATCAGTTTGGGAATGATTATTGGTTAGTCCCAAAGCACACTCACAGAGGGAAAAAATGCAACTACTGCTCTGTTAAGAAACATTCTATGGCAGTTATCTGCAATGCCGCTACCTGGTGATTGGTCCAGATGTTCCCAGTACACTAATGATTTGCGTCAGACTCCAGTCAAGGGCTGATACTCTAATGGGTCTGGTCTCTTTAGGGAATCTGGTTGAATAGATGCTGATATTTTCTATTGCTCCGGCTGCTTTTTCAATTGATGGGCTTGCCACTCTATTCTGTACTTAGGAGTATCGAAGGATGTCCCCTGAAAGTGAAAGAAACGTTACTGACCTATACCCCCCCAGTTCTGCCTCGGGGAAATCTCCATTAAAATCAAGAGCAGCCGTCCCTGGCCTCTGCAAAAGAACTTAAGCAACTGCCACTGACTGGACATGACAGAAAACTGTGTTTCCTTAAAGGAGCCATGTCACTTGCCCCTCGTGTAAAGGTTTCACTCTCTCTAGCTACATTGCCCCTGTTTTCTTTCATTTTTATTTTTAGGTTGAGCCTAGAGGCAGCGCGTATGCGCTGCTCGCTCTGTGAGGCATGCTGTATGAGGGTATGCACTAGCAGCACTGTCCACTCACCGCCCATATTTGTCATTGGCTTTGTGTCATTGTCTTTCGTAAACGCTGGCTTCTGATTCATTATGAGGCTAGTCCCTCCTTAGTACTGCCTTGCCTCCATTTGTTCCTGCCCAAAGAACTGGACTTTTTACTTTATCTAGTGGGTGAGAACTATTTTGATAATGGACACTGATGGGACGCAGTGCTCTGTTTAAATGTTTTTTTTTTTTAAAGCTCTGATGTTGAGCACGGTGCCCACTTGCGAGACAATGCACTCTATTTATTTTTAATTTAATAATGAGTGCAGCGCCAGCTGCAGGGACACAGCGCTCGGTTTCAATTTTGTTTTTTTGTTTTTTACTTTAATAATGTGCGCTGCCCCAGCTTTAGGGGCACTGCGCTCGGTTTCATTCTTTTTTTTGTAACTTTAGTAATGAGTGCGGCGCCCGCTTCAAGGACACTGCACACTTTATTTTATTTTTTTAAACTTTAAGAATGAGTGCGGCGCCCGGATCACAGACACCGTGCTCTGCAATGCAATGGGTGTTGCTTTTGCGAAGGTTTGAGCTGTTGTTATTGTAAATGACAATGCCTTTTAATTTTTTATAAAAGGCATTGCCATTTACAGGGCCAATAGCTCGAAGACGCATTTGCTAGACCTATTGCATTGTAAATGCTTGTTTTATATGTGAAAGGATTTCTTGTAACTTTTACTAATATAGAGACATTGTTTACTTGTACTAGGCTTCTTTTTTATGAGTAATGAACTAGGCCTGGCCTATATAGCCTATAAATAATATTTTTACTAATAAATGAAAAGGTTTTTCTTAAAAGATGAAAGAAAGAACAAATAGGATATGTTGTTTATGGCATCCAGTGTCTGGGTGGAACTATTCAGAGCTTATTATTTCAATGAAGATTCCCTTGCAGAAGAACTTGGGTTACAGGCAAGTACATTTTTCAACTTTTGTACATAGAAGTCCGAGTTATTTTGCAAACAAAATTGAAAAGGTTTGTAGATAAGGCAAGCCTATACAGATACTGAGCAAAACCGATGAGAGAGAAATGATTTTTCTCGGATTCCCTACTGCCTGCATCAACTCAAAAACTCTATTATTATTATTCAGCATTTGCAAAACGCATAGCTACTGTCGGGCATCACAGCGCTAGCGACTGAACAGAGAAAACGAGTGGAGTTATGGGGCCGATTGTTGAAATAACCAAGTTTTAAGAAGTTTACGAAACAGAAAAAGGTGGGGTTCGACACAAAGGTGTGGGGGTATCGTGTTCCAGAGTTTTGCCACATTATAGGAAAAGGATCTGCCTCCGTTTCTCACCCTCCTGATTTTGGGAGCGACTGCAAGGTTAAGATTAGCCTATCGCAGGTCTTTCTTGGGGCGATAGGGGGTGATGAGGGAGCTGTTGATGGCAGGGCCAGTTCCCCACATGGTCTTATGGGCCATGCAGAGAGCCTTGAATTTTACTGTTTCGGGGATTGGCAGCCAGTGTAGGGTCTTTAGGGATGGCTTGGCTGACTGGGTTTTTGGAGTCCGAGCAGCATCCTGGCGGCACAATTCTGGGCGACTTGGAGCTTTCTCAATGTTGCTTTGGGAGCTCCCAAGTAGAGAGAGTTGCCATAATACAGTCGCGATAGGACCAAGGCCTGAATCAGGATTCTTTTTGCAGCCATTGGAAGGAGAGGAACGATCTTCTGAAGTAGTCTGAATGTACCAAAGCAGGCCCCTGTCACCCTCACTGCTTGGTGGTCAAACTTGAGAGAATTATCTAACCAAACGCCCAGACCTATTATCCTAGTTTTGGGAGTGGGAAGGTTGAGGGGGGCAGGCACTTGAGCCCTATCTGTTTGAGATCCATGCTGTAGTGGTTACTTAGGGGCATAAGGTCTGTTTTTCCTCCATTAAGTTTAAGACGGGAGTGCTCCCTCCAAGAGGCCACTGTCTCCAGGCAAGTTTCAAAGTCGGAGGTGAAGTTACGGGGACCATTAAGAGTGATGACCAGCTGCGTGTCATCTGCATATGTGACAATTTTAATCCCGTGAGGCAAGGTGATAACAGCGAGTGGCCGCATATACACGTTCAATAGTGTGGGGCTAAACGAGGATCCCTGCGGGACTCCGCAGCTGAGTGCTAGTCTCCTAGACGTTGAGTCCCCTGAAAAGACCTGAAAGGTTCTATTGTCTAAGTATGATTGTATCCAGGTGATCCCCTCATCTAGGATCCCTAGCCTCTTGAGCCTCTGTACTAAAATGGTAAAGTTGACTGTGTCGAAGGCTGAGCTTAAGTCAAGGAGGATGATGGCAACTGCTCTTTCTTGAGCCAGGATTCTTTTAGAGTTTTCGACCACAGCAAGAAAAGCCGTTTCGGTTCCTTGTTTAGGACGGAATCCGGTCTGGGTGGAATGCAGGAGGTCATGGGTTTCTTGGAAGCCAGAAAGGGTAGCGTTCACATGTTTTTCTAGAATGTTTACGATCGCCGGCAGCAGAGAGATGGGGTGATAATTACTTAAGTCATCTAGATCTAGGCTGGTTTTTGTTTTGTAAGACCTTGACCATGGCATGTTTCCATGGACAGGAGACTGATCTCGTGGAAATGGACAGATTTACAATTTCCAAGATGGTTAAAAAGATCACATTTCCTGCTTTATGTAGGATGTGTGGGGGGGCTGGATCTAGAGGGGGAGCCTGATTTGATTTGGGAGAAAATTTCTGACAACTTATCCAGATTCAAAATTGGGAATTCCTTAAGCACGTATTCTAGATGGAGTGTGGGCTTGTCCATTGATAGGAGGTCACTAGGGTGGGGGTAGCTAGGGAATGCAGTATAGATCTTTTTAATTTTCCCTGAAAGAAATTTGCCAATGCGTTACAATATTCTGGGGAGGCCTCGTGGACTAGTTCAGATTTTAGGAGCTCAAAGAGATCCTTTGTGGCGCAAAAAAGTTCCCTGGGAGTGTTAGCGGCAGCGATAATGATGCCTTCATAGTAGATGGCCTGCGCTACTTTTACTTTCTTTTGGCAGCATTTTATGGATTCTCTGTATTTTAGTTTGCTCAAGTCGTGATAGTATTTCCTCCATTCCCTCTCCAGTCTTTTGCATGTCAGTTTAAGTGCTCGTAGCTTGGGGGAGTACCATGGTGTCTTTTTCTCTCTTGTTTTGTGGATTTGATATTGCGGTCTGCCAGTAGGTTTCTGCATTACAGGACATTGCATTGCAGTCCTTGAATAGACACGTTTTGGGATAACAGCCCCGCACATGATCTGATGTGCAATTACTGGATGCAGTGTTCTGTTACATTCTTAACAATGTTGACGCCATATTCTAATAGGACCTGAATATCTAGTAGTAGGTAAGCATCTGCCTTCTGATACACTTAACATGACTCTTAAACTTGTGTAATGTTTGTTTTATAGAATCATAACGTGACCTTTTTATGGTGGGCTACCTTTGTTGAGGATATCAGAGTTTAGAGCTCGACCAATGGCAAATATGTCAATAGCAACATAAAATGAGGTGCCAAGTGAAAGCGATTGCTACAACAAAGTCATTAACTGGCAGTAGCCTCATTTTTAGGTGTTTGCTACAGATAGTTAGATGGTTGCTAGGAAGACCTATTGTTTCTGATATGGAAAGCGGGCTCTGAGGCTCCCCCTTGCTTATGGCTAGGCAGCTTTGTTTTTTATCTCACTTATCTGCTCTTGATTCAGTCTCCCCTCCCTATTTTTGTGTTTGTCTCATCCAGGAGCATTTCACTCTCACAATGCCTAAGTTGATATTTTGTATCTGTTTTTTGAATACCAAAGGGACTCTTTTTAATTCTTTCTTGGACTCTCTCTTGAAGTAAATGGGTTTCCTCTCTCTGTCCCTTTCCTCTTTATATCGCACCACTTGCGTGCTCTTTTTTTCTCCAATGCTCCTCGCCTCCCCCAGTTTCCCTTCCGCTGTCTGTGGTCTAATTTTTTAAAATACATTTTTCCTTTTGTTTTCACGTGGGTCTGTCTGGCAGCGGCCAGGTGCTGCTGGGCTAATTGCATACTTTTTCGCTCTGCACGCACTTTTATTTTATGTGTTTCACCATTTTACTTTACTCTTCTAATATGGCTGTCCACCATGTTAGAACAGTAAAATAGCAGCACTAGAGAGACGTATGCACACACATCTGAGTGATGTTACCCAGTTGGCGGTGTTTTTTTTAAAAATGTAGCTTTATTGTCATTTATTTGGAATAAAGACAGATAAAGTAGAATAACCATAGCTAAATCCACAGTATATATTCGGGGATAGTCATAAAAACACTTTATACTAACACTTTCCCAATGTTCCTGAAGGGAGCCCTCTTTTAGTTTGAGGGGGAAATTTGGACTCCGTCCTTTAAAAATATATCATAAGCAGATGTGCTAATTAAACTGATGTGCCAATTAATTAAAAAAAACATTCGATAGTAAGAACCCGCCAGATGACTGCCCAATAAATATTGGTAACACCTGTTAAACAATAGTGGACACTCTTATTCCGGGAACATACATCCTGTCTTCCTTGTTATGTTTAGTTCTTCCACTTTGTTGTGAAGTTAGCTGACTTTCTATCTTCTGTGGTACCCAGGATACGTATTGTTTTTTTTTCTACGTTAGTCTCAGTTTTAACTGCTCTGGTAAACCAGCCTGCACCACTCTCAATATGAACACATTTTTTATCTTGATCAGAGCTATTCCCTTTCAGTAGTTGTGTCTTAGTTGCTGACATGAGCTTGTGTTTTCCAATGCTCTTCATTCCTGAATGATGATGGGACTTAAATCTGGCACTTTCTCCACTCTATTCTTAAAAATCTTTACCATGTAGAACCTTTCTGTTGTACTCGGCCCTCTCTGCAGGGTCACCCCAAACTTTTTGCCTACACTCTCTTCCTTTGCTTAACCCTTTTTGATGTATTTTAGGACTCCGTGCACTTTACCTCTGCAACCAGCACTTGTGCTCTCTGCCTAAACATTGTAAAATTGTTCTACACCTGATTGGTACATTTAATTTACTTGTAAGTCCCTAGTAGTTGGCACTACATGTACACTAAATGCTACTAGTGGGTAGCAACACTTATTGTACCACCCACTAATGTAGCCCTTTAAAACATGTCTTAGGTGTGCACTGCAGCCTGTAGTGCAGTTTTAAACTGACATTTCGACCTGGCGAAAAACATTTTGCCAGTCCTAAACCTTTTTTAATACATATGTGTTGGCCCTTATAGGGCAGGGCACGTTTTATTGAAAAAAGTAGGACATGTGGGTGTAAGTTTTACATGTCCTGGCTGTGAAGAAAAGTCATTTTCCAATACTATAAGGCCTATCTCTCCCATTGGCTAATATTGGGTTACCTTGTTACATTCAACAAGTGATAACTTTGGAGTGGGAGCAGATACAAGCATGCTGTATAGACTCAAATAAATTGTAATTGAAAATCCTCTTGAATTGTAAAGTCAGATTTTAAGTTACAAAACTAAAAATGCCACTTTTAGAAAGTTGATAATTTCTTATCTTAAACATTTGTACCTTCTGCAAACGTCCTAGGTCATATGACTGTGAATCGCTGTGCTCTTGTGTTGTTGGTATTCCTGCTAGACAGTGAGACAAAGGGGACTGGTTGTAGGCTGGATGGGCAGGGCGGAGCTGTGCCCTGCCCCACTTACACTCCAAGCTTGCCTATGGCACACACACAAAGGATTCTGACACCAGCCTATTGTCATCCTATACAGAGCGGAACCTTGACAAGAGAAGGAAAGAACTTTCCAGAACTAGATGTGGGTGCTGGACACGGTGTTCCCCCCCACACACAAGTGCTGGCACCAAGTATAAATATTGGACTTCCTTAGCCACTAATCAGTACACTCCTGGTCCTACTGACATTACAGAATAAGGACTACCTTTTTACCCAGAGGACAGTCCTGTTCCTTGAGGCCTAACTTGTTCCCCAGAAGACTGCCCTGCTGCTTTAAGGCCTGACTTGTTCTACAGAAGACTGCCCTGCTGCTTCCAGAGGATTGTCCTATAGCTTTAGGCTTGCCTTGTTCCCCAGAGGACTGCCCTGCTGCTTGAGGCCTGCCTTGTTCCACAAAGGACTTTCCTTCTATTTGAGCCTTGCCCTGCTTCCTGGGAATGAAGACTAGGCCTTGTTACTTCATTCCAGGCTAACCTCAGTGACTCCAACCATCAGTTTGCTGACCTCCTGTTCTGAGCTACAGGGACCCTTGGTGGCAAGTCCTGGAATGACCTCCCCTTCACCTCCGAACCTCATCCTTACTGCTGGATTTCAGGAAAGGACAGAAAAACCTGGCTGTTCAACTGAACCCCCCTCCTCCTCAGGGTTCACAGCACCTGGAGACACTTATGGGCGATTAGCCGCCCTCTACAAATCCTGTTTGATTGAAAAGTTTGAAATTGCCAAACTCAGATACTACTGATTGGATTTTTGTCATTTTGGTCTTGGTTTTATTTATTCATATTAATTCTATTTTTCTACATTCTTTTGGTATTTTTCTTGTGTTAGGTTCACAATGTATTACTGTTAGTATTCTGCAAAAATACTTTACACGACTTTATGCCTGGCTGCTTTGTGCCAAACTATCACAGTGTTAAGTACAGGTTAATTTAGTTACTTTTGTTCTTTCTCTTGTCAGGAGTTGTTTGTTGCCTGAGTGGGCTTCCACCCCCTTTAACCAATAACCTAATTTCCTACACTTTCGATGTGAAAAGTACATTCGGATGGATCAAACAACTTAGTAATTCAGTCAGTCAGAAAGCCTGCCGGGTGGTCACCTTCCACTATGAAGACGTAGGGCAATAATTAGTTAATTCCTTCACAGTATCCATGATAATGAATTCTATTTCTCTGGGCCCTATTTGTATTATAGTAACATCTACTTTTTAGCGTCATTTCACCTTGTCTTATTGCATCATGAATTTTCAAGGAATTGATTTCTTCTTCGGTTTTGTAACACAGCCATTCGTTAAATATCTCATCCAAATGGGATTTTTTTCTGTTTGTTTTACTGCATCAAACATCTGTTCTGTTCATTGGCGTGCTGCTTCACTTTTGCGATTTGAGAGAGTGAGAAAATCAAAATCCATTATCGCATTTCTCTTGCTTTTCATATGATGTAAGATCTTTGTTTCTTGAAGCTCCTATGCCCAGTTAGTGACTTAGCTGCACTTTCACCAGTCCCTGTCAAGCCCTGCCATGCTGTGTGTCTGCATATTTTTTGTTTACTCATATATGCATCGCTCTCCCCTTTTTTCAGGCTTTCTTATGAAGTGTATTTTCAAATATTAACTGCAGAATGTTGGATGTTAGTTCCATCGCTTGTGCTGTCATCTCTTTTCTCATTCATTGTAGTGTTTTTGTATAACTTCTTCAGGAGCGGGCTTCCTGGCAAAATGGCTGCTCCGTTGAGCCAAGTAACATGATTATGCCCTGCTTTCTTCCCAAGTGCTACGCAAACAAAAGCAAGGCACTTGAAGCCCATAGAGTTCTGCTTCTACCGCTTCTCTCCTTAGTAGGCGCCGAACATCTGTGAAAGGACAGTCCTGCTGGTAAGCAGGGAACTCTCCAGCTATCTTCTTAGTGGAAAGAACCTCATCTGGTTTCCCATCACCAGCAAGTCCTTGTGTCCAGCAGCTAGCTATAAGCCTGCTGCTGAGGCTTCTACTCTAATCACTCTTTCTATTACCACTCAGTGAGTATATGATGCCTTGCCTGGTAAGAAAATATTTTAAGCTAATTTCTTTTTATTTTCATTGGGGTTCTGTTATAGCGACTTCCTTTTACATTTGTAGGCCTGGTCTTCACTATCCCCTGGGTGGATGGGACCATGTGTGTCAGATCGATGATTTGCGTGGCAGTCATTAGGTTCGCATTGCCTTCTCGGTCTCTCTGTGATGTGGGGGTATGCGCGGTAGGATATTTCCCTGGTTATGCCTTTCAGGCACATTTATCCCATCTTGGAATGGCGGTATTGTGTCTAGGTCTGGGTAGTGAACTCTGCTCCGCTCGCGGAGTTTGCAGAGTTTTCCACACTCCGCGTTAATACTGAGCTCGCGGATTTCTGAAATGCGGAGCGGAGTTTTTTCTTCGCTCACGTCCATCAACGTCAAGTTGGCAAGCACGAACAAGGAAAATCCACCTCCTGCCGAGATTTTTCCTTGTTCGTGATCGTCAACATCAAAGTGCGATCGTGGAAAATCAACCTCCCGGCGGGATTTCTCAAAGCGGGCAGTCAGATTTCTCATTGCGAATGGTCACATATGCTCGCGACCGTGCGTGTTGAGAAACCGTCTGTTCGAGTAAAAATCTACTGGAGCAGCAGAAAGGAAGCATCGCCGGCTTGCGCTGTGCTTGCTGCCGGTCGAGATGATTGCACGTGGCAACAGGCACCTGGGACTGAAAATCACTGCGAACGAAATGTATCTATCGCACTCCGCCCAAAAAAACTCCGCCGGAGCTGCGTGTAGCGCGGCGGAGGTTTTTTTGCACTTCGGGAAGTTCCGCGTAGCGGAACACTGTGAACTCCTCCCAGGCTTAATCGCGTCTTCTCGCAAGATCGCTTGATGGGAGTACTGCAGGAACACACTTGCTTCTAGAATCATTTTGCAATGGAACCTGCTTCGGCAGAGGCAGGAGGGGTGACAGGAGTGGCGAATCCAATCCCCACCACGAAGGATTTTGAAAGAATGATTGAAGGAGCGGCAGAGACCACTGCAAGCCAAGGATGCCCCACATCAACCTAAGTTTGCTAGTGTTCAGCCAGGTGGTATCACAGACCCTGACAAGGATGATACTAAGGTTTGTTTTGTGCAAGGAACAGATTGAACTGAAAGTATGCTGCAACTCAGAGAGAATCTTAGTTTTGAGCCCCCTTTATATCCATCATCAGAAGAGATTTTTTTTTTCTGCAGTACGAATGTATGGAACCAGAGTGCAGAATAGAGGGTTTTGTTCCACTAGTGGAACGATCTGGAGAAACAATCCTTCCCTCGGTTTTTAATGAAGAGGTATCCTATTGAAGCATTTTTGTAGGAGTTTTCAACATCTGTCAAGGTGGATAACCTGATGGCTGGGCTGGCTACCCAGGGTACTGTAGTTTCTGAAGATACATTACCCACAGATTCGGTGGGTAAAAGAAATAAAATGGCGTACGTTGCATCACGGTCCACTCCCTGTTAAAAGACTTTCATTCGCTTGCCAACCAGCTGAATGAGGCAGCAGATAGTTCTGCAGTGCTCTCTTTACTGGAGAAACCAGTTTGAATTGTTATGGACAACGCTTTTGATAATCTTTGTGCGGCAGCCTCATTTGGATGTGGTCATGAACAACTGATGCTTCACAAAAAGCAATCTTGATGAAGATCCCCTCCACGGAGAGAAGGTTTTTGGTCAGCAGCTGGAGGAACTTGTTAAAAAATAATCTGTGGAGAAAAAAGTTATTGGCTCCAGTTCGTTCTTTCACAAGAGGTAGAGGATTTTCACATTAAAGGGCAATGGGCGAAGATCATTTTGGGGTGGTCAGCCCTTTTGAGGCAGGGGCTGTGGCCAGGGCTCCCTGTCTGTTGAGAAATCCCAATTCCAGCCCCATGCCACTTCCAGTAATTCTACCCCGCTTCCTTTCAAAGCATGACTTTCCAGAAGTGGCACCAGTGGAAGGGAGACTTAAGCAGTTTAGAGATATATTTATTGCCTCTGACACAGACGCCTGGGCATTAGAGGTCATTTCAGGAGGTTATCTCGTGCCTTTCCAATGTCAGCCACCACAGCACTTCTGTCAAACCCCAGTTTCTCAGTCCGTACTTCACCAGCAGGCCTTGTTTTACTGCATCCACCTACTACTCTGAAAGGCCACAATCAGATTTGTTCTTCAGCACTAATGCTAGAATTCCATAATCTTTTTGGTACAGAAAGCTTCAGGGGACTTTCGTCCTGTATTGGATTTGAAAGGGGTCAACAAATTCATTCCCCATCGAATCTTCAAGATGGTGACTTTACAAACAGTTTTGCCTTTACAGCATCAAGGGGACTTTCTGTGCTCCATCGACCTCAGGGATGCCTATTTCCACGTGCCAGTATATCCGCATTCTCAAAAATGCCTGTGGTTTGCAGTGAACAGGGCTCACTATTAATTCTAAGTGTTGCCGTTTGGCCTGGCTTCAGCTCCGAGAATCTTCACCAAGATTCTCGCACAAGTGGTGGGTATACTTCGTTCTTTCAGTATTCAGTTATATCCATATCTTGATGATTTATTAATTGCATCTTCATCTTTGTTCTAAGGCCCTTGAGGATGTGCAACAGGTTCAATCAACTCTACAAGACTTTGGTGTTTTGGTGAATCCAGTTCATAGGAGGCATCTTCCGGACCGATGTCGGTCAAGTCTAGTGTTAAAGGGCCTGCAAGGTCATTCCTTTAAACCCTTGTCTTCTACAGATTTCAAATGTAAGGTTTTTATTTTGACTCCGCCATATGTTCAGCTGGCCAATTTGTAAATTGGGTGCCCTTCTTCCATCCCCACCTTAACTGTAAATTCTCTCTGAAAAAGTTATTTTGAGACCAAGTCCTTTCTTTTTCCCCAAAGGTTCCTTCTCCTTTTCACTCTTAATAGAATATAATTTTAGTGGACTTCTATCCTGATCTGGTGGAGGGAAATCAGTGTAGCCTCAATACTCTGGATGTTCGTCAGGCCCTTCTGATTTATTTGGAGTGGCAATTCCTATTTTCGTTAGGTTGATTTTCTCTTTACAGCCTTTGGCCTTGTGGGCAGAAGGCTTAACCCATCTACATCCAATCTTTCCAGGTAAGGTAAGCTCACATTTCTTTTTTGGTCACTTCTCTTATGCTGAACTCCACTGAGGCCTACCTGCGATCCCACTGACTTTGGGACTACCCCAAGAGGAGACAAGGAGTGAACAAGAAGAGAGAATTTAACGAGGGCAGGAAAAAGGCTAGAGGAGAGGTTGAAGGGGAAGAAAAGATAGAGGAGGAGATGCAGGATAGATGGGGATAGGAGGGATGAAAAGACAGAGACTGGGCTATGGAAACAGTAAGACGCACAAAAAGACATGAATAGCGAGGATTAGAAAGAGAAAGTGCTGGCTGGCGAGGCAGTACAATTATGACAAGAGAAACTTAACGTGAGAGAAATAGAAGTGAATGAAAGAGTCCTCGAGACATTAGAGATGATGAAAAAGGGAACGGGAAGAATGAGAAGTAGAGCGATAACGGGTGTGTGAGAAGTAGAGAATTCTGTGTATGCATGTGCATAAAAGAGGAAGCGTGAGAAATAAGGGAAAGAGGGCTTGTGCCTAACTGGCTGTGCTTGCTGGTGGTATGCTAGTGGTGTGCTTTATTTTTTTATGATACAATCTCTTTGTATATTTGCAGAGGATGGCCGAGTGCTTTCGTTTTAATTTATCTAAGCACTGTCCATAAAAGTTTCACTTTTACCCAGTTTAAAAGTACTCAATAGTCCTAGCTCAGGTGTATAATTTAGTTTTGCCTTTACTAGAACACTTCACCAGCAGGTCATAGCAGATGTCAGCATAAGTTGCAGCTCATTGAGCCCTCTTGTTGAAGCATATTATTAGTAAGAACATAATACATAACTGCGGGACCGTCATGGAGATGTTCACGAGGCCTCTACTCTGACTTCTACTTGTGCCCTAGAATTCAGCAGTGAACCAAGGTAAGCATACCCCTCCCCAGCCTTTGGCGCACATTTGGGCATTTATAATATGTTCAATTAGTATCTATTCTAAGCTGTCTTACTGGCTGCTACTTCAAAGGGCTTTTAATAGGACAGCAACAACATTTCCAAACACATTGGAAATATTTTAATAAGACAATGCCTGAATTTCTAATAAGGTTCTTAAAAATGTTGGGCAATGTTTGATTTGTGGTTCTCATCCCATCCCCAGCAGTAAGGACATTCAAGTTTTCTGCCTCACCCCACCTATGGCTCGGCCACCTTCCCCGCTCTCCAGCCTACCAGGGCAGGAAAACTGCCAGAGATGTTTAAAGGAATGGTCGATTTGGGCAAATACAAATGCCCAAACTCCTGACGTCCTGTCTGATAAAGTTATCTCTTGCTCTTTTTTCTTTTTTAACAACCTCTCTCTGTCTACCTCTCTTCCTATCCATGTCTCACCACTTTCTGCCTTTCCATCTACCTCCCTTTATCGCCTCACCCATCACTTACACAAGCATCTCTCACTATCTGCCATCCCGCTTCTATACTTATCCCTCTACTTATTTTGTCTTCCTCTCTCTGACTTACTCTGCACCTTACTTCATTCTTTTTACCTTGCCTCTCTCTCTCTCTCTCTCTCTCTCTCCCTCTGTCTTTGTACTTCACCTTTTGCTACCTCCTCTCTTTATACCTGTCTATTTGGGCCTCATTTCACTGTCCCTCACCAGTCATGAAACCCCTGCCCATATCCATCTACCCATCTTTCTGACTACCTTTATGTCATCTCCTTTATTACTCTCTACCTCTCTTTCTCTGCCTCGCCTATCTTTGTCTCACATCTCTACCCTTACTTGACCTCAGCTCTTCTACATCTCCCCCTTTTCTTTCCCTCGCTGTCCTCTGATCTCTATGCCTCCATGTACCTACACCTCAATTTCTATTTCAGTCCTTCCAGCCACATTTCTGTCTCTCTGTATCTGTATCTCCGTTCTGGGAGACTTATTTGGTCACAATGGGATGCATTTCAAAATATCACCGCGTACAGAACCTTTGTGTACCCATCATGGTATTCCTGGCTACAATATCACTTTAATAACTAGATTGTTGTGCTTTCTAGTCAAATGTTTGATTCGCCCTTAAATTTCATAGAGCAGGGGTACTCACAAACTTTCTCTTGGGGGCCAAATTTACAGTGTGGTTTGTGGCCGAGGGCCGCACCGGTGGGGGCAGGGGCAGTGGGGGAGGGGGCGGGGCTAGAGAAAAAAAAATGTGACCATGAGGTTGAACACAGGCCCCTGCAGCAGACGTCTTCGTCCACTGAGCCACCAGACCCGGCATTCACACATCTCTATCTATCTATCTATCTATCTATCTATCTATCTATCTATCTATCTATCTATCTATCTATCTAGCGCTGTCTCCCTCCCTCCCTCTATCACTCTCCCTCTATCACTCTCCCTCTCTGTCTCCCTCTCTCTCTATCTATTTCTCTCTCTCTCTCCCTCTGTCTCCCTTTCTCTCTCCCTCCCTCTCTGTCTCAGTCCCTGTCTCAGTCCCTGTCTCCCTCCCTCTTGTCTCCCTCCCTCTCCCTCCCTCCCTCTGTCTCCCTCCCTCTGTCTCCCTCCCTCTGTCTCCCTCCCTCTGTCTCCCTCCCTCTGTCTCCCTCCCTCTGTCTCCCTCCCTCTGTCTCCCTCCCTCTGTCTCCCTCCCTCTGTCTCCCTCCCTCTGTCTCCCTCCCTCTGTCTCCCCCTCCCTCTGTCTCTCCCTCCCTCTGTCTCCCCCTCCCTCTGTCTCTCCCTCCCTCTGTCTCCCCCTCCCTCTGTCTCTCCCTCCCTCTGTCTCTCCCTCCCTCTGTCTCTCCCTCCCTCTGTCTCTCCCTCCCTCTGTCTCTCCCTGTCTGTCTCCCCCGTCTTGTCTCCCTGTCTGTCTCCCTCCCTCTTGTCTCCATGTCTGTCTCCCTCCCTCTTGTCTCCTTCCCTCCCTCTTGTCTCCTTCCCTCCCTCTTGTCTCCTTCCCTCTCTCTTGTCTCCCTCCCTCCCTCTTGTCTCCCTCCCTCCCTCTTGTCTCCCTCCCTCCCTCTTGTCTCCCTCCCTCTCCCTCCCTCCCTCTCCCTCTCCCTCTCCCTCTCTCTCTCTCTCTCTCTCTCTCTCTCCCTCCCTCCCTCTCTCTCTCTCTCTCTCTCTCCCTCCCTCCCTCTCTCTCTCTCTCTCTCTCTCTCTCTCTCTCTCTCTCTCTCTCTCTCTCTCTCTCTCTCTCTCTCCCTCCCTCCCTCTCGGTCTCCCTCCCTCTCGGTCTCCCTCCCTCTCGGTCTCCCTCCCTCTCGGTCTCTCTCCCTCCCTCCCTGTCACACTCACTTTGTTTGTCTCCCTTTCTCTCTGTCTCCGTCCCTCTCTGTCTCCCTCTGTCCCCCTCTCTCTCCCTCCTTGTCTGTCTCTCTCTCGCTGTCTCTACCTCCCTGTCTCCTGCTCTGTCTTCCCCCTCTCCCTCCCTCTGTCGCACTCTGTCTTCCTCCCCCTTTAAACTCACCCCCCACAACCCGCAATACACACACACACACACGGCTCCCAGCACAAATTAACACAATCTGGTAGTGGGTGCGCATATGGAGGGAACACTGGTTATATCCTGGCAAGTTCAGTAGCCTCTGGGGACATCCGGAGGCCACCCAATGCCCCAGGGGCCACCGGAAGAGTGAGGGTGGGGGCGGAGGGGGGGATGGTAGGAAGGAGTGAGGGACACGGGAGGGGTGAATGAAAGTGGAGGGTGAGAAATTCTGGAATCAGGAATGAGACTGGAAAAAGGGAAGCCACAGAGGGATGGGAGAATCAGGGCCGGGGAACGGTGAGTGATATTGCGTGGGTGAGGGAGAGTGGAAAGAGGGGACACTGGGGGGGTGAGGGGTAGGAAGGGGGCTCGGGGCAGAGGGCCTCCGAGGGCGCCGGGAGTAGTGGGTGGAATTTGGGTGAGGTGCATGGGGAGGGTCCTCAGGATGGAGGGACACCAAGAAGCAGGGGAGAAACCGGATGTGGGGAGAGAGGTGAGGGTCAGGGGCGCGTGAGGGGGGCTGGAGTGCTGTTGAACAAGCCAGAGGATGGTGGGGGGCAGTGGAGGGGTCAGTTGGAACCGCAGGGTCGAAGAATACTGGAATGCTGATAGGATGATGAAGACAGATTTATGAAGCGCACAGATGCTCCTGGGAGTGACATGGCGCTAAATCATATTTTCGGAGAAGGCCGCCATACTCTGATCTGGCAAATCCACATTCAAGTGTTCCCGAGGGCAGCAGAAGCAGCGAGTAGCAGGAGCCCTAGCGCGTGCATATGAAACGGACCACCCTACAAACTTGTTTGCTAGTAAAATTGCCAATGCGCGGGTGCAGTAGGCTTCTTTCTGTTCTGAGCCCCGGTCCAACTGCCAGCCAACCCCCCCCCCCCTACACTGCCCCCCCCCCCCACCCCCATCACCTCACCCCACACTGAGACCGCTTCCCTGGAACGCACACAGCCGCCGCACCCAAGTACTTCACAGGTCTTTTAAAGACCATTCACTTGTTATTGAGGCTTTGTTGTATTTCATCTCTTCTTAGTGCCCCTGCATCTCCTCTCAATCAGAGGGGAGATGCAGGGGCGCTAAGAAGAGGTGGAATACAACAAAGCCTTATTAACAAGTGAATGGCTTTTAAATAAATCGCCCGGCCCCCATAGCTCCGCGCTGCTGCAACCGGCGGTGCTTGCACAGGTACGATGTCTGCAAGGTCCGCGGGCCGCCAAGGAAGGCTTGCCGGGCCGCTGGCGGCCCGCGGGCCGTACTATGAGTACCCGTGGCATAGAGGGTGCATGTGCCTGCTGTAGATCACAGAATGCAACATACTGATCGCAGATT
Organism: Triturus cristatus; assembly: GCF_964204655.1. Lineage (NCBI taxonomy): Eukaryota > Metazoa > Chordata > Amphibia > Caudata > Salamandridae > Triturus > Triturus cristatus. The sequence continues at coordinate 469,557,615 of NC_140581.1, read as the reverse complement.
TGTTTTTTATGTGGATAGTTCGGTTGATTTCTGATTTTGTTGCAGAAATCCTTGCCACAAGTTAAAATACTTGTCATACAGCTTAGTAGGGCATGGCCCTGCATCAAAGATCTGCACGCGAACTGCAAGAAATATGTTTAGAACCTTACCATTTTTTTCCTCACTCTTTAGTTATTCTAAGGTTGCTAAAGAGAGTTACTTTGGGTAGTAATAAACATATATTAGTAAGTGCTATATAAATGGATATTAGTGCAGTAACTCATAGATGAATACATCCGACATTCTTACAATCATGCAGATTTCTTGTATACAAAACTTGGAAAAGTCAAAAACCTAGCCCGCCCCTTGTCCCACCATTATTCACGCCTCTTGTGCCACCCTTGTCTCCCCCCAGTGCTTGAAATGGAAAAATAGAAGTGCAGGTACTCTGTACCAGAGTACCTGCTTGTTTTTGAGAAGTGCCGGTACTCTCCAATTAAACGGATAGCATTTCTCTTGAGAAGTGCCAGTACTCAACGTCTCAAAATAAAAAAGTGCCGGTACTCCGTACCGGACAGTACCGGCCCATTTAAAGCACTGTCTCCCCCACTTTCCCCACCCTTGTCCCTGCCCTAAACTCCACCCCCATCCACCGCTCACTTTAGTAAGTACCTGCACTTAGGTTTTTTCCATTTAAAGCACTGGTTAATGCTGAATTATGGATTACAAAAACCATGCAGGAGAATGTCATTTGTCTTCATGATTTGGTATTTAACTTACGTTGTCAGTTATGTTATGTTATGTTATGTTATCTGGTGTTTTATTGAGCGCTCAGCTACTCAAGCAGAGTGTCCCGGCGCTGTGTACTGCTGGGGAACCCATCCTGGCTTTCCCTGTGAGATGGTCCCTTACTGGGCATCTCCAAGGTGAAGACCAAGCATCCCCGGCACTGGTGGGGCCGTAAGTGGAGATTAAGCAAGCTATTGCCCAGAGTTGCTGAGTGTGATCCATGATTAGAGTAGGCACCGAGGCGAGAATTATCGAGTCCGCTGACCTTGGCCCAAGACCCTGCCGCGTCGGGAATCGAACCCTGGTCCCTGACCGACCTCTGCTTCTGGGTCTGCCACCTCTAACCAGTGAGCCACACCACTCCACTGTCACTGTCAGTGCTCGCCGTTTATTGTTTTGCTCCCTACGTCTGGTTGTGTTGCTAAATTAGCAAACTCAAGCAGTACACCAGTGACGGCAGGCATGGATTTGGGGTGACTGGGAGGGGGGGGGAATAGGCAGGGTGGAGGCGGGTTTAAAAAAAAAAAAAAAAAACATAACTTCTTGGCGCTTCCTTGCCGCATCTCTCCTCCTTAGTCCCTATGGTCCGGCTGGAACAGGAAGAACACCCAGTCTCCCCATAGCAAATCACAATGCTGGGCATGTTCTCCACCTATGCTGAAATACAGCCATGGTGGAGAACATGCAAAGTTCACATGAATGTTTGGCAGGCCCGATACGGCTGGCCAAACATTCATGCACATTTACAAACTGTGCTCAACACTCCCCCTGCTCCCTTTGTCTGGTTGTGTTGCTAAATTAGCAAACTCAAGCGGTCCACTAATGTCGACAGGCATGGGTTTCGGGTGGCTCGGAGGTGGGGGAGAATTGACAGGGTGGAAGCGGGTGGAAGAAAAAAAAAAACAAAAAAAACTAAAAAAACTTACCTTCTCAGCGCTTCCTTGCCGCGTCTCTCCTCCTTAGTCCCTCGCTCCGGCTGGAAGAGGAAGCACACCCGTCTCCCCATAGCAAATCACAACCCTGCAATGTAGTGTTGTGATTGGTCTGAGCGCCGTGGTTTGGCGCTCAGACAGGCAGTGGGAGCCTGGGCATGTCCTCCAGGGTGGAGAACATGCAATGTGTGCATGAGTGTTTAGCCGGCCCGATACGGCTGGCCAAACATTCATGCGCATTTACAAAGTGTGCTCACCACTCCCCCTGCTGCTGTCGATAGAGCAGCCCCGTCTCGCCCTGCAAAGCTGCCGCAGCAGTAACATATAAAATTCTAATAACGTGGAGTTATCATTTTATCTTTCCTTTATTCCCCCGCCTCAGTGGAGGAGCCACCACTGCCTCCTTTCATGTGACCTGGCCTGTGTATGCTTCCATTGATGCTTATCAGCTCCGTCCTCTCATACCCACGTGCTTCCGTAATTGGTTGTGCTAATAAAACAAGCCCTCTTGTCTTGAACAAATAGATCAGTAAGTGTTTATTTTCCTGAGCATATCACAAGACTGGCCTCGTTTTCTCACAACAGTTCCTACCTTTGTTCGCTATTTAAGATTTTCAGTCTTAAAAGGCTTACAATTCCTAGGCAACAGGACCGGCCCAAGTTCGATGGTTATGGGACAGTGTGCCGGTCTTGTGACAGAACGCGCATTTCTTAAATTTGTGCTGAACACGAGCATGTGATCTGAGTAGACAATCTTTACTTCATCAGATGGCTGTAACTCGCTCAAAGTTCGGTGCTTGTGTTTGCAGGCGGTTTTGAATGTAAAAGAAATGCTGCATCTTCCATATGATAAACGCAGTTGGCCTTCCTTTGTTCTTGCCTCTGCTTTTTTTATTTTTAAACACTTGCCTTATAGTTCAGCGACCACATTTCCAATAAAAACAACTTCTCTAAGATGTGTGGGGTTAGCAGTCTAATTAAGGGCTCCTTTGTTCCATAGTAGCACAGTAAATAACTCTTCAAAACTAACTAGACACTCTTATACCGAATAATGCAATGAACGCTGTAGTAAGAGTTGAAAGATTGTCATGTGGTAAACAAAAATCTTCTTTACCGGACTGAATTTCATACGGGATCTTGAAATAAAATAAAATAGCTCAGAATAACAAGAGGCAGAATCCGTGGTATAAGAGTTTCTAAATGGGCTTTATTCCATCAAAAAATGGCCGACTCGAGTCGCGGCCTTCAGGTTCCGTCACCACGAGGGTTCAGGAAGTGAAGTACAATACTTTATTGACAGACATGCATTTTTATAATAAGTACATTACAATGAAACGAATGTAGAAGGCGTAACATTTGATAAGAAAAGTGACAAAACAGGTACGTAATCGAAACTAGGCGTAATAAGGAATAAAAGAAACATGATTGGTTAGGATTATCAGACATAGGTGGATCTATAAGATAATACTTGGTATAGATGCGCGCGCAGCAGCATGACGTGTGATTGACGTGCAACTAGGGGGTGAAGGGGACTTGACATTTAGCTCTACATGTGGAGACGAGAAGTCTGGGGGGTCAAGTCAACCTAATCCCAAATCATATCTAACATCCTATGTTTAAAGAACTATGTTATCCACAAGGAAGGACTCTCGGACAGAATCTAGTCTATACTGACTGTGTGCGTGCACAAACGCCTAAGTGTCTATATGAGATGCGAGGGGCAGAAAACTTTCCATGGCAGCAGGGCTATGAATCACTTGCAGGAGGACGGAAAGGCTGAGTCCTTTGCTTGTGAGCTAAAGGAAATGTTTACCTAAATCACTAGACAGGAATGCATCGGTTGAAGAGCAAAATAGATAATTCGAAGGTGAAATACAGCTTCTTGGCAGGCAGGCGAAAACTGGCCGAGGCAGGCACCGTTAGCTGCACAGGGAGTAGGGCAAAGTTCATGGATACAGATGCGAGCTCAAGCTGAAGCTGTCAAAGACAGAGAGCAGAGAAAGGCTTTGAGGACAGAATCGGGCCTACTTGCCTGAACTGTAAAAATGGAGTAACTTAGCCATATAAAGTCGGTGGCCTTTCATACTTAGGAATCGAATATCCAGCCCATCGATGGCGGATCTTGACAGAGAACATGTCGACGGTAGACACACATATGTTTGCGTCTTAGAAACTGGAACTAGAGGGAACATACATGTACTTGTAACATGCATATAGAACCGTTGGGGTCCAAGATAGGGGACATAACTGATCAGGAAAATCCACATTTCCACATTCCCTCCTTGTCCCCTACTTGCCCTTCAAGAGATATCAATCTTCATCATTCCATCGATTTGCTCATGGAGCATCATTTCTTCTTCCTTCTTCTTCCGGCATTTTGAACGAGAACTGTGATATGGAATGCATGATGTGGCACACAGACCACAAATCGCTGGTCCACATTGTAGGCATAAACAACAACTGAAGAGCATAAGAAGGCCAATACCTAGGAAGGATAGAACTCTCCATCCCCAGGCTGATATCACACTCCAAAACCACCCGGACCACGTCCAAGTGCCTGGATTTTCGTGTATCTGGCTTACAATCTTATGAAGGCGTGTTATAGCTTTATATACAGATGGCGAATTTTCTGGTATGAATATGCAGCAGCTGGATCCGATGACCCTGCAAGCTCCGCCCCTATCGGCCAGGATGACGTCAAGGACAAGACGATTCTGGAGAACAACAATTCTCATCACTGATTGTTCCTCTGTCAGATTGCCTAGGGCGGCTATAGTCTCATTTACTACAGCTTCAAGAGTCTTGGTGAGTCTACGTATCAGCTTACTATTTGATATTGTACCTATATAGGGAAAGATACCTTTATTGAAATCTGCATACTTGTCCCATGCCGTCTCAGTATAATCGACAACTGGGAGATCTCTTCGCTCTCTATTGTGTACTAAATGAACATTTCGATAATAATCAGGGGGAGCTAGAAAAACAGGTGGCAGAAGGAAAGCTATGTAACAGGTACCATCCCAATCTAGAGGCAAACGCATATATGCAGTCTGACCACATATAAAGTAAGAATGGCGAGAAGCTCTAAATGAAGATTTACCTTGATCACTATATTCTACTGTAGTAACGCATTGGCTATGGCCCATGTGTATGGAACCAACTTTTCTCACACATAATTCACCCTTAACTGGAAATACTGACATAGTGGGCAGAATTAGTTCAACTTCGGATTTGACATTCAAAATCATAAGATTAGGCGTAAAATTACCTAATTTATACACTTCATTTTCTAAATCAGTTCCTGTTCTACTGGGGTGACCCTCCTTATTAGGGTGACAGACTTTGAATAAAACTAGATTCAGATTTCCCCATATCCAATGTTGTTGATAAACTGCTGTGTCTGGGTCTATGGAATTTAATAAACTAAACCATGCTCCACAGGAGCCATTGTGTGTGAACGGATGTGGAAAGAAAGGCAGAACTCCTTTGTTATTCTGATAGGGAGGGAGTCGGCCACACACCCAACAATTGGTGGCATTACTAGTCTGATGGGAATGATGTAACATACTAATGAATGTGTTATTGCGCAGCGCAAGTCTATAGGACAACTCATGTGGGGGGAATTCACTAAAAGAATGTTCATCAGTTATATTGAAAGCACGTTTAGAAACAGGATAATACATATGCAACAATATACTTGCAGTAACTAAAAAACTCAAGAAAAACAAAATTAATAAAGTCACAATACAGTGGTTACGCAGTAATTTACAATAAGCATGTCGTTTCATTATGATTCTGGACTCTACATGATTCAGACCTAAGGGATACATGTCGGGACAGATTCAACCGCTTCACCTTGGAGAGGACTTAAACAATCAAATCGTCCGACAGTTTAGATCTGGACCTGAGTTTCTGCTTGTAAAGTTCGGTGCTACTGGCCTCAGCCAAAGGTAGCTTTGAGTCAATGGGGGAAGACACACGGGGAGTACTGTTTGTGTCAGGAGGAAGTCCATGAAATTTCTTTATATGGCTGGAATGCACCCAGCCTTTTCTCCCTTCGATCTTCACAGCTGTTCTGGTCGTCAGCAGGACCAACTTAGGACGCCTCCACCTTGGCTCCAGTTGGGTTTTCCGATCAAAATTCCTGACGAGAACATAATCGCCGGGAATTACATCATGAGGTTTCACCTCGGTGTTGTCGGGAAAAGCTGCGACTACCTGTGAACGACAAGATTGTAGTGCAGACATCAAGGAAGCCAGGTAATCTGTCAGCATATTACAATCAACATCAGTTATTTTACGGGGTATAGGCGTCCCCCACATATTCGGTGGTCTACCAAAGATCACCTCATAAGGGGATAGCCCCGTTCGAGAGTGTGCTACCATCCTCATGTAAAATAGCGCAACTGGTAAAGCTACTATCCAGTCCACACCTTTCTCCTGACATATTTTAGACAGTCTGATTTTTAAAAGTTGATTATGTCGTTCCACGAGACCTGCTGCCTCGGGGTGTCGGACACAGTGGAATTTCCACTGATATCCCAACAAAAGTGAGACATGTTTCATTAATTCGGATGAGAAAGGCTGGCCGTTATCTGAATATACAACACGTGGTAAACCGTACCGTGGGAAGAATTCTCGAACTAGCTGCTTGGCAGTAGTCGGGGCAGTGTAATCTGATACGGGATACGCCTCTGTCCAACGGGAGAGAGCGCAGACAACTACGAGAACATATTTGAATCCTCGACAACGTTCCATCTGAATATAATCCATCTGGAGGACTTCAAAAGGATGGTCAGGAGGCTGAAATCCACCCTGCTCTACGGGAACACTCTTTCCTGGATTAAACTGACAACATATCATACAGGTACGAACCTTTTGTTTAGCTGCTGCTCGTAAATGTTTGTTGAACCAAATGTGCTGAATGCTGTCTAGCATAGCCTTCTCTCCTAAATGTGCTGGACTGTGAACTGTAGCTATAATGGCTTGAACCATGGAATCAGGGAGAAACCATACAGATTTCTCCTTCGTCATCCATCCTTGATCTGTCTGGATCCCTCCTAGTTCAGTCCACTTCTTTATTTCTTCTGCTGTGGCATGTGTCTGTATATCAATTACGTCAAGTGCGGGATCCTTAATTGTCATACACTGTGTTAGTGTCTGAACTATTGGCTTTGTCATGTCTAATGTGCGATTCTGAGCAGTCTGTTTAGCTGTTCTGTCAGCTAAATCATTGCCTTGAGAAATGATATCAGTAACCTTCGTGTGTGCTTTACATTTCATAATCGATATAGCAGTAGGTAGATGTATTGCGTTTAACAAAGCATGAATGAGGGGTCCGTGCTGAATGTGGGCACCATGGGAAGTTAAATAACCTCTCTCTCGCCACAACACGCCGAAGTCGTGTACAACTCCGAATGCATAACGTGAGTCAGTGTATACATTAACTTTCTTATTTGTGGCTTGAATACAGGCTTGTGTTAGAGCAATAAGTTCTGCTGCTTGGGCGGACAAAGTATCTATACAATTTGTCTCAATAACTTCAGTGTCTGTTGTGACTGCATACGCGGCCACTAAATCTCCTGTACTTGTTCTCATGCACGATCCGTCTACATACAACGTCAGGTCTGGATCTAACAACGGAACGTCTGTCAAGTCTTGTCTAGGTTTCGTCTTTATTTCAATGATTTCAACACAATCATGAGCTAGTGGGTCTGTTCCAATTACAGGTAATAGTGTAGCAGGATTCAATGTATTACACCGTCGGATCTCTATGTGTGGTTGAAACAATGTCAATTCATAACCGGTAAGTCTTGCTATGGTCAAGTGTTGTGTTTGTGTTCGGTTCACAAGAACCTCTACTGCATGTGGTACTTGTACTGTCAATGGATGTCCTAATACTATGGCATCGCTTTGTCTGATTGCTAAAGCTGTCGCTGCCACTGATTTCAGACATGCAGGCAAAGCCTGAGCTACGGGATCTAATGTACTGGAAAAATAAGCACATGGCTTGCGTGATCCTGCTTGATCCTGAGTGAGTACTGACAAGGCAGTACCTTCGCGTTCTGTAACAAAGAGTGTAAAATGTTTGCTATAACATGGTGTTGCTAAAACAGGTGCTTGACATAAAGCTTTCTTTAAGCTTTCAAAAGCTTGTGTATGTTCCTGAGTCCAAGGGAGAACAGTCGATGTGGCTGCCTCCTGTGTGGTTAACTGAATGAGTGGTTTTGCTAGAAAAGCGTACTGAGGGATCCACTGCCTACAATATGAAGTGAGGCCTATGAAAGCTCGCACCTCCTTTTGTGTCTGGGGTATTGACATGTTAGCAATTAACTGGATGCGATCTGGTGTAAGCTGCCTTCCCTCCTTGGACAGCGAGTGACCAAGATAAATAACTCGCTGGACACAGAATTGCAGCTTAGAAGGAGACACCTTGTGCCCCTTGTCGGCTAGGAAATGTAAAACTGTCAGGGAAGCTTTTTCACATTCTGGCTCGCTTCTCGCTGTGATCAGCAGATCATCGACATATTGAAGCAGTGCAGTATTGACTGGCATGTGGATACTGTCAAGTTCTCTCTTCAGTGCTTGGCTGTAGATGCTGGGGCTTTCTGTGAATCCTTGGGGAGCGCGTGAGAATTTAAAGCTGCGCCCATTTAAACTGAATCCGAACAAATATTGGCTTTCCGGATCTATTGGGACGCTGAAAAAGGCATTCTTGAGATCGATTACAGTAAAGAATGTTGCTTCGGAATCAATTGCTGTCAACAATGATGATATATCAGGGACCACAGGGAATTGTGGTACAATGCACTTGTTTAGTTCACGCAAATCAATAACCAATCGGTACACTGGTGGGGCAGTAGGATCAGTTCGTTTAAGAATCGGAATTATCGGTGAATTACATACATTGGAGTCTGTTTCTACAACTACTCCCTGGACAATCAGCTCATCAATGATTTTCAGCAAAGCCACTACAGCATCATGCGGTAACTTGTATTGTCGCATTCGTGGTAGTACCACTCCTGCTTTCAGGGTGACTCGATAGGGTGTAATGTTCATGCAGCCAACATCCGTAGGGCCTTGTGCCCATAGATGTACTGGTAAAGTCTGTAGTCGGGGATCCATGTCTCTAGACACATAGTGACCTTTAAAATCACGTAAAAACAACCTTACTCCTTCCGGAGAACAACATATTATGGCTCCTAGTGCTTTCAGAGTTTTAATTCCTAACAGATTTTCTGGGCATGATTTAGTAAGCAATAAATCTGTAGTTCGTGTCAAAGGTCCTATCGTAAGTGGTAGAGGCTGTGATACTTCATTAACAATAGGTTTTCCTGAAAAACCAAGGGAAATATTTTGAGAGCCTGAGAGGGGTGCCCCCGGAACTTCACTACGTTTTATGGTTGTTCGACTTGCCCCTGTATCGAGTAAGAATTTTCTATCTTGACCTAATAATTCACTATGTACATAAGGTCCTTCTTGATCTACAGGAATCTCGATAAGCGGTAAGTCAACTTCCCTCTCTAGGCTTGTTCATGCGTAACGCTGATACTCAGGGTATTCATACTGTGCAGTCTGATACATTTGTCGTGTTGTGGTTTGTGTGGCAGTAGCAGGCAACGGCGGTGCAGCTGGCACAAACTGTATGGGTTGCTGTGAGGCTGGCATGGACTGTTGTTGAACTGGCATGGACTGTCCATGCTGCATAGCTCCTTGTTCATTCTGATCTTGTCTAACTAATCGTGGTCTCTCCTTTGCAATACCTGTAGCTATATTACGTTTCAGGACTGGACAATCGTGTACATAATGGCCCAGTTGTTTACAGTAATTGCAGCTTCCTTTTACAGGAACTGCAGAATCACCAGAATGTGTCACACCCTTTTTGTGACCATCTGCTGGTACTGTCTGAGAAACTAGCATTTTCATTTTTGTATCCTTCATGCGTCTATGCTCGTGTTCTTGTTCATCCCTAATTCTATTGTGATGATACTGTAACATTTGTAGCATTTGTGACGGAGTGTTACTTTGCCAGGTACTCTCGAATTTCAATATTCTATTCTTTACTGGAGGCAATGCATTTTCCACTAATTTTGTCACAAATAAATGTGGATATGAGTCACTACTTGCTTTTATACCACTATTTATACCAAAACATTTTTCAAATCGAGCATAATAATCGCTTGTGTCTTCATCTTGCTTTTGTTTGCAGGCTGTGATTGCACCCCAATCTTCCTTTTTTGTAGTTAATAAACGTGGCAGTACCTGTACTAGTAAACCTGGTAACAGTTTAACTTTATCCCCGAGCCCTGAACCTGCAGTTCGGCCCCTTTCTTCCTCTGCTAATGCTGTCCAGTCTATCTTTTGGTCACCCACTTCCCACTCTTTTTCTTTCAGTTTTTCATAAATGCCAGCAGGCAAAAGCACCTTTAATATCGTCATAATATCAGGAAAGGTGTACTCTCCCATTAGTAACATGTCTTTAATTTCTCGATGGAAACCCGCTGGGTCTTTGTCATGACTAGGTACTACTTTCTTCATTTCCAATAATTCCATTTTTGATATGGGTGTGTAAACAAATACACGGTGAAACTCATTGTCTTCGCCTTTTATTGGGTGCACTTCTCGTAGGGGATTTTGTCTATCCATATAGTACGGCGCTCTTTCTCTGCGGGGCAGCGAGAGAGAATCCGGACTTACAAAAAGGACATACTGCTTACGTGACACTAATATCTCTTTAATTAGCTTGTTACTAGAACCTCTCCATCTGTTTGTGAGTAGTTCCGTTAATATATCAGGTAAAGGACCAGGGTCAGCATGTTGGCTCTTATATAATATGAGGAGTTGCTGAATCATATAGATTCCAGCTAAACGTTGTTCATCTGTACTGAGATTAAAAAACGTGTGTGCTACGGTCTCATCACCGTATTTTTCAGGACTGTCAATCCAGTGAACGGCTGATCTGGCTAACTCTTGCTCATCCATGGAATCGAGGAAGTGGTAACCCCTTCGTTCTCGTAATATTTTATCTGCGGCTTGAAACGAATGTTCAGGAGACTTCAGATTTATTATAGGCGTCGGATACGTTCTGCTATTATTTGGGCATACTGAGTGTATGGGATCAGAAAAACATCTAGTATTTTCACAGGATCTTCCTCTGCCTACATAAGCTATGGTCTCTGACTGTCTTGCGGAATTCCCTGATTCGGACATTTCATCTTGCTCAAACTCGTCTGTTCCCAATCTCTCTTCATGAATACGCTCTATTTCTTTACGGATTTTTCGGCACATGGCTATTATACAATTTTGCTTATCGTGTCTCCCTTCTGATATATTCTGACTCCATTTTGTAAGAATAAGCATTGCATTCGGGTCTACCCCCGGGCGGTCTTGATTTCTGATCACACAGTTTATGAGGAAACGTAACAGTTCCCCCTGTATTTCTACTTTCTGGAATTCCATAGCTCTGTTAATACATCCTGGATCTCGTCCTGTTTGAACAAAATGATATATGTTATCTAGATGCGTAGTCATTCCTGGTAACCTTGCTAAATACTCTGCGGCTCGCCTGATACGTAATGATGCCAGGACCATTTCGTCCTCTTTACCAACCACTGGGTCATATCTACAGTTTACAAGGAGTTCCTTAAGCGTACGTTCACTTACGAATTTAGGTGTACGTGAATGTGCTGACTCTTGAAAAACAAGTTTATTTATTCTGGGTGGTGTAAAGGTAATGCTAGCACCTCCCGTGGCCCCATCTGGGGCGTCGGGTGTGAATGGGTTCGTTGAACGTGACACAGCAACTATGGGTGTCGATACCCCTGTAGAATCGACTGCGGAGACAGATGCGGAAACAGATGTGCTTGCTGACGCTTGCGTCGGGACTTGCTGTTGCACGGGGACAGATACCTGATCCTGACGTTGAACCCCTACACCAGACGGTCTATGCGGTGCGGCGTTAGCATATTCGGGAGCTGCGTCGTCTAGATATGAGGAAAGAAAAACATCTTCTGCGGTTCTGGGATGCCCTTTTGGATGTACCTTAATTGGAAATAATGGGGGTGGCAAGTCTTTTGGCATTTCTGGAGCAGCCTTAGGTAGTCCTTCGGCTAGAAGGGGATACATACCATTCATAAGAGCATTTCTTTGTCTATTTACTTGTTCTGATTTCACTCGGATACCTTCCTCAATTAATAGACTTTCTTGAGCTTTATTTGAACTTTCTTTACTCCTCTCTTCTTGTCTACGTGCTTTTTCTGTTCGTCTATGAGATTCTTTACGCCATAACTCAACAGCGTCTTTCTGTGACTGTCTGACCTTTCTTTTCCATAACTCTTCCTCCACTTTCATGATGCACTCTGCATCCCAGGTTCCCGCTACGGGCCACCTTTGACTTTCCGGCAATCCCTTGGTATAGTCTACCCATAGATCAAGAAACAATATGGCATCTAAGCCATGCTTATGGTACATAAAATGCCCTGGAGTGTCCCTAGGAGGAATAGGAACTGCTTCTTCAAGCACCCCTTTTCTGGTAGTAATCTGTCTTAACTTCGAGAAGAGCGGCATATTGACAACTGATCTGATACTTACTCTTGAACTCACTTAATACGAAAAACACAATAATGAACAGTGAACAATGAACACTCATTCATACCACAATATTTGAACACTTTAAACATTAAACATTAAACATTTTAACAACGACCGACAATGATGACAGTCTGCCTAACTAATCACCACGCTGAATTCTTGACAATAACTGCATACTTCGGAATACTTGATATACTGCTAAACAGTACATATACACTGCTAAACAGTGCAGACCGGATTTGTGTACCCAAATCCGTCTTGACCGGCACAACCTATGTGCGCGTCAACACGCCTCCCCGGCGATGGTACTCACCGAGTAGCTCCTTGAAACGGAAGGCCTCAGAGAATGGACAGGACTCGATGACTGCGGACAGCGGACCCTCTGGACATCGGGGTTTCGAAATAACTGGTGGGCCTCTGTATACCTCGGATCTTGCTCTCTCAGCTAGGCTCTGGTCGGGATACTTCGCACTTCTCACCGCCTCGTCTGGGTTGATCGCAGCCTCAGTCGCCCCCGCTTGACCGGAGGGAGCTTACAGGAAATCCTGCTGGTACGCGTTTATGGTCCGTCCAGCTGTGGCAGGAGACCGGGCCTGCAACGCACCGCCGGCGCGTGAGATGAGAAAGTGTCCCTGTTCGGGCGCCATTATGTGGTAAACAAAAATCTTCTTTACCGGACTGAATTTCATACGGGATCTTGAAATAAAATAAAATAGCTCAGAATAACAAGAGGCAGAATCCGTGGTATAAGAGTTTCTAAATGGGCTTTATTCCATCAAAAAATGGCCGACTCGAGTCGCGGCCTTCAGGTTCCGTCACCACGAGGGTTCAGGAAGTGAAGTACAATACTTTATTGACAGACATGCATTTTTATAATAAGTACATTACAATGAAACGAATGTAGAAGGCGTAACATTTGATAAGAAAAGTGACAAAACAGGTACGTAATCGAAACTAGGCGTAATAAGGAATAAAAGAAACATGATTGGTTAGGATTATCAGACATAGGTGGATCTATAAGATAATACTTGGTATAGATGCGCGCGCAGCAGCATGACGTGTGATTGACGTGCAACTAGGGGGTGAAGGGGACTTGACATTTAGCTCTACATGTGGAGACGAGAAGTCTGGGGGGTCAAGTCAACCTAATCCCAAATCATATCTAACATCCTATGTTTAAAGAACTATGTTATCCACAAGGAAGGACTCTCGGACAGAATCTAGTCTATACTGACTGTGTGCGTGCACAAACGCCTAAGTGTCTATATGAGATGCGAGGGGCAGAAAACTTTCCATGGCAGCAGGGCTATGAATCACTTGCAGGAGGACGGAAAGGCTGAGTCCTTTGCTTGTGAGCTAAAGGAAATGTTTACCTAAATCACTAGACAGGAATGCATCGGTTGAAGAGCAAAATAGATAATTCGAAGGTGAAATACAGCTTCTTGGCAGGCAGGCGAAAACTGGCCGAGGCAGGCACCGTTAGCTGCACAGGGAGTAGGGCAAAGTTCATGGATACAGATGCGAGCTCAAGCTGAAGCTGTCAAAGACAGAGAGCAGAGAAAGGCTTTGAGGACAGAATCGGGCCTACTTGCCTGAACTGTAAAAATGGAGTAACTTAGCCATATAAAGTCGGTGGCCTTTCATACTTAGGAATCGAATATCCAGCCCATCGATGGCGGATCTTGACAGAGAACATGTCGACGGTAGACACACATATGTTTGCGTCTTAGAAACTGGAACTAGAGGGAACATACATGTACTTGTAACATGCATATAGAACCGTTGGGGTCCAAGATAGGGGACATAACTGATCAGGAAAATCCACATTTCCACAGTCAGACGATCCCAAGTTTATCTTAAATTATTTCCACGTTTTGGAGGGAAAAGGTATTTAAGAAGTATGTTTGCAAGTTACACCTTCGTGAAAACTGTACGTGTGCAAATAACTTAACCAATACAGAGAAGTACCTAGCTTCCCCATCCCACTAGCGCTCTCGTCCCCATAGTCAGCATCGCTCTCTTCCCTAGCCCAGCTGCTCTCATGTTCCCAGCCGCACTCGTTCCCAGCCCAACAGCGTTCTCTGGGCTCTCATTCCCAGCTCAGCTCAGCTCTCATTGCCAGGCCAGCTGTGCTCTCATTCCCAGCCCAGCTGTGCTCTCATTCCCAGCCCAGCTGTGCTCTCATTCCCAGCCCAGCTGTGCTCTCATTCCCAGCCCAGCTATGCTCTCATTCCCAGCTGTGCTCTCATTCCCAGCCGTGCTCTCATTCCCAGCTGTGCTCTCATTCCCAGCCGTGCTCTCATTCCCAGCTCAGCTCTGCTCTCATTCCCAGCTGTGCTCTCATTCCCAGCTGTGCTCTCATTCCCAGCCCAGCTATGCTCTCATTCCCAGGCCAGCTATGCTCTCATTCCCAGCCGTGCTCTCATTCCCAGCCCAGCTGTGCTCTCATTCCCAGCCCAGCTGTGCTCTCATTCCCAGCCCAGCTATGCTCTCATTCCCAGCTATGCTCTCATTCCCAGCTGTGCTCTCATTCCCAGCTGTGCTCTCATTCCCAGCCGTGCTCTCATTCCCAGCCGTGCTCTCATTCCCAGCTCAGCTCTGCTCTCATTCCCAGCTCTGCTCTCATTCCCAGCTGTGCTCTCATTCCCAGCCCAGCTCTGCTCTCATTCCCAGGCCAGCTATGCTCTCATTCCCAGCCGTGCTCTCATTCCCAGCCCAGCTGTGCTCTCATTCCCAGCTCTGCTCTCATTCCCAGGCCAGCTATGCTCTCATTCCCAGGCCAGCTCTGCTCTCATTCCTAGCCCAGCTGTGTTCTCATTCCCAGCCCAGCTGTGCTCTCATTCCTAGCCGTGCTCTCATTCCCAGCCCAGCTGTGCTCCCATTCCCAGCCCAGCTGTGCTCCCATTCCCAGCCCAGCTGTGCTCCCATTCCCAGCCCAGCTGTGCTCCCATTCCCAGCCCAGCTGTGCTCCCATTCCCAGCCCAGCTCTGCTCCCATTCCCAGCTCAGCTCTGCTCCCATTCCCAGCTCAGCTCTGCTCCCATTCCCAGCTCAGCTCTGCTCCCATTCCCATCTCAATTCTGCTCTCTTTCCCGGCCCAACTCTGCTCTCTTTCCTGCCTAGTAGCTCTCCCTCATTCCCAGCCCAGTAGCGCTCTCCCATTCCCGAACCAGCAGCGCTCTCTTCCCCAGCCCGGCAGCGCTCTCTCATTCCCCGAACCAGAAGCGCTCTCTTCCCCGAACCAGCAGCGCTCTCTTCCCCAGCAGCGCTCTCTTCCCCAGCCCCGGCAGCGCTCTCTTCCCCAGCCCCGGCAGCGCTCTCTTCCCCAGCCCCGGCAGCGCTCTCTTCCCTAGCAGCGCTCTCTTCCCCAGCCCCGGCAGCGCTCTCTTCCCCAGCACGGCAGCAGTCTCCTCGCCAGCACGGCAGCGCTCTCATTCCCATCCAGTTGTGCTGAGACCGATTTGCCAGATTTCATTTGTGAATGTGGTGGTAACAAGCATTGGCAAAGCCAATAGGTCTTGCCTACTTTAGATCTATTGGCTTTGTCAATGTGTTTTAGGCATGTTGTACAACAGCACCGATTTTGTTCTTCTCTTACAACATGGCTAAAGAAAATTAATTATGTGATGGAAAGGGGCATACTTAAAAAAAAATTACGGAGCAGAGGGAAAGTACCACAGAGGGCAGTGGGGGCCAGAGCAACACGGAGGCCGGAGCTCAGGCAACATGAAGGGTGGCGATATAAGCGCATAAGTGAACAAGCATTGGCAAAGCCAATATGTCACTGTTATATTTCCCCAGTATGTAGGGCATGCATTGGATTTCGAATAATTTCATCTAGATAACCTAGATCAGGTGTCATCTTAATTTTGCACCAAGGAAAATCGTTGATGTTACTTGCCACGAAATGCGCATGTATTTTTTAGGGTTATATGGCGCGAAAACGGCATTTCAGTACTTTAACGTGACCGCCAGACTACATTAAAGAAGAGCAAATACATGTTTTTGTAGGCACAGTGAGATTAAGTGATTTACCCAGAATTTTAGGATTTTGAGCAGACACTGGAATGCGAACCTCGTTCCTCAGTTCCAGAGTCTGCGGCTCTGGCCTTTACGCAGTTATTTCCTCCTCGTGTAATATTTGCACTTGCCTGAGAAGGACCATAGAGATTCAAAACTCGCCAGAATAATCAGGAAATACTGCCATAGTCTATGTAATTATCGCATACCGCTTTATTTACTGATAAAATGGGGGTATCTGGGAATGAAACCACCTTAAATTATGATCTGAACGTCAAGTTTCAAAACCGAAAAGGCATCGTCCGCTTTTATCGTCCCAGGGTCCATAAAGAGAGCACCACTCAATTGGTTGAAATAACATTTATTTTTTTAAATGATATATCCTTACAAGTATAACCAGCCAAAAGTCATATCATGGCAAACACTAGTCATTACAATGTGCAAACCTAGCATACCCACAATAGCACTAACGCTGTCCTAGGGGGCTGACTCTCCCTACCAGCATCATCGGGTGCCCCTAACCTACGTCGCCCAAGCGATTCCTGCAATTATGTAACACTTGGAAGCATAACTGCCAGCCGCGGTCCGTGCAGGTAACATCGGTAGGGCCGGGTGAGGGGGGGGGGGGGAGGTGGGGAGGTGGGGGGGGGTTCGCGGGATGAAGAGGGAAAATTAAATACATAATTAATTTTCTCTCGTGTCATCGTCCGTCGAAATCTCCCCCACCCGGCCCCATTGCTGTTACCTGCACGGACCGCGGCTGATCACTGCGTCAGCCATACCAATAGCCTCTCCTGATGCCCCACTAGTCCTGACCTCGTACCAGGGCACCACTACATTTCCTGCGGTGACCAATCTGTCCTGATTCAATAACAACTGGCGCTGCACAGAAAACGCTCAAGTGGAAATAATTCAGAAGAGTCGCCTATGGGGAACTGGCATATCAAGCTGCAAATATAATGTAATAGGATTCGGGGATTTGACCATAGTGTAATGCATTACATATTTTTTAAGCAAACCCTTCGTTGTCCTTCTAGCCTGGGCATGTTGTAAAATCGCTTTCTTAACCCAGGTAATATCTGCTGCCTTGATTATTGAATTTGGATCAGAAAATAGCTGCGGTTTACCTAGAGTAGTCAAAAAATATTTAACATAATTTAACCTAGGTATGTCAAGCCCACGATCCAGGGCAAGAAAATCATTTAAAATTCTTCTATTAAACTCTATTTCTTCCTTGACCCAAATTGACAACTCTATGATTAAAGGGTGAACTTGAATGTAATCCCAAATATAACCAACCCCTCCTACAGTCCACATCGGAACACTTTGAAATAACCTCAGGACCTTTCTCAACTATTTGTTTTCCGCCACCAGAATTGGGTAACAATCTTTGTTGGCCCAGACTTCACAACCAAAACTCGCTGTCGGAACACATTTAGCTTTGTAAAAATCAACAATATACCTGATGCGGGGTCGGCCGAGCTGGCTAGAAAACTCAACGCTGTGTGATACTCTGTTAAGGGACTGCACTTGGACATTAGGCAGAAATTCCCATTTCAGTTTGGCAACCAGTAATAAGCCCAAGTAGCAGAATGCATCTATCCTGCTACTCTGTCTACCTGTATTAGTAAAAGTTTTAGATTTTGTTTTGGCTAGGTTGAAAACCATTGTAAAAGACTTTGAAAAATTAGTTTAAGGCCCAAACTGTCCATAAATAAAATAAACCGGTCTAGCAAATGCTGCAGACCAATATACGACGTTACATTGCGGTGTTTACACCGCGATACCTTTTATAACGCAGGCATTACAACACAAGTCGTTACAACGACTTGCGCTGGAGGGTGCTGGACTTAGGAATAATATGATTTACTATTCCAACTCCAGCCTACGTTACAGTAGGGAAGGTGTTGGAATAGTAAATCATACTATTCCTTATCTTAGCGCGCCATCCAGCGCAAGTCATTGTAATGATTTGCAGTGTAATACCCGCGTTGTAAAGGTATTGCGGTGTAAACAAGCTGATTAATATATAAAATAAAAAGCATAGGGGCTAAAATGCACCCCTAACACACAGCCCTGGCTAGCTTAAAGTGCGGAGTGCATTCCCTGTTGGGGCTGAATCTTACAGGTGCCTTAAGCCCTTAGTGCAAATCATGCAAAAAAGTGACAAGTGCTGTATCAACCCCCATGGACTCCAGCATGGCCCAGAGCCTTGACCTATTGACAGAGTCAAGGGCTGTGCATAGGTCCATTAAGGCCAAATGTATGGAACCCTTCTTGGCTGTGACATACTTATTAAGTAATAAATGGAGGTTAAAGTGTTGTTCAATAGTACCTCGCACTGATCTAAAACCACACTGAATGTCTGTCAGTATATTATGCTCCTCAGCCCAATCTGTCAGCCACTTTAGCAGGATGCGGCCTACAATTCGGACCTCTGCATCAATTAAAGAAACAGGCCTACAGCAGGCTGGATCATTTATTCCCTTTCTTTTCAAACAGGGACTATTACCAACATTTGCCAAGAGGGAGGAATAGTGGTATAAGCCACCGCATTTAGATGTAGAGTGATGACAGGAGCCCAGAGGTCAACATAAGCTTTATAAAAGTCTCCAGGGACTCCATCGGGGCCTGGAGCTTTTCCAAATGGCAAGGCCTAGATCTTATCTCTAACTTCCTCCAAATTAAAGAGATTAGTCTCACTTCTACTAGAAATGAATAAATGGAGACAAGGGTACGCATCCCACACTGTGGACAAACTCAAAGTGGCTTACCCAACCTCTGGAGGGAATAGGAAGGGCCAACTTAGAAGAAAAAGAGGCTGATTCAGCACACACCACAACGCTGAACTGTCCCTGAATGCCATCCTGTATTGATATTTTTGTACATTACTACCATTTTCTACCTATGCTAAATGCATTACAAACTCAAATTCAACTCTCAAACACTGTTAGATTTCCCTATTCTTTTTTTGTGGCCCAAAACCCACATACTGGATATTCTCTAAACTTTTTTTTTTTTTTTTGCATCTCGCTAATGTGCTAATGACAAGTTAAGGTTATCATTTGTTCTCTCCTCGCAGCGAACAGTTTCGCTGCAAGGCTGCACCTCCTGCTTTCCCCCTACCTCAGCTGCCCCACTCCTTAGGGCCTCCGCCGCCTCCTATCTCCTATCTCTTGGAAGGTACTTATTGGATGGGTTATAAGTGAACTATGGGATTTTTCTCTCTCTACCTAACCTCTCTCTGCCTTATGTTCTCACAGTCCTCTCACTTTACTTATAAGCTATCCTGTATTCACTCTGATGTGACTGATCTAAACAACAAACTGCACACCAACATTGACCGGTTCACTCAATACGTGTACAATAGCCCAACACTTTGCTACTTACCACAATCCTTATACCCCAGGTAAGATCCTAATGAGGCACAAGCTGAGTTTTAGCTATAAGTATAGCTATGAGAAGTGGACAACCCCCTCCGTATCCATACCCCTATGCACTATAAACTCCAGAAACTAACCCATATATCACATGAATCACTAACACATTTGATGTGTACCTGCTCGGATCCCACAGCCCCCACTAGGTTCTATGAATAAGAATTCACTTAAAGTACTCTCCCTCAACACAAAAGTTATTAACCACCCTGTAAAGTGCACAAAATGTTTCAATTACTGTGTCAAACTTGAGCAAGATATGATTCTTTTGCAAGAAACAAAATTAGGTCATAAAGATTGCAACTCCTTACACTATCAAGGGATACAGGACATGTCCTCCTCCCCTGCCAACCAAAACAAAAATGGTGTCATCACCCTTATAACTAAAAAAGCTAACCTGGAAATCATGGACGACATCCATGATAATGACTGCAGATGGCTATAATGACTGCAGCTGGCTAATCACTAAAGTTAAAAACAATTCTACTTCATTATATATAATCAATATGTACGTCCCAACGGCTGACGATCCTCAGTTTTGGATTACTCTGAATAAACAACTCTGCGAGTTAGTAAAGGACTGGCATTCTACTAGAAGGAGACTTTAACCTTCCCTGGGATACTGTACTGGATAGGAGTTCAGCATGTAAATAAGGACCTAATAAATCTCATAAACAAATGAAAAATCTATGCAAAAACACTGCTTAAATGACATATGGCCCCTTCACAACCCAAAGGAAGCAAATTTACATTTTACTCACACCCGCATTATACGCTTGCAAGAATAGACTACATACTCACAAATAACGTCCTCACTCGGCTGCCTCTGCCCAAACGATTGAACCAATACAAATTTTGGACCTTGCATACATTTCAATGAATCTACATATCTTCCACAACTATTCCTTTCTCCCCCACCATCAAAATAATGGAGATTCAATTAAGAAATCCTTTAAGACCAGTTGCTCATTGACAAAATAAAAAGCTCTGTTGATAACTTATTCCATGAAAATTACTCTAACTACATTTCTAAAGAAACCTTATGGGATGCAATGAAGGTCACCTTTAGAGGAGACCTCATTAATATCATGTCTAATATAAACAAAAGGCACAAACAAAAAACGAAATAATTTAGAACCGTTAAATAAACAAAAAATAAAAAACAGGAACTCTTATACTAACTTAAGACACTAAAATATGAATATAACAAGCTGTTGAGTAGTAGGGCCCCCACCTTGGTGCAACAGTAACACAACAAAATGAAAAAACTCAAAGAATCCAACAAAGCAGGTAAAACACTAGCAAATTACTTAAAATTCAAAAACAGCTATAACTACATCTCATTTATTAAACGTAAATAGGGAGCAACTACCATAGTCCCAGTAGAAATAGTTATGGTCTTTCAAGTATTCTATAATGATCTTTATAATCCCAAGAAAACATCCTCCGCAGCCAACTCAGCGAAATACTTGGCCTAAATTCAACTCTCCTACTACATATCCCTCATCCAACCTTTCTCTTGTTCTAAAATTACAAAAGCAATACATTCCTTAAACCCAGGCAAGGCACCAGGGCCAGATGGCTTTACAGCCAACTTCTATAAAACCTTCCAAAGCGAACTAATACCCCAAATGGAATCTCTTTCAACATTTCGGGACGACTTGTATAATCGCGGGTACAATCCCCAAAGCCACTATTACTGTAATCCATAAAGAAGAGTAGGATCTCCTCAAAGTCAAAAACTACAGACCCATTTCCCTCCTGAACTTAGACTGTACAATGTACACCAAAATATTGGCAACCAGATTCGGAAGAACTCTCCCATCCTTTATTTATTGATCACAAACCGGTTGTGCCAAAGGCAGACACGGTTCAGACAACGTTAGACTTTCCTGCCACATCATTGAAAAAGCTAGATTTCCAACCTCACCCACAATTACCATGGTCTTGGACGCAGAAAAAAACTTCGAAAAGGGCTCCTGGCCTTTTCTGCATGAAGGTATGCGCAAATTTAACATCAGGGATATCTTTATCCGCCATGTTTTTGCTTTATATTCCCAACCCTGTGCTCTTATTAGAGTTAATGGCTTTCTCTCAAATAAAATAAGCTTAGCGCAAGGGACTAGACTAGGTTGTCCCCTAAGCCTCTCATTGTTACCAGTAGATCCACTTATTGAAGGTATTTCTATTTAATAAGATCCACTTATTAAAGGTATTTCTATTGGGAACACTCCCTATAAAGTTGCCGCCTACGCGTACGATGTACTTATTTTCTCGCAAGAGGCAGAGACTGCCGCCCCTGCAATCCTAACCAAAATTAACTCCTACGCTCAGGTCTCAGGCTACTCCTTAAACCTAGAGAAAATTGAACAAATTGACCTTACCATCTATTGCAAACAACGCTAAACTTCAGTGGCAACATTTGCAGCTCGCACGCTTCAGTTTATATTTCATATGTAATCTAGAAGACACAAGAAAATTACTGAAGAGAACCTTAAAAAAAAAAAATAATAATTAGAGACTCTCTCAGCCTGTTAATCAAAATTCATGACTTGATGGGGTCGCACGGAATGCATCAAAGTTATCATTGCTCCACAAATAAACTTCATCAGTACTTTGCTTCCCTTACTATTGTTTATCAACTTCTTCAATAATAGAGATTCTGTAATCTCCGAATTCCTTTGGAAAGGGAAAAGAGGCAGAATTGCTCTAAAAATAATAATAAATAAACAAACAATCTGAAGACCTTAATATACCCAACTTTTACAAATCCTTCCTAATCAATCAAGCTACTTGGTGGATCAATACCCAACCCCAAGATACACCTTTATAGGTACATATTGAAGGTTAACTGGTTAAACCATATTCATTAATCTCAATGCTACCCATGAAACAGGTCCCAATACAATACTTTCACACCATTCTTAAGGACACAATTTTGGCCCTTAAGCATTTGGCATTTGATAGAAAACTACCAAACAAAATCCAAAATTCAGGTTATGCATCCCTATGGAACAACCCTAAAATGTAAATTGAAGGTACTATCCCATCATAGACAACCTGGTCATCAATCAATATCTTATATCTCAAAGAACATGGCCTATCAACTTACCCTATGACATTTGCGGAACTACAAAACTCCTCCAACTTAGGAAATGTAGAAATCTACAACTTCATTAAACTGAAGGTCGCAAAGAAAAATAATTCCACTCCGCACAAATCTGATCTTATTCTCTTACTCTCTAAATGATTCAGTTTGTCTCACACAGCAGCCGCAATATACAAAATTCAAACGTTTCCAATAGCAACATGAAAATCACTTCAGAAATCCTAAACAAATGGCTAGATTCCGTCCCTGATCCCCACCCTCTCAACCTTAAATGAAGAAACTTGAAAAAAGATTTTGACTTACGCCCTCAAAAGCAAACTTTCTCCTGTCTTCTCACAATGCAAAAACGGTATACTACACAAAGTATACTGGGCCTCTGGGAAGCTCTCCAAATTAGGGATCCTGGATTCAGACAAGTGTTGGAACCGCTAAGACTCTCCAGGTACGTTCAGCTACATGCTGTTCCTCTGCAAGAAGCTTCACTCCTGGAATGGGATTCAAAATGAAATTAGCGCTATTTTCAACATAGATATCTCCTATAATTTCCACAGTTTCCTTAGCACCATGGTCTCATACCACTGCACTGAAACTAAACCCAATGGATACGAGTCTCATGGACTTCCTACTTACACTAGGAATAAGAAATATCCTTTGCAAATGAAAATCATCCAAAAACATATCACAATTGGTGGGCGTGGGCTGTTTTTCAAGAAGCGCAGACAACACACTATCTAAAAACAGCTTCAACTGCCAGACATCACAGAGGCTATGGAATAAACTACACCAATACATACAAAAAATTAGGCCTCCATGAGCATGAATACATCATCATCATCAAAGTCTTTATTTCGGTTTTACAGTACCATAAAAGAAATAAGCACATGAATCTAGTGTGGCAATGAACAAGATAAAAGGTACTATAAAATACTCCCTATACAGACTCTTGGGAATTTAAAAGCAAAGAATAACAATTAGCAGAAATACTTATCACAAGAATACAAATATATAAAAAGTACAAAGATAAACAGATTTCAATATTTTAAAGCTATATCCTATCGAATCAGAGCTAAAATAGCATACAACCCATTTATTTACAACAAAGTGCTAGTGCAAAGTACACGCCCAACTGGTCTGGTCCTTTAGATTTCAATTTATTTTATTCGTGCCAGTCGGGATAATGGATAGAGCCCTCCTTCTAATGGCCCAAAATTGGCCCAAAACATTTGCTGTTGCATAAGCATAGAGTGGTCTCGCATCTGACTTTAAAATATGTAGGGCATCTTTATGACTGTGTCCCAAGTTGTCTACATACCGGGGTGAGCCAGTTCCTTCTAGGTCTAGCATAGGCAGCACAGGCAAAAAGTACATGGCCTGTTGTTTCGTTAGGGCATAGACAAGAAGGGCAGGCCTTGGGCTGTGATGTATTTGTCAGCCAAGTGTTGGTAAATGCATTAATGGGTAGACAGCCGTATCTAAACTGAATGTACAATTTTCTGTCTCCAGCGCTTTTATAAAATCAAGATAACTTTCTAACCGGCTGCTGGATTTAATATCAGTGAACATATCAGTTAGGCAGCCATGGTGAATTTTCAAAAAGATCTTCTGTTCTGTCCATGCCCAAAACTGTGATTTTAATAGGTCTCTAGAATATGTGGGCGGAAAACCTTCTAGCTCCTTAGGCACACCTATGTCTGCCCGGATGGTATTTATGTATTTGATCCACCCAATTTTATGGTTTGTGTCCAAGGCAGAAACTTCATTAAAAGCAGCTGCGTAGGACAATAGTTTGGGCGTTGTAACTAATCTATGCCAGAAAAGCAATGGGCGCAAGCTCACATGGTCATTGATAGATTTGACACCCATATCAAGTTTCAAGGGAAGGAGAGGAGTGCTCTGTGGAAGTGATACCAGGCTTCTTAGAAACTTATTTTCTATTGTGGAGAGGATGTTAACATTTATAGAACCCCACAGTTCTGCCCTATAGAGCACATTACTTTGCAACTATACAACTTCAGTACGGGGGCTACAGGCTTGGTATAAGCGAGGCAATGCTCCCGTCGCAAGGCCCCAGTTAACTGAGAACATATCAAGGACGCCCTCTCCAGATGTTTCTTCCATACCATTCCCTCGGACAGCTTGATTCCCAGGTAATCAAAGGAACTCACTTGTTCAAGCGGGACACTATCAAGGACCAAGTTACCTTTAAAAGATTTATGGGGATTTATCATCATCAGCTTAGTTTTAGTAGTGTTGATGACCAAACCCCTCTCATCACAAAAGGTCTTAAAACAGTTTAAAAGTTTTTGTAGGCCCATAGGAGTTTTGGATACCAAAAGGGTATCGTCTGTAAACAACAAAGTAGCTATTTTGTGATTTGCCAACGAGGGAGCATCGGCCGGAGTAGAACACAAAAGATCGGCCACCTGATTTACATAAAGGGAGAAGAGGGTGGGGGCCAGGACTCACCCTTGACGTACCCCCCACCTGATCTTAAAGGGCTCAGTGTTTTGGCCTTGTTTTCCCCACCTTACACAGGTAAAATTTTCCTCATGTAGCCTGATGAGTGGTTCTAGAAATTCCAAAGGCATGCCCATATCCCGAAGGACCTGCCAAAGTGAGTCCCTGGGCACTAGGTTGAAAGCTGTTTTCAAATCAATGAAGGCAAGATATAAACTGCCTTTGCCCAGTACAACCACCTTCCAATACAGCAAAACCAGGTGAAACGCCTGGTCGATGGTACCGGTCTTCTGCTGAAAGCCAGCCTGGAGAGGAGAGAGGATGTCATTTTCCTCCATCCAGGTCTGGATTTTAACAAGGAGCGAGTGGCAGAAGACCTTCTGGGCACAATCTATCAAGCTAATTGGACGGTAGTTGGCGGGCTTCGACCTGTCCCCTTTCTTAACAAGCCTTTACTATGCAACGGTCTCGGCATTGTTAAAGTTAGAGCTATTGGCATTGCTCATGACATTATTTTTGTTTATGTTTTTGTTTTTAAAACATTTAAAGAAACAGCATTGTTATTTACAATGTCAATAGCTTAATCACTCTCAAATGTGAGACCTATTGCATTTGCACCCACACACACAAAGCCACCCACACACACAGCCACCCACAGAGCCACTCACATAGAGCAACCCACACACAAATAGAGCCACCTACACACACACACGCAGTAGCCCACTGACCTATTTACATTATGTGCACTTTGTGATCTGCATGGTACATGTTCTTTGCTGCAGGCACATTAACCCTATGTGCTACCTTTCCAGGAGTCAAAACTTCCACTAGACAAAACTCCGATCTCTCTCTAGGAAGAACATTAAACATCAATCATAAGTATACAGTTTTAGAAAAATACACTTAGTGATCCTCCTAGGTAATAAAGGCCACGCGAAAACAACTGAAACATTGTGCACAAGTCTGTTGTGAGAGACACTGACAGTTCTGATGGCGTCAGCTGTTCAACTCACTGTCTCTGAGTGACAGACAGCTCCTTGGGAAACAAAGTGTTATCATGTTTTTGTACCTTAACCCAGGGGAGGCCCCCACAAATTATTTGTGGAACACAAGTAGGAGCTGGGAACGATTTCTACTGTTTAGGGCTGGCAAAATGAAATATTTCCTATGCTCCTGGCTTGAATACCAGCACGAGCTTGATAATATGCCCATGTAATCTGTTTAAACAAATTATGTTGCACTTTCTGTTTTTTCTGCAGCTAAAATAAATTGTATACCAAACAATTTCTTGTGCGTTTCTGTGGCTAATATAAGTTGTATACCAAACAATTTCTAGACTGTTTCTGCAGCTATTATAAATTGTATACCAAACAATGCCTTGTGCCTTTTAGGAGGCTTAGAAAATTACGATCCTGTTCGCAGGGCTATCGTTTTTGTTTTACAAACTTCTGTCGGATGATGAAACTTGTGGCTGTGTAGTTGTATTTCTCCAAGCTCCAGAACCCACTAGGAGGTCCGTGCTTTTAGAATGATTGTATTGATGGATCACGCTAAGGTCGCTCAACTATGCAGCATGCGGGTCTAGCACACTTTTGAATGTTGTTGTTTTATCTGATATGATATAACAATGTTTTATGCATTTTATTCCTGTGTTTTAATTTCTACGGTGGGCTGTGTATTTTGATGTTATTGTTCTTTAGCACATATCCTGTAGGCTTTTGTGGCTATTTTTAGCTGAATAAAGTCGATTCTGAGTGACAGGTAAACCAGTTTGATGCTGGACAGGAAGTGGCGTTGTTAGTGTGTACAAAATCCGATTGGCCGCACTCTGCTCGTCCTACCAGCGTGTTACCCCAAGGAACTGTGGTCCATGTAGTGGCGACGGCGAATACGCCTGTGCCAAAGTGTTCGATGAAAGTAAGTGTCGCGTTAGCCATCCCTGGACACGTGTTTCGAGGTAGTTGCCTCTCGTCAGCGTGTTACCCCAAGGAAGCCCACACACTCACCTACTCCCTGCTGACGAGAGGCAACTACCTCGAACGCCTCCTCCACCCTTGTAGGAGCTGCTGCCGGAGATGAGCCGGCCATGGCAGCCAGCCACACGGGAGGTCACACGCTGCTGCTCTTAATATTTTCCAGGCGCCTCGCCCTCCTCCTCCTCCTCCTCCCCGCCGCCACCGCGGGCAAATCAACTCCTTCATCGCGCACAGAGCCACGGCTTCCGATCCCGGCTGCGCCATCTTAGAGGCAGATGGAGAGGGGGTGGTACAGCACGAGAGCAGGGGCAGACGATTCACGGCAAACTTCTCGGGGCAAGGTCATTGCGTGCTTTATATGCCGTTCCCCAACACAGACACAAAACATACTGTCAAACAGGTTTCCCCTTCTGCAGGGCCCATCAATGGAACCCGTACGCGTTGGGATGCCCAAGGGTACTACGTGATATATAAATGCTTAATAATAATAAGCCTCTAGTGGCAGAGCTGCATTTGGTCCCCCACCCCTCATTACAGCTTAGTGGGGAAACCGAGATCCGGTTGAGAAGGTGACGGTGTACAACACCCTCCCCTCCCTTCCAGCGTGCTTGGAGAGCTAGACATGAACTTTTGGGGAGGATTGATCTTGTGGAAATCCCACGGGAAAAGGAACGCGGTTTGGGGTCATGGCGTTGGGTGTAGCCGCGCAAGATGACCCCCTGGAGTTTGGGGGTGGGTCCACGCCTTGCTCTTAGTTGGACAAGGACCCCCTCCTCTTGTAAGGAGACCATTTTAATTCAGGTGTGGGGGGGGCATTGCACGGCGGTCCCCGCGTCTTCAGTGTTTATAGCGAACTACACCTAAACCATGGGTAAAACTGCGCTTTACAATCATGTAGCACTTGTTATCAATAGGCTGCAAATTTAGAGAAAAGCAGTAGCCCCGGATTAAAGAGGCATGCAGTAGATTCAGGACCACGCAGCCTCAGACTTCGGTCTTCTAAACCGACCCTCGGGCACCGGGTGACATTTTTCATATTGGACACCAAGTAACTTACAGAGCAGAATTTTTTTTTTCTGTTAAAGCTTGTATACAGCGAGGAAAAACAGTCGACAATACAATAAGCACATTTAATGGCAGGGAGTGCGTTCGGGGGTAGACACGTCTGAAGAAAAAAGGACACTTCCGGGCATTTCTAGAATATTGAGGAATAAAAAGCACGGTTATCAAGGTTATAGATGCCTTAAAATTTGGGTCAGCTTCCCTGTGCCATCACCAGTTAGGAGGACGTCTCGCGAACAGAATTGAAACTGAATGCGAAGGCAGCTGTCCAAGACTACGGGAAAACACTTGTGCGCTTTCCGAAAACAAAGCAACAGAAACCCCACAGGATCCCGGCGCAGCCTTTTCCGTGCCCGCCCCTCTCTCGTTTCACTGACAGGAAACGAGAAGTTGAAAAGAAAACCCCACACACGTTGCCCGGCGGCGGAAAATCCACCAGCATGTGTGCGCGGGCTGCCTGGGCGGCTGGCGCCGCCTGCAGCCATGACTCCGGGGCCCACAGGGCCAGGGTCAGAGGCGGAGAAGCACCAGTGCCGGGAGTCAGACACTGTGGCCTTCGTGTGCCCCGCGCTCGGACCAACGGGGCTGCTCCACTGTCAGTGGGGCCATCTAAGTAGTCTTAAACTCCACCACGTTGGAAGGCCGTCACCAGGGGCTGGCAGTCTGTGGTAAATGACAGCTGGTTGTGGTGCGTGGGCAGAGGCAGGCTCAGGCCCAATATACTGGTTGACACCTAGCCCCGTGACATATACAAGGCTTTTTGCGCTAAAGAACATTTGTTGTGGCCTGTGAGTCCCCTTGGCACAGTAAAAGCCAAGTTAGGCAACAACTTCCAGAACGGGGTGGGGTGCCGGTATTAACGGAACGCCACGCACATGTTTTTGGCGGGTAAGTGAGCTATACTTACGCCCCTTCCCCTCACTGTGGTTTAGAACCACTACTCTCTCTGTGACTCTGTTGAGACGGGTGAAAGTGTCTCACGTCCCAGCGCCTTACCTGGCGAGAGCCATGAACACCGCCGCCTTTCTCCGAGGTGAAGCAGAAATGCCTCGGAGAAAGGCAGCGGCATTTTCGGATTCGGGGCGTGTTTTCGGATTGGGGGCGTGTTTTTCTTTTTCTCTCCTCTTGCCATTGGCTGGAGGAGAGAAACACGCCCAGCGAAAAGTATCGAAAAAAAACGCCCCCGAATCCGAAAAGGACGGGGCCTGTTTTGCGAGACAAACCTCTTCTCCAATGGCTGGCCAGCATTTAAGAGGCCAGCCAATGGAGAAGAGGAGAGAAGAGGGGCGGGTTCAAGCCCCTCTTCTCCAAGTCATTAAATCTCGCGAGCGAGACTGCGCAAGCGCAGCCTTCGCTAGCCGAGACCTAAAAATGGCTATTACATCTGCCCCCTTCCAGGTTTCCGGAATGCTTCCCCCGCTAGTGATATCGTTGGCCAGTCTCATAAAATAAGTTGCCCAATGTTCCCTATCGGCACGAAAAAAGCCCCCAGGGATGCCATCGGACCGGGGTTTTTTGCTGGAATAATGGCATCAAGGGAGCGCAAAATCTCCTCCTTAGTGAACGTGAGTGTACATGCAGAAAGACCTATATCGTGGAGCATCTGAGAGCTATCAATAAAAGTGCCATCAGAATATAGCTCACTAAAATGTTTATGCCATTCGACAGCCTGAATAGTATTAGCCAAGGGAGGTGTACGTTCAAAATTACTTTTGGATACCAGGGACCAAAACGTCCGACTATCAGGATGCCCAATGGCCTCTCCTAGCTCCTCCCATCTCCTCTCATCCCATTCTTTTTTGGCTTTACACTGTGCCTGTTTGTAATCCTTCCTAGCTTTACGAATACTTGTTGGCTCTCTGTTCTTAATAGCAACAGTCAATCTTCCTCTTAGGGTCCCACACTCTTTATTTAACCATGAATATCTTCCCAAGGATCTTCACTGAGTTGACCTGGTCTTATTAATCGGAGCGTGAAAGAAACAAGACAGGCAATCAAAGAATTCCCTATGGAGGGTGCTACAACTGCTCTGTTTAGACGAGTCTTCAGTCACTGATGCTAGGGTTGCTAAATGCTTAATTAGGGAATCCTTAATCAGTTTGATCTTTGATTCGTCCACCAGTACCGCAGGCCATTTAAGTCGTCGCTTGTCACTTGTGGGGATTAGAATCTTTGTGCTTGATGGTATCGGGGGCTCTCTCCCAATACCACCCCAGGTATTATAAATAGACAGAATAAGGGGGTTATGATCACTGTCACGCGATGGAATTATGGCCATATCCTGTATCAACGGCCAAAGTGTCAGGTCCACTAATAAGTAGTCAATCCTATTTGACCCATTTGGTCCAGCAAAAGTCATTCCTCCTCCTCTATCTGAAGTAGTTCTACCGTTTGTGGCCCTTAACCTGTATTCTAAGGCTATTGCATTTAACAGGAGTGCAGCTTGCGACAATTTTTTAATCGGGGAGAGTTCCAGCAGGGGTACCCTTCAAAATTTGTCCTCCTCATTCACGTCGCTGGCCTCTGCCCAATAGAGAGGTTCAAATGTTACATTGAAGTCCCTACCAACTATAAGTGGGTAGCTATCAAACCTGGCTTCCAATTAGTTGTCCAAGACCTGAAGAGTTGGAGAACTACCACCTCTGGTGCTCCTGGCGTATACATTATATATGTTGGAGCGTCATGCCCTTACCATTAGTTATCCGAATCCCAAGAACATCTGGGCTATTTGTAACCAACTCTTTGGCATCGCAATTTAACGTAAGACTTACAAATATGAGCAGCCCTCCTGAGGGTCGATCATGTTTGGATGGTATTGCAGGTCTGTGGAAAGTCATAAAGCCTGGTATGAACGTGGGGGACAAACTCCAGGTTTCTTGGAGCAAGCAGCTGGAGTCGTTTTCCTTTTCCTTGCTGCTTTCTTAAATAGGTTTGGGATATTCCCGTACTCTACATTAGTGGGTCCTGTAGAACTTAAGGGACATGGGGGCTTGGTATAGGAGATGACCTTGATAGGGGGGAAAGAATTGGTACAGGCGTGAGTAACAATTCTTCACAATCGGTAACCATATTCTCTATGCGACCGAGAACATTCTCTCCTGTCCCTTCATCACACTCAGTTCCCTGTACCAGCGGCTGAAGCCGTTTTTTGGATTTTTTCCTGACAGTACCTCCCAGCCCATTCTCGGTTCCTTTTCGTTTGCCTATTTCTCTAATTAAACAATCAAACCTCAACAGGAATGCTGCGAACAGTACTAGACCCAGCATGAATACAATATTCCCCCGCTCCTAACGAGTGGGCTAATCCACCTCTCTTTTCTAGTAATGGCGATATATACCTACCACCACATCTTTGTCATTGAACTATACTTAACATCTGTCTTCTCCTATCCCCTCTCTTATCCCCTTCTCTCTCTGGGCCTTCCTTACGTCTTCTCACCCCCACCCCCTTTTGCCATCTCTTTTTCTCTTTTGGTGGCTATAATCAATAATTCTCCATTACCTACAACTGTGCTATCAATCGATTTACCCATTATGTCTATATTTTGTTTTACTCGTGCATGTAATTCACAGTCTATCCCATCATGGACATCCTGGTAATCAAACAAGACCTTGTGCCTATCAACTTACCCTATGACATTTGCATTACTACAGAACTCCTCCAACTTAGGAAATGTAGAAAATTACCCTCACTGCGAATATATATTACTCCTCTCTAACTCCTCTTTTTGTACCCTTAAATCTAATAAAATATGTTGAAATTTAAAAAAATGATATAACATTACATTCTAATTTTTTTTGTGATTAGATCTGTCTGAGTCCTATCTGTGCTATTTTTTATTTTATCGGTGTTGATAAGCTGGCACTTGCCTGATGTAATATATATGGACCATGCACACAAGGTTAACACTGACCGAAGATAGCAGACAGAGCAACAACCCCCAGGAGAGAAAATATGAACAACAAACTAGTGCACTTCCAGGAAAAAAAATATTAAACCGTATTTAAGCTTCTGAAATCACACAACCCCTTCCACACGGCTGGGGGTTGTATGCTTTTGGGAATACCTTAAAAGCTCAAGAAGGGCATTTCACTATGTCAACCTGAGAGGAAACTACAGTTAAAAGTTTTCTGGTTGGTCCCTGAAGTATTTGGGATACATAAATTAACATATAACATAGGTGTAACAACAACATAAGCTACCATGTCACATAACTTAAGATTACATCTTAGATGCAATACTTACGGTAGATTGTGTGTTGTACAAACACTAATTAACAATAGCAACGTAACATTATATTATGCAATTTTCCCATCTCAGAAAGAACCTTGATCCAGAACTGTCAAGAAGGAAACGGAATCCAGTTTCTCGGTGCAAAAATGCTGGTTTATTTCATGCAAAATGTTGCCATGACGCGTTTCGGGCTTTGCAGCCCTTGATCACATGAAATGACTCAAACTTTTTCTCCCTTTTAAAGTGCTAGTGCAACAAACGACCATGAAGACAGACTATCGTACTGTCTTGAAGTTTCCCACCAAGCATCAAAGTTCATGATACTTTTATGGAAAGGTTACCACATAATTTAGTATTGTCCATACATTTGCAATCATTAACAATATCTGTATAAATACATATTGATCACAATTTTTAAATGTACTGCCTGTTGTTGTAAAAGTGAACACAGCAGGAGTTGATAAAACGACAAATTAAACACATCATGTATATCAATCACAAATTTCGGATACATTGCTCAAATTGGAAAGTCTGAGACATACTAAAATTCTATGGCTTAAACATGAATAACCATATATTTTCCATTAATGTTCCAACTTTTCTAACATGCCCAGTTGTATACATTGTAAGTACCACAAGTTGATATGGCCCAAGTGGGCCATAACTAAAGCTGCGCTGTATTGGCATATGTACAGTAGACCTGGTCGTATAAATGACTGCATTAGAAAAGTGCTCAAAAGTGCTAGTAAAGTGCCGAAGTGCAAAGACTGTTTTAAAAACAGTTCACATTGTGCTAAAACGATTAAAAAAAATTAGGAAGAATAAGTGCAGGGATATTGGGCGGTTTGGATAACAATAGCCATCTCATTTTTTTTTTTAAATATATTTCTTGAATTTTTTGATTTTTTTTTTATGTCTTTGGCTATAAAATTAATATGTTCTATTTTGTCTGAATGTGAGGTATGGCTATACTTAATATGTTTGAATATTTATAGCCATGTGTACAAGTACTAAGTTGTATTGAGACCACTAGGACTCTTACTGTCAAACTCTAGGATGTATTTAGTTTAAAGTTTCCTGGGGTTAGCCTCCCTGTTGCCACCACACCTTAATGAAGGTATAGAATCCACGACAAAATACTTGAGTTCTTGTATTTGATTGCTGTGGACCTCTTTAAAGTGGCGTGTCACTGGATAGCTTGGATCTGAATTGGAGATGGCTCTTACGTGTTGGAGGATTCTCTTGTGGACCTGCAGTTTCATACTGCCTATGTACCGAACTCCACACGAGCACTCCAACACGTAGATGGCAAATTCAGTTTTGCAAGTTAAAAAACGTGCAGGCCTTGCATGTGGAGCATCTCTTGAAACCTTTTTGCCCTAATAGCCAATTTTTGTTGGAGGATAATTCCGGGCTACTGTTCACCAACAAATCACTGGTTGATGGAGCCCTTCTGTATGTTATGGTTGGTTTGTTGGGAAATAATTGCCCAATTGCAGGGTCATTACGTACAATATGCCAGTTATTCCTTACTGCCCGACATATGTCATCTCTCTGCCTGTTGTATGTTACAATTAGTCTCGGGTTGCTCGATGCAATTGTTGGACTTTTGGGATTTGGGTCTGATTTGCCAACAGGTTTAAATAGTACATCCTCCTTGCACAATTGTTTTGTTTTTCTTATTGCTGCACCAGTAGCCCCTAGATAAGAAACACTTTTTGCATTCCTCCTGAGCTAGGGCATGCTATGTATTGTGTGTTTGGGGTGAAAGCTAGATGCATGCAATAGGGTGTTGCCTGCAGTGGGTTTGCGGTATAGTCTTGTTTCAAGACTATCATTGGCCACAAATACTTCCACATCTAGAAAATATACAGAATGCTCACTGATGTTGTACGTGAGATGTAAATTAATGTCATTATTGTTGAGGGTGGTGATGAATTCTACTGCACTTTCTCTACTACCTTGCTATATTAAGAACAAGTCATCAATATATCTGACCCATTTGATCACGTGATTGGAAAGTATGTCACCATATAATACATTCACAATCATTTCCTCCCACCACCCCATATGGAGGCAAGCATAACTAGGAGAAAAGCTTGCCCGCATAGCCACTCCTCGTATTTGTTGATAGATTTGGGGTTGGAAGAGGAAATAGCTGTTGTTCAAACAAAATTCAGTTAGATTTATTATCATTTTGTTATGATTGTAGAACTGAATCGGTCGTTTATCTAGGAAATGTTTAAGCGCCCTCATACCATCCTATGGTGTATGCTTGTGTACAAATTTTATACATCTATAGTTATTAATATAGTTATTACTATATTAATATAGTTATAGATAATCGTTACACCATTGACACTCATGTATCTTTTTAAAAAAATAAGGAGTGTCTTGAAAAAAGGAAGGTAGGGCTCTCACATATTCCTGTAAGAACGAATCAATATAAATGGATACGTTTTCCAACAGACTTTGTTTGGAACAAATAATAGGTCTTCCCGGAGGTTTGTTGATATATTTGTGTATCTTCGGGATTAAATAAATCACAGGCGTGACCGTATATTCATTTTTTTAAAACTTGTACTCATCTTGGTTTAAAAAGCCAGCACTTTTCCATGCCAAGAGTCTTTTAAAGAGTTCATTTTGTGCTGTCAAAGTTGTTAATGTATTACTGAGTTTGTAGCACGTCCGATCATTTAATTGCATGAATGCTTCTTCCAAATAGAGTTTTTTGGGCCAGAGCACCACATTGCCTCCTTTGTCAGAATTCCTGATGACCAAAGAGTTATTTGCTTGTAATTGTTTGATTAATTGATGGTATTGGTGTTGGCGCGCTTTTTGATACTTGGTCGTTGCCTGCGTTTTATAATTTAGTTTTTTAATTTTGTCAAAATTGCCTCATTAAATGCATCAGTAGAATCCCATGGTAAAATAGGGATGAATGTTGACTTGGGTTTGATGCCTGTATTTACGGTAGCATTGGCTTGTATGGATTGATTTGCAAGGAATTGGTCTGTGGTTGCTGAATCCACCATTAAAGATTCATCACTTTGTAAGGCTTGTATGTCACACAAAAGATCTACATCAGACACTGTTAGTGGATAAGTTGTATCTTGAGCCATTAGATCAGATGTTTGCTGTGATGCTTTAGCTTGTCTTAGATTGTGATACTTTTTCAATTTTAGTTTTCTTATGTATTTGTAGATATCCACCCTGGTTTGTGTGTATTCAAAATTTGATTCGGGACAATATGAAAGACCCAACGAGAGGAGCTGTTGTTCAGCCTCACTTAAAACGACTTCTGAGAGGTTGATTATGGTATTTACATTGTGTGATGTTTGATTCACTTGTGCCTCCAGTTCCTTTTCGCCGGTTTCTTGTTGTTGAGGGGACGCAATGCTTCGTTGGTGCCTTGCTCGGTGTCTCTCACCGCATTTGGCATTCCTCCTTTGCCTGCCCTGGTATTTATAGTCCTGGGGCGCAGTGTTGAGTGCCGTTCTTCCTGTAAAAAACCTATTTCTTCAACCAGAGTATGTTTAGGTTTTTGTGTGATGGAACCATCCGCGGTGCCTGTGCTTAATTCAGCTTCCGACTCACTTTCGTCAGCAGAGCTTAGGTCTGACATTGATGAAGCTGTTGGTGCCTCATTACTAGAACCTGCTCGGTTGCCGCGATCTGTAGTGAATCTTACTGCTTTTGGAGTGGCTTTGACCGCGTCGTATTTGCGCGCAAATGTAAAGATTTGGCCTCTCTCAAAATCAAGTTTATCTTGTTGGAATTTAAAAGTTTTGCGCTTTTTGATTATGTCCTCCTCTTTTTTGAGACGTGCCAACCTTTCCTCTCTCAAATTAGATGTTGTGGTGCTGTTTTCTAGAGGTGCAATTTGCTCATTAATCTTGTCGATTTTATTTTGCAAATCCACTCTGTCACTGTCCGCATATATTATTAGGATTATAATGAGGTTTCTAGAAGCCTCCAAATTGCTCTTTGCCCACTCACGCAATGTTAGGCTTGGAATTCTCATAACTAGGAGCGAGCATAATTCGGAGATCTCGTGGAATCCTGCCCACTTCTAAATATTTTGACAGTGACTGATGCTCCCACCATTTGGCTTGCTCGTCTTTCATGAGCTTCTCCAGTTGTTTATATAGTTCTTTTATGTTTGAAGGCCTTCTTGTTATTCCCACGTTAGTAGCATGTGTTTGTATTAGGGAACTGGGGCATTCAGTGAACATTTCATCCGCCGCCTCCTCCCTGCCTCGTAACATGTCGGCTGACATTTCAAATGCACTTAAGATTTAGCGCGAGTTACGCTATTAGTTTACTGGCAGCACACCTCTCACCATACAATCTTGGCTTCTCCTACCTCGTACGATGTTGTCGATCTCGTGCGCATCCTTCGACACAGCCGGTTCCGCTTCACTGCAGTCAGTTGGTTGCTCTGCTGTCTGGGGGTTACAGGACCTTCTCCTAACGGAGATATTGTACTTCCGGTTCAAGACCGAATTTGGCTTTACGTCCCGTTGCCCTGATCGAGAGGGGGTCCGTTTAATCCAAGTAAGCCGCCTTGGAATACGTGCGCAATTTTCCCATCTCAGAAGGAACCTTGATCCGGAACTGTCAAGAAGGAAACAGACTCCAGTTTCTAGTTGAAAAATCGTTGTTTATTTCGTGCAAAATGTCGCCATGACGCGTTTTGGGCTTTGCAGCCCTTGATCACATGACATGACTCAAACTTTCTCTCCCTCACATCAAAGGATCTTGTGGAAAAGAATCCAGGCGAGCACACTCGGTTGGTCAAAGCAGTTTATTTTCTTACGACAGACAAGGACAACGCATTTCGACCACGTCTGCGGTTCTTGGTCACATGACCAACGCCTCTATTCGTTTTAATTTAAAGGTACGTGCACATGATTATTTCATGAACCTAAAATAAATGTTTACAGCACGTAAAAAAAGACATGAAAAAAGTGAACAGTGAATACAGACGCTGCTGTTTATATGTAAATACATTGTAGCATTTTCAACTGTTTTAAAGTCTCAAAGCTATGACATTTTGGGTAGAACACTTAATATAGTGATGATATAACAGCATAGTACCGCTTATTTCTTGCATGATGAAGGGACTAGTGCCCTATTCACTAGTTGTAGTGACTAGAGGAATACCTCGTGGCTATGTTCAACCTCTGACAATTCGCCGCAATACAGGTGTAGTATCCAAGTGAGTACGTGAAGTGACTAGGAGCTGGATGGATGGTCAGCCATACTCCGGTGCTCTTATATGATTGCCAACGTTCTGGTTCTGGGTGATATACATTTATGATTCTGCAAAAGTGACAAAGGATCAGTGATTAGCATCATCATGTCACATACTGAATAATATTCATGTTTATATCTGTTACATAAAGGAAACAAAGAGTTAAAAGAGACTTTACAATTCAGTGATCATTTCAGCTTCAGGTCTGTCTATCTAACATAATAACATGTGTATGAGAAAACGAAGTGGGTGCAACTAAACAATAATAAAATAAAAAGGAGGAAAGGGTAGGGCGTGCGTGTACAGGCAACGCTATGGTCCAATCGAGCAGTGTATATGTTATAAATGGGAATACAATTCCTCGTCCTGATTAAGGCCATCTGGGTATTTGGTTCCTGCTAATAGGATCAGGCGTGACTCTAGTTTGCGGAGGGCTGCAATGCGATTAACTCCTCTTGGGTTAGGTGTGATCGTGTCTAATCCGAAATATTTGGCTTTGGTCCAATCCGACCCGTGTTCCCTTGCAAAATGTCTGGCAGTACTGTAGCTTTGATCATGATTGGTGATTGCCTGCCAATGTTCTAGAATACGCTTTTTTACAAGAAATGTAGTTGACCCAATGTACCAGAGATTGCAAGGGAATACTATGGCATACACAACATAATCCGTTTCACATGAGATGAATTTTGGTATTTTCCATTTGGTCTTTGTTCTTTCTAGGGTAACCTCAGATATGTTGCTGCTGTTTTTACAGGCTTTACATTTTCCACATTTGTGGAAGCCTTTGGTTTGTTTCAGCCAGCCACCCTCTTTTAGTTGGAGATGACTATGAACCAGTATGTCCCTCAGGGATGGGCTTCTCATATATGTCACCAAGGGAGTTGTTTTTTTTTCATTTCTCAGACTGGGATCTCTTCTGAGAATATCCCATTTGTGTCTAAGGATGTTTTTTATCTGATTGGATTGGTTGCAGTATTTGGTGATGAATCTGACTTCACTCTTTTTGGCAGTTCTTGGGGGTCTCTCTTGGGTTTTGTTAACAATTTCATCTCTTGATTAAGTTTCAACTTGCTTTTCTGCTTGTACAATGGCATTCCTAGAGTATCCTCTCTCTTTTGAATCTGAACTTCATTTCTCGTTTAGTGTTTAAATATGCGGTAGAGGTGCTGCAGTTCCGTTTGGCCCTGAGGAATTCACTGTACGGAATTCCCCACCTGAAGCTCAAAGGGTGAGATCTGACGACATGAAGGATGGAATTCCCTGCCGTTTTCTTTCTGAATAGATTGGTGACGATCTTCTCCCTGTCTACACTCGGTTTTAAGTCGAGAAAGTCAATCGATTCCTGACTATAGTGTCTAGTAAACCTGAGGTTTACATTGTTCATGTTTAAGCAGTCTATGAACTGATTGAGTTCCATTTCAGACCTCTTCCACACAAAGAAAATGTCGTCAATATACCTGAGCCGTGTGAATACATTGAATATCCAATGTTCAGTGTGGTCGTTCCAGAGCACCTGCTTCTCCCACCAGCCCACCATGAGGGTGGCGTAGCAGGCAGCGAAGCAGGTGCCCATTGAAGACCCTTGTAACTGTTTGTAGTGTTCATTTTCAAACATGAAGACATTCTCCTTCAAGCATATTCTTAACATGTCTAAGAGCATGGGAGTATGTTCTAGGAATTCTGCTCTACGATGTTTCAGGAAGAACTGACACGCCTTGATGCCGTCATCATGCCTGATTCTTGTGTATAATGACTCCACGTCGAGACTCACTAGCCATTGGTCATTTCCCATGTTGACATCCCTGATCTTTTGTAAAAAAATGTGTGGTGTCCCTGAGATAGGATGACGAGTTTCTAACTTAGGGGAAGAGAAAGTGGTCAACATATCTGCTGGTGTTTTCCAGAAGGCTATTTTTAGAGGATACAATAGGTCTTCCAGGTGGGTTGATATGTATGTATATATATATTCCAGGAAACTCGCCTTCAGCGTTCTTCTCCAAAAACAAACTAGCGTAGACCCAGGTTTGGTGCTAATTGTTTATTTTTTCAGCACACCATCAAGTCGCCATGACGCGTTTATGCAGATCCCTGCCTTATTCATATATATATATATATTTCCAAAAGTTTCCCCCAGAGATGAGGCCGCACTCCTCCACAGGTCAGTGACATCACTTTTATTATTAACAGGCTGGTTCCCACTCCGTAATGGTGCCCCCCTGGCCTTACGCGTTTCAAGGACACAATCCTCTTCCTCAGAGGCCAGAACACGAGCAAGCCACATTTATGTGCGTCTGCACTGTCCCATGTTAAGTCATTAAATGCTTTTAATTCGCCTCCGGTGTGCTGCTCTCACATTGCTTCCTGGGACCTGCAGTCCATCAATGCACTTTTAGCTCCCTCCAGTGGGTTTGGTGCTCGAGTTATTTTAAAGGGGCCACTTCATAGCTCTCCATTAAGCCCCCGAGTGAGACACAGTCTGTTCAATTAAAGTACCTGCTTCGCCGATTGCAAGGAAAAGTTCCTGCACAGACCCAACTTGGCTTCAGGGTGGTGCGTCGCCTCCACGGCCTGGAAGCGCCGTGATTTCATATTTCCAAAAGTTTCCCCTAGAGATGAGGCCGCACTCCTCCACAGGTCAGTGACATCACTATAAAGTGGCCCCTTTAAAATAACTCGAGCACCAAACCCACTGGAGGGAGTTAAAAGTGCATTGATGGACTGCAGGTCCCAGGAAGCAATGTGAGAGCAGCACACCGGAGGCGAATTAAAAGCATTTAATGACTTAACATGGGACAGTGCAGACGC
The DNA here is from genome assembly GCF_964204655.1 of Triturus cristatus. NCBI lineage: Eukaryota > Metazoa > Chordata > Amphibia > Caudata > Salamandridae > Triturus > Triturus cristatus. The sequence goes on along the minus strand of NC_140581.1, from coordinate 469,516,969 downwards.
ACATAAATGTGGCTTGCTCGTGTTCTGGCCTCTGAGGAAGAGGATTGTGTCCTTGAAACGCGTAAGGCCAGGGGGGCACCATTACGGAGTGGGAACCAGCCTGTTAATAATAAAAGTGATGTCACTGACCTGTAGAGGAGTGCGGCCTCATCTCTGGGGGAAACTTATATATATATCTATATCTATATCTTCGTCTTCGAACTCCCATCCACGAGGAAAGACGACCACGGACCCAGAGAAAAAGAGTGCAAGGTGTAATTTTATTTCATACGTGCACCTCGAACCACCATGACGCGTTTCGGCCTCAACAAGGAGGCCTTGATCACATATATATATATTCACTGAAAAAAACAAAGGTCATAAAGATGTTATAGTCAGGCTCAGGTTTTACTTGTACAAAACCAGAGAAATTCAGTACTTTCCAAGAAGCTCAGCTGACTATAACTCATGCCCCCACAATGCAATGCTTACGACCACACATATGTGGGTGAATGAAAGATTCTATGGGGTGTGAGTGGGTGTGTTAATGATTTTCTGGATGATGTCATCAATGATGTCATGAGTGATGTCACTGACTATGTCATGAGTGATGTAATATGTAAGGTCATACACAGTGCATTGCGGGGTGCGAGTTATAGTTAGCTGACCTAACTATAAGTGCTGAATTTCTCTGGTTTTGTACGAGTGAAACCTGAGCCTAACAATAACGTCTCCCTAACCTGTGGTTTCTTCAGTGAATTTCTATGTGTTTTTTTATATTCCATTTCATAACTATAACATCCCTGTAACCTTTGTGGTTTTTTCCAGTGAATTTAAAAAAAAAATTAAATACTATATTCCAATTATAACGTCCCTACAATCTGTTTTTTAGTGATTTAAAAAAAAAAAATAGTAGTCATTCCTAACTATGACATCCCTGTGACTTTTGATTTTTTCTGTTAATTTCTACGGTGTTTTAAATTCTATTCCCAAACTACAACATCCCTGTAACTTTTGTTTTTTTTTATAGTAATTTTACGCTTTTTTGTTCATTTTTTCTATCTATAATGTGTCTTTAATGTGTATTTTTATAACCGTGTATTTTCTTTAGTGGAGTAATATGTGGGAGTTTTTTCCATTCATTTTTTAGATCCGCGACGACGTCGCGCAAGTCGCATATTTTTGAAAAAGTCTAAAACATATATATAGACCGATTTTACTTTATGCTGGACAAGTGTTGTTTATTACTCCAGAGTTTATATTTGAGTTTGTGTGATGCTTAAATGGAAAAAACACTTAAAAATGCAGTTTTATATATTTGCGGTGAATCTGTAGACCACGGCGCTACCGGTAGTCGCGAAGTGCGCGTGATTATTTAAAACCTGGAAACACATACTTACACATATTTTAATTAATATTTGACACAAATTGTTTATTAATATACTCTTTAAATCTAACTTTTATAAGATTTTTTTCAATTAAAAGCATTTTATTTCGTGTTTTGCATGATTGTGGCGACGCCGGAAGTCGCGATGACGTCGGTAACTGCATAGAACGCGTGTTTGTGGTGAAGTCCATAACACATATTTATACATATTGCATTGTATGATCTACATTTGGGTTTTCATATTAGTCGATTAACAGTTATGTTTGACTACTTATTTTCAAACAAAATATTATTCTGTTCAATGCCGGTCTTTGCTATGACGCCGATCGTCGCAAAGATCATGTGACCGGGAAACAAAGAAATATGATTGGATGATACACTTTTCAACTATAGCATTGGGAAGAACATACCCATACACCTTTCTGGTTCAGTCTCTGAAAGCACTTAAGTGAGAGAAGGTGTCTGCAATTTTCTCGTGTAATTTTGATAACTTTATTAAACAAATGGCAGCTCAGACAACAGAACAACAATAGGTGGAAGACCAGCAACAACAGGAAGTCCAGGAAGTATATTCTGAAGAGTCTGAAGATGAGGGTCCTTCACAGAAAAAAGCAGTATTGTATAGGAGTTCTTCACAATTCCTTCTGGAGAATCGAAAACTGTGGCAAAAATTGTGCAATGTTGCGTCGTCCCGAATATCAAGCACAATTTAAACAATCAATTTTGGACACAACTAAGTCACTAAAACCCCCATTTCTCAAACATGGGGTCAGAGTACCTCCACTCTGACCCCTTATGTTAGCTTTTTCAGAAATTTTCAGTCACGGGAACCATTCTTGATCAATAAAATGGCGGCCGTAACTTTCTGTTCTGATGGATACTTCTGCCTGTGGATTCCTCACCTTTTGAATACCCCCTGTGCCTGCATTCCGCGGAAATTCTTTCCTAACTCTCCCACGAGGACGTCATAATAGCACGGCTCAGGTCGCGACTCCGTATGACGTCATCGGAGCCATAAGAAGACCTCGTCGGCGTGCTGACGTCAGTTCACTTTTTTCCGCGCCGTCGACACGTAACGGTTTTTCTAGGGACTCTACATTTTCTTGGTATTACTTTGTTTCCTTGAAGAATTCAGATATGGCTACTACTAATAAGTTCGGATTCAAGCCCTGCAGGGAGTGTGGCGGATAACTGATCCCCATGATGATTGCCTTTGGTGCTTAACTTCCGATCACGACGTCGAAGGGTGTCGAAGCTGTAGGAAGATGAATCCAAAAGCTCTAAAAGAATGTGAGGCTAAACTCTTTATGGCCAAAGCCAAAAAGGAGAAGAGTGGTCGAAAGCGTGCAAAGTCGTCGTCTTCTCTCATTTCGAAGTAAAAAAACCACAAGAAGTCGAAGAGGCATGATTCTCGGCACCGTTCGTCGAAGAACAAGGCTTCGAGGTTGCCTTCTCCAGCTAAGCGGCTTCGAAGGAAAGACTTTGTGTCTCCATCTCCTACTCCTTCTCCACAGGTGACGCCGATTCACTCTCCTGCTCCGATGTCGCCGGCGTCGAGGGGCTCTTCGATGCCTAACGGTTTTCCGGCTCCCAGTAAGTCTCCGATGCCCAGGGAGTCGTCTCCTGTTCGTGTGGCTTCGCCTGTGCGGGCGCCGTCTTCACCAGCTCCACAAATTCCATATCAGCCTCAGGTGATACCTGTTCAGGAAGGCACAAATCCATATCCTCCTTTTCCTGGTTCTGGAACGGACCCTACGCATTTTTTAAATGTGATGTTTGACATGTTTGCCAGGGCCACCAATCCAACTGGTGTGCCTTCAGGCCCCGTGGGTCCACTGGCCTTTAATTTGGGTGTACCTCATCAGTATGCCCAGGTACCCTTCATGCCATTCTTGCAGACGACTCCGGCTTGGCATTTTCCGGCGCCGAGGTCTTCCACTCTGGTTCCTCAGACTCCTTCAGCTGTCGAATCAGTGCCGCTTCAGATTCGATCGACACTGAGGTTTGAAACTGAAGGTCCTCCATCGACGCCGATGCCGTCGTCACCGGCGCTGCATCTGGCACCACCGACGCCGATTCTGAAGCTGCACTCTAGAAGGGATGCGCAGAGGCTACTTGAAGAGGAGGAATATAGACAGGAACAGGAGGAAGGAGAAATTGTTGAGTCAGTGGACGAGTTTGAAGGTTTACATGAGGCCAGTGGATTGGATACTTCACCTGAGTATGAACTCTCCTCTCCAAAGACTGGGGTATCACAGGATGTTGCTCCTTATCATGTTGTAATAAGGAAAGCAGCTGAGTTACTTTATCTGCAGTTACCTTTGTAGGAAGGTGGATATCTGACTATGGTTACCCCCAACTTTTTGCCTAGTGTCTAGCTGGTTTTTCGACTTAGTTGGCCAGAAATCCTGCCATTCACGGTCTCAGGCTTTCTGCTCTCTCTTTAAAATGGACTCCATGTACCCTAGGTACATACCCAATTGATAAGGATCACCTTATTGGACCCTGTACAGTGTACCCTAGGTACCCAGGGCATAGGTGTACCCTAGGCCTCCCAGGGGCTGCAGCATGTATTATGCCACCCCTGGTCTGGCCTTCCAATCAGACACAACTGGCTGATCACTCAGCTGGGGCAAGGTCGTGTAATCACCCCTTGCTTAGATATAGTATACCTATATCTGCCCTATATATAGACACATGTGTACCTATCAGCCACTCCTATGGCAGGCCTTAACAATCCTGGAGGCAGAGTGCTTGGTAACATGTGAGATGGTGCTCTAGCATGAGCTGAGCCTGTCTGCAGCTTTTGGAACCATGTCCTTATAGCTGTTCTATGATATAGCCTACCATATACTCTTAAAGTACCTTATAATCTTAAACGGTTATGGTAACTATGGTTTGGCTTTATCAAAACATGTCGTGTAAGGTGTCTAACACTTTGGAATAATCCTCCCATACCATTTCTGGTAATGAGGATATTATTCCTCCCTTTTAGAGGGAGAGACATGTTAAAATCCTACTTTGCTGTTTAACTCTCACCAAAGCCTCGATGCTGCTGCCACAGACACGAGTCTGACCTCCTGCTGCTGGGAGCACTCCCAGCCAGGGAGGCCTGGACAATAGGTTTCCTGCTTGGGGAGGTGCTAGCACCTCCCCAGACAGACTTTAGTGTATTGGGGCAGGGAGGGCTGAAAGGAATGAGACATGCCTGGGGCACACAAGGTGTCCCATGCATAGTCCAGTTCAAACCGGTGCTGGGGCACTCCAGCCCCAGCGCGAAACTGGACATAGGAAAGAGGGTGTAGCCACTCCCCTTCCTGGTCCCACCCATAGGAGGGACCTTGCAGGTAGTCCAGCCCACTAGCCCAGTATATTAGTAGCTAGTTGGGCCCTGCTAGATTAGATTATCCTGAACCTGCAACTTGAACAGAAACTCTGGACCTTCGACATTCGACGAAAGAAGAAGACTGAAGAATCTCCCTTGTGGCCAAGGAGTGACCACCCTGTGCGAACAGGCACCATCAAGAGACTTACCCTTTGCTTTGCTGAAGTTCTACGAAGGACCGACTGCAGAGCCTAACCAGAGCCTTGACTTCCAGACTTCTCCGACCCTGATCCACATCCACAGCCGAGCTGAGATCCGTGGAGGCGACGAGAGACGTGGGACCGGCTACCTGGGAAAAGTGGCGAGTATCTTCCAGCGCAGTTTCTGAGGCACCCTCGAGGTTGTGCACCGGGGATTGAGAAGCCCCAACCCCAAGCACCATCTGCACCGAAGATCAGCCCCCCACACTCCACGAGTCCTGCGTGGGGCCCTTCTGCATTTTCCTGCTTGCCGCCTCTGTCCGGTTGCTTGCCCGTTGGCTAGCAACCTTTGCGACGACACACCTTCAATTTTCCACTGCTGGTTTGGCTCCTCCAGACTGGCTCCTGCTCCTCTGTAAACGAGAAGCACCCCAGAACTTCCTGGTCTGCACCAGAAGCAAGTCCTCCATTCTTCGTGGGTTCCGCTTGCCAAGGCTTGGTGAGTCCTAGTTCGACTTTGACGCAGCCGACAGCACGAGCCTTCGTGGGACAGCTTGCCTCCTGGTCCTGGTCGTCCTCGACGTCTCCTGGTACCCGTGGCTGCTGCGACAAGCTTCACCTCTTCACCTGCAATCTCCCGACATCGCCTGGTTCCTTCCTGGTTCCACGTGGTCACTGGCTAATGACCCAGACTCTGTCCCTTCTGCTTGCAGGTATCCTTCCTTCTTGATCCCAGCCTTGGGATCCACCGGACACTCTTCACTGACTGCCTGTCAGCATCTTTCCTTCAGGCATCCATAGGAGTCGACGACGAAACCCGACGCAAGTTCACACCTATGCACCCGCAGCCCGTGGGCTAGGTAACTTGGGTACTCCGGTGCTCATCAGGGTATGGACTATCCTAGTGTCTAGTTCTCAAGTCTCGACTTCCTAGCTACTCCAGAAGTGTCCTAAATCTTATTCATTCTGAATTGTACTATTTCTATCGATTATACGCATTACGCGTGAGTGTTTCCACTCTGCACCTGAATCCCGTGGGCCTCCCACTTCCTAACCTTGGGTAGTATAGTGCAGCCCCAGCGATTCCCTAGGCCTAGGCCTATCCTATTTCCGTGACAGTGGTCCTTATACCACTTACTTAGTATATGGTTTGCGTGGCCCCTAGGGCCTAACTGTATTACTTACCTGTGTGACTTAATGTATGCTTGAATAAGACTGTGTTGTACTTACCTCGAATCTCAAAGAGTGCTGAGGGTTTGACTAGAATAAATACACTTTATTTTATATATATATCTGTTGTGGTGTCCTTTCATTTGGTATTCAAGGGATTATATATGGTATAACAGCTGGCTTCACATGCCATTCAGAGTTTAGCCTAAGACTGCTCTTGTCCATGCTACCACTAGGATAGCTGGTCTACAAGGTTGACTTTACAACCAATCACCATAAGGGTTGTTTGGACTAGACTAGAGACATCATACATCAGGCCAACTTCTCACAACCTTCAGCTGAGATAAAATCTAACATTCTAACTGAGGTACTAAATACATCTTCTACAGTTTCTGAGCCTCTTCTGCCCTTCAATGCGGCCTTGACAGAACCTATTTTAGAAGTCTGGCAAAAACCTTTGACTGCTTCAGAAGTTACCAGGTCCATTGCAAGAAGGTACAGGCCAGCTCTTGGGGATCCTGCGTTTCTTTCATCACATCCGTCACCTGAAAGCTTGGTGGTCCAGGCTTCTTGCTCAAAACAATCTTCTGGTTCCTTCCCTACCATTCCGGGGGACAGGGATTCTAAAATAATGGAGCTGGCGGCAAAGAAAGTATTTTCATCTCAGAGTATGGCATTAAAATCCACTAATGCTACCTGTTTACTTGGGTGATATATCCATGCTCTTATGGACTCTGTCAAACAGTTTGCTCCAAAGCTGCCTGAGGATTATCGGAATAATTTCCTGGAGGCTATTTTTGAATCTCAGGCCACGGCCCATCAAGTTATACAGTTGGGTTTGGACACGGCTGACTCGGTGGCTCGTGTAATGGGGTCTTCTGTAGCAACAAGAAGGCAAGCTTGGCTGAGGACATCTGGATTCTCTCCTGATGTTCAGGGAACCCTGTTGGATTTGCCCTTTGATGTTTCGAGACTGTTTGGCACTAAAGCTGACTCTGCCTTACAACGCTTTAAGGATAGAAGAGCGACTGCAAGATCTCTGGGCCTCGGGATGTGAGTGGCTATATGGATGTATGAGTGGATGTGTCAGTGGCTGTAAGAGAAAAGAGATATAATGGAGCCTGCACGTTTTCTTTTTTTTTTTTTTTAGTCCAAAGATGGCTGCCAACATTTCCTGGTTGAAGTGTTGGCAGCCAATCAAATTTCAGTAGGGTTTCAGTATGCTGTTGGGCTCCCAGATAGCTATATTTTTTTTCACTTAAATATCTCTGAAACTACTGTATGGATTTACATCAAATAACAAAACGCTTTCCGGACCAACATCTAGCTTTCTGACAAATTTGGTGTAATTCCGTTTAGTGGTTCGGGCTGAAGTCGTGTTAAAAAAATGAAAACACTATATAGACAAAACATAGGAAAAATGCATTTTGGGACCCCCTTTTTTCTCTGCCCCCGCTTGACAGATCACCCCGAAACTTTCAATACATTAGCTGAACTAAATTTTATGAAAACTTAATGAAGATTCGTAATGGAGCGCGAAAGCTATAGCAAAACAAAACAAGCATTTACAATGCAACGGTCTCGGCATTGGTAAAGTTAGAGCTATTGGCATTGCTCATGACAATGCCGTTTCTTTAAATGTTTGAAAAACAAAAAACACAAGCAAAAATAATGTCATGAGCAATGCCAATAGCTCTAACTTTACCAATGCCGAGACCATTGCATTGTAAATGCTTGTTTTTCTTTAAATTTGACGTTCAACTGTCCACCACCCAAATTGCGGGGGTAAATAATGACATGTATTTTTTGGACGTTTTACCTCAGTGTTGTTCTGGTCGGGGTGTTAACGTGAATTTGCTAGAACAGTGACTCCTGCACAAAGGAAGAAACTTTATAGGAGTTACACATCCAGTCTGCCCCACATCGGGACGGACGTCAAGATTTCAACGTGACTGGTGCATAAGCTAGGTCTCACCAGGTCTGTGTTGGGGCATGTGAAATAAAGGTTTGTTGCACACATGGTAGGAGAACGCGAAGAGGAGACTTTTTGAAATATTAGGGGGTAGGGAGGGGAATCTTTGAATTTAAGGCCTGGCGACAGGCAGCTTTAGCCGTGTTGCTAGTGCTCGTGTGAGGAGACCAGCGCCACAGCATTTTATGGATGGTTACACTGCCTCTGACTTGACATTATAGCTTTGGTGATGTTGAAAAGTAGTTCCACACTGCACACAGCAGAAACAGTTCTAGTCCTGGTAGGCGCTGCCCACAAGAGGCTCACAATGTCACCAGCTTCTCTGGCCCAGCCTCGCCCACTGCAAGCCGGCCTCTGCAGAGCTCCTCACACAGTGCAAACCGGTTGCCTTGGCTTAGCTAACGATGGTTTCAGACTATATCCTACCATAAGTTGCAGTAAAAATCTAAAATCATTAAATACCAAGAGAAGTTAGAGACTCAATTTATTAGTGACTTAACACTTCGAGGCAACACCGATGGCTGCGAGGGCCTGGGATCCACCTGTGTAAATACGCACTGAACCCAAGCAAACCTCAATTCAGGGCAGTGCGCTTGCCCAGACTGAGATCTCAGCAGAGGACAGAGCAGATGCCGCCGCCTGGTAGGAGCCGCCAGTGGAAGTTGGGAGGTCCAGACGCAAGCAGTGGGTCACTGCTCCCTTCGTGTAGGGCAAGTCAGGTGGCCGAGTGCTTGATGGAAGCCGATAGTGTCCAGACTGCACAAGAGCGGTAGTTTCTATGCTTTCTTTCGTATAATGTTCCAAGAGCCGGGCGAAGGTTAAAAAAAAAAAAAAAAAAACACGTTTTCAGAGGGCCTGCGGCAGCGGAGTCTAGACCCTAGCGTGGAAAGGTCATTCGCTGCCTGTACGTCACTTGGGGCAGCTCTCCAGAGTTCACCCTCCGCTTGAACGGAGTGCAGACGTGCCGTGCAGCAGCACAATAGGAGACCCTGAACAGGTTACGTTTTACACCGTTACACCCGAGGAAGCTGCGGGCTTACTTAATAAATAATGAAATCGGGCCGGTTTCGCATGTGCAGCAGACCGTGTGCCCGGGTGTAATTGGTGCAAGTTATTCTTCTCGGAACAGCTGCGACTTGCCCTTTTAGTGGGCCTCGGATTACACGTCGCTGCAACAAACTGTGGGTCCGCTGCTGATCTGTGGCTGGGCCCACGTGTGTGGAGTCGCGGGCTGGGGCCTTCCACCAGGACCCTCCCAAAAAACACGACAGCCCAGGAGCACCTTCCCTGTTCACTTGCGGGTTAATCCCCATCAAGCCAGGCAATGTGTGTCTTGAATATTGCACGTGAATACATAGAAGACGAAAAATCTGAGTTTGTGCATGAAGTGCAGAAAACACACTCATTAGTGAGCGGGGATTGACTTTCTTTCCCAAACTTCGCAATCTCCCGCTAATATATTTAACTGAGACAGTCAGAGTTAAATGCATAAGCTTTAGTCACTCCAAAAGCATAAATAAATACATTGGTTTGTGAAATACAGCCCCTGGAACTGTATCAGAGTGCTCCAAGGTGACAGGCATGTGAGTATTTGTATCCTGTAAAGCCTTCCCAGAGGAACAACAAGGCAGAGCAAAAGGCACACCACCGCCTTTCTCCGAGGCAGAGCAGAAATGCCTCGGAGAAACGCAGCGTCCTTTTCGGATTCGGGGGCGTGTTTTGCTGTTGTCTCCTCCTTGAGACTTCTTGCAAAAAACACGCCCCCGATCCGAAAAGGACGGGGCCTAATCTGAATGACTGACCTCTTCTCCAATGGCTGGCCAGCATTCAAGAGGCCAGCCAATGGAGAACAGGGGAGAAGAGGGGCGGGTTCAAGCCCCTCTTCTCCAAGTCATTAAATCTCCGACTTCCGGTTCTGCCTTTCGGCAGACCGGACGTCCTCGACCTAAAAAACGCATTTCCTGTGGAAATAAATAAATAAATATATATATATATATCATCTCTCTCCCTCTCCAGGTGTGTCTGAGGATACGTGCGGCTGCGTTGAGATCCCCTGCCAGTTTAGAAATTGTGTACAAAGCAGCTGGTGGGCAACTAAAGCCAAATTTAGGGGGGGGGGGAGGGGGGGCTGAAAAAGATTTCGGGGAGGGGGGCTAAGTCTTCCAGCCATAGGCAGAGTGGCTGTAAGAAGGGGTGAAAACACAACAAAAGCCTCATTAACAAGTAAATGGTCTTTTAAAGACCTGTGAAGTACTCAGGTCCGGCTGCAATTAGACGGACGCCAGCCCGCGAGGCTGTCTCAGCCGGGCTGACGCACGTGGGGGGGGGGGGGGGGGGCTGCAAAGCATTCCCTTTTACCACAGTATCTGTTCTCGGGTCGTTTCCTGTGCCCCCTGCGAGGCAGTCCCCAACCTGGGGAAGTGAAATAACCTTCATATATTTGTAAGATTCCCATTCCACAGTAAAATGGTTCGTCCACGCCCATGTGTAGTGAGTGTTGTCAGTGTGCAAGCAACACCCTGTGGGATGCCCGAGGGAGGGGATGTCAAGGGTTCCCAAACGGACCTGCTTGTTTGTCCTGGCGTCAGGAAGTTAATCCAAGTAACCCGAGAAGACTGGTGTGTTCAGTTCAAAGACCACGAGTTAAACAGCACGCGCGTGGCGTGTCCGTGTCGTTGATTAGAAAGTGCGCCTTCGACACATTACACCATGTATTCCCTCTGCAGCGGCGTTGGAGCTTATAGCGTTAGCGCCTTTCAAACTACCACAAAAATGCTAATGTCTACATACAAATGTGTAAGCTAGTTAAATAAACAACATATTATTTTACAATTACGTACATTACCATTAGCGGGTACAAAAATTAATCTCACCGCCCATGGGCATATCACCTACAAATGCAGGGCTGTTTATTAAGCGCTGCAGTGCGCTGTTTATTAAGCGCTGCAAGTGCGCTGTTTATTAAGCGCTGCAGTGCAGGCAGCGAAGGTCCGTCCGCATCATAAACGCGGCACAAAGTCTGCCTACCCGTGCTTCTTCTATGAGATCACTTTTCGACCTGATCGTCGTGGTACTAAGACCGATTGATTGCTTTTCATGACAATGCGAGATGAAAGGAATGGGAAATAGTTCTCTTGCTGGCTTTCAATCATCAAAGACGGATGAAGCTTGCTTTGGCTTCATGCCCACACGCTTTCCTTAGTCCGTTGCTCTCCAGGCCTTACCTTCCTGGCAGACCACAGTGCTCCACAGCTCATTCCTGGCCCAAGTTTTGCAACGATTTTTTTCTTTTCCAAGAGCCCGCAAGTTGCAGAGTGCCAAACTCGCTTTACTTTTACAAAGCCTGTGCACTTGCTTTTGTAATTTTTAGCTTTCCTTTCTGACATTTAATTGTGGTGTTATTGCCTTCCATTTCCCACCCTCCAGTGGCGGCTGGTCCATAGGGGGCGCTGGGGCGGTGCCCCACAAAAGAAAATACTTGCTCACTCACTGTCTGCAGTTCGGGCAACGGAATGTAAGCAGATGAATTGAGCTTTCAATTCGTCTGTTTACATTTCCGGGCCGGGCGGGTGAAAGTGCGCAGGTCAGCTCACAGCGCAGGCGGGGGAGAGCACTCAAAGCAGGAGTCTAGAAGATGGTGGTCTGACTGCGCATGTGAGTGAGGAGCGTTGGTCCTCACTCTCATTCACAAAGCATTAGGTATGTTGCGCATGCCCAGTGTAGTGTGCAAGCCTCTGAATCGGATCCTGCTCGGGCGGTGACGCGTTTTTTGCAAAGTCGCCCCATGCCCAATCAAAAGTACAAAGTAAGTAAACAAGGGTCAGCCGCCTCCCGTCGCATCCAGTCTCTGTCCTGATTTGGCCGTTTAGTATTTGCAAAAGAAAAGAGCGGGGAGATTGGAGAAGTTAGTTGCAGCACCTTGCAGAGCAGAGGAGACGCGCAGGACCGGAGGAGAATGGAGATGCCTGGTAAGTTTATTTTTTTATTGTATTCATTAAATTAAGGGAGGCCTACTGGCTAGAAATTGATGCCACTCAGTCTACTCTAAGACCGTCATTAGTAGGGAACACCATTAGTAATACCGCACTCGGAAGGAAGCACGATGAGGATTCTTTACTTTTTTCGCTACACAGACACAATGTCGTTATTACTAGCTCGGGCTCAACCTCTCCCTAAATTATGGATTTTAAAGAACGATCCAATATGATTGCATATACTGTGAGGTGTAAAAGTTGTCTTTCTTATTGACGCATTCTTTACAATTTATTCATGCCATTCTTTCATTCAGCATTTACTTGAACGTGGTTTCAGCTGTTTCAAATGATTTTCTTAAATCCTTCGCCGATTCCCATTTTTCTAGCAAACGATTTAACAGTATCTTCCTCGGAGCAGGGTTGCCTTGCATCCGATTTTCAGGATTGGTTCTTCTGAACTGAATTGCTTTCATAGTATTTCAAAAGCACTGTGGCGTTTGGAAGCATCTCGTTTTCTAGTGCAGGTGGCTCTTTCACAGTACTTCAGTTTCCAATCAATTATGTATTTACGCATCCATATATCAGTTACTTTTTATACTTGTTATATTCTTATCATTTTACTTCTCATCCTGACCATAGTCTTTAATTCCTTTGAAAGTGCAGTTTCAGACAGGAGACGAATACATTGGAAACCCCTTATAATTAATAAGTAATATTACAATATGGCGAGCAAGGTTTGCATAACTATACAGATATTATGTTTCTCCCTATTGAAAGCAAATTAAGAAAGCACTTTGTTATTGTAATTTGTTTATATATAGTGCTCCATATTGTAGATTTCCGATTGCTAAGTACTGTATTTAGTAGGCATTACCCAATTTAATAGCACTCGATTCACTGGTCAGATGTATTATAGACTCCGGCAATCTAGCTGTGATTCAAACGTGTGACTTGCAGGTGACAGAAGATTCTAGCAGCCACAATAAATTAACCCACGGAGCCATCTTGCTGGTAAAAGTATGTGAGCTAATTTCACTTTAACGCATCTCACACATAAAGACATTAAGTAGATCTGTTAGATGTCCAGTTGCTGTTGTCATCAGAAAATACGTGTCAGTTCTCTTGATAATGCTACATAGGCTCCAAAAACAAACAACTTGTAAAAACCGATTGCTGGATGACATAATAGCCTGTAGTTTTTCTCATTTTATACACGTTTGTTGGATGGTTATTGAGTTGCACTACCATTACTGAAACATGTGACGTGCAGATTGCTGAGTCTTCACTGTAGTTGGTGCAATAAATCACTAATTTAACTTATTGGCGTAGTTTACATGCTCATAGAAGCAAAATCAAATCTACTACAACTTATCAGATGCATATGGAACAAAATCATACAATAATAATCATTAAGCACTTTCATTTTCATAGTCGATAAGTCAACAGAATGGGAGAACAGTGGATGTCTTGTCCAACTGATCGAGTTTATGGTTTCCCCCAGTATATCTTTTTTGTTGGCAGGCTCGAGCTACTGCTGCTGCCAGTACTTCACGTCCTTTCTGCAAGGCAGGCTTGCACTTCTGATTCTTATGCTTTTCATATTTTGTGCAGTGTGCTACCACTTTACTGGCACCACTGTTGACTATGGGTCTGCATTTGTGTGGCCTTGACAACATTTAATTGAACATGGCTGTGCTTTACAGCTTCCGCCTGAGACTGGCCGAGCAATGGGGTTTCTACTAGCTGGTCTTGGTCATGTGCTGAGACTTGACCAGCCTATGTGGGCCTTTGGTAGCCTTTGGGTGGGGGTCTGAGCAGTAATCACTGAATCTTGAGTATGTGTGCTGTTCTGCCATATCTGAATGGAGACACCTTTGTACGTGTACATGGGGTGCACAGGCCCTCAGGTCTGTGGCCCCGCCTGTTGGTCACTGCACTCTAATTATTTTTGCCCAACCAAGAATGGACGCAGATGGAATAGTTTGGGTTTGAGGTAGGGTCAGGTATTGGAGACTAGGCAAGGTGCCTGAAGTGTTTAATCTGAGGCCAGGCCACAATGGGGGAAAAAGATTTCAATGATCGAGCAAATAAAGCATTTCTGAAGGAAAGAACAAAGGTTTTGTAATTAGCATCGGGTACTGAAGCGTGTTCCCTGGTAGTGCAGTGGGAAAGCTGTGCACACTACCATGGTCCTTTGTTCCCAAAAACCGAAGAGACATCAACGCTTATTTTTTTTCATGATTGGTGCATTGTTGACATTTCACCCAAATGTCCTTATGAGGGGCTGTTCACCAAAAAGAGTTATAACAGTTTCTGTTGTGAGGGACCAGGGCATAATTGATGTCTCTTGTGACATCTATGTGTGAGTCTCAGTGCCGGCAAAAGTGTGCGAAAATGTGGTGTTGGAGTGCCCTGGTGGAATCATTGGTGGCGCTGTGACTAGAGAAATAGACAGTGGGTCACTTCTGAAATAAGATACATATTGGCAAAGTTGTGTGTTGATTACAGATTTACCATAACAGTCCAATGGGGGGTGATTCAGGTTAGGTTGAGGTGCTCTGTCAGAACTGGCTATTGGATTCATCTCTGGGGTGCTTTGTCACACCTGGTTCTGGAGTTCCAGTTCTGGAATAGCAGCATGTGTAAGTCTGAAAAGACGTGGAGTCAATAGGTGCATTATAAATGGCCTCTTCGGAGCTCAGCACTCGAGTACCAAGGTTGCTTCAGGTCATAGCTGTAGTCACCTGGCTAGCAGAGATCTGTGTGGGAACTTAGAATTGGAAAAGCAGAGGCATTTTCACCTAATTGTTTGTTAGGAACGAGGTGCTTTCGCAGAGCTGTGTGTTAGATCCTAATACTGGAATACCAAGGAGCTCTGCGAGTCATGAATGTGGTGCAGTGGATGCTGTCTGGAGTGCCAGTGATGGTTAGAATTGTGGTGTGTAATGATAAAGAACCTGCGCCTGCACCATCCATTTGTACAGAGCCCTGAGAGCTCTGGAACCAGATACTTGATAACGTCACTGATTTACCAATAGTCCACTGATCTATTTTTCGCAGTGCTGCTGTCCATAGATTTATTTCACTCTGCATTTGGGACAGCTATTGATTAAACCTAGTAAAGGCCAGCTTCAAGAGCAGGACATGAATATTCAACAACATAAGACCACACAGTGTTTTGAAATGCATGCCAGATAACTGCTGCTGGTCAGGAGCCCATTTCTTGTGTTTTCCTGTAATAGAAAAACATAACTATAGAAATGTTTCTGACGCTAAGCCCTGCTGGCACACAACGTGCATATTGCTCAGAGGTGCGTGGCACTGGCAGGCCCAAGCTTCAAAAACATTTCTATCTACATGTTGTTATATGACATCCCTTTATTAATGCAATAACTACACTTTCACAATTGCTTTATTAACCTTCTTGCTTCTCAAATTTGCTTGAAAATGCACCATTTACTCACTCTTTTTTCAAAATTTTCTCGGGGAGTGAACCCCCCCGAACCCCCCTTAAGCTGTTCGGGCTCACTCGCTACGCTCGCTCGCCACGGTGCCCTGCCCCACCACTTTCAAATGTCACCAGCCGCCACTGCCACCCTCAAAGAGATTTTCTCCTGCCGGAGCCGTCTCAAAGTGGGAGGGTGGGGGCAAAGCCCCAGGCCCCTCGTTTTTGCATGCCCACCTGCTCCTGCTACAGACCTATTTATAGATTTGTACAAATCAGACTTTTTTATTTGTTATTGATGAGACAGTCAGTAAAGTGGTGTCTGATGCTGTAGCTGATGTTTTCACTCTTTCCCTGGAAGACATTATTAATATGTAGATTCAGGTGCTCATGCCACCTGCCATAAATGGAAGAAGTAGGCCTCCACATGTAAGTGGGAGCCTGCCTCTGACTACAGTTAAGTTCAACCATCTTCACAATGAGAAGCCATCTGTGAGAGCTATAGGATCACCCATAATACAGCAAGTCTGTGAGTGTATGTAATTTGTTGTCCACGTCATGATCCTGGAACATCGACAATCTGCTTCTGTGTGCATCTATGCTCATAGTACAATTATGCCACAGTGGCAGAATTTAAGGGCTGGGTACGTTCAGTTACAAGAGCAGTAGTCCAGGTTAAGCAGCAGGATTTTGTCCTTGTAAATGGTGATATTTCGACACCTGAGTTAAAAGTAGGTGTGCAAATAGCTTTGTGAATTGGGCCCACAATGAGGCGATATTGGAGGGAAGTAGATAAGGTATGTGGGTTAGTGTGCATGATTGATGTGGTTTTAGAGAAGGTTTTGTGGGATATGATATCGAAAGTAGGGCATTTGTGAGTATCTCAGAGACAGTGATGTATGGATTTGAAGACACTGTTGGAAGAAAAAGCACTTTGAGAGTGTCTGAAGGTAGTTTTTGGAGAAGCTGCAGGACGGGTGGAGTTTAGGGACGCTCTAGGATTGGGGGTGGAGGTATGGGAAATTCTTTTGAGTACATACATGAATTGAGGTCCTTAGAGATACTTACAAAAAAAAGTAAGACTGGTACTTTGAAAAATCTGGTAAAAAAAGGCATTTGGAGGAAGGAAAGTTTATATTAATCTAGTCACATAGTATTAGAAATGTTTAAGTAGCCGAAAATAAAACACAAGTTGGTTTGAAACGAATTCTAAGGCCCAGAAAATGGTCTGCATTTCCCCATCCGTGCAGTTACCGGTACTGAGGGTACCGGTAACTCAGGGAGAGCGAAAAATCTGGCCCATTGGAGTTGGACCTTGAGGGTCCACCAAGAAATGAGAAATTATCAGAGGAATCTGTAATTCCTTGTCAGATTCTTTCGGTTTTTAGGTCTCGGCTAGCGAAGGCTGCGCTTGCGCAGTCTCGCTCGCGAGATTTAATGACTTGGAGAAGAGGGGCTTGAACCCGCCCCTCTACTCCCCTGTTCTCCATTGGCTGGCCTCTTGAATGCTGGCCAGCCATTGGAGAAGAGGTCAGTCATTCCGATTAGGCCCCGTCCTTTTCGGATCAGGGGGCGTGTTTTTTGTAGAAAGTCTAATTATCTCCTCCAGCCAATGGCAAGAGGAGATAACAGCAAAACACGCCCCCGAATCCGAAAACGACACTGCGTTTCTCCGAGGCATTTCTGCTCTGCCTCGGAGAAAGGCAGTAGTGTGCTTGCAGTGGAGAAGTCTTTTGAATTTGGATACCATTAGTTCGAGTTCGCCACAGACCACAAAAGTGAGTACAATTATTTTAAACACAACGGGTTTTAGAAAAAATAATATCAAAGAGTGCAGTATTTAAGAATGCTAAATATTAAAGAGATGTTGTCGTCAGCGTCGAGTGAATGGCAAAGATGTGTATATGTAGTCGGAGGAGGGGTGGGCAGACTCCAGCTCTGTCTTTGAAGGGTGAGACACGCTCCCTTGCTCTGTGCTCTCGCTTCACAGGGCCTGCTCCGGAGTGAGGAGAGGGCCTCGAGCTCCAGCCGCGGTCCTCTCCGTCCGGTGTCACCGAATTCCCTAAATAAGAGAAGAGACGGGCGGGGGAGGGCGCGAGATAGCGGAAGAGCACACCCTGCGGCCCCATGTTTGGACTGTGCCGCTACCCTCCTGCGCACTTTCTCTCTCTCTGCCGGGAACCCTGCGTGGTCTCCGGAGAGCAGGGTATCTGTTTAGATTCGAGCTCTAAATTTAGCCCTGATTGCCTGTTGTTCGCTCCCCTCCCACATCCTCCTGCTGTTGTGCCGTTTGTTAGGTCACTCCCTGGCCTCTGTTGATGCTCTCAGCTGGGGCTGGACTGTCCCACTGCGGACTCTTGTGCGAGGGGGGGCTGTGCGCAGGAGGGTAAGGGGCTGTGGGTGGGAGGTCAAGGAGGGGTGCAAGGACTGCTCTGGCGGACGACCCTCACCTGCTGCGAAGATGGAGGTAAAGTGCCTTTTCCTCTTGAAAATGTATTATGTCGGCCCTTCACTAAAAGCATGCGTTCTGGCGTCACAGAGCAGAGCTGTAATACTTGTGTTTCTTTCGTCGACACCACCACAAACGCACTGTTTTTGAGAATAGTTTGCATCTCGAACGTATTCAAGTTATCATCATCCGACGGATGAACGGCTGAGCCAGCACTACTGAGATTTACACTAAAGCTGAGCTAATTGCAATTTACTTTTGAGTGAGCAAAGCGACTACGGTGCCTACCGCATACGGATTTAGCTCTATGCGCTGAAGTGCATCGCGGACGCGTAGAACGATGTGGACTGCTACGGGTAGGGTGACCACATGGCCCCATCGCCCATCTTTTCATTTCTTGGCCTTTGCTTTTACATGTCATTGTTATCAGGGGTGGTGGTCCCGTTAAAATGAACCAAGACTACAACTCCCAGGATGCACTGGTAAAAGAAAAGGCCACGAATGGGAAAGTGATATTCCGGTGACATGGAACTATCTTGGGTGTGAGGGCAAGGATTGCACTCTACTGGTCACGGAAGAAGACCCTCCCCTTGGTTGCAGGAGTTCAAATGGTTTCTGGGCGCTACTGGTTTCGACATCGGGGGCTTGGGTGGCCGTTGTTTATTTAGCATGGCCAATGAAGCGCTTTGCGCAGGGCAGAGGGTACTCTAAGCCCATTTACAAGAGCTCACGGGGTGCAGTCGTGCTGTTAACAGAGAAATGCGAACATTTCACAGCAGAGCAGCTACCAGGGGGGTGGGAGATGAGGGGGTCGCTTGATTTCTCTTCTTAATGTCATGTTAAGAGGATAATATTTTTAGCACAGAAACAAGAACGGTGAAGATAGTGACGCATTAGGTCAGCGGTTCCCAAACTGTGCGCCGCGGCACCCCGGTGCGCCGTAATGAGGAGCCAGGGGCGCCGCGACCACAATGTTGAAAAATTAAGCGAAAAGCAAGCTGAAGGCAAAAGCTGTCCCACCTGCAAAAACTGGGGACATGGTCTGTTCCTGGAGGCGTACTGTCGCGATACGTGCGTACGTACGTATACGCGTCGTACGCGCATTCTCAGGCGTCGGAGGTAGTCTCCATTACTGGCATACGCATGCCATACGTACGCAGCTCTGGCGTTAGTGGGGAGTTACTGCTGCGTCTTCTGCCGCCCGCCGCTTTCTACCGCCGGCCGTCTTCTGCTGTTGCCAAGGTAAGACAGTGAAGTAAAGTTGACTACACAGTGAGACAATGTTCAGCCGTCGGACTGGCTGTCATGCGACCCAGAAGTACTTGAATTACGACAAATATTCTGTAAAAAATTAATAAGAGACAACGAACGCTAGGCTGAATTTACGGACGTTCTTTGAGGTAGTAGTGGTAGTCACTTGTATTGCCTCTCACATTTATTGCTGTGTAGACATGGACCGTAGTACATGTGTAATACTTTGCCATTTTATTTTTTTACGTTGACTACATGGAACGTACTCGACAAAGCAGTAAGGCCACATTTAGAAAGACTCACTAGAAACAAAAAGCGTAAAGCTCAGTTGGTAGAGCGGAGGACTGTAGTGGAGTGTCTGTTATCCTTAGGTCGCTGGTACAAATCGGCTCGAAGGACATTTTTTTTTCCAGAATGTATTTTGGTTCTCAGTCAAAGGATAAACTGCACATTAAATGTATTGAAAAACTACCATGTCGTTCCCGTTCTACTGGTACCTTGAATTTGTGAGTCGCCCAATGTGAGTAGGAGGCTAGGAGAGTCAGTATCAGTTACTAGTGAGACGAGAGTATTTTACGGCTGATATATAAATCGGGCGATATTGAATGAAACCGCTTAATAAGCGCGCTCCAAACATGAACCGATTTATAGTGTTGAAACTGCCAAAACCGCATACTGTGCTTATAGAGGAGAAATATGCTGCTTCTTGGCGGTTTCTTCTTGTTAACAGAAATACTAACTTGATTTAATATTTTTCGCTCCAGCGAATACTTTAATTACAACGAAAAGACCCGTTCTGTCTAAGCAAGGGTGTACATTCACTTTAGAGGCAAATACCAACCTGTTAACTTTCTATGCATGGTCGCTACAGCGTGGTACAATACACGTGTGTGCACGTGACACGACACATCTGCAAGTGAACGCATGGCTGACGTCTTGGAACGCTAACAATTTCACGATGGTCATTGTGTGGACATACGCAAGCATATATGATGCACGCCGAGCACTTTGGCTTTTTATTTTTACTTTTACTTTGCAGTTCAGATCAGCTGAATAAGCGCTATACGATTTCCTTTTATCAAGAAAGCAATCCAAGGCCTAATAGTAAATAAATAAAATAAAAATCAAAGTGTGAGATCTAAAGTTTTTCTTAGGAGCCTAGTGCTGGCATATTGTGGGGGCTGATGAATACCAAGGTTGCCTACTCTTGTTTCCCACGCATGCATCTTTCTTCCAGCACTCCTCACTTAGTCTTTCACTCTTGCGCGTTATTTTTCAGCCACACTTTTTTCCTGCGTTACTGTTTTCCAAGCTTTGCCTACTTCCAAACTACATTATTTTCTGGAAGAGGTTGGGAAACTGGGCATTATCAGTGTTTAGTTCAGACTCTACTGACCACGAGTACTTCACTACTACTCACACCGATGGAAACAAATCTTGACAGAAATGATACTTGAAGCTTCATGAAGGCAAAGTTAGTTATACCAAACGTCCCAACCGTGGCAAACATCAAGGATGGAATGCAAGGTTCAAATAAGTGAATAAAGAAATTAGACAGTGTTAATGTGCCTGCTGCAAAGAATGTGTACCATGCACATCACACAGTGAAGCTAGTTTAAATAGGTCAGTGCCTTTGTCAGATCTTTTGCTTAAAAGTAGTGTAGAATGTTAAAATCCTAACATGAGCTAATAACTGTCATTCAAGAGCTGCATGCAAACAGTATGGATTATTAAAGCACTATGATGTTTTCCTCCATCTTTCATTATATATACAACTATTGTTGTGTGGTTAATAAAAGTTGCATGGAAACATATGGCTATTAATCTTGTATCGTTTCACACTTAACAAAGTTTTATTAAACAGCTGTTATCTCCGTATTTTGTTACAAATATGATTATACTACCTTCATTGCATCCCAATTAATTTAAGGAAGACAACAGGAAGTACTCCCGAGGTCGGGCTTACATCCCCCCCCCCCCCCACCCGCCCACCCGTAAAAAAATGTTGGTGAGCCACGGCCAACTGCCAATTAGGGCAAGGGAGCCATGGGTCCAAAAAGTTTGGGAACCATATATTTTACGCCCGGAAGTAAACATCCAAACTTCTGGTGCAACTTTTCAAGAGGGGTCAGTGGGCTCAGCGCCTGCTGTGGAAATTGGTGTGTATGTTGAGGGGCAGAGGTCCGAACTTCATAAGGCCTACTCAGCCTTTCATCTTTCTAAGGTTGATAGTGTGCAATACACAGCTGTATAATGACAGCAGGTAGTCTGTAAACTCCAATCAACAATCAGTGTGACGTGAATCGTCACAAGCCTTGCAAAGGGCCAGATTTGTACACAGAGTGCAACAGCTGCATGGGATCACACTTGTATGCTTGTGATTGGGAGGGTTTGGGGAATAGAAGCACAGGACCATACCGTGATTTGCCCAGGATCACATGATGTAGTCGCGGGGTGGGGGTGAAGCAGAAGCCGTCCTTATGTAATATTTGTTCTCCAAAGGGGGCATTAGCAGTGACCACAACCCCACGAGACTACGTCCAGCTTCTCCCTCTTTGCTTATCTTCAAATAATGTTTGGAACATTATATACACTTCGTAAAAACAAACTTCTGGTTGTTTTGCAAAGGTGTGTGGATGTCACGGAAAATCTACGTTTTTTCAGTAGCCTTCGAAGAGGGCTTTGTAGCCTGTAAAGCTGTCAACCTTTGCATTTGTTTTCAACTGTTCCAGTAGCGGGTATCAAAACCTGAAGCATCTGAAACAAGCATTTACAATGCAATGGTCTCGGCATTGTTAAAGTTAGAGCTATTGGCATTGCTCATGACATTATTTTTGTCTTTAAAACATCTCTCTCTCTCTCACAAAAATAAGACTTATTTTTGTGAGAGAGAGACAGAGATGTTTTAAAAACAAAAATAATGTCATGAGCAATGCCAATAGCTCTAACTTTAACAATGCCGAGACCATTGCATTGTAAATGCTTGTTACTCATTTTCCCTGGACTTTCACACGGGGATATCTGCTGTTTTCAGCAGCTGAAATCTTCTTGTGAAAGTAAAAAACGTATAAGGCAGATGGAGCCGGTAGCGAATGTTACCGGCCCTAAGAAGACACTCGTAATGAGGACCTAAATGTGTTGACATTCCTCGTACCTTGTTGTTTCACGCAGTGCAATCCAAACATTGTCAATGCCCAGTCAAATAACGCATACCGGTCTTACAGCTTCTTTCTTGAGGCATTCACCCTTTAATGTAAGCATAATATAGCTGTGGTGTTTATGCAGACGTTGGTTGATTCATGGCCAGATTTTCCTTCCAAGCCGAGGTGACATTTTAAACTTTGATAGTGTTTTTCCTAACGTGTCCACTTATTTTTGTTAATAGGTCGCGCAGAAAGATTGAGTGATAAAACTGTGTGATGGCCAATTATTCAGGCGTTGATGATTGCTTACAAACTGCGTGAATGTTCGAGAAGCGTAATTTATTGCAGCACTTGAATCCTTTCACACTTTTGCAGTCCATTGTCGTTACCGAAGTACATCACATGAAACACAGCCACCAATTGTGCTCTCTGTTAAGGGTTGGGTCCATGTCAGTCCAGGTGACCTTAAGGTTGCTTATCCTAAGATTTTATTTTTGATTTGTAAAAATACATTATCGTAGTTAAGCCTGGGCAAAGCACTATGCTATGCTCACGTAGTTTGCATAGTTTGCGCTACTTCGCACTACGCGAATTGTACGTAGCACAGTGCAAACACGCGTGTAGCGTAGCGGTCATTTTTTGCTTGCTCGCGGTCCTCAACGTCAAGTTGGTGACCGCGAACAAGCAAAATTATATTCCGGGGAGACTTTTTCCTCGTTCGCGATCAGCAACATCAAGTTGCCGATCGCGAGCGTGGAAAATAAGCTTCCCGGCGAGCTGCTCAACGCGGGAAGGTCAGGTTTCTCATTGTGAGTCCGCGTTGAGAAAGCTGCCGCTCGAGTAGAAATCTACTCGAGCGGCAGAAAACGACCTCTTGCACTGTGCAAGATGCAGTTTGCTCTGATTGCACAGTGCGGACAAGCATCCGGCACTGTGCAATCAGTGCGAGCAGCATCTTGCACAGTGCACTACGCAGTTTGCGAAGCTACGCGTAGTGCGAAGTGCACTTCGCGTAGCTACGCGTAGCGCTACTTCGCAAACTACGCCCAGGGTTAGTGCTTAATGTGATTATTCCTAGATTATGCACACAATTGCATGTATGTCAGTATTACTTAACACAAGTCACAAATTGTATTTATTTGGAAGTCTTTGCTACGTGTAATGTAGGTTTGTACAATAAATTTACCAAAACAAGCATATTTTCATCCAGAACTTGTATTACTATTTCTACATTTAGTCAGAGTTTTAAATGGCATCACATTACATTTGTATTGTGGAAAATAAAGTTCCTTAGTACAATGTATATTGGGTCTTTCGCTCCCTGTGGATTTAGATTGTATTAAACCAGGCTTTTCCAACGAGTATTTCGTTAGCTACTAGTAGCTCTCCAGCTACCTATGAGTATCTCACCTGTGTGCAGCCCAGCATATTAAATTAGAAGCTTTTATTGGCTGACTTAGTATATGTATACCAAAACTGGGGGTGGGCAGGCACTATGCGGCAAAGACGCATCTTTTTGAGCTACCGGCCTGAGGCCTTTATAATCCGTTTCAATTATCCAGCAAGCGGAAACATCAGATGTCACTGATTAATAATCCTCGACCTGTGGAGGATCCAAAATGTTTGGCAATACACTGTTTAGCCCTGATTGGCTGTGTAAGCCGAGATTGGATGGTCGTTGACTTGCGCGGACTGGAGGGCGGAGGTCTGCTGTCAAAATGGCCACATTTAAAAACTGAAGCCAGGGACGCCGCAGATCCTATGCATTGCTTGGTGGGGGTGTGAGTGGCACTGGAGAGGCTGGCAGAGGTCACAACCGGGCAGGGCGATGCTGAAGGGACTGCACGGGGAGCGGCGGCTCGTTGTAGAGGTAAACGCGCAGAGAGGGCCCTTGCCTGACTGCTGTCGCGGACTAGAGCAATGGCACTAACAGTGACCCGAGGGCTGTGTATTGGAGCTGCCTGGAGAATGCAGTTGCCCGCGGCGCACGCCCAGTGGGCTCTGTAAGAGGGGGGCCCCCTTAGTGCTGCATTAGGCACATCCATGTGCCCTGTCGCTGGGACCCCCTCCTTTGGGAGTCCCTCCTATACCCAGCGCCTCTGCGGCGTCATATCTGGTGCGCAGTGGGCTGGGACTAGTACTTATACCTGCCCCCACCCACTGGCCATCCTCTTTGTTCCCCGCTGGACACCCTGCCCAGTCTCGCAGGGGTTGTCAATGTCATTCAAGTGATCGCATGCGTCGGTTTTGGTTGCGGTGAGTGCGGGCCTCTTCTTTTCCCCTGTTGGTGACCCTGTGGCTTCGACCTCCTGGTTGTTGACCGGTCTGGGGGCTTGAGGCTGTCCTGGGTGCCCGGGTCCTGATTTGTGTTGTGAAGGGAGGGGGGGGGGGCAGTGTTTGCAGCGTGGGTGGTGCTGGCCATTTGACACGTGGAGCTGGGGCCAGGCCGGTGGCTGTGGCTGCCGGATTGTTTGACTGTTTTTCCTGGTTTGCGTTGGGGGCAAGAGAGCTGCATATATGGAGGCTCAGCAGCCTGGCCGTGTTCGGGCCCAACAGGTTTGTTGGTTGCCTAGGCGGCCTGTCGACGGTCAGCTGGTGCCTCGTGAGTTGATGGTATCAGCGTGGTTGGCTTGCCTTGATGTGGGGGCAGAGGCTATGCGGTTGATGGGTTGAGGGGTGCGTTTGGCCTAGTGAGAGTGGCATGGAGGATGGTCTGCGGCTTTGCTGCTGCCGGGGCTCCGACTTGTTGTTGAGAGGTGACCTGGGGTGATGGCCTGTCTCATGGTCATAGAGGTGCGGTTGGAGCCATGCATGCCGTTCGGGGCCCGGGGCCTGAATTGTGTTTTGGGACAGACTGGGGGACATTGGTGGATGTGCAGGTGGTGCCTGGAGCGACCTCAGATCCGGCCCACTTCGTGGTCATACCAGACACCTGGGTGCATTGGGTGAATTTGTCTGACCTAGAGTTGTGTTGTGCTCTGGGGTCAGTGTGAGTGCAGATGCGGCCTAGAGGGCGACAGCTGAGGCTCAGAGCAGGGGCCCATGCCCTGTTGTCACGGGCCTCTCTAGGACAGAGGTTCGGGCCCCAGCAGTGATGGCAGGATCATCATTGCGGTGGGGAAGATGATCAGGAGGTGATGAGTTGTTCTGGGAGTTGAGGATAGATTGAGGTCAGTGCACACTGGATGAGGCGGCCAACATGTCTAGAACCAAATTGACTCTTTGCTTTGGGTGATGCATGCGGACTGGATGAGATAGTTTGGGTCGCCCAGCATTGCGTGGATGGCAGTGGAGGGAATTTCAGCTTCTGGTGAGGTCCGTCGTTTT
This sequence comes from Triturus cristatus, assembly GCF_964204655.1. NCBI lineage: Eukaryota > Metazoa > Chordata > Amphibia > Caudata > Salamandridae > Triturus > Triturus cristatus. The sequence continues at coordinate 469,491,347 of NC_140581.1, read as the reverse complement.
GTTACATTTGGATGGTTGTGGGATTGACTGGCGAGGTGTAGGAGCTTTTTTTTTCTAAACACCACACGGAGCCTACAGAGGCCCGAGCGTGTTGGTGAGTGAGGCACAACATAATTGGGCTGTTTCCTTACGCTTTGCTCAGAGGGCAGGGGAAGTGATCGCCAGTTGCTATGTTTTCCACAAACCCCCTTCCCCCACGCTATGCTTGAAGTGGAGGTTGCACCTAACAATGAGGTATCCTGTGTTTGTATCCGCCCCCACCCCTCGCTAGCCTCAAAAGGGACTTGCAATCTAATCGTGATGTAGACAATAGATAGTTCTTGCTTTTCTTTGCGGAATACCTCAGATCCGGCCCACTTCGTGGTCATACCAGACACCTGGGTGCATTGGGTGAATTTGTCTGACCTAGAGTTGTGTTGTGCTCTGGGGTCAGTGTGAGTGCAGATGCGGCCTAGAGGGCGACAGCTGAGGCTCAGAGCAGGGGCCCATGCCCTATTGTCACGGGCCTCTCTAGGACAGAGGTTCGGGCCCCAGCAGTGATGGCAGGATCATCATTGCGGTGGGGAAGATGATCAGGAGGTGATGAGTTGTTCTGGGAGTTGAGGATAGATTGAGGTCAGTGCACACTGGATGAGGCGGCCAACATGTCTAGAACCAAATTGACTCTTTGCTTTGGGTGGTGCATGCGGACTGGATGAGATAGTTTGGGTCGCCCAGCATTGCGTGGATGGCAGTGGAGGGAATTTCAGCTTCTGGTGAGGTCCGTTGTTTTGTTACATTTGGATGGTTGTGGGATTGACTGGTGAGGTGTAGGAGCTTTTTTTTTCTTAACACCACACGGAGCCTACAGAGGCCCGAGCGTGTTGGTGAGTGAGGCACAACATAATTGGGCTGTTTCCTTACGCTTTGCTCAGAGGGCAGGGGAAGTGATCGCCAGTTGCTATGTTTTCCACAAACCCCCTTCCCCCACGCTATGCTTGAAGTGGAGGTTGCACCTAACAATGAGGTATCCTGTGTTTCTATCCGCCCCCCACCCCTCGCTAGCCTCAAAAGGGACTTGCAATCTAATCGTGATGTAGACCATAGATAGTTCTTGCTTTTCTTTGCGGAATAACTCAGCAATACCTCAAAGCAGCATTGCTTAATTTCTCAAAACGTTAAACGTTTCGGTGAAATAGCGTGAATGTTGTCTTCAGGCTCTTTATTTAGGACATAAAGAGATCCTTGAACACAAATAGGCCTGGGGTTTAGGGCCATCCCGGGTCCCGAAATGTGTGGAGGGAGCTTGTCTGCGTGAATGTTTTTCATGCTGTTTTCAGTTAGGTGGCATGGGTTAAGGGCCCGTGAATCGGTTGTGCTTCCGCTCATGGTCAATAAGCTTTGGGTATGCTAACCAGTGGGAGACCTGCCCCAATGTGGGCGGTTTATGTGGTTTGGATGCAGGTGCTTCCGCATGTTTCGGAGTACGCGTGGCTGTGCCAGCGGGGAGCTGATTGAGCCGCTTGTGAGGGCGAGATTTTGGAGCTCACAAAAGGCCAGGTGCTGTGCTTAGATGGTGGTTCGGCATGGCGGGGGCTCGTGCTAGATGGAGGAAGATAGGGACGCCGGTGCTACTGAGAGGTGAGCAGTTTTTAATGATACTCCACACACTTGAGTTAGGCCATGAAAGCATCCGGTCTCCTACTGAATATCGCAAGTGCCTCTTAGCTGCCAGGTATGAGGTGCACACGCAGCTGCCCTGTGGCTTATTCCTATGAGTGGTGGTGGTGGCCCACGTGCAGTCTGCACGCACTGGAGTAACCCTGCGAGAAAGTTGTAGATGGTGGATGGTTCCCATGTGACATGGGGGTACACAGGGTGGAGGTCATTTAATTGTGATGCAAGTGAGGCATGGGCTGGTCGAGCATGTGCACACTGCGCTTTGCCACACACTCTGAGAAGAGTTTCTCATGCAGTGGACAAGCGAATGAACAAAGTTCATGCTGGCGAGGACTTGTGTGGTTTGGATCGGTGGTTGCCCATTAAGGGTACATGGATGTGCTGCTGTGCCAGTTTGCTCTGCTTCTCCTAGTGCAGTTCCCAAGCCCTGCTCTGCACTTCCGAAGTTTGTGTCAGTCAAATATGGACAATTGCACAGTAGATGTACAGGCTGTTTTAAGCAATACTTTATTTCAGTTAGAAGGGATGAGTTGCCCAATTCGGCTATGTCCCTGACAATTGTTTTCCAACTTGGAAATTCGTTCATGTCCACCCTGTTTAAGCTGGGTGGGGTGAGTTGCCTAACAGCCGATATGTAGGATTGACATTTAGGATGCCTCTTGGAGCGAGGGATGCTTGGTCTGCTTGCATGGGCAGGTGGTTTCTTTGTGGGCTTAGCCTTGCATGCTACTATGCGTTTGGTTTAACGGACTTGGGTGATCCAGGCATGCGCCGAGAGATGGGAATTTTCGATACCATGCAACACCATAAACTTAACCTGGTTTAGTAATCTGGCCAAGGAATGGCTGCATAACTCTCTGGTTCGGTAGTTGGGTAGTTTGTTGGCATGCCTTTCTAGATGTGTGTTGCAAGCTTGCACATTTTGGGGTTCCGCTCTCCTATGGCAACATTTTTATTAAAACAGCCGGCATGACTGGTTCCTCTGGGTAGATAACAGAGCAACTTCACTGTGGCCATGTGGGCACAGCGTAAAGGCTGACATTTTTCTCACAGTTTGGGTTAGGATTTGTGATCAGGATATGTTGAAAGACTGGTTTAAGACCTTTATTTTAATTTCAAGTAACAGCGTTATTGAGAGATATTAAAGCGCACCAAAATGAATAACTCCTGTTCTGGTACAGGCAAAAGGACTGCAGAGTTTGATAGTAAAAGTGGAGCTGAACCCATCGGTTGGTGTCTCAATTCGGTTAAATCCAAGGGGGTATTACGAGGTGTGTGAAACTGGTGCTTAGGAAACTCAGACTGAGCATGGGTAGATTAGTTGACAGTAGGTCAATAGCACTTCACCAGTTCGTTCTTAGCACTGGTATTACATTTACCCCAATTGTATTACTAGGATATTGAAAATCCATATTTTCATTTCCTCATATGGGTCAACAAACTCACATCGCTAAGCCTCATAGGCGTAGTATTGCGCACAATGGTCCTTTATTTGACGCTCTTTCTAGGTTCCTAAGAAGGCTTCTGGTGAGGGCATCATTGGCTTCTCATGAGGGCGCCAAACGGGAACCTTCGGGTTGTTATGATAGGCAAGCAATTTTATAGCTCAATATTGCCAACACAGGAGGAAGTTTTATACAGTTGATATCTTGACCACATGTATTGCAAGGTGACCATATGAAGGTACAAAAAAAGCAACAATGGTAGAGACATGCTCCTTCCACCTTTAGCGGCAAGACCCAGCCAGCAGCAGTACAGCCAGTTGGTGCTAGTTTGCATTGAGTCACAGGCAAATGCGTCAAGTGAGCTGGACTATGTACCTAGGTCACGCACATTAGAGGGGTTCCAGTAGGATCCACATAATGGGGGACAGCACCAGAACATGAAACTGCAACTTTTAGATTCCAACATAATGTCTCCGCACCACTCATATTGTTAACAGTTAAACGGCCTTTGAGGATGGTCAGCTGAACAGCACAGGATTAAACTGCATGTGGAAAATTCCTTTACAGAATTAATGAACAGATTGAATTATACAGACATGCATTTCTCAAGGCCACTCGTTTATAAGCACCAGAAGCTGGGCAGGCACGTAGCTTGGTGAGGACGGGCAAAAGTATAATTGCCTGTTGTGGCCACTCTAGCAAGACATTTTCACACGCTTTATACTAACGGGAGCCTCCATGTGGGAAATAGTGAGACGTGTTTGCCATTAGTGCAGAGTATATGAGGGTTAAAGAGCATTTCAGGGTCCCCATGGCTTCAAATGACCACTGCACAGGAGGATGGAGTGTGAGCACAAAGGGCGTATGATGGGTGATGGCAATGGCAACGCAAGACGGTCAGCTTATGCTGAGTAGACTGTTTTCGTATCACCAATCAGAAGGGTACCAGGTGCCAAAGCAGTAAATAAGCAGGCCTTTGATTCTGGTGGAGAGTAATTCATTCTGGTGACAAACCTTTGAACTAGGTCCAATTCCAGGAATAAGCAACCATGGTTACAGGCCAGTAAAGGAACTGCTGTTGTCATCATGGATTTGCTACAAAGTACCATGGATAGGAAGCATATTAGTTGTCACATCGGAGGTATCACAGGATGGAGGGGTGCACGTGATTGCTGACTCCCCATTGATGCCTTGTCATAGCAGTCTAGATCACATCACAGAGGGAGAAGACAATGCCGTGGCCCCAGACAGAATATGTTACATTTTATTTGTCTGGGATTGGTACTCGCAATCTCATTCCATTGCTCAGTCAGAGACGGAAAATATAAAGAAATATCTATGAATGTACCAGGTTCACTCAGCAGTGAAGAAAGCAAGAGATTTAGCACAATTCTATAATCCTGACGTGCGACGCAAGCAAAAATGTTAACACAAATCAAGGTACTCACTGGCAGATGCACAATAGACAAACACTCACTGAAACAAAATTTGACACCATTAATTTGTTTGCCATAGTTTATCAATAAAACTGTCAGCAAATGTCTGGTCAATTCAGCAAAGTATGTGCACTCCGTAAAGGAGTGCATGTTACAGGTTGCGTCAATTAAGCTACAAATTACCCGCCTCATCCCCATTGCAGCTAGGTGGGTTGTGGAAGTTGTCATCTAACAAGTGTGCTGTAGTTCCAAAGGTTGGGGAAACACTTAGAGTACAAAAAGGCTGCAATGTATTAAAAAGCATTTGGCATTCCCATTATTCAAGAAGGGGTGGGTATTTGTACATAGTGTTCTCCTCTTGACCCCTCCCACTGTCTGCTCCCTTGTGCACATTAGCAGAAGTTTGGAATTGGATGACTTACGCTACTGTGGGGACATCAACATGGCAACAAAGCAGATAAATATCGCAGTCAGACAGTGAAGGGGCTGGCATGCAATATGGACATGAAATGAAGCAGAATACTGGGGGTGCAGGCCACCCCCCTCTTTATTGCCTTAGAGGGTAGGGTGGGGGGGATCCGCAATGCTATATGTGTTACATTTGTCCAGCTATGGGCAGAAGGGCACACAGGCAGGAACCTGTAAATAGAGTGGGTTTTAAATAGGTTTTCCTTTTTCCCATTGCAAGAGATGTGCACTCTGGAACATGAGTCATTCAGCCTGGTGGGTTGCGTAAGTTTGCCATTCCAAAAGTGTGCGGGGACTCCAATAGGGTGGAGAAATAAGGGTTCGGAGCACAAATGCTGACATTACCAGTACACAGCTTGCATTCATATTTAGGAAAGTGCAGGCAAATTTGCTCATATGTTTACGCCATGTCCTCACACATCCAGTAGCATTGGCATCTTTTTTTTCTGAACTCTGGTATACCTTCATCAAAATATGCCTATGGGCTACTGACACCAGGGTGGGGACACCAGCTGGCGACACAGCACCGGACGATCTCAGGCAGACTGATGGCTTTTGCTGGCAATAAGGACTTGATATGTAACAGGATATTAGGAGTACCCTTAGGGGACCTCAATTAGATCCACCTTTGTTTTGGTTTATGTGGGGAGGTCCACCTGGCGCCCTCGGAAGGCGCAACAAAGCTCAAATGTGATACATGTCAGAGGTTTCCGATGGGTGATGGGGCCATGCCAAGACGGTGGTTCAGGCGAGGAGAGGTACCATTGGTCACAAGACTCAACCCTGTCCGCGCCAAATGACCCTCTCCATGGGCCCATAATTCACTTGCTGTGCAGCAGATGGTTATGAGTTTGAACCCTAAAAGTTGGGACTCGCCAAGTAGGGGGGGTGAACAAGGGCTTAGTCAACCCCCTAATGTAAAAGCACAATCTTGCACAACTTCCGGGGAGGCCACCGAACAGTCATACAGAAGGGTAAGTATAGCCATGTGCCAGTCCACCAAGCAGGTCCGCATGGTTTGACGGAAACTCACGTCAAATAAGAAGGGCTTGGTAAATTAGGCGTGGCCCTCGTTTGTGCAAACACCACACGGTACTCCGGTACTCCGATAGGGACCGGGCAAACCTATCAGCGGTAGATAGGGAAATGGTCCAGCTACAAGGACTGGTAATGACAGGTTGCAGGAGGTTATGGAGCCTGCAATAACTGGAAGGGTAAATAAAGCTGTGGTTAGCCCACTAAGCAGGGGGGCGTGGTTCACCTCTTATTCAATTTAAAATAAGATGGGCTGGGTAAATTAGGCGTGGCTCTTTCATACAACACCACTTGGTATCCCGATAGGGACGAGGCACACCTGTCAGAGGTAGAAAAGGTAATGGTCTACCTAGAAGGACTAAGTGCAGGTTGCAGGTGGTTATGGAGCCTCCCATGGTGGTGGGGACCCCGGATATGACAGCGGCCACATCCAGGGCTTTGGCGGAGTTGCAGGCGATCCAGAGGCTGATTGGTACATAGGGTTACCCTTTTAGGAGCACAACCGGAACAAATCCCAGGAGTCTTTACGGCAGGACCCTGGTTGAAAAACATCGGCGCCCGCTAGTCCTTCAGGCAGTTGTAAGCCTGAGCAACCGGGGGCTTGCCATGCCACGCTTCGCCCCAAAAAATGCGTAAGTAAAGTTATGGACTGGTGGTCCATGGTATTTAAGGGGGATAGTCCCCACATAAATGGTAGCGCCGATTGGGTTGGCCACGGTGCAGTTTGGCTCATTAGGCGGGCAGGGCATCTTAGGTTAGTCACCACTGCCTGCCCTTGGATTGCCCGTAAGTTAACCCACCACGTTGGCATACTCCTTGTATGAAACAAACCTGCAGCAAACTGTTTTTCAACAAAATTTGTGTGGACTGATTTGTGCAGCGCAACTAATTACTGCTAAGCAGGGGGTGTTGCCGGGATTGACACTATGCGGCTACCCACGGGGCACCCAGTGGGCCCTGTAAGAGGGTGGCCCCCTAAATGCTGCATTAGGCATATCCCCGTGCCCTGTCGCTGGGACCCTCGCCTTTGGGAGTCCTTCCTTTGCCCAGCGCCTCTGTGGCGTCATATCCAGTGGGCTGGGGACAAGTACTTCTACCTGCCCCCACCCACTGGCCATCCTCTTTGTTCCCCGCTGGACACCCTGCCCAGTCTCGCAGGGGTTGTCATCGTCATTCAAGTGATCGCATGCGTCGGTTTTGGTTGTGGTGAATGCGGGCCTCTTCTTTTCCCCTGTTGGTGACCCTGTGGCTTCGACCTCCTGGTTGTTGCCCGGTCTGGGGCTTGAGGCTGTCCTGGGTGCCTGGGTCCTGATTTGTGTTGTGAAGGGAGGGGGGGGGGTGGGGGGGGGCCAGTGTTTGCACACGCTGTCCCCCTCCCAGCCGCTAACCCTGCGTGCCGGCGGGATGGCTGGCAAAGTAGTTGAACATATTAATGTATAAGTTCGTGTTGTAGGCGGAGTTACAGGACGATCCGGAGGCTGATTGGTACATAGGGGCACCCTTTCAGGAGCACAATAGGGGTGCCTTATGACAAAATCCCAGGAGTCTTTAGGGCAGGACCCTGGTTGAAAAACGTTAACGCCCCGCTATTCCTTCTGGCGGTTGTAAGCCTTAGCAACTGGGGGCTTGCCATGCCACACCACGCTCCGCCCCTAAAAAGTACAAACGAGTGCCTTACGAGACACTGCTCAGAATGGCCATACTATGGTGTGCGGGCTTGTTCCAATATTTGGGGGTCGAAATTATGCATGATGCACAGTAATGGTTAGACCATTATCCGATACGGCTACTGGCTGATCTATGTTGCATTGTTGACTATTGGTTGTCACTACCCTTGATCATTGCCTGCAGAATTGTAATTCTGAAAATGCTTGTTCTCCCGTGCGGTCTGTATCTCTTTGAATGTTTTTTTTTTTTAACCTTTACTCATCTTTTACATCAGTATGACATGCATTTCTTACTGAACTTTACAGTGAACATTTCGTACGGTATACTATACATACAAGCTAGCTGCATCTGTAGTCCGTGACATCATGACCTTCAAAGCATTAACGTAATGGTGATAATCGGGCATGCACCTTCTAGTCCGTACCCAGGTGAGAACCATTGTTATATCGCACCTTCCCTTCATTTCTTTGCACCAACATTCCGTCACTGGCTTAAGTGCACCTATAGAGTCCCACGTCATAGCCTCTCCCTCTGTACTTTATTGCATTAATCTGATATGCGATTTACCCTATGCCAGTAGCTTCCAATGTTGTGCTTTCCTCTCTATATGCATCTTTCCGTATTAAATACTGTGGTAGGGACCCCATATATTCTTAGGCCTACATCTTACTGGTATCAGAGTGTTATAATTATCTGAGTGTGTGGAGCAGTATGCTAAGTCTGTGTGCCAGTCCTGTAGAGTGGGTAATGGGCCCTGCATCGAACGCATGGCTATTCTTCGCTTTTCCTGAAGAATACCAATTGCCGCTAGCTTCCTGCTTGATTTAGGAATGTCTTTGTCAAATCCCAAAAGTGCGACCATCGGGATTCATGCAGCTGCTCTCCCAGCATATCGCTCAATGCTGCAAATATTTCTCCCCAGTATGCCCTTACTCCTGGGCAGTCCCACCCCAAATCCATAAAACCCTGCATTGCGGACAACCGCTGTCTTCTCTCATGCTATATCTATGCATCCTTGCAAGGGTATAATACGTTCTATGACAGTATTTATAATGAATGAGTCTATGTCTGCCATTTTGTGATATGGTCTCGGTGCGCGCTTAGCAGTATGCCCATTGTGCTTTTTTGAGCTCTGTATCCAACTCGTCTACCCATTCTTTTTTTTTTTTTTAAACTGTTTTTATTATTTTCATGTTCAAGGCATAGATATTTCTGACACATTTAAGCATATACATATATTCATTACCTTTGCATTGATGAAAATTATGGCACTTGGTGTTATAACATCGTAAACATTTCCACAAATTGATAACTGTCTTCACATTACATTTCCAACTCTCCTCCGTTTTCAGTATCTGAGTCCTCCTCTGCTTCGATGTCGGGGGTTCACAAATGTATCCCCTGTATTTATTCCATGCCCCCCATATCTTGTTCCATTTCCCCAGGCAGCCACGATTTACAAACACTGCTTTCTCTGCCATCATGGCCAAATCGAGATCCCCACACCAGGCGGTAAGTGACGGTGTCTCTTTCGCTCCCCACTTTTGTGCGATGTTGCGCTTTGCCACCATTATCCCCATTGTTACCCATTCCTGTGCTGGGCGTGTGAGGTCATTCGGTTCCCATACATTTAAAACGCATCCTCTAGGCTCGGGCGCCAGCGATACTTCCACCACTTGTGATATGGTCCTCATCACTTTTACCCAGTATTCCATTATCTTGGGACATTCCCACAAGGTATGGAGGAAAGTGCCCTCCTCCCCACAGCGTCTCAGGCAGTAAGGATGTGGTGCCAACCCTATTGTGTGTAGGATACGTCTAGTGTAATAAGTTCTATGTAAGATTTTTAGTTGCACAAGTTTAAGTCTGGACGGTATCCCCACCTCCCGTGGTGAGGCTAGCGCCTCTCTCCATTCATAGTCGTCGAAATCGCCCACATCTCGCTACCATTTTCCCCTGAGCGCTCCATGAGGGTCCGGGAGATTGTTCACTAACTTTCTATATGTGAAAGAAATGGCTTGTTTATACATGCAATCTGTCAAAAGCCTATCCTCCAAGGGGGTGGCTTCAGGGACCTCTGTGCCGGGTGGTAGGGCCGCCTGTAGCGCATGTCTAATCTGCAGGTATCTAAAGCGCTCAGAGGGCGCCAGGTCGTATTGCGCCCTGAGATGCTCGAACTTGGCTATCCCCCCCCTTATGCCACATATCACCCACTGTTGATATTCTAATTGCATCCCATTTGTCAAAGCCCTTGCAGTGTCCCAAGCCGCCCAGCCGCTGTGTCACCCACAGAGGGGTGAGCTGTGTTAACTTTCCTGCCCATCCCATTTTAGCGTGTGCTAAATGCCAGATGTCAATCGTCTGCCTAGTGGGTCCGAGTAGTATCGGTGTACGCTTTCTGTTATAAAGTGCGGACATCATGCCTTCAGTCCCAAGTCCACATCTATCTGCCTTATAGGCGGGATTCGCCTGTGGAGCATGCACCCATTGATTAATGACTTTCAAATGCGCCGCCCAATAATATAGCTGGATGTCCGGTAGCGCAATGCCCCCATCGAACCACCCTTTGTTGAGCTTGCGTTGTGCGATGCGCGCCGGTTTGTTCCCCCACATTAGCCCCGTGACTTGAGCCGCGATGTGCTTAAAGTAGGTGGGCGGCACTGAGTATGGCGTATTTTCGAGGGCATACAGGAATCGAGGCAGTGCCATCATCTTAAAAAACACTGCCTTCCCCAGAAGCGTTAGGGGGAGAGTCCCCCAGTGGGTGGCATCTCTTTTGAGACGCTCCAGGGTGGGCATAAGATTTTGCTTAAAAAATTCATCGGGATCCGCCGTGATGTAGATTCCCAAATATCGGAATCCCGCCTCTGAGATCTGCAGTGGGCAATCCTCCGGGAGCTGTGGCGGCGGGCCCCGGAGTACGAAAAGTATTGATTTGGACCAATTGATAGTATAGCCTGATGCACGACCAAATTGGTCACATAAATTGAGAAGTACCAGGATGGAGCATCTGGGTGAGGCCAGGTAAAGCAGAACGTCATCCGCGTAAAGCGATATGCGATATTCCCAGTCTGCTGTCCATCTCAGTCCGTGTATTTGAGGCTCCCACCTGATCCATGCCGCCAGTGGTTCCAGCACAAACAACAACGGTGACAGCGGACAGCCCTGACGCGTGCCTCGGGACAGTGGGAAATCCTCGGATATGTGTCCATTAGCCGCTACATGGGCCAGTGGCTTTGAGTAGAGTAGGCGCACCCACGCACAAAACCGTGGGCCAAACCCCAAGTGTGTCAAAACCGCAAATAGGAAGGGCCATTCCACCATATCGAACGCCATACGGGCGTCCAATGACAGGATAACTGCTGGCTCCTGAAGATAAGGTATACGGGCCATCACTCCATGCAGTCGCCTCAGATTTAATGCCGTGTTCCTATTAGGCATAAACCCCGATTGATCCGGGTGAACCAGGGTTGCGAGATGCGGAGTAAGCCGCAGCGCAAGGACCTTCGCTAATATTTTAGCCTCCGCATTAATTAAGGAAATGGGGCGGTACCTTGTACATTCTTCTGGGGGCTTCCCTGGCTTCGGGATCGCCACTATTGTGGCCACACGTTGATCTCCCTTCATCAAGCTATCCCGGTACATGTTAAGTAGGTGTGGGGCCAGTGCCCCCGCCAGCTTTTTATGGAGCTCTACGGGGATTCCATTCGGTCCTAGCGCTTTTCCCGTCTGCAAGGAGCCAATTGCCACCTGCAGCTCCTCGGTCGTCAGATCCGCTTCCAATGTGAGGGCTGTCTCTGGGGCGAGCTTGGGCATCGCAATATCCCTGATATAGGTCAGTGCCTCTTCCATTGTCATCGCTGACTGTGACGTGTATACCTGCTGAAAGTGCTTGCGCTAGCCTGTGGACTAAGGCTCGTGGGTCAGCGTTCATTGCATTATCTGTCATTCTAAGCTGTGCTATCCATTTTCTATCTCTCTCCCTTTTATCGAGCCATGCCAACAGCTTCCCCGCTTTATCACCGGCCTCGTATATTTTATGTCTTGTGGCTGACAGCCTAAGTACAGTCACCCCCCTCGGATGTTCCCTATGCAAATGTTGTTGGAGGCATAGGGTGCGGGCCGTAACGGGAGTCGGGTCTTGTGAATGTTGTGTGTCAGCCATTTGGAGCTCTGATTCCAAGGCAGTGAGTTCTCGCCACTGTTCTTGCTTATAGCCTGATATAGCGGAGATAGCTTGCCCTCGGAGAACGGTTTTATAGGCCTCCCAGAGGGTGGACGGGGAGTGGACCAGTCCCGGCATTTTCCCTGAAGTATTGTTGTGTGGATGTGCTTATGGTTTTCATAATCTTGGTAACTTTCAAGTAGTCGGGAAATATGGGGAATATTCGCCGCCTTCCCCCTTGATGATTCGTGTACGTTAAGACCACTGGCGAGTGATCTGAAATACCTCTAGGCCGAATGTCCACTGAATCTACGTGTCTGAGGCTCTCCGAGGAGGCCACAAAGTGGTCTAGTCTCGATAAGCTATTAAGCACCGCAGAGTGGAAAGTGAACTGACGCGCCGTGGGATGCCGATGTCTCCAGGCGTCCACCAGCTCCATTGCCTCCAGAAAACCCCCGAGTCGCGACCCCCCCACCGCCCGCTCCCTCACAGGGTGCCGATCCATATCTCCGTCCACCACGTCGTTAAAGTCCCCTCCAATCAGCAGTTCCCCCCCTCCGGGAGATCAAGGAGGAAGTCACTCAGGGCCGGAAGCGCAACTGCCTGTAGCGCCGGGAGGATATACAGCGACACTATGTTGATAGCGTGTCCCTCCCATTGTCCCACCAGCGCCGCAAAGCGGCCATTCGTGTCCGTTTTCGTTTTATGTATTATAAGTGGCGATTGTTTACGTATCAAGATACCCACCCCTCTAGATCCCGACGTGAACTCTGAGTGGGCCACCATCCTGAACCCCCATCTATCTAACGCCTGACATGCACTCCCAGTGCAATGTGTCTCTTGCAACAGGACAACAGCTGGGGAGCTACGCTTAATACACTGCAGCACAAGACCCCTCTTGATTTTAACCCCCAGGCCACGTACATTCCACGTCATTAGTGTTAGGGATCTGTCCTTTGTGTCCGACCTTTGCCCCTGCTCAGTTGACTGCGAGTGTGACATTGTCATAATCATCACGACGTATAGTCAATGGGACGGATATTTGCGTAAGGAGTCACTGCCATTCTCATGTGAGCACATATCATTTCTAAGTGCCTGCATACAAAACGTGAACACATAAAACCAAACCATAACACTAAAACCCAACCCTCCACCCCCCACCCTGCCTCCCTGCTAGACGGACTTACAACTACCCGCCACCCCAACTTTGCAGAGCGCTTTATACCTGTTCCCAGTAACAGTACTTGCGTGTCGGGGGTGAGAAGTCCGGTGTTCACCACAGTCCATCCCCTTCCTTAGGGCCGCCATGTGTACCCTGCACCGGCGGTTCCTCGCCTGCCCGTTTAGGATGTATAGAGGATCGCACGAGACCCCCACCGACCAGCAACCCGGGCAGCATTACACTACCATCATATTCTGTCTCTGCGTGTGCTGTTATGCGAGATCCATGGTTCCTCTTCTCATTTCTCTGTCTCTGCCTCCTGCGCCGCGCCTCCTTCTTGTGTCTGCTCGTAATCCTCGGGGTTCTCTTCCACTCGTCGCCGCTGCTGATGTTTGTCTGGTCGCTGACGTCCTTCCACTTGTCGCCACCCCTCAAGCCACTCTCGGGCCTCCTCCGGGCGATCAAAGAACCACGTTTTTCCATCAGCTACTACTCGCAATTTCGCCGGAAATAGCATTGAATAGGCAATGTCCTTTCGCCGGAGATCCTTTTTTTATCTCAAGGAAGCTTCTGCGGCGCTTAGTGACTGCATCTGTGAGGTCCGGGAAAAAGGAGATGAGTGAGTTATGCACACGAATTGGCGGGGCCACTCTTGCAGTTTGTAAAATGGCATCTCGGTCACGGAAGTTAAAGATGCGCACCAACAGCGGCCTGGGGGGTGCCCCTGGTTTAGGCCTGCCACCCGGCACCCTATGCGCGCCCGTTCACCGAGAAGAAGTTGGATAATCCTCTCGGCTGGAGTCGTGTCTTGATGAGGTCTTCAACGTACAGATCCATGGCCTGAGCCCCTTCGCTCTCGGGAAGGCCCGTAATTAGGAAGTTATTGCGGCGGGAGCGCCCCTCCTGATCATCGTTTTGTTCTCAGCCTCAAAGTGTGTCACCCTCCGAAGCAGCGCTGTGGTATCACCAACCAGGGATTTCGTCGTTTGCTCCACCTCCGTGACTCGCGCCGCCATCTTTTGAAAGTCGGCTCTCAAAAAAGATACATCGGTTGAGATGGTGCCCACCGTAGACTGGACCTGAGAAAGCGCGGCCATAATATCAAGGGTCACCTTACTCGCCTCCCCTTGGTTCGCTACTTTTTCCTGTACCTCTTTGCTGGACATGGAAGCCGGCGTATCTTTCGCATAGGCGTACTTCTCCAGTTTGCCCTGGGTGTTTGCGCGTGGGCCCCTGCCTCCCATTTTTCCGTTCTACGCTCTGTCGCAGACGGTAATCGCCGCTGCCTGCCACGGGGCTGTCGTCCCACGTGCGGCCTGTCGGTTTTCACGCTGCGACGGCACCTGGAAGGCTCCGAGGCCGTGGGTCCCCAAAAGATCACCCCAGGGGCTCTTACACCTTAGTCCCCCCAGCGCAGCTCAGCGGGACCAGAATCAGCGCCGAGAGCGGTCACCGGGTCTGCGCTGCGCACCTCCGAGCGCCGTACTAAAGCAGAGCACCGCTCCGCCGGATCCAGCAGCCAGGCAAGTCCCCGGCTCCCGGTGCACGCCCAGGCCGCTCCTCGCGCTGCTGTCAAATCGGCGTTGCCGGCTGGACTTGCGCCGCGCAGGTGCCGCGATCGGGACACCAGCGCCTCCGGATGGCGTTGCGGGCCCTTTGGTTCCGTATTTCGTCCAGATTATAGCCCGGATCGTTCGGGGAAATCGCTGCGTCCCCAGAGATTCCCTAGGTGGCGGCCATCGCGCTCGGCCGCTAGCCACGCCCCCTCTCGTCTACCCATTCTTGCTGTACTTTGCTTAATGCTAGATTGGAGCATGGTCGGGAGAGTGCGCATAAGACAGTTATCTCTCGTTGGGGAGATCAAGCTTGGATCAGATGTATCATTGGGGTTGGTTCTTGTGGCACATCCATATCTTCCCCTATTAAGGTGCGCATTTCCTGCCTCAGCCAGTGATATTGGTATTTATCCAGCATAGTTAAGTGCGGTATTTGCGCTTGCACTTGTGCTTGTTCCCACAAATTCAATAACCCTCCCTGGAAGAGGTCAGCCATGAATTTGATATGTAGGGAGCTAAGTGTCCTGCCTGAGGACTGCTTTATCGTTACTTAATGTGAGCCATGTGCACCACTCCACAGGCAGTTTCGGGTAGTAAAGTAAAGATATGTGTTGTGTGTCTGCTATCCGCCTCAATTGGAATCTGCATTGTGGTTTGTGCATCAAGTACACAGGTAGCGGAATGGGGGCTGCCTCGACTTTTTCAATATACAATTGGGGGAGAGTGTCAGGGACATGTATCCAGTAATGTGTGTGCAATATCTGCGCTGCTTTATAGTATGTCTCTAGATCTGAGGCATTGACCCCCCCTCTACATCAGGTTTAGTCAGCATTTCCCATTTAATTTGAGGTTGCTTGCCTGCCCAAGCCAGGCGTATCATTTGAGTATTCAATGTGCAGAAAAAGGATCTGGTAAGCTCTATTGGGATATTAGCGAACAAAAATAGAAACCTGGGGAGGACTGTCATTTTCATGACTGCAATACGACCTAGCAATGATAGGGGGAGTTTGATCCATCTATCTATTGCCTCAGTGAGTCTCTGTACCGCAATTCCACAATTCTCTCTCACAACCACCTCTGGGTCAGTATGTATTTTAATTCCCAAGTATCTGACTGGTTCGGTGGTCCATTCAATGGGGTATTTCGTGTTAGCGGGGATAGTGTTAGGTGTGAGTGGAGTAATCCTTGATTTGTGTCAGTTTATACGCAAACTGGTATGTTGCTCGAATCTCTCTACCTCTTGCAACAGCGGGCTAATGTTCTGCTCAGGGTTACGTATGTATAACAGCTTGTCATCAGCATATGCTGATATAATCAAATTGTAATGTGGGAATCTGATACCCCAGTGGAAGTGATATTCTCTTATTGCACTTATCAGAGATTCTGCTACCAGTGCATACAGTAAGGGCGAGAGTGGACAGCCCTGTCTTGTGCCTCTGGTGATATTGATTGGATCCGAAATTTGGCCATTTACCTTCACCCTAGCGGTGGGTTTGGCATATAAGACCTCCACCAGCTGCAGGAACACATCTCCAGTCTTAGGGCTGAATATAGAAATGTCCACTCTACAGAGTCCAATGCCTTTTCAGCATCCCAAAAAAGCGCTGCAGCTTGTACCTTCGGGTCAGTATGTGTTATTTTACCAAAGATGGTGTGTACATTACTCGTGAGAGAGCGCCCGGGCACAAAACCCGTCCGCTCTTGACCAATAATAGCTGGAAGCATCTGGGCTATTCTATTGGCAAGGACTTTTGCAAATAGTTTGTTGTCTGTGTTAAGTGGGGACAGGGGCCTCCATGAAGCACATTACGATGGATTTTTACCCGGTTTCAACAGAGCAATTAATGTAGCTTCATGCATAGATGGCAGCAATATGCCATCCCCAGTCATTTCGGTAAATAGATTCTTTAGGTGTGGTATCAAATGTTTCTGATATGCTTTATAAAAGGCTACGGTGAGTCGGTCAGAGCAGGGAGCTTTATCGATAGCCATGCTTTTTAGAGCCACAGTTAGTTCTGTTGGGCGGAGTGGGGCCATTAGTTTTTCCCTGTCCGAGTTAGTTAGCCATTTCATCGCTATTTGGGCCAAGTAGTCTTCATCAGGCTCATTTGGGCTGGGATTGCACGATGTTTGCAACCTGGAATAGTAGTCGTGGAACACATAGACAATCTCACACTAACAAATTCATCTTTGTCATTGTAAATTTGCTCTACATCAGCATTAATCCTGTTGTGTCTGGTTAGTATTGCTAGCGTGGCACTTGGTCGTGCCCGTTCTGCTTATACTCTTGCGGTGGCGTACTTCCCTGAATGTTTGACCTTCGTGTTAGCTAGCTCATGGAACTCCGCTATCTTAGCTCTGATTTGAGATAGTGTCGTGGTCTTGGGTTTTACTTTCATTCGCTTCTCTAATTCTTTGAGCTCCATTTCCACCTTCTGCAACTGCGTTCTCATCGAACGTAGTACGCCAGTATGTTTAGAGATCGCTATCACTCTAATATATACCTTAAATGTCTCCCAGATTGTGCACATCCTGGGGACACATTCCCAAATTATCCTCAAAGAACTCTTCTATCGCCTTCTCAAGCTCGGCATGGAACACAGCATCCAGCAGCGAGTATTAGGGGAACCGCAGTTCTCCGATTCTGGGTTTCATATTAGGTATTCTTGGACGCATGCGTACTGGAGAGTGATCTGAATATATGCGTGGCCTAAGTTCAAACTCACTGATGTACGGTAGCAACTCGCATGAAGCAAACCAATAGTCGATGCTTGTGTGTGTGTCGTGTACTGTCGAATAGTGCGTGTATTCCCTACCCTTCTGGGAGCAATGTCACCAAACATCCATCCACCAGGGCTCCTGTTTTGGCAATGTCCATTATTGTCCCGGCCGTTGCTGATGGCCATCTAGTGGGGCCTTTAGATCTATCTAATTGCGGGCTTTGGACACAGTTGAGATCACTTTCCCAAAGTTGAGGGATATGAGAGAATTGCATAGTATGAGCGTATAGTGTATGGTAAAATTGTGGGTCTTTATGATTAGGGATGTAAACGCCTAGCAGGAGTACATTGAAGTCGCCTTTATAGCATTTGGCCACCACATACCCCCCACTGGGATCACATCTTATTACCTGTACTTGAAGGCCTGTATCTTTCCTAACCCATATCAGGACCCATCTGGAGTGCGTGGCAAAACATGATTCAATGCAAATGCCCCGCATATTCCGCTGTGTCAACACTCCACTTCGCCAAGTGGGTTTCTTGTAAGATGGCCACATCAACGTGGTGTCTATTTAAGTAGGTGACAACTTTCCCAATCTTATGTCTATTGTTCAGCCCTCTCACATTCCATGTAACCAGGTTCAAATTGGTGCCCGTAGGTTGCCTATCTCCTTCGCCCTATATGCCTGAGTGTAGTTTCTACTGTCCCATAGTTCTTTAGTAGTGTATAGTTATAGCCTAATCAGCACATCATATTTACCTTGCTATCTTTCAACAAAAACTGAACTATGTTCCCTACCCTCCAGCCACGTCACATACCCCAACAGTTGACATGGCGAACTGCAACCATCTCTTGATGCCCAACCCCTCCCTTTTCCCCCTATTTAAACAGCCCTTTAGGTGTGGTATACACTTTGAGGGAGAGGAGGCCTCCTTACGTTTCCCTCTATTATCTTACATCTCACTGCCTATTTAGCCCCTTCGCTGCAAGGCCTTTTCCCCTCCTGTGCCACACCCTTTTTTGGATATTTGGGGTAGTGCGCGCTGAGGCCCCTGTAACTTTTTGACCACATAAGGTATCCACGCCAAATTTGCGTCCTTTTCTTCCAACATCATGGGGATTCTGAAGGTACTCAGGGTTTGTGGATTCCCCTGGAGGGGTCACAGAAATGAGCCAAAATACATCAGAATTTAGTTTTTTTTGGGAAAATGGGAAAAACGGGCTGCAAATGAAAGCATCTGGGATCTTTTCCCTGCAAATGTTACCAAAAAAGGGTATTGTGGGGCTGAAATCACCATTTTCCCAGCTTTTAGGGGATACCGGACTTTTGTCACAAACCCAAAATTTTTTACACAGTTTTGGCATTTTTCTGGGACATAGCCTATTTTTGCTATTTTTTGTGCTTTCAACCTCCTTCCAGTTAATGGTAGAAATGGGTACAAAAGCAATAATGGATCCTGGAAAGCTATACATTTTAGAGAAGTAGACAAAATTCTAAATTCAGCAAGGGGTCATTTGTGTAGATCCATCAAGGTTTCTTTATAGAAACTAACAGTTAAATATAGGATAAATTGAACATTTGTTGAAAAAAAGCGCCTTTTGTGTCAACGTTTTCACCTGTAACTTCTTCTAATTTTGACAGCTCTTTGAAAGCAATATACCGTTACATCCGCTGGACATTACTGGTTGTGGGGATATATAGGACTTGTAGGTTCACCAAGAACCCGACGAACCCAGAGCCAAAAACTGAGCAGCAACTTGCAATGGTCTTTTATTATGTACCAGGTATATAGTAATTATTCTGTAAAAATGTGTACATGGAAAAATCGGTATGAAAGACACCTATGTATTTCTGAAATGGGAACAAAATATAGAGTTTAGAAAGAGTAGATATTTGCACATTTCTGAAATTGGAATACACATACTAGCATGAGAATTATCAGTCATTTTTTAGAATGACTTCTTTTTTACACAATGTCTTTCATTTGGAAGGCAGAAATGCATCGAAAGTCAATAGGTAATAACAGTTCCTTTACAAATCTGAATTACCCTAAGTCTCCCGATAAAAATGGTGCCTCACTTGTAGTGATAGACATAGTGCCCACGACAGGAAATGGCTCAAAACCCAACGTGAACACACCACATTTTCACAATGCAAAATTACCCTTTTTAGCAAAGTGCCTAGCTGTAGTTTTTTTAACCCTAGCTCTGCCGGCACCTAGGGAAACCTAGCAAACCTATACATTTTTGAAAAACTAGACACCCAGGGGAATCCAGGATGGGGTGACTTGACTGCCTCCCACCAGGTTCTGTTACCCAGAATCCCTTGCAAACCTAAAAAATTGCCAAAAAAAACACATTTTCCCCACATTTCTCTGGTGGAAAGTTCTGGAATCTGCGTGGATCCTCAAATTTCCACCCACCCCGCGTTCCCCAAAGTCTTCCCAGAAAAATGGTACCTCACTTGTGTGGGTCAGCCTAGTGCCCGCGACAGGAAACGGCGCAAAACGTAACGTGAACACCTCAATTTTGTAGCAAAAAATGACCCTTTTTAGGCAAAGTGCCTAGCTGTAGTTTTTGAACCATAGCTCTGCCGGCACTTAGGGAAACCTAACAAACCTATACATTTTTGAAAACTAGACGCCCAGGGGAATCCAGGATGGGGTGACTTGACTGCCTCCCACCAGGTTCTGTTACCCACAATCCCTTGCAAACCTAAAACATTGCCAAAAAAACACATTTCCCCACATTTCTCTGGTGGAAAGTTCTGGAATCTGCGTGGATCCACAAATTTTCACCCACGCCGCGTTCCCCAAAGTCTTCAGAGAAAAATGGTACCTCACTTGTGTGGGTCGGCCTAGTGCCTGCGACAGGATACGGTGCAAAACGTAACGTGGACACACCTCAATTTCGCAGTGAAAAATGACCCTTTTTTGGCAAAGTGCCTAGCTGTAGTTTTTGAACCCTAGCTCTGCCGGCACCTAGGGAAACCTACCAAACCCACACATTTCTGAAAACTAGACACCCGGGGGATTCCAGGGAGGTATGGCTTGCGTGGATCCCCCAACGTTTCCTTACCCAGAATGCCCTGTAAACCTCAAATTTAGCTGAAAAAAACACATTTTTCACACATTTTTGTGTGGGAAAGTTGTGGCATCACCGGGCTGACACAAATTTCCTACCACCCAGCGTTCCCCCGGGTCTCCTGATAAAAACGGTGCCTCACTCGTGTGGGAGGCAGAAAGACTGTGATAATTGTGGGGTGGGGTGGGGGCATGGGCCTGCCCGTTTTGGGCAGCCCCCACCCCTATTTTTATTTTTTTTACAATTCCCTGGTGTCTAGTGGTCTTTGTGCCCCCCCCGGGGGGGCAGATTGGGGGCCAATGCCTCATCTGCCCCCAGGGGGGGCAGAAAGGCTGTAATGGTGGTGGGTGGGTGGGGGCATTGGCGTGCCCGTGTCGGGCAGCCCCATCCTAAAAAAATGAAAAGAAATCCCTGGTGTATAGTGGGCTTTCTGCCCCCCCGAAGGGGCAGATTAGGGGCCAATGCCCTATATGCCCCCCGGGGGGGCAGAGAGACTGTGATAATTTGGCATCATTTAGTCTTTTTGCCCCCCCTGGGGGGCAGATGGGGGCAGTACCCCCAATCTGCCCCCCCGGGGGGGCAAAAAGCCCACTAGACACCAGGGAATTGTAAAAAAAAAAAATAGGGGCGGGGGCTGCCCAAAACGGGCAGGCCCATGCCCCCACCCCTATTTTTTTTTTTTTACAATTCCCTGGTGTCTAGTGGGCTTTTTGCCCCCCCGGGGGGGCAGATTGGGGGTACTGCCCCCATCTGCCCCCCAGGGGGGGGCAAAAAGACTAAATGATGCCAAAAGTATTTGGGGGGAGCAAAGGCCCTTGCCCAAAGGGGCCGCTCCCCCCTCCCTGGTGTCTAGTGGGTGGATCCCTGCTTGGGGATCGCCCTCCTGTGGCGATCCCCAAGCAGGGATCCACTGGGGAGGGGTACCATTGGAAAGGGGAGATTCTCCCCTTTCCAACGATATCTCTCCCGTCTTTCTACGTGCTCAGGGGGCTGAGATAGCCCCCTGAGCACGTACAAAGTAAAACTGAAATGAGCCTCTTGGCTCATTTCAGTTTCATTTTCAGTGTAATGACGTCGGCTCGACGTGCGTGCCGATCGTCATTACACTGAGAAGCAGGGGGGTAAGGCCTCAGGAGCTGGGGAAGCTCTTCCCCAGCTCCCGAGGCTATTTTGATTAAAAGGGAATCCCTCTGGTGCCGGCACCAGAGGGATTCCCCGGGGGAATGCCTCATGACGAGCTGGACTCGTCATGGGCACAGCGCGACTGTGCTCCATGACGAGTCCAGCTCGTCATGGGCACAGAAGGGGTTAAACATTACTTCCGAAGACTGTATTTCAAACAATTTGTAACATACAGATTGCCTACTTGATATATCAGTTCTGTTACATCAGCAGAGACATCAAGCCAATTCACATTATACGGCAGGCTTAGCACTATCACACAATCCAATTGAATAGACCAAGTTCGTGATCAAATGCCTTGTTATAGTACTCGGGTTGACCTTTTGAGATTAGTCCTGCTTGTCCAGATCACTACTAGCCGCATCTTCCTCTCCATTCAGTTCCGTGGGGCTCTTTTTCGCTGCTAGGCCTTGGGGTCCGTATAGATTTTGGGTTTGCCATCCATTGTGACTTTTAACCTGGCGGGCTATAATATTGCATAGTGCATGTTGAGCTCTTGCAGTTTGCGTTTTACCGGGATAAATTGTCTCCTTACCTCCTGTACCATGGGGGTGAAGTCCAGGAATATTAATAGCGTCAAGCCTTCATATTGAAGTTTCCACAACTCCCTCGCTCGGCGCAGTGCTGCATCTCTGTCCATGTCATTTAGTAACCTCGCTATCACAGGGCGTGGAGCTGCTCCTGGTGGAGGTCTAGGAGCCAGAGAGCGATGGGCCCTTTCCACTATAAAAACTGTGGAGAAAGTGTTGCCCCCAAGTAATGACACCAGCAACTGTTCAGCAACTTTTTCCATGTTGCACGTTGTAGTGCTTTCTGGAAGGCCCGTGATACATAGGTTGTTGCGCATTGAGCGCGCTTCTAAATCTTCAGATTTATCTCGGATAGACATTAGAAGTGTTTCCATTTGTTTCTGGGTTTTATCGGTTTCAGTCTGAGCTTCTTCAGTTTCTGATATTCTGTGCTCTGCCATGTCCAGCCGTTCTGCATGTTTATCCATGCACTCCCTCATTCGGTCCATTCATTAGGACAATGAGTCTATTTTACCATCTATCGCTTGTTTGCGTTCCAGTAAGGATTTGGCACAGGTCACCCTCTATGCCATTAGGTATGGCGTCTTGCGGTGGTGAGGCAGTCTCTAGTTCCTCCTCCCTACTCCTTGTGGCTTTACACTGCTCGAACTGCAATTAAGATTGCTGCTTATCAGCTTTCCCTATATTCAATATTGTTTTTATTGTTTCTGTTGGGGATTTTTGTGAGCACATGGATGCCTCAGTGTGATCGCAAAGTTTTCTGTGGCAGTTCAGTGTACTTTACTGTTTATTCAGGCAAATAACTTAATTGGACAACCTCAGCTGCAATGCGTTACGTTGTGGTTGACTGCTGGCTGCACAGGCCATGAGAGATTGTGCTTCTGTCTTCCTGTCCACAGCAGGCCAAATGGCAGTGTCCAGTTTTTTAGCCTTTTGGCTTCAGTAGTTTCACAGTATGCTCTATAAGTGTGCCCCCAGGCATTTATTAATTAGGAATTCTATTTGTGACCCCCAGCTACAGTATCTGCGTACTCGTTAACAACTACCCCATATTGATCACTTTACTGTCAGCAGCATAGATTCTTGAGCTGCATATGTTATCCTCTGCCCCTCCAATGCTGGCCATCACAGCCGGGTCTTTGTTTTACGGTTCCGCCGGGTTATTTTTAAAATTAGGGCTGATTAACTATTTCCTGCACCCAGGCGGTCCAATGCTGCACCTCGCCTTCCCGCTTGTAGTCTGCTCGGGCTATCGCTCACTCGCCGCTTGGTTTGAGTGTGGGCCTCCGACGTAGCAACGATCCAGCTACTGCCACGCCGGTACGACGTCGCCGCCGCACCCGCTCTTTACTTGGAGAGGCTCCACAGGTGCGTGTGATTTGTCCGCTTCCTCCTCTTTACATGCCGGCTCTGCAGCACGTCGATACGGAGGGGGCCAGCACTCGCCTCGGTTTGCCTTCCAGGGGTTATGCGCGTCTAGATTGCAGGGCGCACCTCCGATGTTGGGTCCGCTTGGCGCCCAGACCACACGTGTTTCCTCGCCGCTGCACGCTAGGCCTCACTGCTCGTACCAGCCGCAGGTCACGAGTTTCAACCCTATAAGCACCTTGTTGCGACTCTCGTGTTCGGGACAACAATAGGCTCTACTTTGGCAATGGCGTAGTCTTCGGATAAATTGGATGCCTTAAGGATAGTTTAGGCGGTCATCAGAGCTCGTCTAGATGGTGGCCATCTTGTTGTCAGGCAAACTCCGCCCCCCATCTCTTTGAATGTTACCTGTTCCCCATACCCTGTGAGGTATTGAAGAACCGGAGGTTGCTGGTGGTAGCCATAGTTGGGAGTAAGAAGAATAGTAGGGTCATTATGGACTCGCTGCAATACATTTAAGAGTTGGGAGGGCTCAGAATGCCCGATATGGTGGTCTACTGTCAGGTGGCGCAGCTGCAGTTTGCTGCAAGGTGGTATGATTTGCAGAATAGCACGGATGGGAGGCTGTTAGACAGGACCCCAGTGGTGGGCACACTCACAAAGCAGCTGTATGCAGAGGGGTATAAGACAGTGGCAGATCCGCATATATTAAACATCACCCTTCGGGCATGGCAGATGTATTTGACCAGATGGGGCAAAAAACGTCTATATGCTGGTATTGTGCTTTTATGAGACATACTGACATTTCATCACAGGTACAAACTTATGGGTATGACTGCATGGAAATCGGGAGGCTGTAGAACGGGATGAGATCTCTATCAGGGCGACTGTTTTATCGCCCTGCAAAAGGCCGTTTAGCAGTTCTTCGATTTTGGACAGGGCCAATATCTTCACTAATACTCACTATGTCACACAGCTCAAAGTATAGGGGGCAGTAGCCCACATCCCCCGAGTGTCCCATACGCTGGAGTTACTGCTTTGCACAGATGGAGGCTGAGGAATCATAACTCTTATATATGCAGCCCTCAGGGCAGATATCCGAGACTCCTCTCGCAAGTCTAGGCCAAAATTGGGAATACATTGTGCCCAGGATTTCACTGATGCCTGATCGAAAGGTGCCCTGGCTCTCCTCTGAACCATCTCTAGTAATGCTTGATTTAGACTGATTCACTATACAAAGAACATATGTCACCCCAGCCATGCTACATGTAATAGGTCCCACTAGAGTGCAAGTGTGTGCTAACTGCCGCCAGTTGGAGACCACGAATTTCCATCTGATGTGGGACTGCCCCCTGGGTACATGCATACTGAATGCAGGTAGCCGATTGCTATTGGATCGAGTTCAGGTGGTCCTGATTATTAACCCACATAGCCAGTCTGATTGGTATAGAAGCCAGTAATTCAAACATAAAATGAAACATACGTTTATCCAATTCACACTGTTACTGGTACACAGGTGACTGGCGATACACTGATGTAGTCCGCAGGCACCAGTGATTGCTAGCTGGAAAGAAGATCTCAGGGGGTGGTGCATAGTAGATGAAATTAGGATGAAACTAGTTAGGTGAGATGACAAGCTGAAGGGAGACCTTGAGCTCTGGCAACTGTTGACCAAAAAACTGCAGTTTCCTCCAGATGAGCACCATCTTTAAATGGGACACGACTCACCTTCCCTTGTAGATCAATGGGAATTGAATGCACAAAGGCAATGCGGACAGTGGGCGCCCTTAAATGCCTGATCGCACTTGGCGGATTGAACATACTCTGGGTACGGACCGTGGTGTGGCCGGGCAGTTATAGTATTGCTAGCCAAGATAATCTTTCCCTGGTGCAACATTGGGGGCTTATAGGTATATATGGGTATTTACACTTTATTTCAGTGGTAATACTTTACCTTTTTAGTTAACAAATGTATATATATTATCAACTTGTGGATTTTTACAAATTTTCTTCCTTAATAATTTTTGACCCATTTGCTGAATGTGCGCAAACTTCAGCATACTCATTCCACCCATTTCATTGTGAAAGGAGTAAATGTTTTGCAGGGTTTTGTTAAGGGACGCAAAGAAAAAATGGGAGGTCCCAAAACATGCTTAAGTGCAATATATTTCACATAAACCTTTGTAGTTTCCGGTCAGTCGCATTTTGTTACAATGTGGCAGGATTACATATTATAGTGCCCCTGTGATTATTTGGTGTAGTTTAGGTAAGTAGTGTAACAAATTTATAAGTTTTAAGGTATTTAAACTTAGTAATATCTGTTCTTGCATTATTTTAGTGGAATATGGGGATATTTCGCGACTGTACCACAGTGCGTAGGATTACATGTCATTAGCTGAGTGCCTAATCATTGGCTTTAGATAAGTTAAACGTAGCGATGTGTTTTTTAGGTTCACTTTGCTTCTGTTCTGCGTTACTCCTTCCAGTGTAGGTAAGTATTAGGGGTGTTGTATTTTTGCCCTAACTATTGTCACTTTAGTAAAGTGGGAAAAGTTAGATCAAAATATATATGTTTCTATATATATATCTGCACGGTAGTACTGTGGTACTCCAAAAATATTTTGTAAGGTTAACAATTTTCTTTTTTAATTTCTATAAATTTTTATAGCAGTGTACTGTCAACTGCTTTTTTTTATTTTAAAGTAGGGCGGTCATTTTTAGTAATTAGCGTGCTACTCCGTACACATTTGTGTACATATTTAAATATGTAAACAATTGAAAATACACTGTAGCATGCTATATTTATCAAATATAGTGTCTTATAGTGTATTTGCAATTTTTTTTTCGGTACCTCAGTACTCCCAATTTAGTTTCTAAAATATATATAAACTTATAAATATTTTTCCCTACCTTTTGACACTTTTCTAAAGTGGTAATAGGTATGGGGAAATCTACCAAATACTAAAGTGGTAATAGTTATGGGAAAAATACCAAAGCTAGTACTTGCCTACTTTGTATGGCGTAATGCAGAACATGGGGAAACTCGAACTGAAAACAACATTGCTGCCTTTAACTTTTGTAAAGGCAATCATATACCTCAGGAGTACCGTGGTACAACAGCGAACACAGATATAGCTATATGAAAAACACTTAAAACGTATAAAATTCTTACCCTGCTTAACTGCACTCACCCCAAAGAATCATCTGCACACCGTAATATATATAATCCTTCCAACGTTTGTAAAAATCCAACTGATGGTTTTCGCTCTAAGCGAAATACGCATGTCTTTGTAAAATGCATCGGAGTTTATGCCCATTTTGGGACCCCTTTTCTTTCTTGGCACCCCATGACAAAACGCAAAGTTATAAAGGCATAAAAATCCCTAACTCAGGTCACCCTGACTATAACTACATATGCATATATATATTCCATCATGAGCAGAAGAAAATAAAAATGGAGTTCTGCCAAGCATCCAGGGCAAACGTTCCTCGTTTGTATGTAATAAGGGGTTGCATCATGGGTACACTCTTGAAGCAGTACCTTGTAAACTTTTGCAGTTTGTAGACTGTGATCAAGGGTTTAGTCAACCCACTTCTATATGCATATGACTTCAGTATTACTTCAGACTTAGACTGAAATAACATTCACTGCCCCAGGCCTCCAAACTCCTATTTCCGTTTAGACTTACTGAAAGGTTGTATCCTCTCGACTACTAACACATAACACTGATTTTATCCTTCTCAGCTTTTATTAGTTGCCATTTGGAAAAAGAGGTTCAGAATTGACCTATGTTGCAGTGGTAGACGATGCTGTGCATTTCATGGATAGTGGTGTAAGCAGTCACTCGGAACAGGTACAGTGCAACATGGGAAGAAACAGTGCAAGCTTCGCTCACACATAAAGAATACCTGTAGTAAGTCAGTGATTATTTGTCCATTGGGGCATTCGGACGTCGACTGCCTGCTTTTTCTCCATATCAGTCTGAGAGTCCACAGCTTTAAAAAAGCATACAGTAACTGCATATGTCTCGGTTGACTTCGTCCATGCTTTCATACGCAGTTTGTGCATTTAGAGCACTGGCAGACAGTGCTCTGTTTGAGCTGAGGCGGGCCTTCAAGGGAGTCTCATAGCTATCTGTAGTAAAGTGTCTGGAGGCAGCAACAACAGGAACAATCTGTTTATTGATGCACAGCCTAAATGAGCGTGATTCACTCCTGCCAGCCATACTCCAACTGACATGAATAGAATCATGATCCAACCAACCCCACAACTGTAAGGTTTTAGGTTCGGGTACTAAGAAAGTACTTCACAACACATCCCTTCCCTTTATATTGCAGCAATAAAAATAACAAAAAATAAAGACAGAAACAAACAAACGAACAAACAATTAAACACCTAAAGAAACAATTAACAATGATAAAGATCATATCAACCTCTGAAGCATACTATGCCACGAGGCGGTGAAAAAATAAATCAAGATAGTAGTTAGCAAAAATAGTAGCAAACCCTACACAGGAAGATACATCACCTACCCTGAACATAGTCTCCCAAATAACGAGGCTGTCTCTGACATCTCTGAATATGTGCCTCAATTTGTGATATTCTCTTTCAGCATCCATTATTTCCCTCGGGACCACTGCCATTTTCTCCTCTCTTCACCTCACCACCAGTGTTTCCTGAAAGTTCTGCATCCTCCATCAGCATGAAACTGCCAATTCCATTGTGGTTGGCACATTCGTCCTTGTTCCCAATATTTTTTTTATGTAATGCAGCCTTGCCATGATTCAATTTGCCTCCTTTTTCTATCTCCACATACTCCTCACAAATCCTCTTGAAAGGTCCCCAAAACTTTGACAAACCCATACTCACCCTTCCATGCTTACCTTTCACCAAATCTCCTACATCAGTGACTCCCTTAGTTTCCACCCTAAATTTGACTTCCTTCCCTTTACCATCATGATTTAATAACCATGCAAGTGTCAATTTTGTGCCTTGTTTCCACCCTCTCATAGTTTCATAAGGCGACACCTTAGATACTCTGTTCTCTGTAGTGCGGAGAGTCAAGATCATCTTGTTCACCATCTCTTCAACATTGCACCCACCTTGTATGGCCATCAAAATTGCCCATTATTCCAATACTTATTTCATCTCAAGGGGAGTGAGTTGGGTACCATTGTCTGTTATGACTGTCTGAAGAAAACCTTCCTCTAATGAACGCTTTTTCTAAAACAGCAATGGTACTCCTAGTAGTGACATCCCTCATGAATCTGACTACTAACAATTTGGAGTGTACATCAGCCAACACTAACTCAATTCTATGTTCTCCTCTTACACCAGACATTGGCCCCATAAAATAAATACACATTGCAGCCCAGGGCTTACCTGGATCCTCAATGTGACCACTAGCAGCCTACACACCTGTTTTAAGTCTCTTTTCCCTTTCCCTGCAATCTCAACACTTTTCCAACCACTCGGTAACGTGATCCTCCATCCCGGACCACTAGAAATGTTCCTATACTCTCCTCTTCATCAGAGTATGTGCCAGATGTCCAGAACGAGATGTCAACGTGCACTCAGTATAACGTTCATGCGGATTGTGCCAGATGTCCCTCATGCACTATCTCTATGATCATTTTTTCAAGTCCTTCAGATGGAATAAATTTATCATTGCACATGATGACATCCTGGCCACACAGCGATAATTCCTCCAGAATCTTTACAAAGGGTCTCACAGAAGCAGAGACAGCACTCTTCCTACATACACCCTCAACTATCATTAATTTCACAGTCTCTAAGACCATGTCAACTTCCATACAGTGACTCTATTCTCTAGAGGTAAAAGCACTGCAACCACTCTCCTCTGCCAACCATGCCACTGCTCCTTTTTCTTTGGGTAATAAAACTTGCTAATCAACCTCAGCCTGGGCCAATGACAGATGTGAAAGACTGTCAGCCTGAGCATTACGCCAACCAGGAATTTATTCCATCTTGTATCTATATTCTTGTAACCTGGATGCCAATCTGGTCAGTCTTGTGGACCCCTTTCTGGCTCCTCCTGGAGCTAGTACTTTGATCAAAGGTTTGTGGTCAGTACAGAGACAAAAACTCAACCCCCAGAGATACGCCTGAAGTATTCAGCACTCCAGGCCTCAGCCAATGCCTAGCGCTCTATGACTGAATAGTTGTGTTCACCGCTAGTCAAGGAGCACGAGGAAAACTCCAAAGTCTTCTCTATACTACCATGCAATTGGGGGAAAACAGCCCCGACACTACAAGCACTTTCATATACCGTCAAAACAGGAATCAACTGGGTATCAAGCAGGACTAAGATACCCGCCTCACACACTTCTTTTCTAATTCCATCTAACACTCCAGGCTTTTCTTTGCCCCCACACAAACGCACACCCTTTCCTCAATAGATATCTAAATTCTCAGTTTTTTCAGCAAATCTTTGAACAAAGAGAGGTATATTTGAGGAGACCCATAAAAGACTGGAAGTTGTCCTTGTCCTGGGGTATGACAGATGATTCTCGTGGTTTTCAGTAAATCCTCCTTGGGCCTAACCCCCTCACACAAAATAGTGGGACCCAACTATTGTATCTCTTCCACTAGAAATCTACATGTATCTTTTCTCAAGGTGAGCCCTGCATCACGTAACCTGTTCAACACAGATTTCAAAGCACACTTGTGATCTTGCATTGTCACCGAATACTAGTACGTCATCCTGGAAGTAGATTACATTTTTGTAATCTTTTGAACTCCTTAGCCATCATTCGTTGGAATATAATGTGACTTACGATAGCCCGAAGGGCATTCTTGTGAAATGAAAAGTCCCTTCCATCGTCACAAATGCCATTAAACCTTTCGATTCTTCATGTAGATGGATCTGGTGGTAAGCCCTCTTTAAATCCAATATAGAGAAGAACTTCCCACTCTTAATTAAGCAACAAAATCATGTAATTGATGTCAGGTAGAGGAAAAGTACCTGTGATGATATTCTGGTTGAGACTCCTTAAATCTACATAGAATATCAAACCACAATTAGTTTTTCTTTCATTATTACAACTGGAGAAATCCAACTTGAAGCCTCGACAGGCTTAATAATACCCTCCCATATCATTTCTTCCAGCATTCTCTTTACTTCACTCCTAACCACCACATGCACCATTCTTAATGGGTTCCACTAGAAAACTCCCTTCTTTTACAATGATTTTGTGGACCTATCCCTTAAGTTGGCCTTATTTGTCCCTAAATATTTCACTCACTTCCCCCAATAATTCACAAATACCAACCTAACAGGGAGCATGAGGATTGATTGATCATAATGTGTGGATCACATTGGTTCACCCAACCCTGGATTGGTGGCCCATCTTCCGCAACATACACCTAGCCTTAAATCTCTCTCAATAAACATTTAATTGATGCCTGGAAATATCCCGATATGTCAATTCTTTCTCCCTGATATGCTCTGGGATCAATGTTTTTGGCTGTCAGTTCAGTCAGTGGCCATTCCTTTTCAAACATGCTTTTTGGGATGATGGCTGCCGAATCAACCATCAACTCAACCTCCCTGCTGTTGACCCCAGAGTTCGCCTTAGGTCTTATTTTCCATCCATCGTCATTTCCTTCCTAATACGTGCTTAGCACCCGGTCTTCTGGTCTGTCTTCTCTCAATTCTTCCATGACCACTACTCGCGACTTGCCACTCTCCTTGCACATGCGGGCAAAATGTCGCTTACGAAGTCCCCATTTCCTGCATTCCTTATTGATTGCATACCACGTTTTGTACTCTCCACAATTAAAAAGATTGCCACATTGATGACAAGTCCTTGAATTCTTTGAATTGTTGCTGACTCCTTTCTGAAACTTATTGTTATACTTGTTGTTGTAAACCATCCCTGCTATACTCTTGTAGTGATTTCCCTTTTGGGCCCACTTTGGTTCTGCCTTAGTTTCATGTATTAGCTGTTTTAGCCTGTCACTGTTTTGTACAGCACACATTATACATTTGTTTTTGTGACATTAAGTTATTTTAGAAACACGCTGTACATATTTTTTGTTATTCAGTGACTCTTGGGATTTAGTTTGACAATTGCGTACAAGGTAGAACGACAAGGTGTACTGTTTTCTTGTGCATGGTCAGCAACATTTCTAACGTTTTAGACATAACATGATAGTGCAGCTGCAGTTTTCTAACACAGTAGTTTTTATCATATGAACCGTGTCTCGCCCCCTTGGAGGCCAGAGAGGAGAATTCCGGCAGAGAGACCAGTCCTGGAATGGAGACAGCAGCCTTGCATAAACTGAGTTTAAGCCTATGATGCGGAGCACCTAACTACACACACCAGGTATGGGGGTCTGTTGCTAATCCCAGCTTTCACTAATATATCCTTATGTTCACATAGTGATGGTAGACTTAGAGAGCTATATTATTTGCCATGGTTGGATTGTTCATTGTGTTCAGCCTGCTAGTAATTCTGATTACGTTGGTCAGTTGTATTTGTTTACTTATCGCAGCACACCTGCTTCAAAATAGACTACAATAGCTTCAATAATTATATTGAAAACTACCTTTGTGTGTTTCTTTTGTTTTCTATGGACATGCATTAATGAGAAACGAAAGGTGACGATCTGTTCCCATGGTTCCCTTGGGGACTAAAGACTCATGTTCTAGGTTTGCCGAAATCACCTGCTACTCTGGAAAGATTAAAAGTTCAGGTGAAGCACTGTGAGCTAGTTGGAATCAGGCCTACAGGTACTGAAGTGGTAGAGACGCTCAGTCCCTACATTCTAATGTCCTTTTATCCCAAGACAGTTCTGCTTCCAGCAGAATCCCTGCAACACTCTCTTGGGAATCTTCCTTCCTGGCCACTGCAGATACCTGATCACCTCCACTTGCCAAGTTTTTTTTATCCCATCTCCTTCATACACAATTCAGACTCCTCCACAACCTTGGCTATACTGAGTGCATCTTTCAACTAAGGTTTCTTTCCTGTCCATAACCTTTCCTGCATTTTTTGCTCCTACACTGAACTATCAGTTGATCCCAAATGAGTTCTTCTGTCATCTGGCCTGAGTTACACTTGACTGCAAGTTC
Organism: Triturus cristatus; assembly: GCF_964204655.1. NCBI lineage: Eukaryota > Metazoa > Chordata > Amphibia > Caudata > Salamandridae > Triturus > Triturus cristatus. The sequence goes on along the minus strand of NC_140581.1, from coordinate 469,458,770 downwards.
ACGTAAACTGGATACAAAGTCATCAATAGACTCCCCCAACTTTTGTGGACGTGTGTAGAATTTGTACCTGGATAAAACAATATTCTCCTCTTTTCCAAATCTGTGTTCCAAATGCAATTGAGCTTCCTTGTACACTTCACGTATGGGTTGATCATTAATGTCCCGTATCTCTGGAAGAAACTTGAATATATGAAAGCCTTCTTTTCCCAAGATACTTAATTAAAAGAGCTGGCTTGCGCTCTAGTCTAAAGTCTTGCCCGTCTAGCGCTAATAAATAATTTCAAACAAATCTACCCAGTCCTTCCCATGGATAGAAGGTGTACCTTGATGAGGTAAGAAGGGAGGGGTGCTGCTATTGCTAAGGACTCCAGTCAGTTGTGTAGAGAGAGCTTTTAAAGTTATTTTATTTCTTCCTGTTAAAAAAGCAAATGAAAAGTAGAAAGGTGCTTACCTGTAACAAGTTACATGATGTGTTGATTCAGCACCGACTCTTAACCCTTGAGAGGGCTTTGCAACAGAGACTGATTGGCACTGATGGCAGCGTTAACACCGGTACCATGTAATCAATCCAGGTAATGTCTTCTATTCGGAACTTGTGAAGGAGAACAAGGCTGTCACAGTAACTGGGAGGCCACAAGCACAGGGCGCAATGCAGGTTCTTCAATGTAGGTGCAGCGCAGAAGTGCTCGAGCTGGAAGTGACGCAGACATCTCACGCAGCAGGATTTCTACAGGCTGTAGCAGATGCCAGAGTAGCAGGGGGAAAATTAATAAAATATACTTTGTCAGAATCCAGGCTGTTGCGAAGAATCAGAGTCAGATTTCCTCACAAATTGTCAGATACGATAACGATCGTATAAGATAACAATCTTGGTATCTGTGGGTCCTTCAGATCAGAATTGTGGGTTCTTCAGGGTAGAATGGGTTCGTCGATCACCTCTCAGGATTTGAGGCTGGCTGGTCATCACCAAAAACGTAGTAACGGGTCTGAAGACCGCAACCACAGTAACAATCTGTTTATTGATGTACAGCCTGAATGAGCATGACTCCCTCCTGCCAGCCATACACCAACTGACATAATTATAGTCCCTCTCCAACCAACCCTCCTGACAAGAACCCACAACAGTAAGGTTATAGGTACAGACACAAAGAACATACTTCACAGCACTATTTATTGGAGAGCTGCCTCTTAGTGCTGTGCCCAAAGGCAAGGCATTGTCTCCCATGCAGTGTCACGTTGGAAGGCCTCATGGGGCCCTGCACTTTCAATCACACTGCATGTGTGACTCCGGGCCACACAAAGGCAGCAATGTTTTTGACCTATACAGAGCTGTGCCTAGAGTGGGTGTTAGACCTGGCATTTTTTGCAGGTTTGTCCCCAAACCTTTTGCCACCTATTTTTCTGACCCTGTTTTCGTTGGCTATAGGACTCTGGGCACTTAACCACTGCTGATCAGTGCTAAAGTGCATATGCTGAGTGTGCAAAATGTGAATATGATGGGTTATTCATGATTGGCATATTTGATTTACTGGTAAGTCCCTAGTAAAGTGCACAGTGTGTGCTAGGGACTGTAATTCAAATGCTACTTGTGGGCTTGCAGCACTGGTTGTGCCACCCACATGTGTAGCCATATAAATGTGTCTCAGACCTTCCACTGTAGTGTCTGCGCCTGCGGGTTTAAACTGCCATGTTGACTTGGGAAGTGCACCCACTTGCCTGTCCCTAACCTTTCCTTTTCTTACATGTAAGGCACCCTTCAGGTAGGCCAAGAGCTTGGTGCAGTGTATGTGAAAGGTAGGACATGTACTGGTGTGTGACATGTCCTGATAGTGAAATACTGTGTATTAAGTGTTTCACTGTTGAAAGGCTTTCTGTCCCATAGGCTATTATTGGAGCAGCACTGTAACATTTTACATGTGTAACTTCCAATTAGGACAAGATAGAGAAATAGAGTTTAGGCTCTCTGAACTCAGAATTTAATAACATATTTTGGTAAAGGTGGTTTTTAATTTGTGTGTTTAAATATTCCACTTTTAGAAAGTAGGCATTTCTTACTTGACTATTCTGTGTGCCTCTGACTGTTTGTGTATTCAGTGTCTGGGTTTGGAATGACAAGAGCTGGGGATGTGCATTCACTCTAGACAGTCACACAGGTGGTTGAGGTGTGTCCTTCCTTGCTCGGATGACTCATTGCTGGGCTGAATAGACCTGGTCTGCATTTAGAGTGGTGGGAGGAGTTTCGCTAGCACCTGAATAGTCTGTGTCTCCTTTGCACAATGCTGTCTCCACCCCTGTGGTCATTCTGTACCAGGGAAGATAGAAATGTTTTACTGACCTCAGAGACTCTGAAGAAAAGAGAACAATGAAAAAATGGGGTATAAGTATGATACATTACACCCTAGGACTTTAGATTACTTCAAGAAACAAGAGGGCCCTGCCAAGAAGAAGAGCGGAAGAACTGTGTGAGGAGCGCTACCTTTTCTGAGTGAGGGGTGGGTTGGCCTGCAGTTGCTGCTTCTGTCTCTGGTGCAGGAAAAGGACTGACTCTTTTTGCCCTGTTGTGGTATCTTGCTTGTGGAGAATCTCCAGGGGTTTGTGTGTGATTACCTCCTGTTGGAAGTCTCAGGGAAATCAAAGACTTCAAGAAAAAGAGCCTTGCTGGAGAAGCTGTGTGAAGAGCGCTGCCCCTGACTTGTATGGCGGTGGGACGGCCTGCAGCTACTGCTCCTGTCTGGAGCAGGAGATAGGACCGGACTGTCCTTTAGCAATTTGGCCAAATGTTGCTCGGTGGGTGCTGGGTTCACCTTGGTATACAAGGAAAGTGCACGTGCAGTGCTTTGGTTCTCTTCTTTTTGGGAAAAGAAAAGGAAACTAGCAGGAGGCGCGTGATGAGTGCTTTTACCTTCTGTTGCCCAAGGCGTGGACTCATTCTGCGAAGGACCGCACTATGAAATCTCTCTTCAGTGCGGCCACCTCCCTTTGCAAAGGGAATAGCAATGCATGCTGCCTGAGGAATGGAAGAACAGTTGCCATAGCAACTGTGCGATGCTGACCAACCACAGGGCACAGAGCGGAGGAGCTCCGTTGTCATGCTGATGTGGGTGGGGCCGGTGAGAAAGGCTGCACTTGCCCTTCCGGTAGAGGAGAAGAAGATGTCGCCACTCGAGCAGGAGAGGGGAGAACCCGGTGAGGTCTCCCAGTGACATTTGCGACATGGGCCCCTCCTTCCCTGGGAGCCTGCGGTAGGGAGGGAAGCGTGATCCTCCAACAAGCCCCAGGTTGTCGGTGTCTGGCCCGCAGGGGGATAGCCTGGCCGCCTGCTGCTTGTGAGAGAGGGGGTCTCCGTGCCGAATGTGGGCAGTGCGGATGCCTTCCCGTCCTTTTGTTTGATTGGGCATCCTGGGGGGCTAGGCTGCTTGGTCATCGGGACGGGTGAAACCTCGACGGAGGCCCCGATTCCCTGAGATTACCTGTGCAGGAAGCGCCAGTGCACTGTGGTCCTTGTGGTGAGAGCAGAAGGGGGCATTTCGTTTAGATGACCGCATCACGGTATCCCGTGGAATAAGCACTCAGGTGCTCTGGGCCTTACACTTAGTGATTAGGTCACCGTATAACCCATAATACGTGTGTAGATGCACTGCAACTTATATTCCTATGGGGATATTTTGTGATCCATGGGGTTATTATGACGTGATGATTCGCTGGAGTTGCAGCCTAACCTGCTACATTTTTGTTTCATGCCCTGATGTTTTCATGATCTAGGCAGCTTCTAGTAGTTGCTTCATTGCACTAAACGTGGTATTACGACAATTGCCAATTGCCTTATTTCAAGACCTTGTGCTTGGTCCACAAAATTCCCAACCATCAAGCGCCTCACATACTATCTGATCTTCTCTTGCCGTATACATTGCGCCACACGCTACGCTCAGCGGATCTGCATTTAGCATGTGTTGCCTGAGTCAAGAGAGCAAGAGCTGGGGGTCACTCTTTCAGGGTGCTGGCGTCAGCACTCTGGGACTCACTACCTGTGACTATCAGGAGTATGCAGAATCATCTGGCCTTTAGAAAGGTCATAAAAACCTGGCTTTTCCTGGTCTAGTCCCTGCCTCACGTTTTCTCCACCCTGCAATGTTATGTCTGGGACGCCCCGTAACTGGGACAGCCATGTGCTCTATAAATCTTGTAACATAATATAACAAAATGATTTATGACCTATGTATTGTCATGACAAATACCTTATGGAAAAGTGATTTATGACCTATATATTGTTAATGCAATTGCCTAATGGCAAAATGATTTGTGTGATTGTGGTCTGTGTGTTTTATGTATAACACAGGTGATATTTGTTTTATAGCCTTGTGGGGAGTCTTTTGTGATGTGCCTAGGGTGTGTGTGTGTGTCTGTCTGTCTGTCTTTGCATTGCACAGACGCTTTACACATTGCCTCTGGGATAAGCCTGACTGCTCTGCCAAGCTACCAAAGGGGTGAGCAGGGGTTATCCTGGGTGTGTAACTCCCTTACTTTGACTAGAGTGGTGGGTTCTGCCTGGCTTAGGTGCATACCCTAGCCAACCAGAATCCCAATTTCTAACCGTGGTCTATGCAGTTATTGGTGTAAGGAGACAAAAAGTACCTAAAACAAATGGGGGAAAAAACGTGTGCACCTGTGGAAGAGAGAGAGAGAAAGGGGTGGAGAGAGAAGGATAAAGTAACAAAGAAAGAAAATGGGAGAGAGAAGGGGGGGGGCAAGCAAGAGAGAAAAGAGAGAATTGGCTGAAAATGTGTGTGTGCATGACTGTATGGTGTTCTCCCTCAAAGAAGACTTCCTGAGAAGATTACAAACACCAACCAGCATTGGCATAGCCAATTTGTCTCGCCTTTGGGACCTTATAAGTGTTTAGCCATGCAACAGTTGATGTTGTTGCACCAAGGATATTGTGCTGCATAACTAAATACTTATAAGGTCCCAAAAGCGAGACCTATTGGCTATGCAAGATTTACGCTCTCTTTTTCTGTAAACATCAGGTTAGGATGTGGGGGCCTTGCAGCCCCATATAGCCAGTTATTCAAGAAAGAGTAGGATGGAGCAGCAAAACGACCTCTGTGACGTATACAGAAAAATACCGTCAGACATCCTACATGTTTAGCCATGTATAGAGGGACCACCGAATACTGTGAAACAACTTAAGAGCTCGGGCTAGCTTTGGGCAGGGAGGAGCCTGATCCTTCTGCAGGTTATCATCCTAACAAGAACATACTGATCCCTGTGTACTCGGGCACTATATAGCACATAGAGGCCATGCGTCATGAGAGTACGAACATTACGTGCTCGAGGATAGGAACTTGCAATATTTGAACGCTTTGGTTGTGCCACCAAATATAAGTAATCTTCCTTCCATCTTTACCACATTTGATGAGAGGGGACCCAATCAAACCTACAGAGACTCAGAACTGAATATCCCAGCTGGTGATTTCGAAGTGGAACAAACAGCAACAGATAGCGGAGAGCGAGTGTTCTGCCAAGGCACAGGAGGGGCACCACCGAAGGAAAAACAGCCGTAACAACAGTGCCCTCGTGAGAGGCGGGGAGAACCACAGCCAGCCCCTGAAGTTATGTCTACAGATGTAAGGAACGACGTAAGACAGCCAGCAACACAGGGCAGTGTTTGAGACTGAAAGAGCGTTCCACCCAACAGATTTGGACCGGTTCCATGTACATCATTCCTGCGGTGTGTACAGCAGTGAAATCAGAATTTATTCTGAGGAGCAAAGTAGGTAATTGGACAATGGAACATTATTACCAGACGGAGCGAGTTGGACACAGATGTGGACTTGGCCAGTGTAAATGCTTCCATAACTGGAAAAGGTCTAGGCACACAAACTGGGAGCATGAGCCTTATGTTGAATGTATCATTTATTTTAAACAAGGACGTAGGAAAATGTACACACTGTAATTGATTTGAAAGCCTTCATCCAATCATAGCAGCACCAGAAGCGGCACCTCGTTACGAGAATGCTAGTGATGTGGTAGCCCTGCGTTGTGATGTCACGAAGACTAGGGCACGTGAAGACAAGGAAAGCCACATGGGGCAGACCACTACTGCAGCGGTGAGGAGGAGCCGTTGTTGAGTCAATATGTTCGGAAACACGGAGTCATATTTTCAGGCGCACAATTGGATCAGTTTTAGGGACGTAATGGTTATTCCTGTCAAGATATTCTCCATATCTTACACTGCTACCCCTTGGCCTGAAAATATATGGTATCACCCGTGGTGTAGTGATGTCATGGTGACATGATGTAAGCGCCCCACGAGTCGTACGCGCACACTCGCTGCTGCGTCCCGCGAGTGGTGCGCACACGATTGAAACAAGCAGCAGCTGTTTAAAAGCACACTTGTGCTTGTAGCACCATCCGCCTTGCGGGAGTGAGCAACAGCCAATTAGCATGCGCACCTCTGCTCGCTCCCGCAAGGTGGATGCCGCCACAAGCATAAGTGTTTGCTTGAAAATGAGCAGAGCGACGGCTAAAGGCCCTCCTACGAGACCTAAAAAGGAAAAACGCAAGCCAGAGTAGTGACGCTCTACCACTGGACCACCAGGGATGAGGCACAGGTAGGAGCCTGCGGGTGGAGAAGAGCCTCGAACTCCTGACCTCTCGGTCAGCAACAGTGCACGGGGACAGTAGCAGCTACCAGACGGAGCTGCGGTGTGAAAGAGCAAGTCCTATACAGGATAGTGGGCTTTTTTGGGAACTACATAATAATCAAGGGATTCCATAATAGTTGTGTGCTTCTGAAAGGTTGGTAGTGTAGCGAATGAACATAACCAATCCTTACTTGACTGTGTGATCTTGTGGGAGCGAGATGTGAATGCCAGAAGGTGGTTTCCTATGCCACCAAGCCCTGCAACCAACTGAGAAATAAATGTAACTCCAAGACAGAACAGGACCCAGGGGAAAGGGAAGATGGAGAAAACAACAAAAAGATGGGGTCTGTGACGTCCCTTCAAGCTGACCGCCCCAATTCTGGCTAATGCAGAACCCCTCAGTGTTCAAGTATCGTCGTGCTTCTATAAGAATACAATATGTTTTCTTTTGTATCTTCCCTTCTAAAATATAGCGTAATCATGCAATATGACATAAATTGGCATGTGTATATTCTCCACTAATACCTCCTGTAGGAAGGTGGAGTATTATGTAGTGATGCTGGTTAGGCTTTACCATGCAATACTCTCACAATACCCCAAAGAATGCGCTTGGATTCACAATAATATATCCTTAGCTCAGTCCTCGTAGACTGGCAAAAAGCAGTCCAGCTTCACTAGAGGAACATAGCGTTAAGCTTTTCTGACTACCAACACGGACGATAAGTAATTAGCACAGCGCGAAAGAAATCCAACACCAATTTATAAAAATAAAGCAGATGTATATGTCAATTTAGACACCAAAATGAAGTAAAGCAGATAAGTATAACCTCAATTATGGTTTTTAGAACCAATAATAAACCATTGCAAATCAATACAACAAGAATTTAGCATTGCGGTCAATTGGAAAAAGCACTAATGCCAATCGGTCACTTGCAGGTCGAGTTGAGTGAAACCCTAGGCTTATGGCTCTACCACTGGGTGCATGAGCTCCTACGGGTTTTCAAAGTACACCTGAGGGTCTCTGATTCAGTCACCTGGCAGGTACTGACAAGTAACTATTACTCCCCTCACATCATCAGTCTCTCAGAGGCACCAGTTGCACAGCTCCATGGGTCCTAATCAGGGCTTTAAGTGGAATGAAAAAACTGGGAGGAGGGAGGGTGGGGGTTAAAGGGGAGTGGCCAACGTAATTAAAGGTGTGGCTTAAAAACACGCAAGCTAACGTGTGCTTTGCATAGGGTGCCGCCCAACTGGTATTTATCTGCTTCTGTCATTACATCCAGATAAATAATACAACAAGTCACATTACACCTACAAGTCTGGGCTATTGGCCTTGCTAAAGGTTGTTAGTTGCGGAAGATAAAAAGGCAACAACTATGGCTTTGTTGTATAGAATATTGAAAATGCTTCAGTTTTTAAATGATGAGACTGTGAAAGAAGTATAACGAGTCTCTTTGAAGTTGCATCAAAGGCAGTGAAGGGTGGCGCTGCTGCCGAGTTACGATTTTTTTTCAGCAAGGGTGAAGGCAAAAATGGAGAGCCCGATAGAGACCCGACTCAGCACCTGTTTTCAGGACCAGCAGGATCCGGCCCACTTAAAGCCCTGGTCCTAATGCAAGCAAATGTATTTGGGCCCCTATCCCCATGGTTCTGTAGTAAAAGAATGAATCTAATTGGGGTAAAGTGGGCCACCCGCTATACACCTAAAAGGTACTCCCATGAAAACATTTAGCCTATGGGCCAGTCTGATCCTGTTGGTAAAATTATTACAGAGATCTGCGGTGGTATAATGTCAGGTGTTCAGCCAGTCCTGGCTTTTAGCTAACTGCACCTTAAATATTGAGATGTTTGAGACCAGACTTAAAAAAATAAAAACAAACCTGCAAGTCACAGCATGCAAAAAACGTGGTGCTGTCTATAAAATACATGATCGAGTGAAGGTGTCGGTCCTTAGAAGCGGCAACGAAGGCAGCCGCACCTCTTACCTTGCAGCTTTTCTTTCTTAGGTGTGAACACAGAAAAGCACGGGCTAGATTGCAGACATGTGACCTTAAGTATCAGCTGAATCCATAGGGTGACTCTACGGTGGGACCATGTCACTGGGACAAGACTTTTCCAAGACTACAACTCCCAGAATGCACTGATTTTTTCCCCCCAATCAAAACCCAGAAATAGAAAATGTACGTACCTGAGACAGGTGTCCCGATGCTATGGTCCACCTATAAATACATGTAGCACACTTTAAATTTAGACGAGCAATAAAATATGAAGGCATGTTTGTATTTTCGAATGTGGTTCTTATACCTCCAAATACGTTTTTTCCCCTTTTCTATGTGCATTCTACCACATGTAGAGTAACATGTATGTCGACAGCTTTCGTGTAGCAAGCACCATGTTATGCGTGACAGCTGGCCGACCAGGCTTCGTCTCTAATGGCAACATTGAAAGCTGTTTGTTCTAAACAAAACTACAAATCCCTGAATGCAAAGTGTTATTGACTGTTATACCTGATGTTGTTACATGACATAGGTCCTTGTATAAATGAAGTTTTTTTTCTCCCAAAAGTTATAATTTGCCGCTGGAAGGGAGCTTGTGTGCCCAGTAGCATGCACAGGGTCATGCTGACAACTCTGGGTTCAGTTGTAGCTGGCCAGCAGTCATCCAGCCGGCTTCCATGTGTCTGCAGCTGGCCCCTCCCACCATATGTGAGTACATTCTCTGACTCGCAGAATCGTGGGGACAAGAGACCGGGCCCTGGAAGTGAAGGCACAGACGACACAGGAATGATACTGCACAGACAGGTAAAACACTGCCCATGGCACCCCGAGGGCAGCCTTGTGGCGCCAGGCAGCATGCAGCCGAGAAGGAGGGGTGAGCCAGCCTGGATTGTTTACCATCCGCAAGAGCGTGTCTGCGAGCTTCAGAAAACAAGATAACACTTTCAAATTCTATTTTGGGGTATATTATGGGGTAAATAGTCTCAGATAATGGTGTGAAGAGTGAGAAATGGGCATGAAAGTTAGGGGGAGCAACTGTTTGTTTAGGAGTTCGTTTAGCACCAGCATGGAACTTTAAGGACACGTCGTAGCACCTTGGTGTACTGCAGAAGTGCACGTCAACGGAATAAAGAAACAAGGCGCCTGCTGTGGTGCTATACTAGTAATTGATGCCTATGTATGGAAAACTGGTTGCAGCACATGCAAACATTTCTGAGTGTGTAAGTAAGACACCTTACTTAAGGTGCAAACGTTCGGACCGCTGTTAAAAAACAAAATGCCCATCGAGCAAGGAGCCGGGATTGCTTCGGGCATGCAGATTGCCTTCCAAACAAGCTCCAGCGAAGCCACAAGCAGCCTAAACAAGCCCGCGCGCCTTGTGCAAGTAGGGGGGGGGGGGGGGAGTGCGGCCAAGAGCAGGCAGTGTTTCCCTTGCGGGAGCAAGCGCGATAATTGCTAACACATAGCGCCGCTCACTCCTGCAAGGGAATCGCCAAACGTGCACGCGTTGCCATTCAAAGAAATGCAACGCGTGAACTTTTTTCCTGCAAAACCGGAACGATTTCTAAAGGTCTTTTTTCACTGCAGCGCATGCGCGCTGCGTAGGTGAGACCTAAAAACTTACCAACCAGCCACCAGTCGCCAAGACTCTCCAACTACCTACGGAAATCTGATAAAGAGTTGCCAACACCATTTGTAGTGAAAAATGAATCCCTTTTTAAGCAGTCTCTGCGACAAGTGCTCTATACTGCCTCAGCATGGATCATGAAGAGACACATTTTAGGGGCTAATTACGATGTTGGTCGGAAAGGCTCCGAAAGGCATTTGGTTTTTTCTAACCGGTGTAGGAACCCATGTTTCTGACCGACTCCTTTACAACCATCCGATTACGATACAGGGTACCCTCTCGGTCTTTCGGACTCGGTTCCGACCAGCATATGGAGAGTCCGAGTCCGAGTCGGCCGGAGCCGAATCGTACAGCTCTACGCACCGCGTTTCTGATCGAGCGATGACAATGTCGGATTCGTACAGCCTTTCCAAATCGGTTTGACCAACACGGATTGGCTGTTGGAACCTGACTTTGGGGGCCTTTCAGCAGGTCCCCCTTCACCCGGAGGCCTTTGGCTGGGGCCCGTGAGGGTACCCTTGGGTCCCCTTTTTACAACCATGCATGGTGTGGCAGGCACCATGAGGTGCCCACCACAAAGTGCAAGGTTTTCCGCAACCACCCAGTTTTTCAATGTGAGCCTGTGTTGTCTGTCGGAACACAGTCTCCCATTGAAGTCAATAGGAGTCCGACCGAACGGTGTTCGAAATCATCATAATCGGTCGGTCGGACTCCCCAAACCAGAGTCTGTAGGAAACTATTCTGATAAGGAGTCGGTTAGAATGCTTTCTGACCGACATCATAATGAGGGCCTTAATGTTTCTATCAGGTCATGAAATTTACATGAGAACACCACCACCATCACCTACCTATGAGGCATACAGACTTCATAGCAGATTAAGAAAGTTACCACTACATTCTCTGACCATGCAAGGTAGTATGAGGCCTGCTTCCACAAAGCTCCACCCTTTCTTGCGCTGCTGGCATAGAGGAAACTAAGGAGTGTGTCATTAGCAAAAGTCCAGTACACACAGTGATCTAGGTTCTGAATCAGATTGTTTTTGGTTTTTTTTCTATTTTTTCATGGATGGCTATTATTATTATTTTTATATTTTTTTTATAATTATTTTTATTTGCATTTCCAACACAAAACATAATAAGCATGTCACATTGAATCGTCCACCACCTTCTACCCCACCACCACCCGCCGCCAATGCATTGATATAGAAGAACCCACCATCCATATAGGAAATTAGCTGCATCCAAGTCCCTCCCATATACAATAAGGCTGCCAGAATAACCCTCTCTACCCCCTCAGAGCCCCCCATCCAGACCATAATAACGTCGCCATTTCCCCCACTCTCTGGAAAATTTCTTCGGGCAGCCCCTTGCTTTGTAAGTAACTCTTTCAGCCGCCATATATATGTCCATCCCCCTCCTCCATTCGTCAAGCTTCAGGGGGTTCGGGGCTCCCCATTCCAATGCCACATCCCTCTTGGCCACCACTAATGCTAATGTCAGGAAGATGAGATGGGGTCGAGTCAGATCTATATCGTTCGTTATCCCCAGTAAAACTAATTTGGGCTCCAGGGGTAGGGACACTTCAAGTATTTCCCCGAGTTCTCTCATTATCCTGGCCCAGTAACTTTGGAGGACCCCACACTCCCAGATGGTGTGGTAAAAGTTGCCCTCGGCATGTCCACACCGCAAACAGCTAGGGCCGGTGGCCCGCCCCATCCGGTGTAGGCGGAGTCGATCATAGTAGACTCTGTGGAGGATCTTGGAATGGATGAGTCGGAGTCGAGATTTTATTGCCACTTCCCTAGGGTGCATCAGAGCAGTTTCCCAATCAAGCGTGTCCATCTCCCTTAGATTCGATTCCCACACACTCTTCAGTTTCACCAGTCCGTCCGGCATGTTGTTAAGTAAGGTTTTATAAGTCAAGAAAACTAGCTTGGCCTGAACCTGGTCCTGTAGTAGGCGGCCCTCCAGTGGAGCATATTCCGGCAAGGGGTCCGACAGCGCCTCTTCTGCCTGCCAAGCGTGGCGTATTTGCGCATACTTTAGGAACTGAGAGAAGTGCAAGCCGTACTCTGCCCTTAATTCCTGGAAGGACTTCAAGGCTCCCCGGCGCTGGAGGTCACCCAACACGGACATGCCAATATCGTCCCACCGCCGGAAGCCTTTCAGCTTATGTAATTCCCGTAACCATGCACATTTCCAGATTGGGGTTTGTCTCGACGGTTTGTGCCGCCATCCAATTCGTCTTGTCGCCCTGTCCCAGAGCTCTACAGTCACCCTTGTTGCCGATAATAGTGCTGCCTTCCCCTTCCCTCCATATATATAGTGCAGGCATGTACGACGGTCTAATTCTGAATCAGATTGTTGAAAGGCGGTGCCTTAAAATTGAAGTGAGGTACCATGTGGTGATTTACTTTTATGCCTGTCAGGCACCTACAAACATAATCAATCTGCTGAACACTGGGGATGTCAGGAATAGGAATGCATGTCTGTCCAGTCCCATGAGAACAGCACCAGATGCATTCACGTCACCTTAGCAGCTGGTCCAGGATCACTGCAAACTCTGGTCGTGACTACCTTGTGTGCCGTATCTCCGGGCTTATGGAGCTATGGTGCAATACTATATTTATAGTATATGTAAAAACAAATTGTTACCTTATTTCTCCTCCTACCTCCATCTCACACTTTGCAGTAATTACATGTTGAATGTACCTACCATTAACGACTTAACTCTTACTGCAATAAACAAGAAATTAAGAACAAATAATGTACCAAATAAAGACTGTCTGAGCGAGAGGGAGAGCTCCACGTTTAATGCATTCAATTCAGACATGTACGTTTAAGGCACTTAGCAGTCTCTAGAGAAAAGCTTGACTGTGTTTCTCTTCCAAACAGACAGAGGTCAACATGCCTCTGTCACCATTCATCAGTGCACTCAATAGGAGGTCAACTGGGCTTGTGGATTATTAGGTCCTGAGCACCATCTTCTCAATTACTCTCTTTGACCTTTTCTCCCATCTGCTGATTTGTTTGAGCTGCTGTAGGATTGTACAGCTGCCTCTAACAAATACGATCTTCTGTGAAGCAGACCTGTAAATAGTAAATTAGGTGCAAAAAGTAGATAAGGGACAGGAAAGCGCGGAGGTAGTGTGCTGCTGGCTTCTGGCTTTGGCATATCGCTAGGCATTTTTGGCCACCCATGGCACATTTGGTGGTAATTCCTGGCATTTAGGGGCAACCCATGGTAGGATGGTGCACACCCTTCAGGCAAAATGCTGGCCCTGGCACCTTAATGGTTATTTTTGGCCAATTGCACCATCCCTGGCATTATTGTTTCCAGTACCACCATTTGTATTCAGATGTCTTAATAGTGGTTATTGTGATTTTGTAGGGGTCAGCCATGGCATGAGAGGGTGATACCTGGGCATGTAAGGCACAGTTTATCCATGTGTGACAATAGTATATGTGAGCAATCAATGAAAGTTGATGTTTGGGCACAGATCAAGGACTCATTAAAATGAAAAGGTGGTATTTTAGGACAATATGTTTTTTGAAAATGATACTTTTTTGTTTGTGGAAATCTAAAGACGATTTCATAGCAGAAACTGTATTTAATAAAATGACAGGTTCATGTTTAAGGACTAACGTTTTGTATTTCCCAACATATGTATCTCTAAAGCAGAAAGTTGAATAATAGTGATTACTGCTGTAGGGAAATGCAATTTACAACGTTAGGGTCTCTGCTGCCTGTGTGAGAGCATGAATGTATGAGCCTATAAAATACATTCAGGTCTGCTGCTGTATGTACATCCTGAGAATATGTGATACGTCTTTATACCCTGCCCATTTACAAGGAGATTGTCATTTATAAGTAGGCTTTCCTGTTTTCAGTTTCTATTTTTGGTAAGTTCTGTTGGGGTTTTTTCAGTGTTTTCAATACCTTAAAAAAACAGTGCTTATCAGTGGTTACACATTTTTGCGCCATTAAAAACAACAGAAACAGTGTTTTTCCAGTGTACACCATATAATACTTCTTGAGTCAGTCTTTGGTCAGGCATGCTCGCTCTTTCCTTCCCATGTAAACTTTTATCTGTGAAAAGGCCCTCTCAACATTGGCACTTGAGACAGGCAACACCAAAATAGCTAGTACACAATTTGCTAACACTGGCCACTGGCATAGCTTTCCATGCCAATACTGGTGCACCTGAAGAGTGTGATTCTCTGCTACAGGTTCTGCAACATATGCGTTGAAATGGGCACATATGCCCTCAGTTATTGAGGCGGTCAGAAATGAGGCAGCAGTTTTGAAACTCCAGAAAAACTTTTCCTGTACGGAAAGGATCTATAACTTGTGCAGAGTATCACAGTGAGGCTTCACTGACTTCGAATGCCATGGTTGGTGAAGGGCTATTTCTCATGCATTGTAAAATAAAAGTTCCTGAATTGCTCCTCAACATTTCTTTGCTTAGCAAGTGGCAAGCACTCTAACATGGAACATGTTGCAGTGCCAAAGTCACTAGAGGTGTCGCCCAGGTTCCTCTCAAGGAGATGTTTCACATCTACACGAATTATGGTGAACACTTGGTAGACAAGGGTGTTTTCAGACTCTAGTTTTTTTATTATGTCCACTACAGCAGTCATGCTTTCCCGAAAAAATTTAAGACTGCAGTAGAGTACTTTTTTTCAAATCACTATCAATATGTGACCATAGATCCTCACTTTTTTTGCCGTTTGCATCGTCACTCAGCAAAAGCTCTGTAAACAGGTGCCACATGAATAATATAGCATTCATGGCCTCTAGGACTGAGAACCACCAGCTAAGTGACACAGTTGGGATGACTTTTTCTTTGATGCCACACAAAGCACATAATGAGAAATATTTGTGTTTTAGTTCCCGCCCATAACAAAACAGTGCTCCAGAATGGACTAAAAAGTCAATAGCATTCTTCATTAACGCTGATGATTGTGAAGATGCTTTCAGCATACCATCTAACAAGTGGCAAGGATCTCTTACAGGGAAGCACTTCAGCTCAGGTATCGATTTTGAGAGGTCATCACACAACATATTCATATACATAGCTGAATCACAGCAAATACAAACAATATCACTCCAATTTTTGTTGAACTTGGTAAAAACATTTTGCAGCAGCATTCCAAGTGACTCTGCATTCCATGTTTTCCATAAGTCTGGTGTCATGTTTTCACCAGTATCCCAGATGCTTTGTGGCTGCACTCACATATACCTGTCACTATACCTGGCATTGAATGTTTAAAGCCTGGGGTGTTTGGCAATTCACCTACTATCAATACTGACTCACTAGAAAAGGGGGTTGATGTATGTATGGTTTTTACCCATTCTCTGTGGGTAAATGTGATGGTACATATTGGAAAAGATTCTTATGAAACCTACATTTTTCCTATCAGTGAAAGACTCAAACGTTGCCAAAAAATCAAATATGATTTAGATATTTCCTGATTCTCTACAGTTTATAAAATAAATAAACAACACCTAAAACATGCTTCTAATCCCTGTACCTTTAGACCAAAGACCACAAAACTGAAACAAGCAAAAAGTCTCGCATTTACACTACTTTAAGCTATTGGCATTGTAAATGACAATCCCTTTTATTTATGTTTTAAAAACCAAAACATAAATAAAAGTGATTGTTATTTACAATGCCAATAGCTCATACTTGCGTAAATGAAAGACCTAGTGCATTGCAAATGCTTGTTTTATTAGCATGCTTTCTTCGTTTTTGTATGTCTCTTCTGCCGTGCCTTAACTTTAATTCGCCACATTTAAGGGTGTCCTAGCATCTCGCATTTTCCCTTTTTTTTGCATTTTTCCCTTGCAACCCCCTCTCCCCACAGCTGGGAAAAGCATCACCAGTGGTGCCGTGCGCCAGGTATAGCTGTGGGTTCTTTGAATCCAGGGAATTCACTATAAATTCTCTAAGAATGCCGGGTAAACACAATCATGTTTAAAGTGTTGACTGTTGATCCACTTGCAGGTCAGTCGGTTTGCACTTGTGTACCACAAGAGAGGCTGCGCCCGGCCATCTATTCAATATTCATTACATGATGTATATATACAGGGAAATTTTAACAACAAGAATAGCGATAATGGACATCTCCATCAGTTTCCATCGCGTGCAGGAAGCCCCGGGGTCGCTCAGTTTTCAGTCCTGTGAGACAGACCGGTCCCATTAGAAGCTGTGGTCCGAGAATGGCGCTATTATCACCACTTAAATATCTTAAAACAAGTACAGTTTGCGAATGGGTCACAATAAGCGAGGCTTGAACAGGGCGCCCCATCGAAGCATTGTACTTTAATAATCTTTATTTTATTCCTGTTGTTTCCACTCTGGTGTGCACACGGTCTACACGTTTCCACAAAGTTAACGGTCTTAATTTTTATCTAAAGTGTAGGGCGGAGGGGTCCTTCCATATCCAGTGGGACTGGTTGAGACCCTGTAAACTGCCCAAGGGACACAGTGTCATGTATACCTTGGCTGTAAATTCTATCATCTTGCACAGGATGGGAGTACCTGCTGCCGCCGCGCGGGGGCGGTGTGGAGTAGAATGATAGTGATGGCAGATGCTTTACACGAAGGACTGGATAGGTGCCGGTCTCTTCACACACGTGGGTTGGAGGCAGCGGCAGGGAGCTTGTGACATGCCCGAGGTCAGTGGGGACCGACGGGCTGGGGTTGTCAGAGCTTTGTCGGCATGTTTGAGGGGGCAACGGGTATCTGCACGAAGTGATTATCCAGGAAAGCCGCACACATGCAAATGTAGTTGGGAGGCCTCTCTGCTGAAGTTATTGTCTTCCGGATATAGAAAGGTTGGAGAGGGAAGGGAGGCAGAAAAGGAGATCGGAGAGAGGCGTGAGAAAAAGGAGAGATCTGAACTGGAACGTTGGCAGAACTGAGAGGTGTAAAAATGAGAGGAGCCTTACAGTAAATTCTCAAGCATGAGGCAGGCACTGCAGCACCATCGAGGCGCTGGGGGGGCCAAAGACCCGTGACTAACGGGCGTAGTGCGCACGTACACTCAGGGCCGGCTTTAGGGCGGTGCGACCGGTGCCACCGCACCGGGTGCTGGCTTCCTGGAGGCGCCCTGTTTGAAAGTTTATTATGCTTTTGAAGCACCTGCTGCAGCGTTTCTTTCCGCCGGCAATTACCAGGCCTCACATAAATATCAAGATAACTCGTGTGATTAATTATCTTCCTGGAGAGAGATCAGCGTTTTGTACAGTTGAGGTTTTGACTTGGGTGAAGTTAGTGCAGAGGGTTAATATGCCTGCTGCAAAGAACGTGTACCAAGTAGATTACAGAGTGCGTATGATGTAAACAGATCAGCAGGTTACTGCTTTCAAAAGAGGCATCCTTTTGTTACTTGCAATTTATAACTTAAAGTCCTAATATAGGATAGTGAGCTATTAACTTTCATCCTATAACTGCATACACACTGCAAAGTATACAATATTAGAGCATTGATTAATGTTGCAAAAAGGGTTAATTTGGCTAGAAATCGATTCTTATTTTTAAAGAAAACTCCCAACTATGCTGTTTCTTTTTCGACTCCGAGTTTGTGCTTCTCCACACCAAGCACTCTTAAACTATACTGCCTACCAGTATGGATGACATGCGACTCCTACAATTTTAGTCCTTTGGCTTATGTAACATTTCCTATACACTGATTTACACACGTATGATTGATTGTCTCTGTGTAATGTGTGTGTGATGCAAAGTGCTCGGACACCCTACACTGGTATGAGTGGCGCTATATAACTAATTCAATGCATCGGAGAGGGTGTGGTTATGGAGACTTGGTCACTGTTAAAGGGTGCTAGTGAGAGAGTCTGAGGTGGTCATTGGGGAGGCACCAACAAACATTGTCGCACAGGGCGCCACCAGCACTAAAGCCGGCCCTGCGTACACTGCTTACTGGCCGATGGGGACCATCGTGCAACCAGCCCTGAGCGGAGCAGAGATAGATAAATGCAATTGCCTTGCACGGGATGTGGAGGAGAGACGAGTCCCTGGACAGAGCGCGCTGAACCCGATCGACGCTTCAGATTGTGAAACGACGACTCCGCAACGTTAACTAACAACCTCGGAGGCGCTACAAGTGAAAACAAAACTCAAGAGCAGCAAGTGACGGTCGGTGTAAAACAAACACCTCAGAGCTGTTCGACAATCACCGACCTATTTAGCCAGGTTTTTGGGCTCGCGTAACAGTCAGAGCTGCAGACTGCAGACTTCCCACGCGCTCGTTGCCATGACAATGGCACAAGCAAAACAAGACAAGCGCACGCGCCTCGCGCAGCAGCAGGGGGAGGGGAGAGAGGAGGGGGCCTGCGCGATTCCCTTGCGGAGGCGAGCGGCAAGGCGCGATAATTGTTAACATATGGCGCCAGCTGCTCGCTCCCGCAAGTGAATCGCCAGACGTGCAAGCGTTGCCATTGGAAACAATGCAACACGTGCAGGTTTTTGCAGGGAAAACTGTGCCAATTACTAAAGGTCTATTTCCTAAGCAGCGTATGCGCTGCGTAGGCGAGACCTAAAAAGAAAGAAGAATCAATATTTAGTGACATCCCTACTTTGTATTGGCCCATTTAGGAAGAAATAAAAATGACTCTTTCACTCTCCTTTTCCTTTCGTTGAATGGCATCTAGTTTGTGGCTGTGCAAGTTTTTTTCAGTGTTTGAGGGCTATTTCCCTTCCGGTGGAGTTTTATCAGTTATTATAGGTTTAAACCTAAAAGAATGGACAGCCTATTTATAAGGTATGGTTGAAAATCTGCTTGGAAGGGATAGGATGGAGAAATGAAAGGATATGAAATGTAAAGGTGCAGGTTGATGCTATGGTTGATGATAGCCCATATAATATTTAATTTACCAAACTACTTACTTGACATAAAGCTTTTTAGACATTTTGTTAAGGGAATTGCGCTGCAAATGGCAATTTTCTTTACATTTCTTGAAATTACTTTAGGGCAGGTAAACCTGAAGTACTTTTGAGGAGGTGCAGGTTTAGTTAACATCCTTGTAGAGCCTTTGCTTTTGGGAAGTTTGTGAGAATTATGTCAACGTTTTCTGCAGGGCACACTCATGAACTCTCCTCGAGTCTTTTCAGGTCCACCAGCTTGCTTTTTTAAAGCTGGGGCACTTCCTACACCCACCCACCTTCAAAGGTCATGATTCACCAGTGGGGTAAGTGCTTCTGTATGTTTTGCAAGGAATAGGTGATGCCGGA
Organism: Triturus cristatus; assembly: GCF_964204655.1. Taxonomy (NCBI): domain Eukaryota; kingdom Metazoa; phylum Chordata; class Amphibia; order Caudata; family Salamandridae; genus Triturus; species Triturus cristatus. Next base: position 469,439,242 of record NC_140581.1, on the reverse strand, counting down.
CCGAATATACCTAAAGTTTCGATTTTCAAATCGGACACATATGAAAGTGGCACAGAGTCAAACAGAGGCCAGGTCATGCATGGGAAAGGGGCACAGGTGGCTTATGGGAATGGTGTGCTGGAGGAACAGGTAGGGAGAACTGAAAGAGAGGCAAAAGGGGGAAGAATGCTGAGAAGAAAGAGGGGAGAGAGCACAGTGTCCGAGACCCCCAATTGGGGTACAGGCATGAATGCACAGGGGGCAAGTGTGGTTTATGCCTCTGCTGCTAACATCTAACCTGCGTGTTACAGATTCTAATCTCAGTCGGTGGTTTGGCCTTATATCCCACTAAAAGAAAAACCTCCTCATAAATTCAACTGAAAGGGAAAGAAATATATATACAACAGAGAGAAGCTTGTTAAAGCCACTACTACTAAGCGTTTGCTGCTTGTGTCCCCATGTTACCGAATTTTGTACCAGCAGTATCACGCACAACTCTAATACATATCTTCAACATTACTGCCTGTGGATCGAAGAGCCCAGAAGGGTCTGGCAAATTAGTTGAGGCTTAAAATTCAAAGGAGTAAGGTCTTTAGTCCACTGGTTTCGCTGTGCCTATCAACGGAGCTTGATTTTCAGCAAGCTGTGTAGGCCCATGTTCTCACCTGCTGCCAACCTCTGATTCTATAAAGCATACCTGTGTACTGTGAGCAGATATATATGTAACTAGACCCATTTTTTTAAACACCAGGATTTGTCACGGGGTATCCCTGCACGTTCCCTGTGAAGATACAGTGGTACACCGCTGCTTCCCCAGACTGGCAGTGACTTGGCTCTCTGTTATCAGGTGCAGTGACGAGAATTGTGTACATGAGAGGGACAATATGAGCACTCGTGTAGCCTCAGCTCAGTCCCAAAGCCCTAGTGATGTATTTGTGAAGTTTAGCATCACCTCAGAAGGCCAACTGCATGCTAGTGAGGTGAGGGTTTCCCCACCACCACCGCTGGGTCCCCATTGTCAATTGCATATGAATCCTCTCAGTGGTGGTAAAGGGTGGGGCGGCTGTAAAGCTGCCAGAGCCTCCTCTATCTAGGTCAGCATCTTGGGAGTCTTTACAGGAGGCAGGGAGGCTCCTCTCCTTAATAGTAATTAAGTGAGTACAACTCTAAGTCATAGTGCAAGCATACTACTGGCATTATTTGCTTGTTCTGAGAAAGAGGTTCTGGCCCATCCTAGATCTTTGATATCTCAGTGAGGTCTCTTCCTTGCAAAGGTCACATATTCTGGTTGCCGTACAGAAGAATGACTGGATGTTATCAGTGGATCTGCCAGCCAAGTATAGAAGTACCTTTATTTGCACAGTGGGAATCCAAAAGTACCTATATTGGCTTCACACTAACCCTCGGGTCTTCATCGGAATCGTGGTCCCCGTGCTTGCCTTTTGAAATCAACAGCTAGTTCACTGCTACCCATAGCTTGATGACTGTCTCATTCAATCAGCATCCGGGAACGGGGTAGATTCAGTTCTGACCTTCCCTTTAGAGGCCCTCTTCAAACATAGGATCTCGCAAAACTGCCCAAAATCCTCCGTGGTCTCCTCTAGGAAAATTCAGTACTTAGGAGCAGTTTTGGACTTCTGTCTGGCAAATGCCTTCCTACTTCAGAGTGATACTAAACTCCAGACTCCACATACATGGTCTGCAGTGGCATTTGACAAAGCACTGGGATCAGGTGTGAGGCAAGCAGTCGAATCATATCCCATTCCATCTATCCTAAGTCCTAACCTTGGAATACTGAGGCACTCTCACATTCATAAAATGCGATGCACTTTCTCTCCTACCTTGCCCCTGAGCTCACAGTCACCACTGATCTTCGGGGAGCAGAGTCTGCGGAACTTGTGGGACAAGTCAGAAATGTCCCTGCTCATGAATGTTTGGCGCTGAAGTCAACTTTATCACTCCAAGCCTTGCTTTCGGTGCTAGGATCAAGGGTGGTTATGGACCACTCATTCAATACCACTTCCCTCACTTGCATCAGGGAACAAGTGCTCTCCCACTCATTGCTCTGCAAGCTAGCATTTGCTCTGTGAGTGGGCCCTGCAGGGAAAATCCCACAGTAGACATCCTAAGTAAGCTTTGCTGCTTGTCACACTAAAGGATGATTCTCCAAAAATGTTGCATATCCCTCCATTTTTGGGGGTTTAGACTACTCCAGCCCCAGAGTTACGGATATAACCATTCCTCTTTACACAAGGAAAGAATGACTGGTACCTTGCACCAATACCAGTGGGCCATGCATATTTGGAGTCTCCCTCCCACATGACTTGGAGGGATCGTGAAGAATGTATCTTGTTTTGGCCCTTCCTCCCAAATACGAATATGCGCATGTGCAAGTATTGAATTAGCTATGGTTAATTGCCTTCGCTAACTGAAGGCAATATTTGTTAGGCTCCTTAGGATAAGAACACTGATTATAGCAAAGGACAACATTTGACAAAAAAGGTATAATACACCAATCATTTTGGCACATTAATGAGTCTGCGCTTGTTCTTAGATCTGCCAACGTATGTACAACTTTCAGCATTACGTGATGCATTCCAGGTGACTGTGATTCTGGCTTCTTGAGACAAGCTCCCAGGCATGTATTTGGCCATCCTCTTCCTCAAGGTAGAGACACATTAAGTAAGTTTTGTGCTTGGTTATGGTGGTTGTATGGCAAGGATGGCATGACACTTTCTTGCTGGGGTGCAGTGCATAATTACCCATTGCTGGCTGAAAGCACTTGGTAATAATTTACTGGGCTAAGTGAACTAGTGCTGACCAAGTGGCATGACAGCCACTCACCTTACCGGGTTCTTGCAAGGACTCCTCCTGTAAGCTGTTAATGAATCACACACTAGTAACACTTATTATTCGAGTTAAGTCAGTGTGTGATGGTTGCATCATGTTGCTATGGCAAGTATGCTCACAGCAAACACTGTTAGGCCTTGTAGGCTTCTAATCAAACGACGGATAGTAAGGTAAGTTATTGAGTCACTTTACACGTACTAGTCGAGCACCATACCTTCATGGTAGGTAATCATTTATCATATGAAGCAATGAATGTCTAAGTGAATCTCTCCTCCGGGCGAAAAACCGTCCACAAGAAGTCCTCATCCTTATTTTCAAAGCTCCCGCCCGCTGTCTTCGTAACTTACCAAAAACACAAAGTGCCAGAGGTTCACCTCTTGGTGAGCAGCACCTTTTCCTGAGGGATGGCCTGATTACAGATCAGATTCGATGGATGTTTTTACACATCTTCCCTCCAAATGGTACGTGTGAATACACTTTAATAATGTCTGATAATGTTACATGCATCGCAGTACTTTTGGGATAGCATGACCCATGTCCGTACATTGATGGATTTGAGTGATGTTTTTCTTTAGTAAACATATATTAACGTCTATGTTTTCGACTTAAATGAACATGATTTTTTTGGGCTTAGTTTTTTGTAGCTATCAGTCTGTTGCCTAATCTTTCGCGTATTCTTCCTTCCTACATTGCTTTAGCTGAAAGAGGATGTTTCCACTTTCTGCAGGCTGTATTGTGGTTTCCGGTTGACCTTGTGGCAGTAAGACGCTGGTGGAATTTAAAATATACTAGAACGTTGGCTTCTGTGTGCTTCCTAAAAACTATTAGGAGAATTGTTTTCATTCATGTGTTGCAAAATGCTGTATCGACTGCTGGCTCCATGAGACAAGAAAGGGATGAGAGCGTTTTGTAAAGCCTTTTCACCAAAACTTCTTCAGGGTTAAATTCATGTCGACACCTTGTCAATTAGACAGGAGATGGCCATCGTGTGGGCCAAGATATAAAGTATCGTCAAAATAAACCCCCTCAGCCCCCATACCTGCCACTCTGATACGAAGGAGAAGGAAAGAGCCTTACCAAACACGAGTTGGCTAGAAGCGTTTTGCCAAATCAAAGAAAACAAAGAACAGCTTATGGGCTCCCTTGTAATTTTCTCCTCATGTATCAGTACTGTTCCTATTGTGAAGCCCTCTGACACCTTCGGGTAAAGTCCGCGCTATATAAAAACGCATAAAAAACGACAGACTCGCCGTGTGTTCCTCAATAGTGCTCACAGTCGGGGCTTTAAGTGGGATGAAAAACGGAGGGGGTCTCTCAAAGGGGCGTGGCCAATGTGATTTAAGGGTGTGGCTTAAAAACATGTAAGCTAAAAATCTGTGTTTAGCACGGTGTGCTGCCCGACGTGTATTTTGCTGTTTGTCACTGCATCCAGATAAAGGATGCAACAAGTAACATCATACCTACAACAAGTCAGCAACTATGGCTTGTATATAATATTGAAAAAACTTCCACTTAAAGCCCTGGTGACACCACGAAATGTTGCTGGTCCTGAGTTTCAAACAGAGAAGGGAAATCCAGAGAGAAAATTACTCTCTTTAAAGGATTTCCCTTCCCCTACAACGCTCACCTGGCATGGCGTCCTGCCCTAACGTCTCTGCTAGTAAGAAGTGAGCAGAGTGAGCACTCGCACAGCCATTAGTCCCATTATGGCACCAGGCCCCACCCTTACCACAACAGAGTATGCATGCATAAATAAATACACAACACAACTTTTGTTTGGGAAAATATTGCTGCAGGTTATTCCATACAAAAGTATGCAATATGGTGGGTTATCTTATGGGCGATCCAAGGGCAGGCAGCTGTATAAACCTATGCTGCCCTGCCCGCCTGATGAGCCACGCACTGTGGAGAAACCAATCCGCGCTACCCTTATGGGGGGTGATCCCCTTACTGGATCACGGGTGATCCCCTTACTGGATCATGTGACACATTGGTCCCTTATTACTCACGCCCCTTTCAGGGCGGAGCGTAGCAAGGCAAACCCCCGGTTGTTCAGGCCCACAACCGCCCGAAGGAATAACGGGGCGCCGACGTAGTTGTTCCAGGACCCTCCACACGAGGTTCTGGCACCCCTATTGTGCTCTTGCAGAGTTAACCTTTCTGTACCCATATGCTTCCAGATCGCCCTGTAACTCCGCCACCGCTCTGGAGGCGGCCACCGTCGCCTAAAGAGCCCCCCGACCAAAACAGTTCCTTTCTCACTGCCACCTGCAACTTTACGGGCCATCTTTGTGTCCAGTAGGAACAGACCCAAGCCCACCTGTGCCAAGTGCACCCCAACTTAATAACCTTTGGTGTTCGCCCGGCATGGCTCATGCCTGATGAAGCCAAAGCCCCTTGCTCTGCGAATTTGCGCACGGAGCGGTTTATGCTTCTCTGGGAATGGACCAGTGCCTCGCATGCCCTGCAAGGATGTGATGGCCTCCCAGGAGGGGGCTCTACTCTTAAACATCGCTATCTTCCTTCAAGCTGAAGTGGCTCCCACCTCCTGAACCCGGTAGTTGCAGCTCTTGTAGCCTTTTGTGCACCCTATCACCTGGTTCGATGGAACCGCAGCACACTTTTTTATAGGACCGCTTCCACAACCAGCCTGTATACTTGGCTATGTGGACGGGGCATTTCGCGCATCACTGAAGCGACCAGTAACCCGATCTGGGAGCAGAGGCACCTCTTAGTTGAGGTTGACCCGACATGTGCACAGACCTTCTCTAGTAATAATCCATGGCGAACAAAACTGTTTTACGCCTAGCGCACACTATAGTAGTCACAACAACAATTTGGAGAGAACTTCCGCCTACTACCAGACTTGCTTAACTAACGCTCTATCACAGATGCCCATGTACCTGCTAACCAGCTGTGACACTTGATGTTCTATGGGTCTTGTCCCCACTACATTTATGCAGTTTCCAGCACGTACGCTTCTGCCCCTGTATGGGTGGGGAAATACCTGCAACATTGCAAATCCCACTGCACTCACATTCTCAGGCAGTCCGGTTGGGGGAGAGGGATCTTTAGAATTGGCCCTGCTACATTGCCTGGCCTCCTAGCCTGCAAGCACCTTTGTCTAACAGCAGACTTTCTGCTGTGTTGCCTGTGCATTGTCCGCACCCTGGCTCAAGACGTCCCGTTCTATACCTCTGTTAACAGACTGCATCCAGTGAGGCAGGAGTGAACGGTTGTATGTTGGGCATTTGGCCATAAGAACCTTGATTTGCTTTGGCAGGAATCAAATTGTTGTATCTATCACACTCTAAATAGTGGCAATGTGCAGTTCTGTTGCATTCTACACTATAGGGTGGGACTACATACCCCACGAGACCACGGAGTTGTGTGTATATTACCAGTGATACTATTAGAATCCGATGTTCCCAGTGTCAATTGATGACTATCCCGCCCTGGAATATGTGACATTAAGCAAGGGAGCCTTTGTGTACTTGTCATTATCCCTCCTATTGTACAGTAATTTTGCCTTTACCGTTTAATCTGTGGTATTCGCCCCCAGACTTCCCAGGCTGCATACTGCTGGCCATGTGTGCAGCTGCTGGTGTAATAAGGCAATCTCCCATTGCAACTTGCAATGAAACAACGCCCGCTTGAATGTGCTATGTTGTAAGCGATCAAGTGATAACATCTCTTCCCCTTGAAAAGATACCACAAACCGCACCGGTCATTAGAACCTTAAGCAGCGCACAATTTTCACCTGGGCATACCTCTAAATGAGAATGGCTCTGCACCGCAGTAATGCCAGGGACACACATTCTTAAACATATTCACTGGGTTCACAACTTGGCACCCTTCTGGTTGGTGATACGGAACCTCCTACCCAGCGTAAGCTGAAAGTCTTGGGTTGCCATCCTACCACCTGTGTCCCTCGCATCACCCCTATTTTCCTCCCCGCAATAGTCATACTGCTAAGTGGCAATCCATTCACCATCCCTCCTTTCCTGCCAGACTGGTGCCTGTTCAGTTTTATCTGTGGTGACTGCACCCAGACTTCCCATGCAGCTTTACTGCTAACAATGTGAGCAGTTGCTGCCATTGAGGGAAACTCACGTTTGCAACTACAGTGATTATTTAAATTATTATGATACTGAGTGTCTGGTTGAACTATGATTTAGTAATTCACGACACTGACAACCCCAGGGGCCTAATACTGGGCTGTGTATATGCGGCCCAAGATGACCTTAAACAATTTGCTTGGAGTGGATGGGTGTTAACAGACTGGCTGAAGTGCAATACCTTTGACAATAACTCCTGACAAGAAGTGCCAATGCAGGTAGAAGTGAGAGTTATCAGGCCCGCCTTACTTCCTTTCCCAGTTATCTGTGTATAGTGCTTGTTGTAGCATGACGCTTGTGTATTTTTGCAGTGCAAGTGTTCCCATAGGCATTTGCCGTTGCAAGAGGTATCAATTCATTTGGGACACAGGTCGAAAAGATGCCCCTTCCAGTCTCTGTTTTTAGCCCATGGAAGGATAACCCGTGGGGCAGACAAGTCTGTTGAAACCGGCGGTGAACAATATGCAATATGCGATAACAATATATTGAAAAAACTTCCACTTAAAGCCCTGGTGACACCATGAAAATTTTGCTGGTCCTGAGTTTCAAACAGAGAAGGGAAATCCAGAGAGAAAATGACTCTCTTTAAAGGATTTCCCTTCCCCTACAACGCTCACCTGGCATGGCGTCCTGCCGTAACGTCTCTGCTAGTAAGAAGTGAGCAGTGTGAGCACGCGCACAGCCATGTGCCTGCTGTCACGCAGTCCGGAAAAAAACAGACCTCCTGTGCCAGGGCACAAAACAGAGCCCGATAGAGACCCATTTTGAGTCCTCCTTTAAACAAGCATTGGCATAGCCAATAGGTCTCACTTTTGGGACCTTATAAGTATTTAGTTATGCAACTGTTGCATGGCTAAACACTTATAAGGTCCCAAAGGCGAGACCTATTGGATATGTCAATGCTTGTTAAAGGGTTAGTGTCAAGGGTTGAGCCAGCTGAGGCGGTGCGGGTTGCAGCACACCAGCTCGGCTCAGCGTTGCCGTGGCTCTAGCAGCCCGACGGAAATAATTTGATGCCCCTCTTTAATGATCACTGCATGCGAAGAAATCCGTTCCATATCACCTCTAGGCAGTGGAGTAGTAAAATGCCTCGGCACCAGCCATTCACATGGGCACAAAGTGAAAACTAGTGCACGAAAAGAAGTAGGCTCTGTGGGTCCTGCTTAAATAAGCCACTGCAACCGTAATGGTCAAAACAGCTGTGCCTAATAAAGGCAGAAGCTGTGGCATAAACAAAGATGGCGAGTTAAACTGCTAGAAAATTATTGCTCCGCAACGCGAAGATTGCAACATTACACAACTCGCCGCTGGCGGCGGTACCTGAATGAATTAAATATCTATGCCCCTAGGAGGCAGGAGCTGTGGCTGAAATTAACTCCAGTTAAGGTGACTGGTGCTACAAAAGATATCGCAAACTGTAAAAATGTGCAGTTGCAGTGTGTGTGAAAGTCATTACCTTGTGAGTAAACGCACCGCCTTCACAAACTCTCCGAACCACCAGAGGCTTGTGGGGTGAATTTGCGGGTCTCCTAACAGCGATGGGGCTTTCTTAAAGTCAAGAGCGATCTGTGCGGTCTCTGACGGCACAACCTGGAGGTGAGAGCAGCCTCTGTGGTCTCGGGGGCGCTCCCCGCACATGGGAGCTGCCCTGGATTGCGGTGAGCCTCGAACCCTCCCGCCTACGGGAGCTCTCGACTTAAGCTACCGCTATGTTGCTACGAAGGCGCCTAGTATGGACAGCAGGATATCGGCGGGGGGAGTAGGCCTGGATGGAGGTAAAAAGATAGATTGGCAGCATGGCGCTGGAAGGATAATCAAGGCCAGCCCCGGAAGCAGGCTTTTCCATCGACAGCTCGCTTTAATCGAGGGCGGAAAACAATATGAAAGTTGCAGCCAAACACACTGATGTCTAGCAGGAGAGAGACTGGAGTAACCTCCGGAGCTGCCGACTTTGGACGTTGGGAACGGGATTCGAGTCTCTGCATCGTTAACAGTTTTACTCTAGATGTCTGTGACAGTGACATGCATATTTTCATGTAAGAGAAGCGTTGACTGTTACCCTTTCTAAGTTTGTTCTGAGTTGGGAGAGGATTTTGCATCTGCTGGGCTGAAACTGTTCTGTTTGACTCTTGGCACAGCTGGGTGTATTGTACCTGTTCTGCCTCCAAACAAAGCGTGCACAACTCCTGCATGTGGTGTGCCTCATGTATGTGTGAAGAAAGCATGGGCTGCTGTTCCATACACTGTACCTGTGATGATGCTGCTGAGTGTCAGTTAGTGATCACAGACAATATGTTGTATTCAGTTTATATTCAGTCCAGGTCTCGGTGGTTAGTTTATTGCGACTGTTACTAAGACTAGATTATTGGTAAAGTAGCAGTTTATAAACATATATACCCTTCCACACAGCAGCAGTGACCGCAGAAGGGATGGGTTGGGGGTACTTAGAGGGACAGAGCAGAGAAAAATATGCACGGGTACTAGAACAAGCCCGTGAGTGGTGGAAGACGCGCGGCCGCGAGTCGCACTCGGAAGGAACGTTGAAGCGCGCGCTAGGGATAGACAGCTCCTCGCGCTATAAAGAAGTGCGATAAGGGAGGGGGTAGGGGAGAGAGGCACGCAGGTTGGCAAATGGTGAGCACTTTCGCGGCCGCTTTGATGTTCTCAGTGGCCGCGCGGCTCACTGAGAACATCAAAGCGGCCGCAAAATGATCACGCAGGCTGCCAAATGGTGCGCTCGTCCGGCGCACATGCACTGTATTTGGAGGCCTGAAAGCACTTGTTTGCACTTCCAGATCCCCCCGTTTACTAAAGCTCTTGCGAGAGCAGCGCTAAAGCGCTGGCTCAGGCGAGACCTAAAAATTGCCGGTGCTCAGACCCGGTGAGATCCGGCCCACTTAAATCCCTGCTCACATTGAAAGAATAGTTACTTCTGGGATTATTCCTACGTGCGAAGGGATCTGGGGTGGTTGCCTTTCCACTAGTTGCTGCACATTGAGGATACTTGGATCTAATGAAATAACTGTGGGGTATTGTCGGGGCCACTGGAATCATGTGGCAGGAGGTCAAATTATGTAGCAGGGTTGATAAAATTATGCGGCAAGAAAAGGCAAATTATGTGGCATAATCTGGCACATTTTCTGATGTATTACTTCCTTATTTTATTATTTTAACTTTTTTTTACACTTTTTTTTTTTTTTTTTTGAAACCGTTTATTACAGAATCCAAAAGATATACAGAGATGGGCCTACAACCTTCAGGCCGGCCGCTAGCAGACAGAAAGAGCCTATAATACAAACAGTAGAACACACGCTGCGGCAGAAGAGAGATCACAGGAGTTGAAAGAAGCGTAGGCAGCCACACCATCCGGACCCCACACAACGGTTTCATTTTTATATAAATAACAAAGAAAACAAGTCCACAAGGCAACCCACAATCGGAAACAATAGCATGTGCTCCCCTGGGGGGGGACCCTACCGGTACACAGGAATATCAAGGGGGGGGGGGGATAGGTCGGGACGGAGACAAAGTGAACTCGAGCCCAGAACCAGGAAGACAAGCAGGCTAAGGAGACGGGGCCGGTGACGGATCAGGCATCAGCGGCGGGGTACAGATTCCCCCACGGTAGGCGTTCCAGGGGCCCCACACTTTCACCCATTTCCCAGGCTTACCTCTCGCAACTTTTTTACACTTTTTAACACTGTCTGGGCATAGGTTGTACCTCAGTTTAACACCCAAACATAGTAATAAGCAAGAGAAAAGTGACCAGTCAAACTTCGGAAAGAACCTGCCACTATGCGGCAACACATGTCGCTCCAATTTTAGTAACTTTTGAACCATTTGAGATATCAAAAAAATCTGCAGATTATGCAGCAGATGATGGATTATGTTGCAAATGTGGCAGATCCATAATTATGCAAAAAGAAAGCAGCAGCCGCGCGATTACATAATTCCAGTAGCCCTCGGTATAGTTGCACTGACACTTACACTGGCCATCTTTGATTTGATTTAAGGTATAAAAGAGCTTGTCAGTTGCTACATGTAAACCAGATCGACCAGTTGCTGAAAGATGTCAAATGGGTATCCAAATTGAAGGTGCTAAGCATATAGGTACATGAGAGATTTGACATGGCTTTGCAGCTGTTAACTAAAAAATAATGCTGAAAGACAACTTGGAATATTATTCTAACAGGTTAAGGATATATGTTGAAAATGTTTGAGGTGTATTTAGTTTTCACTTATGGTCGATTGTCCAGGTATTGGTTATTTTTATGATAGTTCTTACTCATGATTTGTAGAAGGATAATGCATAATAGATTCAAAGTCAACATAAACTGCCAACGCTTGGATATGCCTCTTTCAGAGATGCAGGGTGGCCCTTCTGCATATCACTTATAGAAACTAGACATTCTGTGACAGCTTTGTTTGATTCTTAACACCCATATTTTGGAAGGGGTGTGACACGCCTGCCAGGTTTCCTGTTATCAGCAAAAGTCACAGTTTATTTATGGGGATAGTGAAATCTACTGTTTTAAGTGGTACCATAACGCTACAGTTCACTAAGGGTCCTTGGCACCCCACAACGTTTGTCGCACACAAACTAAACCTTAGACGTCTAAAGGTGTTTTATCTCTTTGTGCAATCGCCAGGAGAGAGACAGAGAAGAATTCCCAAGTACATCCTCCTATCAGAATACATGTATCACAAAAAGGTACTCGTGTTGCGAATTGTTTATCGGTATAATTAGCTACAAATGGTCACCTGATACCTTCAAACACAAAATTGAAGTTGCCTCACCCACAACTTATCCTGGCATGCATCACCATTGGTGACTTCCGCACACAAAAGTAAGACAGTGCCACTCTGGTGGACTTAACCTTCTAGGGAGTGGTTGAGATGTTTTTGATAGACAGGTCCAGGTGTAACATAATTTTTTTTAAGGGTAAACCTAAAGGTTTTCTTTTTATCTGCAGGTACCCTTGATATGATTAAAAGCAGTGTAAGGGGTACATGGTGAATTGTAATGCAGATACAATAAAGTTAATGTTAAGAGAAGTGATGGGGATTTATCAGCAGCTTAAGTAATGTGTTGCAATGGCGAGATACTGAGGTAATCGTTACAGCTCAGAAGTCTAATCTTGCTAAAGGACCTACTCTTAATCCACAGGCTATCAGTGCAACAATGGGCCATTGCCCACTAAGTAGAATGAAAATTTAAACTGGTTTTCCAGGAAAGCAGATCAATTTGAAGCAATATTCCCTTTTTCCACACTATAAGACAAGCACTAAATAAAGAACATGCACCTTCCATTGTGGATGGGATCTAATCCTTAACAATGTCAGTTTTGGTATTCCTATGAAAAGGTCATCGTAGGGAATGATTAGACATATTCCAGAAGAGCATGGTGCTTCTCGTGCAGTAGATCCTGACATTACATTTATGGATCTTTTTGATTATGCTACAGAGATTGCTCTTGGTGGCACAAATATCAATGCAGTGATTTGGTTCATATTCTAAATGCATGCGGCTACTTCGTAGGTTCAGAAAGAAGCAGAGGTGGCAAAAATAATCTCAACATTTTTTGTGGGAAGGGACGATCTAGGGATCAAATCACCAAATTTCCCAATTAAAATCTAAATGAAAAAATGATCAAATTCCAAAAATAAGAAAAAGGATACACAGAGATCAAAATGGGCTGGCCCCAAAACAAAAACAGGATTTCGTAAGGTTAATATCAGAAGGATCAAGGGGTTCAGAGATAGAAAGGATATTAGAGTCCCAGAGATATCAGTCTGCTGATGAGATTTTTTTTTCACTTTCTGCAGGACTGTGGGGGTTGAAAGGATGATCCACTTAAAAGTGTCCACATATCTGAGAGACCTTAAAAGGGACAAGTCTAAGAGCAACAGTAAGGGAAAGGAAAAGCAACACTTCAAAAATAAGAAGGTAGCCGCAACTTGGAGACAGGACAAGGAAATCAGGAAAAAGGATGGTGGTTGTCCTAAGCAATGCAGTGGAATTCAAACTATTCCAAGGAAAATGAAGGCCTTTCTGAGACTCAAGATGGTAAGCCAAGTACTGTATAAGATATGCTCACTTCCTAGAGACTGAAGTGTGCATCAAGGACCTTGTTCACATCAATGCTGACTCATCTTCCTGGAGCTCCTTGCTTTTATCTTGTCAAATCCTTGCCCAATTACATTAATACCCTTAATGTATAAGACAGTGATGAGCGAAATGGGTGTAGGGCACATACCATATCATATCAGATATATATAAGTTTATTTCGATCACGAGGATCTTAAAAAGTGCACAGGACAAGACAAATTCTCATCACCTAAAGGTAATGGCCAGGACCAACCAATGTGCACAATGGAATTATCCACTTTCCCCTCAAGATCTTATAAATGGGACAAAAAAATAGCAGATGCACGAAAGATTCCGAACTGGCTTTGCAAGATGGAGATCGTCCGTAAAAGCATTACAACGTCACTGGTTACAAAAGAATTTAGTAGGTAAGGTCTTATACCGGAATTGTAAAAAATGTTTACCTGCCAAGGGCTGAACAATTTCATCAATGGTATCCTCAGAGCTAGAGGCACATTTAAAATTCAGGAAATCCTTGGTCAAAATACCCACCGATTTTGCCATTCCTTCTCTGCTATTTTTTCCTATTACTTCAGACCTGGCCTTTGGTGTAAGAGACCGACTCGGGTAAACACAGATGGTCACAAGACCTAGGATATCAGATCATGGAAGGTCACTGGGTGTACTGTTTCCAGAAAATAAAATCCCTTTTGTCCGATTAGAAGACAAAGGTTTATAGACTTTAAATATAGAGTATACTATACTCCTGCTAATATGCTCCGATTCGGAATGTGTGACCACTCATGCAGCTGACACTGTTCCACCCTGGATGCAGATTTTATACATCTGCCGTGGCATTGCCCTTCAGTCAACTCTTACTATTTGCAAGTAATTGAAGACAGGAGTTCACCTCCTGGGATATGTGAAGACCATTGCAAAATCATATCGGAGGTTGGTGGGCATTAGCTATGCTGGTGAGTGAGCAGAAAGTGTCCATGATGTTGGGAAGTGGAGGATCCTCCTCGCTTCGAGGATTGGCTCAAAGACTTTTTAATAGTTAACAAGTTGTCAGAGGTGTACTCTTCCATGCTGTCCCTGACATCCTGCCCCAGGGAGGTTTGGGGACCACTCAGTACATGCTTGCTGAACCATGCAGATATGTCAAGGATGGTGTGCGACAGGGACTCTTAAATGAAATATTCAACTGCTGTAGTTTAGTGGGGTGAGGGGGTTGATACAACTTGCTGGGATGGCTATATTATGCTTTGTGAATTATACCAGCTATGTCACGCAGGAACATGTCACTGTGTATACCATCAATAGCTTTTCCTGTACAAATGTATCAAGTTCAAGTTCAAAAGCTTTTATTCGGTTTATAAAATATAACCATATAAGCAAAGCAATATACATACATTATATCATAAGCTAAAAACCCAACATAGCTGTGATGTAGATTACAAAACACAATAATTAATGATTAACAATTAATTCCGCTCACATTGGAGGAGATTACATATTCCACAAATATTTAAATGCATAATGACCTTCTAAAAGGGTCCTTCATACTCCAATGAGTCATGTTTATACAGACAAAAATACATTAACTCATTAACACAGCATCAAGCATTCTGCTCAGCGGGTAAAATAATCCTAATTGATAATTATTGCTTTCCTAGCAGCTATACACTTCAATATATACAGAGCCACATAAAAACAGATATCGGAGTCTTCTAGGGATGATACCAACTTCATAGCCATTTTTGTGGATCGAACATTATATTTTAAAAAGATAGGTTTGAGATAAAATTTCCTCAAGGAATAATAAAACTTACAAAACAATAAAAAATGACAGCAGCTTTGTCTTGAGGTATTATCACATGGGCAAAGCGAATTAGTACCACTTTTCATTTGCGGAAACGCCACTAAATGGTGGACAATTCCCAGTCTGAGACGAGTTAAAACAAATCTATGCGAGTTACGGGTAATAGAGGACAGATAGGTCTGGAACCCAATATTTAAATTTAACTCCTGATAAAAAATAACGGTTGGTAACTTCCTGGATGACCTTTCCCTTATCTCCTTCTTGTAGGTTAAAAACCTCTCTTTTAACTCTTTTTTTGGGATTGAAGCTGCGGCCTCAGGTTCAAGAAAAATATCACATCCAAATAAAAGATGGTACCAATATTGGATGTATGTAAGCCACGGGATTCGATTTAAATGGTCAAGCCTCAAGCAATCCTTAATGATTGCTTGAGTAAATTTTGTTTCAGTCTTTGACCAAATTGAACGCCAAAGAGTCAAGGGGCGTAATGCAGCCAAGTCAGAAATGTGTTCAATTCCCACTTCAGCATGAATTAAAACTGTTGAGGCTGAGGATGGGAGGCACAGCAACTTCTTAAGGAAACTATTCTCATCTTGCTGCAGCGTTGGGAAACTTTTGTGACCCCATACGCCCGCTCCATAGAGTGCTGATG
Source organism: Triturus cristatus (assembly GCF_964204655.1). Taxonomy (NCBI): domain Eukaryota; kingdom Metazoa; phylum Chordata; class Amphibia; order Caudata; family Salamandridae; genus Triturus; species Triturus cristatus. The sequence goes on along the minus strand of NC_140581.1, from coordinate 469,423,733 downwards.
AAACACATCTGGCGTTATAAATCGCCATCATATCTCTGATGCGTCTCGTCCCTAATTTAGATGAGAATCTAAATATGCTATTGGTGTTCCTACTCATTTTAAGACTAATATTGTCATATTCCTGTGTCCATTTACCGTCCCCTGAGAATGTTAGACCAAGATAGCAAAATGTTTTAACCGTTTGCATTTTTACATTGTCAATGAAAAATGATGATGACCCCACTAATTTAGTTTTTTTCCCACAGATCATAGCAAAAGTCTTGGTTTTATTTATCAAAAGTTTTCTATTTAAAATAAATAAGGAAAATGCATTAATTAATCGTTGCAAACCAATCTGGGTACGTGATATTAAAACGGCATCATCCGCATATAGTAAAATTGGCACTGCTTTCCCATCTATAAGCGGAGCATCAGCAGAAATTTGGCCAAGGGTTGTGTCGACTTTGTTAATAAATAGTGAAAATAAAAGTGGAGCCAAGACACATCCCTGGCGAATGCCTCTGGTAACTTTTAAAAAAGGAGTGCATTCGCCAGCAGGACCAAAACGTACTTTACAAGTTAATTTTGCATACAGCCTAGCTAAAAAATGTACAATTTCATTGGGTGCCCCTAATTCAAGTAAGACACGCCATAAAATGGCGTGATCCACGAGATCAAAGGCACTGCTTAGGTCAGCAAAACAAAAATACAAATTGCCCTCCTTAGCAACAGTGTATTTATTAACAAGGAGGTCAAGATTAATACACTGTTCTAATGTCCCCAAACCTTTCCTAAAACCGTATTGGACCTTTGATAAAATCCCATTCTCTTCTGCCCATGAGTCCAATCTCTTCAGAATAATTCTACACATTACTTTGATAGATGCATCTAATAAAGAGATTGGGCGGTAATTACATGCCTCAGATTTGGATCCTTTTTTAAAAAGAGGGATGATTATGGACTGGCCCCATGTTTCCGGGAGGTTACCTACTACTGCTGCATTAAAAAATCGTACTAAAATTGGGGCCCAGAGATTCATTTCGGTTTTATAAAGATCCACCGGCACCCCATCAGGGCCAGGCGCTTTACCTCCTTTACTGTTAATTAAACCCTCTTTTACTTCGTCTAAGCTTACTGACCGTGGTAATGGTAACCACTGAAATTCATTACAAATAGTTGGATTTAAAATACACCTATCGGGGTTAAAAATTTCTGAAAAATGTTCAATCCATGCGTTACAATGTACATATGAAGTTATTTCCGGTACACTGTCATTCTATAAAAAAGGGCTATTAATAGTTGCCCAGTACAATTTACTATTATTGGTGTCTGCTGCTAGGTTAAGATTATTCCATGCTTCTTCTCTAAGTTCGTTCTTCCTATTTGAAAGTGCCAGTTTATAGTTGGCCCGCAGAATTTTAATCAAAGGATTGTCACGTGGTGTTTTACTCAGGGCGTCTTTTAGGTCATGTAATGTTCTGGTACAATTTTTGTCAAACCAACCTAAGTTTAGTTCCCTATTACCATGACTTTTTTTAGTGAATAAACCTTCTATGATTCTGTTGATGTTAACAAAGTTAATCAATAATATCTCAGAGGTTACTTCATCGTTAAGGCAATAATCTATCTCCTTCCTACACTTCTCTACTACCTTTTTATGCATTTTTTGGGGTTCAATTCCTGCCCATTTTACTCTCATACCATTGATCCGGGTAGCGACTACATCATCAATGCAATCAGGTGCATTGGGATACTTATTGCCCCAGCATAATAGAGAGATGGAAATGCTGTTATGATCACTTAAGGCTTGCTCCTCAATCCATAAATTTGAAAATTCGATATTACTGGAGAGTAAAATGTGATCAATGTTTGTCTGCGCATTCCTACCGGTAAAAGATGGGCACGTGATGTTAGCCTTGTTCTTAGAACAAATTAAAAGATCCAGATCAAGTTTTACCATTAACTTGTTCAGTGCTCTGCCATACCTGCAATGCGGAAAGTGTAAATGGTCAGCCCCGTCATCATCACCAATCTCCTTCCTAAAACCACAGGAATTAGTCATAGCCAAACGACAGGGTTGAATGTTAAAATCACCTGCCCAAAGAATAATTGTCTGTCTGCGTGACGATGTAAGTACTCTTTCAATTTCTTTTTCGAGCGGGATTAAAACTTTGTCCCTAGTTACATCAAAAACATTGTTATAATAATTCACCAGAAGAAGGTCTTTACCTTTAGTAAATTCTAATCGCAACAACTGACAATGAGTATCTACTGTGGTATAACTTTTGATCTTGCACATAGATAATTTGTTGGATATCAAAATAAGAAGACCACCTTTAGCTCTCCCGACCATAGATGGAGATGCATTCAACCAGTGGGAGGTGTAACCTTCTATATGGATGCTCTCTTTACACCATGTTTCCTGGAGGCAAATGAAGTCATATCCTGCCTTAATAAAGTCCGCCCAAAATGGTGTATCCAGTTTTCTACATAACCCTGCGATGTTCCATGTAACTAGTTTATAACCTATTTCTAGGACTGAGTCACCTCTCATGGTATCAGTTGAAAATAATGCAGATGCATTATTTGATATAGTTGTAACCAACTTTACTGGGGATATGCCCCTGTTGGTTATACCTGGTGCATCGTCCTCTACATCTCTACTACTACTTAATGTTAATGGTTCCTGTTCCGATAGTACTAACAAAGGAGTTGATTGACCACTTATATTATCTCCTTTTTCCCATTTAGGTCCTATTATTCTTCTAGCCTTTACCATCTTGAGTCAGTCATTTTGGTCTAAGGAATCAAAGGCCTGGAATCTATTATAGGTGGGTATTGTAAAGCAAGGTCGGTGCATAGGGAATTTTGTAGGTCTATATAACAAGGAATTGTTATTATCACCAAATTTATTTTCCAGTAGGTGTCTGTAAAAATAGCTCAGGGGTAACAAGGTCATGTTGAACTCCCAGGCTGACGGTCGTGGTGCATTGGCAAGAGTGGTTTGAGCCAAATAGGGGGATCGAAAATTGATGATAATACAGTCCCCATCCACCTTTTTCTTAAGCGGACCCACCCAACCCACCCGCTGCGTCAGTATAACCTGATTAGCCCTCTCCATAGGGAAGCCACATTTAGTGGATAGCCAGTGGAGGGATTTATTTTTTAATGCATCATAGGTTTCTACTTGATCTTTCCGCAACTTGGGGACATTTGTAAGTACTGCAACGTAAGCGCTACATTCCGGGGGTAAGTTTATAAAAGCAGGGACCGAGCTATCATCATTCCCTGTAAGAGCTCTAATACTTCTGTTGGCATCTTCAACTACCGCTGGGTTTTCTTGCCTCCCGATTTCTATTGGTCATTGGAGTATTTTTATTTAAAAAGCTCTTAGTAGCTTGTTCAGTAATTGGAGCTTTAGTTACGCTCCTATTATGATTGATCAATAGGTTCTCCATAGTATCTAGCCTCCTTTCAATATTCGTAATTTTGAGATGCATAGGCCCCAATAAAGATGATAACATTGTCTCCATTCTTAACCAAAAACTCTCATCGCCAACCTCGGCACATCCCTTGGCAGTTATGGTATCGGTGGCGGCTAACTGTTCCCCTACCTTTTTCCCCTTTTGTCTAGTTGTTGTTGATGTTGCGTCCCGCTGTATTCGGCTATCATTTCCCTTAGGTTTAATTAGCGACAAATCTCTGGTGGTATGTTTCTGCTTACTCTTTGCTTTTTGTCCTCTAGTTCTTGCAGGTGGACTGTCCCTCTTGGAGCTAACCGATGGGGTATGGGCTACACTTAACGGTGCAGCGCTCTCATCCTGACCTGTTGTTTCTTCAGTTAAATGATGTTGCTCCATACATGTATTAGTTGGCGACATAGAGGGTGTTAAGGAGAGTCTACTAGTAAATGGGGGAGAGACATGAGACAATTGAGGCTGTGATGTAGGGATCGTTTGGGTTTGTGTATCTGGGAGGTCAATATAAGATGACATCAATGTAGAATCAAAAGAATGCACCGTAGTTGACGGTAAGGTTACAGGTTGTAAAGGGGGAAGCATACCTGGCGGAAGTGAGAGGCGCCTCTCAGTGTTTTCAATTGCTGAGGCAACGACTCCTATTGTCTTTTGCAGCATTAGGTCTATGGCAGTCAAACTGGGTAATGGAGCATTAGTGGTAGCCGTCTGCCTCGTGCTAGGACGTGACTGCACTGCATTTTTATTTTTTACCATAATCCCTGGAGGTAAAAGCCAATTGTTAATATTTGACAATTTCCTAATCAATTGGACTCGAAGATCCACCCCACTATAGTTAATCTAATTAATAAACAGTAGTTATATGAACCAATGAGGCGGCTAACTATGCATTAAGACAATTTAGCCCCATACACTACTTGTACCTATAAGTAATGTCGCCAGATGCAATAACCTTAGCTCAGCACACGGGGGGTGGCCCAGCCCAGTCTCTTCCGGTCCCTGACGGGCAAGGACGGGCCCGCCCTTGGCCCGGGCTTCGCCCGGGCGCGGCCCGCGCGCGTCCCGCGCTGCGGTGTTCACAGTGCGCTTTTGAGCGCGATTTCGGCGGGAATCTCCTCCCTCCTGGGCGCTTGGCAGCCTGGGAGGTGTAGTCCAAAAGTGCAGGGTGCTTCTGACAGGAAGGCGCGTCCCGCGCTGCGGTGTTCACAGTGCACTTTTGAGCGCGATTTTGGCGGGAATCTCCTCCCTCCTGGGCGCTTGGCAGCCTGGGAGGTGTAGTCCAAAAGTGCAGGGTGCTTCTGACAGGAAGGCGCGTCCCGCGCTGCGGTGTTCACAGTGCGCTTTTGAGCGCAATTTCGGCGGGAATCTCCTCCCTCCTGGGCGCTTGGCAGCCTGGGAGGTGTAGTCCAAAAGTGCAGGTTGCTTCTGACAGGAAGGCGCGTCCCGCGCTGCGGTGTTCACAGTGCGCTTTTGAGCGCGATTTCGGCGGGAATCTCCTCCCTCCTGGGCGCTTGGCAGCCTGGGAGGTGTAGTCCAAAAGTGCAGGGTGCTTCTGACAGGAAGGCTCGTCCCGCGCTGCGGTGTTCACAGTGCGCTTTTGAGCGCGATTTCGGCGGGAATCTCCTCCCTCCTGGGCGCTTGGCAGCCTGGGAGGTGTAGTCCAAAAGTGCAGGGTGCTTCTGACAGGAAGGCGCGTACAAATGTATCATGTTTAATGCCTTGATGCTTATGATAACATATCCATTGCCCCAAACGATTGAAAATAAAAGGTTTTAGATTGTAACTTAAGTGAACCAGACTTTTTTTGTAGAACTAAAATTCAAATTGAAGGGAACATTGAGAGGACTTTCTCGATTATTTTTTGGGCTCACTTAACCTTTGGGTATTCACATAAGTTTGGAAATACATTCATTAAACATTTGCTACTTCCACTGTAGAAAACCTGTTTTATTTTTTTTCCAAGCTTTTTGTGGGAAATTAGGAAAAGGGGGCATGCAATGATGGAAATATGCTTTTCCTGTAGTAAGGGAGTGGAATTTGTTTGACAAATTCTAACCATGTGCAGTGTATGGAACACTAGAAATTAGGAAAATAGGCGTGTCACTAATGTCCATAATTAACATACCATCAGAAGCATACATTGCAAATCAAAAAATATGACTGAATTGTCGTACTTACTGTTGTAGGCACTGCAAATCAATGTTCGTTAAAGATTGTGCCCAGTACAAGTCATAGTTAACGATAACTATGCCCAAGCAGCAGTAGTACTCTCATTCATTGCCATTAGTATCACATACACTGCTCTTACAAACGCCTACTCTTGTCCATATTTCTAAAACATAAAAAAAGTATTTGCTTAGACTTTTCGTTACTCAGATGGTTTAGTACCATTTTCTTTTTATGTGTTCATTTTTAGGTCTCGCCTAGGCAGCGCATGTGCTGTCTCTCCGAGACATCAAGTTATGTAGATGTTGGGTGAAACTCCGCCTATTGCTGGGTAATATCTACTGCTGCTCGCCATTTGTTGAAGGTTGGCATACCTCTTGTTAGCTGGGTTTTTACTGGCTGTTGATCCTACACTGACTTCCGTTTAGTCCGGAAGCAGCAGCGCCAAAGTACTGTTTTCATCCGCTTTGGTGTTTGATGTGTGTTTCATGGGAACTTCATTTTACTTTTTTTGCAGCCCAACATGCTGAGTTGCAGTTAATGATCTCGCTTTCTGGCAATACGGCCGGGTGCTTTCTCCCCGACTGCACACTATTTAATTAACAACGGGAGCCCTGTGTATAAAAGTAAGGCACTCGCACGCTTCTTCCGACCCAATTGGTCTTTCCCGACCTGCTGCTACAATGTTACGTCTTGCTGCATTGAAATTCCGCCCCCTCTATCTCTCTCCGGAACTCAAGGAAGACCTCCCAGCGTCCGGTGAGCGTGCGGTAGGGAGGGGCCACCCCTCGCTGTTTCCCTGTACTCAGGCGTGGTCATGAACCATAGCGTTTTGGGGGATCATTGCCTCCTTACGGTCTGCAGGGCCCCCGACCACGGATGCAGGTTTGCCGCCTTCCACGCGGGCCCATCTCCCACATGACGGGCCCTCAGCACACAGCAGGCTGCGCTGGCTCATGAGGCTGTGGTCGAGGACAACGCGCCCAAGCGGTCGTAGGACCCTGTAAAACACCTTAAAGTAACGCCGCTCGATATCCGCCCCACAAATCTGACCGTGTTTGGGCCACCTAGGCGCACATTGCGGCGGGTGTCGGCTCATTGCCGGAGGAGCCACTTGACTTTGGTCACCCGTCCTTAGTGCGGGAAAGACCGAGGTTGATTCTGGATGCTTCTCCCACGCCGTGCAGTTCACGCTCGGTGCATTGAGAGGCTTGGTTGGGCCACCCGAGAGTGTAGCCCGGGCGGTGGTCAGTCAGGTAGGCCCCAATGCCCCTCTCGCGGTGCTCCTGTTGATGGACTGCACCCTTCCAGCATACAAAATGAAGTAAGTGTGCCTAAGCGCTTTACTGGCCATGCGCAGCTATTAACGTTTGAAAGCTTCCTCTGTATTCGAATATGTTGCCTCATTGCACAGGGCCTCTGACTCTGCAGCACGCGCGCCCTCACTTAACAAGGTACTTCAGCATGCAGCAGAGAGGCGCGAGTCCCGGTGGTCTTTGTCGTCTCGGTTTGCAATGAACGTTTGCTATGCCTGCTTGAATTATCAGCTCAGTTTTTAAATCTTAGTGGTATCTAGAAATGCTGTGCTGCCTCCAATAAAATATACTTACTTCATCGGATGTCTGTGTGGGAGAAAATGTGCACGAGAGACCTCAATATGTTTCTTATCCGGTATGAATGTTTCACCCAGGCCTGGAATTTTCTTTGCTTTCTAATGTTTGTTGTTATTAATTGTACCAAAATGCAAAAAAAACAAACCCAGACCAAGTCGAGACACAGTGAATAAAAAGAAAACACTTTACCCCCACCCATTACAAGGGCACTAGGTTAGTGCCCTTCCAATTCTAGTGCTTTGCAGATGTTTTAAGGTCTTCTTAGAGTTTTTTTTGCTCAAATGGGTGTAATTTCCGACATTTATATTTGTCCCTCGTCTTCATTGCTTGATTTTGCTTGTGAGAAAGTGTCACTCAGAGTCGTTGAATTGTCACTCATAATTGCACTGATATTATGAAAATGTCATACATAGCAATCTGAAACCTTGGCAGCTATGAGGTAGGGGCTTCACAGCGGCATTTATATATTTTTCTTTGTCTTTCCCTACCTCCCGAGATCGCTTTTTTGTTTTGTTTGTTGAAGCAAACCCTTGCGTTCACCTTGCAGGAGTTCATCCATTTGCCGGACTGCGACAGGCACATTTATTAGTTTTGTTTCCCGTTTACCACAGTTTTATTTTTAGGTCTCGGCTGCGAAGGCTGCGCTTGCGCAGTCTCGCTCCGAGATTTAATGACTTTGAGTGACTTTGAGAAGAGGGGCTTGCACCCGCCCCTCTTCTCTCCTGTTCTCCATTGGCTGGCCTCTTAAATGCTGGCCAGCCACTGGAGAAGAGGTCCAGTCACTCCGTTGAAGCCCCGTCCTTTTCGGATCGGGGGGCGTGTTTTTTCGTTGCTTTTCGCAGGGCGTGTTTTTCTCTCCTCCAGCCAATGGCAAGAGGAGAGAAAAAGAAACACGCCCCCGAATCCGAAACCGAGGCTGCGTTTCTCCGAGGCAGTTCTTCTCTGCCTCGGAGAAAGGCGGTGGTGTCCCGGCGTTGCTCCCTCACCTGATTTCCTTGTTTTGCTATCGGGATCCGCACCGTGCTTTGGACGCCTTTCCCCCTTGTTTATTATACCGCTTCCGCATCAAAGGATACAAAAGCACACTGGTTCTAGTCCTTCTTCCGTGTCTACAAGTTCAGGCGTCAGTAGACTGGGCGTGTTTCTCACGCCTGCGCACTGGGGCTTTTGATAAGAGGGGACCGGAAACTTGAAGGAAAAGTTTGCTACTGTTTCACTGCCGTTAGCCGCAGAAGATTCCCTTTCCGCCGCGCAGACATGTCGGGGGCTTCAAACGTTACGACCATGAAAAAGCTGGTGCATCAGCTGCGACTGGAGGCCAGCCTAAACCGTGTGAAGGTGAGAGACACCATTTTCTACTCCTCGGTAACTTGGGAGCAAGGGGAGGGTTTCTGCCCCGCCTTTCGGAAGAGTCGGAGACAGTCTGTTTACTACTTTTCTCAAACGAGTCTTAGAGATGGTTCCCGTTTACTGTAGCAGACAAAGAAAAAATGGGGGTTGTACCTGCAGTTCTGTTTCAGTTGCTCTGCTCATGTCAACATGTGTCCTGTGTTTTTCTCAAACTGTAGCCGCACCCGGAAGCCCGGTGGTTCCCCTTACATCGCTTCCCCTAGCAACTTGAAAAATATGGGATATCTCCTTTACAGTTTTTAGCTCCTCTGCAGAAGTGTGCTTTTTGGGTTAATAGTTTCCCATCACATACATGCCAGCATTTTAGAACAGGCAAGTGGAAGATGTATGCTACCAGTATTTGATGGAAATGACAAGAAGCTCTAAGTACACAAGAGCAGGCAGGGCACGGAAAGCAACAGGTGTCTCTCCTGGCAACGCGCTCTATTGTTTGTTAATTGCATCTGACCGACTACGCCCACTTTTACATTTGTACATAGGTCTTCGGAGAGTACGAGTCGCCTGAAAGTCTTTGGCGCCCCAGTGACAATGAAAATATATCTGCCCATCTTTGTCACACTCCTTGCACAAATTTCTCAGCTACGCTGTCGACCGCGCTAGCCCTTTATTTCATGGATCTGTATGAATTAAGGGACATGTTTTCAAAGAGCGCAGCAAGTTAAGTTTCTACATTGCCTCAGCAGGAGATAGCAGAACTGTGACTTATCTCACAGAAATGGCACTTTTATACTCTCTCCATGTGCTGGCGCACTTGTGGTTGACCAACGCAAGCACCCTTGCGCCATAGTGCAGGTGTCTGCATTGTGGTTCATATCGCTTTTGTGCAAGAAGGGATGTCTTCCTGCATAAAAAAACTCGAATTTTAGATTATTTCCTCTTCATAATGCGTTCTGCAGAGTGCAGCACACCCGCAGTAAGGAAATAACGAGGCAGGCGCACCATTTTGGTGCAAATCAGTGTCTACAAGTCTATGGGTTTGTGTCCGAATCCATCACTGAATGCAGATGAACACTGATCTACCAGCCATAGAACTCCTATCTGATGCAAAGCAGTGCAATGTGCTGCGTTGCGTTGTTTAAAAAAAAAAAAATTTCACAAAGCCACGCGAAAAATCATTTGCGTTGCTTTAGGTTGCTTTATGCATATCAAGTGGGATTTTTTTTGTCAGGTTTGCATTACAACTGTAATGCAAACCAGAGGCACAACATTTCTAAATCTGGGCCTTTAATGTTAACACAGATCCATCGTAGTGGGAGGTCATGTAAATGCTTAAATTGTGGCACCCTAATAAAAACCCTTAACTGGCTTTGAATTGGGTTTAGTTCATCATGGAACAGACTTTTTCCACTTTATGCAGAACGCAAATTTACAGTGCGATATCCGCCTGGCTCCAGAACTTGAAAGGAAGCTTTAATGTTAATTAACAGGGATGGCTATGTTGTCTCTCTTTGGGAAAGCCCTTTTGGGATTTATGTTCAGTCCTCATTACTACAACTGTTGGTGCTGAAATCTCCTCCTGGAAGTGTAATTAGAGTAGATCAGACTGGCTGATTTATTAAGATCTTCCTTTTAAGCCTTTTTGCAGAATGGTGAATGGTGAAATGATATCTCTTTGATCTGAAACACATTGCTGTGGCTGTACTTGGCACTCAAAGAAACTCCTTTGTGTGTGGATGTGCTCCTTGTCAAAGAAAAGAATGCTGTTACTCTTAGTGAAGTTAGCCAATGGCTGAAGAGAGCTGACCCATTGTCCAATGGTGTATGCTGTAGTGGACGGAAGAAAATGTAAATGACAAGAAATAAACAAGTGAATTATGACAGCCGACTGAAAGCTTCTATATGTAAAAATAGTATGCACATATTAATATCCGCAGGCTCATGCAAGACAGCAAATGCAGGCCTTAGTTTAATCACAGCCCTGTATCTAGTCCAATCACAAGGAAGTGCAAGGTTAAAGAGCAGGATAAAAGCACAATGGGTTATGTGGGTCAGGGTGGTAGGAACTTTGCGGCTCTCCGCAGATAGCAGAACTTTCCTTCACAGAAATGTTAGGAAAATGTGTTTCTTACCAAAGTTTGATGTTTGCAAGTGCTTCTGGGTAAAATTAACTAGTGAGAGCCACACAAGTCAAGCTCCCTTGCTTGTGTAATTTAAAAATAAATAAATGTGCAGGTTGCCTCAGGTGCCGGCTGAGCTAGGGCCTAAAATCCACAGCTACTCACATTGGAAAACAAGCATTTACAATGCAATGGTCTCGGCATTGGTAAAGTTAGAGCTATTGGCATTGCTCGACATTCTTTTTGTTTATGTTTTTGTTTTTAAAACATGTAAAGAAACGGCATTGTCATGAGCAATGCCAATAGCTCTAACTTTACCAATGCCGAGACCATTGCATTGTAAATGCTTGTTTTTATTAGGCACTGGGAGAAAGGGAGAATCAAACCGGTCCATAGTCCGCATCAATGCGGTATGGACCAAAAATAATGCTGGTGAATGCTGGCCTCTGCTTCGGCATTATAATTTAGCTCCCCCCCCTCCTGCTTCGCATTACGAGCCCTCCCCACTCTGTGAGCACAAACAGAGCCTTTCTAAATCAAGTGTCAACGCTTCCTTATTCCTCCTCCCGCAGCCATTCCCTGGTCTGCCCGACACCTCCCTCACTCCCTACACCCCTCCTACACAGGTCCCCCAGGAGCCTACAAGATAGGGACTTCACAGCGACATTTATATTTTTAAAAAGCAGCGGGTGTAAAAGCATTTCCATTCGGGCTTCGCTGCTGTAGCATTTGTATTTTCAAAAGACTCATCAGCTGTGTGCTCGTCCTCTGTACTACATTGTTTATTCTGGATTTGTTCAGAATTCGTATAATATTTGCCCTGAGGATTAGTTCATTACTTTGCTCTGCGAATGCCGACGCAGGCATATAAAGGCATGACTTGATTCCGAAGGACCTTGTGCGAGCGCGCAAAGCCGAGCCGCGTGACCTCTGTTCAGCACACATGGCAGCGTGGGATGGGGAGGGGGAAAGGTTATTGCATTTGCAATGTTGGGAGAAATGAGGAGCAGAGGAGGAGGAGGAGGGAAACGATGGAGAGGAGCTGACAGCAAATTTTTAGGAGTGATCTGCTGACTATCCATAGTGGAACACCTCAGTGAGTTAATGTGCCTGCTGCAAACGATGCACGTGCATGTACAATCAATTCGTTTTCAAAACAGGGCAAGGTGGGAACGATTTAAAACGAGCATTTGAAATGCAATAGCTCTCACATTTAAGCGAGTTTGAGCTATTGGCATTGTAAATGACAATGCCTTTTATTTATGTTTTGGTTTTTAAAACATAAATAAAAGGCATTCTCATTTACAATGCCCATACCCTAAACTCGCGTAAATGCGAGACCTATTGCATTGCAAATGCTTGTTTTTTCTAGCGCTATTTAATGAGTTTAACAAGTTATTTCAAACTTGCACTCTGTTCAGGTACTGAATGTGTCTTATTTAAAAATCTTTTTATTGAGTTTAAAGATTACAATGATATATCCTTAGGCATAGAACACATCAGTTATGTAAATGCAACTAAAATGTCCACAATGCGTCAACGAGAGGAACTCCCCCCAATATTGTATTCCAAATTAGATTAACTAATGCTCATCATACCCATTATTAGAGTGTTGTCACCTAGGGCTCCAGATCTTTGTATATTTCTTCGTGCAGCCTCTTGCCTTCTGTATTGTTTCTTCTGCAGTGCTGCAGTATTCCAGGCCCCTTGACCATTCTCTCAAGTTGCTGAAGGTTCTTAACCTAGCAAATCATGATGCACAGTACTCCTTGTTCATACTGCAGAAACCTATAACACTATCCTTGTACTGTTGTTTCTCACATATATTTTCAAGAACTCGAATATTGGTATCAGCCAGTCTTTTTAGAACTGCACGAGTCAAATTTGAATTTTTTGGGGGAGATGATCATTCTGTCACATTCGTCTGAATAAACCATTGTAGAGTGTGTTGATACTATGTGGCCAAGTGTACTTTATAAAAATTCAAAAATAAAACGAAATTATACAGATTTTGTTTGCTTTCATTTGACAATGTGTTACTTTTTATAGGTTGGCAAACTTGCTGCGGAATTGGATCAGAGTCGCAACTTAAGCCGTATTATTGTACATATTGACATGGATGCATTTTATGCTGCTGTAGAAATGAGAGATAACCCAGAACTCCGCAATACACCTATGGCTGTGGGCTCTATGAGTATGTTGGTAAGTGGGTTTGGTTTCCTAAACTTAGAGGTCTTGTGGACATTTTAACTGGTTATTATTGATTGGCTTTGTGATGTGTATCAAAAATTCTAAACTATTGTCAAATCTTGTAGAGAAAATTTTGGACTTGGATTGAAAGCTGCATTTTATACCCAAAACTATTCACTATAAAAATTATCTTGCAGGTTCTGATCAGAGACCGGTTTGACGCTAGACCAGAGCTGAATTGTAGCCATATACAAGACATTCCTAACTAGATCTGTACCATCTGTGATGGCATAAAGTCAGTCTAATTTATTTTATCACGTTAATGTGATAGGATATGGATTATATAGTACTAAACATGCCATTTCAGGGCACTTCTTGGCAATTTGGTGAACATAAGAAAGTATTAAATACATCTCAACAGGGGCATGTATGTTCTGATATGAGGAGATCCATATGGAAAAGAAATGCGTAGAGAACCCACCGAACATTTGGATAGTTACATTATGAAGCCGTGTTACAGTAGGCACCAGTGAAGCGAGAAGCAGCTATTCCTTTAACAAAAAAGGAGTTGTATTTGTTAATGAAGCGCTTCAGGTACATTGGATGATAATTGTAACCTGTGCTTCCTTAGCGAGGCCTTGCTTTTAAGTAATCTAACCCAAATACAGTAGTGGCAATTCAGCAAGGACTTTAAATTCTACATCCTAACTATCTTGCTTGCTGAGGAGGAGGAACTTCATTTATCTTTATGGTTCAAATCTCTTTATTTGGGCTTTCAAATTACAAGGAAAGTAGCAATGCTGCAAGCATACAATGCTTGTCTTCAATAGCTCATATGTAAGCTAACGTAGCAAACCCCATACAAAGTATCTATCTGGCGGAACCAGGTTGATATAAAAATATAGCAGCCGTGGTAACATGACCATTTTGGACAGGGAGACTCTGCCCATGATTGGCAGCTGTAGCGAGTGCCAGAAAGGAACGCAGGATCTAGGAGATCTGGGTGTCTTCCCGTGGTTACCATCTCTTAGGTCTTCAAGTGAGTGAAAGTTTTGTGTCCCCAGATATCGGAAAGGGTTCTGAGCCTAGTTAAGATCTGCAGAGAGCTCTGGGGTACGGTAAAGATTCGGGAATACGGGTGAACAGATGAGTTTTGGTTTTGTTGACTCTCAATTCAGAGAGGTGTTCAAATTCCCCCATGAGAACAAGTGCCATAGTGGCATCTGCCAGGTAAAGCAAGAGATCATCGATGTATAGTGAAATATGTTCTCGTCCTCCCACAGTCAGTCCCATACCCAACTCCCTGCTGTCTTAACAAGTCAGCTAAGGGCTTCATAGCTAGGGTAAAAAAAAAAGCGGGATAGAGGACAATCCTACCTGGTGCCATGAAAAATCCCATATTGTGGCGATACTATTCTACCAGTCATAACTTGCGCTGTGGCATTTTCATAGAGTAGTTTAACCCACCGTATCTAACCGTCTACAAGGCCCATTCTATTAATTTTTTTTTTAAATAATGTTATTGAGGTATCAAAAACATAGGCACAATAACGTTCCCGAATAGGGCTGCAAATGAAATCAAAATACAGGCCTCTCCCACTAAAAATATTGTCATAGCAGTACTTAGCAGGATATTACATCTCCACATTACATCAGCAATCGTCAGTAAACAAAAGAAGAAAAGGAACCCTCTCCTGACATGGGGAAATGTGATCTGAATGGGGGATAATCCCCGGTACCCCATCCTCAGTCTTGTAATATGAGTCAGTGAGATCTATTAGTTGGTATCTCTCCGGCCACCATCTATAACCTGTAACTCTAACAACCCCCCTCCCCTCCTAATCTCAACTATCCCCTCCCCCGGCATGTCACTGAGTTAAGAAAAGGTTCGCTGCTGGATCCGTGGGCAGGACAGTGATATTCTGTGGCCCATGCATTCCAAACCGCAAGTGTCAGTGTTAGGGAAAAGCATTCACCCAGGATCGCCCCGCCGTATCTGCGCTCTGCCGTCTAGTCAATCAGTGCCTCCCAACCTCCGTTATCTGCTGCTGGCTTCCCCCGGTCAGGAGTGCCCTCAATATCGCCAGGTGGGTGTTTTACCAGCTCCACCAGTGCAACCCACGCACGTGCCATCTCCAGAGATTTGTCGCTCCCAGTTCAGCTGGCCATGCGCAATCTACAGTTCCCCTCTGCTTCTGCCCATTTCATTAACTCCCTAGTCCATCGCGCAAAGTTGGGGCCAGTCCTTGCCTTCCAGTGGCTGGTGATCTCCCTCTGGGCCAAGACCAGCCCCAGGTCTATAAACTTGCTAGTGACTTTGGTCTTGGCAGTATGTGGAAACCAATGCAACAAACAGCCCGGTGTCAGCGCTACCCCTCTTTCTGTTGCCGCTGCCAACTCAGACGTCACTCCCCTCCAGTATTCTCCTAGAAGTGGATAGTCCCAAAACATGTGGAGAAACCCCACCCCCTCCAGGTTACACCGTGGACACGCTGTTGAAACCACGAAGTATTCATTCACCTTAACCGGGGTAAGGTATGCCATATGCAGCATGTAGAAGTGGATTAGCTGGAAGCGAGCGTTCCTGGATCACTTCCAGGCCCATTCTACCAATTCCCCCCACGGCTTCTCACCAATGGGTTCACCCAAATCCTCTTCCCATTTGAGACGCAGGGCCGACAAGGGCTTTCGCAAGCTGTGGGTAATCCTCCTGTAGAGACACGTGACCGCCTTAAACGTTCCCGCCGCCATTACTACATATTGGCAGGCCAGCGAGGTCTGAGGTTCCGTCATCCTCTCCCGCCAGTGTTTCCTAATGGCTGCTGTCAGTGCGGCATGAAGCAGGAAGTCCCCGCGTGGTAGGTCATGGCGCTCCACCAGGTCATTAAAAGGTAGGAGGTTGCCATCTTCAAATAGATCCCCTATAGTAGGGATCCCCGCCTCATCCCAGTCCCGTCATCTACCCCAATCACCTCCATGTGGTAGGGCCTCGCATATCGTCAGCGGGATCTCCGGAGCATAGGGGTGCGCGTGCACGCACGCCTGGCCAATCGGTTCCAACACTTGCGCACCACCTGTAAGTCAGTCGGGAGCACCCTATTCCTTATGGCCAAGCGCAGCAGCACCTGGGATAGCAGCGCCAAGGGAGGGTCTGACCCATCAGGCTCCTCCCGGTGCGTAGTTCGGCCTGCCACCCATTTAGTGTACCATTATAACTGCGCTGCATGGTGATATGCCTCTAGATCCGGCAAGGCAAATCCTCCCTCCGTCCTGGGCCGTTGCATGGTGACCAGGGCCATCCTTCGGCGCCTCGCACCCCACAATAATCCTGTAAGCAATGTATTGAGCTGCGCGAACACCTGAGTTGGGATCCAGATCGGGAGCGTCCCCAAAAAATTGAGAAGCCTGGGTAGTGTGACCATTTTCACCAAGGCAACCCTGCCCGCTACCGATAACGGGAGCTTTTCCCAAAACTCAAAACAGGTCTTGACCTTACGTACAGCCCACCCTATGTTGCCCTCTATCATGTCATTAGGGTGTGATAGATCTGGGTTCCACAGTAAGGTAAGCAGCTAGATTCCCATGGGACCCCCTCCGCCGGCTGCGTACCATCCCTCCCTGGATGTGTCGGAAAAAGACAGGACTTGGACCAGTTCACACGAAGCTCCGCGTCCTCCCGTAGAGAATGCAGCAGCCCCTTAGCTCCCCAGAGGGCTTCCCTCGAGTCAGCCAGAAGCAAAAGTAGATCGTCAGCATACTGCGCTAGGTGTTGTAAGTGTCCCTCCACTAATAACCCCTGGTAGTGACGTCCCGATCGGGCCTGAACAGCAATTGGCTCCATTGCCAGCGCAAAGAGCAGGGGCGACAGCGGGCAACCCTGCCTCGTCCCCCTACCCATGTTGCAAGCAGCAGAGATCAGTCCTCCCGTTCTGACCTTGGCAGTGGAGTTGTTATACAAGATCGCTGTCCATTCCACGAAGCGGCCTCCCAGGCCAAACGCCCTCAGGACCGTGACAAGATATGGCCACTTTAGACTATCGAAGGCCTGCTCGATATCAACCGCAAAAATACAAGCCTCCTCCCTGCAATAGGTGTCCACACGCAGTAACCTCCTTATGTTCATCGCTGTGTTCCTAGCTGGGTTAAATCCCGCTTGGTCCACGTGAACTAACATCGACATCTGGGCCAGTAGGCGACTAGCGAGGATTCGACTTAGTATCTTATAGTCCAGGTTAACCATGGCAAGCAGTCTGTATGCAGTCCAGTCGCAGAACGGCCTACCCGGTTTAAGGAGAGGCACGATGATTGCCTCCCTTGTGGAAGCAGGAAGACAACCCTCCCGCCGCGCTTTGTTATATACCACGAACAGCTTCAGGGCCAGGGTATCTACAAATGCATAATAAAATTCTACAGAAAGGCCGTCCATCCCCGGTGTCTTGTTCCTAGCCATATGCTTGATAGCGCTGCACACTTCCCCCACCTCAACATCTTTACCAAGCTCCTCCACCACTTCGATATCAATCTGGGGGAGTTTTAGCCCCTCTAAGAGCCCCGTTCCATTAGCAGCCCCAGGATCAAGCCTACTCTGATAAAGTGTGGTATAATAGTCCAGAAAGTGTGTGTTGATGGCTCGTTGAGTGTAATACTCCACCCCCTCCTGGTCCCAAATCTCCAGGATCGGTGTGCCTCTACGCGCCGGGTTTGCCAACCACGCCAGCAGCGCCCCAGATTTGTCCCTGGGTGGTGTAGGCCTTATAATCAAAGGAGCTTTTCCAGGTCTCGGAGCCCATTCTCTGCCCTCAGCACATCTTGTGTCAGCACCTTTCGAACTCCCACCACCTCCCCAATGCAACGCCCTCTGATTACTGTTTTGAACGCATCCCATTCGATAAGTAGGCTCGATGCAGACCCAGCATTATCTAGAAATTAGTCGTCAATGGCAGATCCAATCGTGGTCTTAAACACCGGATCTTCTAGCGCCTCCGGTCTCAATCGCCAAGTAGGAATGGCGGGCTTTGCCTGTATCCAATCCAGCGATAGTAGCAACGGGTTATGATTAGAAATCGTTCTGTTCAAATATTCACTATGGGTAATCCATCCGTGCACATCTGGGAGCAAAGGAACGAGTCCAGACGAACATGCAACTCATGCAACCCTACAGAAGTATGAGTAGTCCCTATCCCCAGGGTGATGGGCCCTCCAAGTATCTATCAGTCCCCACTGGCACAGCCACGCCCACCTGGTCGCTGCAAGTCTGTGCATGGGAGCATCTGGAAGAGGTGGATGAGAGCAAAACTGGGCCACGTCAGCAACACAATTAAAGTCCCCCGCCAGCAGCACTGAACCAGTCAACAGGGGAGCCAGCTTCCCGGAGAGGTGCTCAAAGACTCCAGTTTGAGCTACGTTGGGGGCGTAGAGGCTCCCTAACACTATATCCCTACCGTCCAGTCGTCCCGCTACCACCACGTATCTACCATCTGGGTCAATCAGCTGCCTAGTGCTCTGAAACGGGACCCCCGCTTGTATCCAGATCAATGTGCCCCTGGCAAAGGCAGAGTATGAGGTGCCACCTCCATCTACGCTGTAGTGCCGCCCCCTCCGTCTGTGTTAAATGCGTTTCCTGCAGCATAGCAATCTATACACCCCTCCTCTCCAAATATCCATGAATCTTGTGCCGGCGTGTCATTGTGTGCATGCCCTTGACATTCCATGACATACATTTAAGTCCTACGGTGGAACCCATATATTGAACCTCAGTGGTCTTCCCTCCTGCCCCACCTCAGCGACATGCCTGCCCCCTGTGTAACCCCCCAAACCCCATGGAACTCCTCAACACCCACTCCCCAGGACAGGTACATTCGAACTAGCTCCCATCCAAACTAATACAACAATCAACTGGTCACTAAGCGTGGTGAGACGCGTGCTGACCCAATAGGACCCAGAGCCCCCCCGGCCACTCCCCCCGCCCGTATCGAGCAGAAGGGCACCTAGCTATCGTTCATGGCAGGGGCCTCCATACCTCTGCCCCCAGAGTTCAGCCCGATCAGGAGTTGATCCCCAGCGCCAGCTTGAGCCTCTCTCACCCAACATCATGGATCCATTTCACATGAGAAAGTCCGCCGTCTGGGGTGTAACCACAGGGAGTTCAGGCTCAGAGTCCCCGCTCGTGCTGCTGGTAGGAGAAGTCTCAAGTCTTCCCCTCTACAACTGGGTCTAAGCAAAATAGCATCATGGATGCAACAAAACTATCTTAAATTAAATGGGGAGAAAACGGAAGTCCTTGTATTTGGTAAAAACAAGGACCTCTAGAGCCCCCAACATTGGCCAAGTGAAATGGGCGCTCTCCCCACGCCTTCCCCCCCCAAGCGCGAACTCTGGGCATCACTATTGATGATTCGCTTAACATGCATCCTCAAGCAGTGAAAGTGCCAGCTACGTGTTTTGCCATTCTCACATGGTAAAAAAAATCTGTTGGATGCTTCCAGAGTCCACTCAGAAAACCCTGGTCAGTGCCTTGATCACGTCAAGGATAGACTACGGCAATGTAATATATTTGGGCTCAAACAAAGCCGTAACCCGAAGGCTACAGATGGGACAAAATTCTGCAGCCAGGCTCCTGTGCGGTGTCCCGAGAGCCGCTCCATCTCTGCTCATTTACGAAATTTGCACTGGCTCAGGGTAGAGAACCGAATCAAGTTCAAAGCCCTAAGCTTTATGCATAAAATAAAAATGTATGCCCCACACTATCTTCAATCTATGGCCTGTCCCTCCATCCCCTCTCGAAACCTCCGCTCCTCCACGCAAGGGAAATTAATCATTCCCAAAATCAAACTATCCCAGACGGGCGGAAGGTCGTTTTCGTATCTGGGCCCCTCTTTATGGAATACTCTGCCTACAGTATTGCGCAACGAAACTGACTATGTTCAATTCCGCAAATCCCTGAAGACGTGGCTTTTTTGACAACTAACCTGCTGACATATTTCCATTCTACGTCTCTGATTTGCTTTTGCGCCGGGAAACCCTTTTTGGGTAGCCGTTGCGCACTACAAATTTAAATTCAAATTCAAGTCTGCCCATGTCACAGCTAGCAACAGTGGGGCACGGGCTAGTTGCACTCCGGCTGATCTCTGCAACCGCCCTCACAGCCCTGTCCCTTTCAAGCTGGAGTCCCGGCGGCGTTATGGATCTCTGTGACCTCAAAGGCTCAGGTGATCTGCGTTCCGCTGTGCCCGCCGGGGAAGCACCCCCCGTTCCCAGTTTTCGCGCCTCCAGCCACTGCCATGCATCTTGTGGTGTAGTGAAAAAATATGTAGCCGCCCCATCCACTACTCTGAGGCGTGTGGGGAACAACATGGCGTATGGTAGTTGCAACTGTCGGAGTTTCCGCTTTAGTGCAAGAAAGGAAGCGCGCGGTCTCTGTACCTCCCTGGTGAAATCCGGGAAAATCATCACCCTGGCGTTCGCGATTTGGAGGTTCTGCTTTCCTCGCGCCTGTTGCAAGATGTGGTCTCTGTCGCGGTAGTGGAGCATTCGCACAACCATCGGTCGCGGGAGTGTGCCCGGCTTTGGAGGTCTGGCTGGGACCCTGTGTGCGCGTTCAAGGGCGAAGAAGGGGGGAGAGCTCTTCCGGGGCCACCTCGATCCGAAACCAATTCTCCAAGTACCGAACAGCGTCGTCTCCTTCCTCTCGTTCCGGGACCCCCACTGTGTGCAGATTGTTCCAGCGAGAGCGCCCCTCGCTGTCCTCCGCTCTCACCTCCAAGATCCTGACCCTGTCTTCTACCAATTTCAGAGAGCGCTGCAAGGTAGAGATTGCATTCGGAACCTCCTCTAAAGTCGTCTCAGTAGCTTTCACCCGCTCCTTGAGCTTGCGGTGGTCATCCTTCAGGAAGTTGAGATCCACCGCTATGGCATCCATCTTGGTCTCCAAACCTTCCCTCGAGGAGGTGATGGCCTGCATTATGTACACCAACGTGGGGCCCTCTGCTACGTCGTCTCTTCGCCTTTCCGCCATGTCCTCCTCTTCATCTGATTGTTGCCCCGTGGCTTCCACATGTAATGCTGTGAAGCCCTTCTGGCGAGATGTTTGGCCCATTCGGACTGGTTGCGGTGGGTCACACAGAACTTCCAGCAGGGGAGCACAGGGAGGTTCAGGAAAAGTCAGTATAGGCAGTGCGTACCGGAAAGTACAGGAGGTACACCCCGGCGTAGTAGGCCGTTTCCTTGATGCTACACAGTAGAGAGCACTATTCAAGTTCACCAGCACAGAAGGGCAACTGGGTGGTCATCTCCCCCCCCCCCCCCCCCAGATTGTAGGGTGCTCACTCCCAAGATCTTCTGGCTCTTCCGAGTAGAGGTGGACTGGCCTCGCTCCTCTCGACCGTCACAGCTTCGTTCAGTCAGTCGCCCCGGGTCACATAAGTACAACCAGGAGATACTCAGCGCATCTGCAGCTCCAAGCAAGTCAGCAGCACAGTTCCAGCTCCCATTCAGGGTTCAGTAATCAGGCAGCAGCGCAGCACCATCCTCCTAGTTGTTCCCTATGGCAACGTCTGGAGCTAAACAGCCACCCCAAACATCCAGAGTAGCAGTCCCCAGCTCTCAAGGCGGTACGCAGCTTACGCTACAATTATTCCCACGTGCTTCTCAGCCCCCTTTAATTGCAGAATTCCGCGCCTGCAGTGGTGAATGCTGGCCTCCACGTATTCCTCCCCCTAGGCATTCGCTGCAGATTCGTGTGCACCCGCCACTTTGAAGGCTCCTCACCTGCTCTGCTCCCCACCACCAAAAGTTATGTCCAAGTCCAGGCGCTAAGAGCAGGTTATGATTGTCTGCTCAGAGGGGCCAGGATGCCTCAATCGCTGCTCTCAATCGGCGGCCACGTTGACAACCACGACCCGCCTGCAGTATCCCGCGCCGCCATTTTAGTGTCCGGTGTCCTCCGCTGGGCGCATCCCAAGCCTCACCTTGCCTCTATTTCCAGTTCGGCTGCCCTCACAGGTAAACGCTCGCTGTCCTCTTGATCTCGCACTTCACCAGGCTCCCTCGGCTCATTAGGCTCCCTTACTCGCGAAGGCTGCTGTGGCGAGGTGCAGCCGCCATTTTGTCCGCAACTCAGCCGGAGTGCGAACAGGGTGAAAAATCGCCGGTTTCTGCGTACTACGGCTCCGCAGCGCTTCGAAATTATACCCAGGTGGGCACCAAGACTTCCGCTGCCAGCTATGATGCCAGGGGCCCCCCCAGCTTCTCAGGAGAAATTGCTGTGGAGGGAGGCCACGGAGGAGCTCTGAGGTCCGCTGCTCCTTACATCGGCATCAAGCCACGCCCCCCCAAGGCCCATTCTCTACATAATCTCAAACAAATAGTCCACCGTGCCGAAGGTCTTTCCCAGGTCTATCGACAAAAAGGCTGTCCGTGGGGAGCAATTCCCCTTTGGATGTTACAGTATGGAATATAGCCTGCGCAGATTAAATGAGGTGTTCCGTGATAGGATAAACCCATTTTGATCATCAAAGATTAGAGGAGGCATATGCAGGAGCACACGAAGTGCCAAGACTTTGCAAAGAAGTGTAAAATCGATGTTGGGCATGGAGAGGAAGCAAACGTCCGTGGTGCGGACACCCTGAGCACCCGACATGGGGAGCAGGATCACAACTGTAGTTTGTGTGGACTCCGGTAACTTCCCCAGTTGTAGAGAATCTGTGTAAAAGGCTTCCAAACAAGGAGCCAATTTAGAGGCATATACCGAATAGAATTGTGCAGGGAGGCGGTCTGGACCCAGGGTTTTACCTGTGGCCATGATTATAATGGCTGTGGGAATTTCCTGTGCTGTCACCGGTCGTCCCAATGCTGCCCTCGCCTGCCGATCTAATTCCCGGTGCTGTAGTGTACTTTAAAAGGCTGCCTGGGCCTCCAACAGAAATGCAGCGGCGCGTTGTATAAATCTTTGTAATAATCTCGGAACAGAGCATTGATTGGCCCGTGCGTAAATGGACTCCACTGTTCCTGATTTGATATGCGTGATCGAGGATCCACGATTCTCTGGCCTAAAAAAACATGCCAACAATCTACTAGGACATCCCTCTTCCTCCTGTACTCTTGCAAGGTACCCTTTATAATCGTGACAGCATAGCCGTTCGAGTGCAGCATTATAAAGCACACATGCTTCCTGAAGGCTTTTCAGGTCTGCTGCCTCTGTACCCTGTTCATTGTCTAGGCTGTGCAACTGGCCTTCAAGCTCGCATAGCTCCCAGTACATGTAGTAGTGTTGTATACCTATCAATTACCACAGACATTGCCCTCGCACCACAGGCTTAAATGCCTCCCACTCCATGAGCCTGGTGGACGTTGACCGAGTGTTAACAGCAAAGTTATTATCTATGTCATCTCCCGGAAACAAATATCTTCCAGGGTCAATAGGTTGAGTCTCCACAGGAGAACAATGGGCGCTCCTCCAGAGGTTTAAAATCCAGTAGCAAATAGCTGGTATCAGAAAATGTGTGCCCCAAGTATTCGATGTGTCTTATAGAATGATTTGAGCCAATGAGAGCAGAAGGAGTAGTCCCTAATATCCGTGTGGTGTGTTTGCCAAATGTCTGTTAGTTCCCAGTATCCCATCCAGTTGCGGAAACCCACAGCAATGCTATGGGTCGGAGCTCCAGGTAACAGGGGGATGGAGCGGTCTAGGGCAACGTCCGCCACACAATTAGTCATCCCCCAATGAGCAGGTCGTCAGTAGCCATTAAGGCCTTTGAAGCAGAGAATCTGTGCAAGAATAATATCTGGTCTTGATTTTGGGCGTAAACACTGCCTAGTGTGATGCCACGGCCCAACAGCCTCCTGGTCAATATCACGTATAGTCGCTACTTATCCATGGATGTGTGCAAAGATTCGAAGGCAAAGCCGGCCCTAATCCATATCGGCACACCTCCTGCATAGGTCAAAACGGGGCTAGCAAATAACTGCCCTCTCCATCTATGGCTCAGCTTCTCCACTTCACTCTGTGTAAGATATGTCTCCTGCAACAAGGCTACCTGCACTCCCCGTAAATATTTGGGTATGTTATGATGTTTTGAGGACTATCTCATCCCACTGATATCCCAAGACATGAATTTTAACATGTGGGGTACAGCAGCCATAGGGAGTCAAGACTCTCAGAGCTCCCCCGCACTCACACTGGTCCAATATACCGTAGCTGAGAATTTCAAAGCTATCCTGCAAACAAAACCAAACTGAGAAAGTAAAAACACCAATAAACATAAACTCCCCATCCAAGAGCAGCCTGGCACCAACGAGCCGCCCAAACTGCAAGCATACCAATACTTTCATTGGAGAGACTCTGCCAGTCGAGGGTGTGACTAACCAGGAGGACAGTAACTCTCCACCTTGTCTGTGTCAGCCCAAAGTATCAATAGCGCTCAGATGTTCTGCAAGGTGTAGTGTCCGGATATTCTCATATACAGTTAACACCCTCACTACCAGGAGGGTTCATTTCCGAGGAGGGCATGTGTTGCCCTTGGGGTTATTTTCGACATGCGTAAGCTGTCTGCTTGAGAAGAATCTGATTCTGACACGCCAGTTCTTTTTGTAGAGGGGGTACCTGCCTCTGAGGTGGTCTCCATTGTTTTCACGATCTTGGCCACCGCTTGAAGGACAGCGGCCCTTTCCTGCTCAGTTAGAGAGGGGTTTTGATTCTTCGACTTCCCCCTTAAGGCCTCCTCCTGGTCCTCTGCCTCAGGTTTCACTCCTGCAGCTTTGTGGCAGGGTACACCATAGAAGGTGTTCGTCCAGACCTGTAGGTTTCAAGCTATTCCCAAGCAGCTTTGGGGTCATCACAGAAGTGTGTTGTTACCCCCCCCCCCCAGTACTATCTGAAGTTGAGCAGGGAATATTAAGGAGTACTTATATGGAAAAAAGTGAACACCGGGCGCAGTGTAGATAACAAATTTGTTGCACAGAGACACCCAATGTAATAAAATTCACGTTAACTGGACTCAAACATTTACAAAAATGTGTATGACAAGTACATAATAGGACCAAAAAACTTTGTATGTTAATAATAGTTCATTTTAATCTTTACAAAATTTGAATATTTTTTATGTTTTATCTTTTCTTATTTTTTCAAAAGGGTTAATTTCTCTATGTTAGCATATACATTCAGAGATAAATGAACACAGTGTCTTTATACATACAAAATAGTTTCCTCAACAGTGCAAAATAAGATAACAGTGCAATCTTGTCATACCTGAGTTATTTCTTATAAGACATCTAATCAACACAAAGTAATATCAAGTCCAAAATATAGCGTACATATATCTGCTTCAGATTTAAACTATGTGGGCGGTAGGTGGATACAACGCGTTTCGGCTAGGCCTTCTTCAGGAACCCGCTCAGGTTTGTACACTCTATACAAGAAAATATTTACAAAAAAATAAATCACAATTAAAAACCAGTTATAAAATTGGGTGTCAAAATAGCAATCCATAATCATTACAAAAAGAAACTCTCTATTAAAGCTAAAGATATTAATAGATTTGGTCCAAGGTCTCAAAGCTAGACTGAGATTTACACCTGTGTGAGATATTCATTTATAACATAAAGAGAGTCATAGACTACCAAGAGGGACAAATGCTGGGTATAACCAGTGCTTAATTTGTGCCGGTGCTTTCCGGTGCTTAGCACCGGCACTTATATTTCAGGGCCGGGTCTTTTGAATTTTTCTCCCCTGGGCCCAGTAATTATTTTTTAAAAATTGAAATACCTGTCCTGTTTCCAATTCCGTTCAGATGCCGGCCTGGTATGTCAGCAGATGAACGGCCCACCCAGGTCCAGGCATGATGACTGCATCACGTTAGTGATGTCAGCAGTCACGCATGCCTTTCACCACAGAGCGTTGTCATGCTCCTTCCGTTTGGATCATTGTAGCTGAGGGCGGGCTGATAGTGATCTGGGGGCAAGGCAAGCTGGGAAAGTTCAGGACGTGCCGCTGAGGCCTGCCGCCTGTTAGATTACTTTTGGCCATGCAACTGTCCAGAGGCCCAGCTGAGGCTGCACAGAACAAACCGTGTTTCCAGTTTTTCAGTGAACTCTCAGGGGCGCTTGCAACCTGTTAGCAGATAGCAGGCTCGCACTGAGGGAGAATGTAATGCTTTGGGTGTCAGTCAGGTCAGTACAGAGGTAGATCGACAGAGCAGCACATGGGTGTCAGTCAGGTTAGGGCAGAGGTAGGTCAGTAGAGATGTATATGGCAGTCAGTATGGTACAGCACTGCTGGAGGCTTCAGGTTAGGACAGAGGTAGATCGGCAGAGCTGCACATGGGTGTCTGTCAGGTCAGGACAGAGGTAGATCGACAGAGCTGCACATGGGTGTCAGGCAGGTCAGGGCAGAGGTAGATCAGCAGAGCTGTATATGGTTATCAGTCAGGTCAGCAGAGAGGAAGATCGGCAGAGCTGTACATGGGTGTCAGTATGGTACAGCACTGAAGAAAGCTTCAGGTTAGGGCCGAGGTAGATTGGCAGAGCTGTACTTGGGTTTCAGTATGGTACAGCACTGCAAAAAGCTTCAGGTTAAAGCAGCGGAAATTGGCAGAGCTGTACATGGGTGTCAATATGGTACAGTACTGCAGGAGGCTTCAGGTTAGGTCAGAGGTAGATCGACAGAGCTGTACGTGAATCCTAGCACTGGATTGGCAGGAAATGTTATGCACATTAAAGCCGTAGGTCAGGATTCGGGTGCATCAAACTACATGTTCACGGGTCCCATTGCCAGAACAGTAAGGCAATCTCTGCCTCAAGAATGAGTTGACGTGTCCGAGCAGTGACTAGAGCACAGGCTTAGAAAAGCAAGTGTTGAAACTCTGTTTTTAAAGAGCACTGCAAGAGCTGTGCCTGAGTTCAAGTGCTCAGTGCACTCCATGCCGGGATCGAGGTGCATTGGGAGAGTATTTGAACTACAAGAAGCCATCTAGTGCTGGATTAAAGTGCAGGCTATATTTGTATTCAGGTCTCGTAGCAGTGCTCCGCGGCCACAACTGAGTGAATGTCTCATCTGGAACTACAGGGTGTTCAAGATGAGAAGTGAAGGAAGCAGGGATGGAGGGAAGAGGGTGTAGTGTTGCGCCCAGTGACGAAACTGGTGCGCTAGTTAATAGCCTGCGGAGTGCGACCGTGGGGGTGTTGCAATTTTGTAGCCCGCTAGCGGTTGTAAATGGTAGAGCCCCGTGTTACGTGGATTCAGTTAAAAAAAGGTGCGGCCAGGTGGGCCAGGACAAATAACATTATAGATACTGCCTCAGCATCATTTGTTCTAGGGCCTGCCACATGCGGATAGCCTATCACTGGGCCCCCCAGAGCCCCACTAGCCCGCTGGCAATCTGAGGTCCCAACACAACAATTGGTGATGAGGATAGGCCGTATCTCCCGTCATCTGCATGCCCCCGTGTGGGGCGGCCGCATGATCCCTGCTGGGTGTGCAGTGCTTGTGCCGAGTGGGATGGTCTGTGCGTAAGTCTGCACATTTTCCAGACTCCACTGACTGCACACGATGCCTGGGAGGCGGTGCGACGGGGTGCATGGTACAGGTTAGATCGTGCATGCTATATGTTAGAACTGGGGGTCTGTAGTTGACAATGGTATACACCTTTGTCCGTATAGGGACCCTTGCTTCTAGTCATGGAAAACGGGATACACTCCTGAATAACCCCTGCTCACCCCCTTGGTAGCTTGGCACGAGCAGACAGGCTTATCTCAGAGGCAGTGTGTAAAGCATTTGTGAACACATACAGTAATACAGTGACAACACTACAAATGGACACCACACAAGTTTAGAAAAATAAGTAATCTTTACTAGACTTAACACAAGACCAAACGACAAAAATTCAGAATACTGTAATAAAAATATGTCTTTAAAATGGTAGAAATAGCTTAGTTCAATGTAGATGGTAAATGCAACACTTTACTTTCAAAGTACCTTGGATGCGTCACACAAAACAAACAAAAGGGTCGCAGGGAAGGTGATGCGTCGGTTCCTTGTTTCGGGGGAGGTGATGCGTCGGTTCCTTACCGGAGAGGAGGTGATGCGTCAGTTTCTTACTGTGATCCGGTGCGATGCGACAAGATGGCGCCGAGATGCAATGCGACGATCCAGTGCGATGCCACAAAAAGGCGTCTTTGATGTAATGCGATGCTACAACGTGGATGCGATGTGTGCACGCCCGACGGGCGTGTGGAGAAATCGATGATCTTTGGAGCCGCTATAGGCCCTGCAACACGCTTCTCCGGTGATGCGACATAAACTTCTGCGGCGGAGGCATTCTTCTACGGTGATGTGAGACGCTTCGCCGGCGATGCGATGGCACGCTTCTTCGGCGATGCGACCACAACTGCTGCTGCGGTGGCGGCGACACCACTGCTTAATTTGTGCCGGTGCTTTCCGGTGCTTAGCGCCGGCACTTATATTTCAGGGCCGGGTCTGTTGAATTTTTCTCCCCTGGTCCCAGTAATTATGTTTTTTTAAATGTACGTACCTGTCCTGTTTCCAATTCCGTTCGGATGTAGGCCTGGTATGTCAGCAGAGAACGGCCCACCCAGGTCCAGGCATGATGTCTGCTGACATCACTAACGTGATGCAGTCACACATGCCTTTCACCACAGAGCGTCGTCATGCTCCTTCCGTTTGGATGATTGTAGCTGAGGGCGGGCTGATGGTGATGTGGGGGCAAGGCAAGCTGGGAAAGTTCAGGACGTACCGCTGAGGCCTGTTAGATTACTTTTGGCCATGCAATTGTCCAGAGGCCCAGCTGAGGCTGCACGGAACAAACCGTGTTTTCAGTTTTACAATGAACTCTCCGGGGCGCTTGTAACCTGTTAGCAGATAGCAGGCTCGCACTGAGCAGGAATGTAATGCTTTGCTGCTGTTAGAGCCTTTTAACAGCGAAAGCAGCAAAAATAATGCCAGGGGATTAATAATTCCCTATCCAGGAATTGAATTCAAGCAGCTGCAGGCACAAAAGGTGAGTTTGATGCAGTTCCCAAAAACTAAAGTTTTAATGCGAATGATTATGGAAGTCGGACGAACATGCAAGAACTGGTGAGAGCATGAAGATTCATAAATATGAACGCGCCAAAACGAATTTCTGTACTCATACACTTTTCCTGTATATCCAAGCCTTGCTTCGCTGACTTTCCCAGAAAACGTGCATACTGGCACCTTTGCCCAGCTGATCGCAGCCTCCTTTAGTAAAATCAGCAGTTAGTTCTTTTTAGCCCATCATGTACTCCTAGAAAAGATACCAACTGTCAAATAAAAAACCTAGCGCCGCTTTCTCCAAGAGCTCGCAACAGGCGCCTCCTGCTTTTCATCTCAAATATGCTTTAATGAAAAGATGAGGGCAGCCGCAGTTTAGAAAAGACACCCTTCGATTTCCAAATGCACTCAAATTTGTACAGTTTTATAACCTAGCTGCAGCACTCTTTGAAAAGAGTTGTATAAGGTGATATGAATGACGGGGTCAGTTGCTTGCAAATCAGCCATTCTCACAGTCTCGTTGAAGAGAGTTAGTGGAGGGCATATGGTCTTCAACGTTTCTGTTCGATTGCTTCTAGAACCGTAAGAGTGTAAAAGATGTAAAACTGCATTGACCATTGTTTTTCTAAAGGGCAGTAGTTGGCAGTGCAGTGGTAGATGCATTGTTTTGGATTAAACTGATCCTTAGTTTTTTAGATTCTTCTGTGCACAGGAGAGATGGCAACAGCAAGCGACCCCCACCTTTTGTTAACCCTTTTTTTTCCTTCACTGAAAATACAGAGGGTAGAGAGACTTCCAAACATGGGAGAGAAAGCGCTATGAAACCCAAACAAAGCCAAGAATGATCACAATGTACTTGTGCCACAGCTACCCTGAAAGGGCGTCCTGTCGCTCTATACCGTAAAGGTAAGAAGGGAGAGACAACTCTACTAGAATAACCAAGTCATAATCTTTTTCCGTGCCGGACTGTCAGGAATGAAGTGAGACCTGATGTCTGCAGGTCCTTTCCCTAAAAGTGACTGGTGACTTATACAGAGAGCTCTATGCACTGAGTGCTTTTGCACTGGGAAACAGTGAAGAGACTGAAGGTGTTCAGTCATATGGTAATGAGGAGGTATGCCTTCAGGGGCCTGGCCATGCCGTTTTAGACAATTACATCTCATTTTATAGCCCTAGAGACCGGGTGATCAAAGGGACTGGCGTGTGCGAAATCTGTTTCTCAAAACCACCCTTGTTTTTGGTGAACCATTGCAGGACAGCTTCTTCCAAGTGCCTATGGCAACAGCATGTAGATGTAAGGGGCTAGTCAGTCTGTAGGTCTGTAATCCAGGGGTGTCCAACTTAGGTCCATGTGCACTGTCTCCATGCTAGGCCTATGACAGCAGCGAGGAGAAGAATTGGGCTAGCCATTCTGCAGGTCTGTAAGCCAAGGGTGTCCAACTTAGGTCTATGTGCCCTGGGTCCATGCTGGGGTCATGACAGCATCTAGAAGAGGAAAGGGGCTAGTCATTCTGCAGGGCTGTAAGCCAGGGATGTCCAACTTAGGTCCATGTGCTCTGGGTCACATCTCCTCTAGAGGCAGCAGCTTCAGGGAGGCCTGGTTTTGTGGCTGCTGCTTGGTAGACATGAAAATGTATTCAGGGATATCTGGGGATCACCTGCTTTGGGCCATATTCTGAAGGGGTTTATTTGCAGGTACTACAGCCTAGCTTTGTATGCACCTTTCCTTCGTTGTACAGAAGGTGAAAAACATTTCCTGCATCCCCAAATTCTGTAAGGTGATGAGAATGTGGGCTCTAGGCACAGGGGATATGCCAGATCCAATCAAAGTGCAAGGTGTCTGCTTAAACAGTAAACACAGCTGCCAAATGATGGCGTTGGGTGGATCTCGTAGAGCAGATTCCAGCTCACTCACATTTTTGGGTGATCTCCATTTTGCTTTAGTTGAGGCTGTCTGTGTGTTTTGTTAGGCTCAGTTGGTGGGGCCAGTCGGGGGAGTGGGTGGGGCCATTATAGGAAGTGGGTGTGGTCTCCTAAATAAAATTGAGCACCTGCACTTAATATTTTACAAATTAAGCACTGGGTATAACGAGTCTAGTAATTGGGAAATCAATAAAGTTAATTCTCAAAAATTAAATCAAAAAGTGTGTGCATCTGTTGCCCTTGGGGTTATTTTCGACATGCGTAAGCTGTCTGCTTGAGAAGAATCTGATTCTGACACGCCAGTTCTTTTTGTAGAGGGGGTACCTGCCTCTGAGGTGGTCTCCATTGTTTTCACGATCTTGGCCACCGCTTGAAGGACAGCGGCCCTTTCCTGCTCAGTTAGAGAGGGGTTTTGATTCCTCGACTTCCCCCTTGAGGCCTCCTCCTGGTCCTCTGCCTCAGGTTTCACTCCTGCAGCTTTGTGGCAGGGTACACCATCGAAGGTGTTCGTCCAGACCTGTAGGTTTCAAGCTATTCCCAAGCAGCTTTGGAGTCATCACAGAAGTGTGTTGTTATCCCCCCACCCCAGTACTATCTGAAGTTGAGCAGGGAATATTAAGGAGTACTGCCAGGCTTCCTCGCAAAGAGCCCTCTTAACTTCGAGGAAAGGGACTCACCTCTGCTGTACCTTGACAGTGTAATCTGAGAATATGGAAACCTTGCTGTTATCCACAACAAACGGGCCTTCAGTGATCGCTCTTTTGAGTAGTGTGTCTCTAACTTTGTATTGGAGAAGTCTTGCCACCACTGGGCGCGGGGGATATCTTGGTGCTGGTGGGCGCGCAGGCACTCGGTGCGCCCGTCCCAGGGTGTAGAAGGCAGAAAGACCTTCCAGGGTATGTAATCATGTCTTTTCCTTCTACCTCCTCGGCAGCCTAACCACTCTAAAGTTATTCCTTCTGTTGCACCCTTTTGTGTCTTCTGCCCTATCTTCAAGCTTCGCAAGTTTGTGTGACAGCGTTTGTTGTGCAGGTTGTAGGTCAGCGATCGAGGAGTCTGACACTTTAACTCTCTCCGCTAGTTTGTGGTGTTCCACTCTTTCCAGCCCCAGACCCACCTACACAGTACGAATATCCTGATGTAGCATAGCCTTAGTGTCAGCAATGGCTTCGAGTATCTTAGCTAGTTGCAGATGAATTGGTTCCTCCGGGGGCCCAGGTCCTGGTCCCATCTGTACTTGCTCTTTTGTGGGATTGTCTAAGTCGTGGGGGTACCCCCGTTGTTCTGGTCAGTGCCTTGCCCATCTTCACAAAGTTTTAGGGGTCCTTATGTAAAGGGTAGGCAGCACTCACAGCCACCAATTACTGCCAGCTATTTCGATTCCAATTAAATGTGGCAAGAAGCCCTCCAGTTGCGCCCCGCGGAGTAGTTTGACAGTATTGTCTGTTGTATCTTCTGCTATGATGTTATTACCTTAAGTCACTAATAGCCCAGGGGCCCTTAGTTTTATGAGGGCCTGGCCCCACCCTTTCTCAGTAGTGGGCACAGCTTGTGGTTTAGTCTGCAATCTATGGATAGTGGTGTGGTGATAAATTTCCCTGATCGTCAGGGTGTAGGCTATGAATCTGTTCTGAGGCCCCACCTGCCCTCACAGGCTTGCCACGTCTTCAGCCCAGTGCTGTTCTTGTGTCTACCGGCCTCACAGAGCCCCAATCTGTCCTCTCTATGGACCAGAGTCTCAGCCTGGGAGGTGTGAGGGCTCTACCAAGAAGGCCTCTTTAATCGGTCCGTGCCTGATGCAATGTTGTTCCCCAGGCCCGAGTTCACACGCCCCTGGGGGGGCCTCTAGCCTCTGTTGCTGTTGCTTACAGTGCCTGGGCCTGTGCTCTGCAGTTTCTGAGCTCTGTTGATATCCCGATCTGGATCATGGCTGGTGCACTGTCTCTCCTCCCCTTCAGGCGTGCTCAGCACGACCCGCAGCTAAACCCGGCCACTCCCATCCCCCTCTATGGCATCCGTGGCAATCTGGGCAAGCCCACTCCACATCTGCCTTGCTCCATTCAGGCAGACTGCCGCACCAGTAGAACTTTGGGAACCGCCTCAGTGGTCTACTGTACCAGGTCAGTTCAGCCACCCTCCTCGGTGTCCACAGCGGCGGAATCGGCAGGGTCACTCTGCCCCCGTGTTCACAGTCCTTTTGATCGTCCCGCTGCTAGCTGTGCATGACCCCTTCCTGGAACCTCCAACCCGCCTGTGCCCAGCCTCAGGGCAACTCAGCGGTCCGCGACTGCCATTTTGGGGTCCGAGGTCGAAGTTGAAGTGCAGTCCAGTTTCGGCTACAGTCTCTTGTAGCACAGGGTGCCCCTATACCTAGGCCATGTTCTTCAAGCTGCGCAGTTCACTCTGGGATAGGATGATTTAGGATATTTGGATGAGCCGGCGCAGAGCAACAGCCTCTCTCGTTTTCCATCTTTGGCCTTCAAGCCACGTCCCACAGATCAATGCCTTTGGCCACTCTCCAGGGGCACCAGGGCCTCACACTTTTCAAATTTGGGGGTGGTGGGGCAAGCTCTGGCTTGATATACCAGTGTTCGAGGCATATGAGCTGCAGATTACATACTTTTGCATAGATCGCCATCTGGTGTTGGGCCTGGATGTTTGCAGTTTGTTTTTCCGCTTGGAAAGTCTTTGGAAGTCACGAGGTCGGTGACTTCTCCTTTGGATCGTATTGCGTATGGGCTTCGGCTCCATCCTCAGATTGTTTTTCCCGCCATCGGGCTCGGATGTAATCTTAGCGCTCCTGTTCCGAACATTTTCCAGTTCGACGATCGAAGCGGAATCCTCACCTCAAATCGCGGTATTGTTTCGATAGCGATCTCCTCAATCCACGCACCTTCTCATCGACAAATCTTCGGTTCCAGTCGTCGACGGCGGCCTTCGGGCCTACCCAAGCTCCGGTCCCGGCTGATGGAAAGAGCTCCATTCAAGAAGTGCCCTCGATGTGGGTCCAAATTCCCCCACACCGATCTTCATGAGGTATGCAACCTCTGCCTCTCCCCTGAACACGAGGTTCGAGACTGTCCGGCCTGTAAGTCTTTCCGATCGAAAAAGACTATTCGAGACCGAAGAGCCAGAAGGAACATGGCACACTCCTCGACCTCCGTTCCAGTCGAAATCTTCGGAGACGACTTCGAAGATCCAGGGCAGCAGCGCACCGAAGACTACCTCATCAGTGCTTCCGAGGCCGACGAATCCGATGTGGAAGACATTACTCCGGCGCAGAAAGGGCTCTACACATGCTAGATGTTAAACGAGCATTACTTTACTATATCCAAAGAACACAACCTTTCAGAAAGACCAAACAATTGTTTGTCTCTTTCTCTCCACCACACAAGGGCAGCCCCATCTCAAAATCAGGGATAGCTAGGTGGATTGTAAAATGCATCCAGATTTGCTACCACAAGGCAAAACTAACGCTATCCGTTCCCCCTAAAGCCCATTCTACACAGAAGATAGGGGCTTCCATGGCTTTTCTAGGCAACATCCCATTAGATGATATCTGCAAAGCAGCTACATGGTCAACACCGCACCCTTTCACTAAACACTATTGTGTAGATGTGCAAACCAAGCAACAAGCTAGTGTGGGCCAGGCTGTACTAAAAACATTATTTCAAACCACTGCAACAGATACCGGTGGTCGCCGCTAAGGTTGGGAACTGCTATATAGTCTATGCAAAAGTATGTAATCTGCAGCTCATATGCCTCGAACGGAATATGCTACTTACCAGTATGCATCTGTTCTTGGCATGTAGAGCTGCAGATCTACACACGCCCACCCGTCTCCCCGGCTACCTGTATCTGTTCCAGTCTATCTTATTTAGATACAACACACATGGGTTTCTTCACTGTTGTTACTACGCTCCATCTTTCCCTGCTGGCGAAAAACAATCTGAGGATGGAGCCGAAGCCCATGCGCAATACGATCCAAAGGAAGAGTCACCGACCTCGTGACTTCCAAAGGGAAAAAAAAACTGCAAACATCCGGGCCCAACACCATATGGCGATCTATGCAAAAGTGTGTAGATCTGCAGCTCTACATGCCAAGAACAGATGCATACTGGTAAGTAGCATATTCCTTTTCGGCTTTCATTCAAAAATCCGTATTGGATTCCCATTCCCTTAATGTCGGGATTGTGGCAGTACCCCATTTTACAATCATTCTGGTGGGCGACAAGCAAGACAATATTAAAGAAAAGGAGTGCGTATATGTCTAACATTTGTTCCCATCAGATTCCCAAGGCCACCAACTGAGGTGTGAGGTCCGCTGTGTTTTTTGTCCAGCACTGCTGAGATCTCGTGTCCCACCCCTCCCCACTAGGAAAAGATCTTTGGTCAGCTTCATATTTGATTTAGCAGTGTGCCCTTCTGCCTACAACCCCATGTAAAGAGGTCCGAGTCACTTCGTCCCATGCGAAATTACATTGCTAATTCATGACCTGGTAAACTAGATTTGTGTATGATCACATACGACCTGTAGCTGTACTGTAACTACCAATGTAATCTACCCATCTGTCTGTTCAATTTTGAGAGTAAGGCGGTTATTTTGTTCATTCCAAAAACTGGCAGCATGTACTTCACTTCTGACATAGGGATCTCAGAAAGCCACCTGGTGACCCCTTGCAACTGTGCTGCATATTATGCCATTCGAAACATAGGATTCCCATGCTCTCCTCATTAGTAGGGAGCTGGAGTTAATGCAGAGCGACCTTAAGATGATCTGCTTTCCAAATCCGAGTTTGAAGGTAGAGTGCAAGTGTAGTTTACTGATTTATTATTAGAGCCGCAGCAGCACCACCATTTTTCCGAAGAGACTGATGATGCATTGAGCAAAGAAAAAGATTTGTCACTGTCCAAGACGATACGTCATTTCCGAGGTCGGGCAGTGTCGTTGATGCATCGATATCACGAAGCAATGTGCATCAGGCCGATGCATCAATGTCGAACCTCTGGGTTATGTCAAGGGTTCAGGGATGGTGCGTTGCAGATGTCGACAATGCTGTTTCTTGGGGCCCCAGGTAGCAGCGGTGATGCAGAGGCACTGCATCAGCAAGATTGGGGCTGCGTTGTAAGTCGTGGTCGTTATGTCGCAGTCGGCCAGCAATGTCGGTGACTTTGTTGCAGGCAGCAGCGATGAGTGAGAATTGCGGGGAAATGTGCCGGTTCGATTGATGCTTTGGTGTCGATGTGTTGGTTTCTTGGTTTGCAGCACCAAACACTCACTTCCAAGGGCCGAGAACTGGATTTGTTCACCCCTTGGCAGAGTAGTACTCATAGTAGATGAGCCCAGGTGCTGTTAGCAAGATTCAGGTGGATTATTTGATATCCCTGAGACTTTAAAAACAGCAGGCAAGCCCAACAAGCCTTTGGAGAACTTTTAGAGATGCAGGATGTAGACAGTCAAGTTCAGTCCTCTTACTCTCAGGCAAGAAGCAGCAGGCCAACACAGCAACGAGGCAGTCCCTCTTGGCAGCACAATAGCTTTTCTTCCTGGTAGAATGTCCTCAGTTCCAGAAGTGTTCTGAGGATATAGTGTCAGAGGTCCAGTACTTATACCCATTTTAAACTTTGAAAGAGGGAGATTTCAAAGAAAGATTTGTATAGTGCACAAGACCATGCCATTCCTTGCCCTCACTCCAGACACACTACTGGGCAGTATGCACCTCTTTGTGTGGGGAACAGGCACAGCCCTCTTCAGATGCAAGTGTCAGCTCCTCCCTCTCCCTCAGCTCAGGAAGACTCATCAGCTGGGAGATGGGCCATCAGGATATGCAGGGCACACCTCAGCTCCCTTTTTGTGTGACTGTCTAAAGGGAATGCACAAACGCAGCTGTCACCCAAACAGACATGTATTCGAGGGGCAGGCAAATGCACAGAATGAAGTAAGAAAATACCAACTTTCTAAAAGTGGCATTTTCAGACTTGGAATTTGAAAACCAACTTCACTAAAAGATGTGCTTTTATATCTTGAGTCCAGAGACACCAAACATATTCTTCTTATCTTGTCCCAGTTTGAAGTTACACAAGGCAGTCTCAATTCTAAGCTATGGGAGAGATGGGCCTTGGTGTTGAGAAAAGCGAATTTAGCAGTATTTCACTACCAGACCATGTAAAACTCCAAACTACATGTCCTATCTTTCAAATACACTGCACTCTGCCCTTGGGGCTACCGAGGGCCCACCTTAAGGGTAACTTATATGTAATAAAAGGGAATGTTTGGGCCTGGCAAGTAGGTGAACGCACCAGGTTGAAATGGCAGTTTAAAACTGCTACTTATATTAGTGCACAATCAGTGCTGCAGGCCCACTAGTAGCATTTGATTTATAGGCCTGGGTACATATATTGCACTGTAGTAGGGACTTATTAGTAAATCAAATACAGCAATCATTGAGAAAACAAATGCTATCACATTTTAGACACAGAGCACATGTACTTTAACACTGGTAGGCAGTGAACAAGTGTACAGAGTCCTAGAACCAGCAAAAACGAAGTTATGTGGAACCCACTCCAAAAGATGCTAGGTTGAATTTGTTGGCAAGAGGTTCCTCGGCCAATAAAAATATTAAGAGAGGGTTGCCGCTGTTATCCTCTATATTGTATACAATTTGTATATTGTTTGGCCCATATGGCCCTTTTCCATTTTTTGGTTTATAGTAATGTGATCAGTCATCACCAGTTCCCCAAAGCCCAGTCTGATCAATTCAGTAAAACTGTACTGCAACTAATAGTGTTAAAGGCCTTTTCCAAATCTATCACAACAGTGAGTTGGAGTGGAGTAGCCTCTAAGACATTAAGTAATCGGCACCATGGGATTCATCTAGCATACTGAATAATAAATGAGTGGGACAGAATCCTTTTCTGCTCTTTAGTAGTCAGTATCCCAGCAGTCCCTGCTTGTGTTTCCAGTTACTCTGATTTTGTCTGAGGTAAGAAGGGCAGCTGCAATGGTATTGAATGCAATTCAGAAAAGCACAGCGCCGAACTGCTCATATTGGGAGTGCCCTGTAGCATTTTGCTGCTGCAGCTGCGAGTAGCAGGGAGTATTTTTCTTCATCTCTTCCTACAGTGCAAGGCCACCTGCTTCTGTAGAAGCTGTTAGTTCTGTGACATGAGCAGCACCAGTTGTTAGTATCAGTCTGCGCATGTGCACGCGTGCTTGATCTGCAAGGAAGGAAGAGCACGAAGGCCAGTAGAAGCTACGCGAGATTAACTATTAGTGACGGACATCCCAGTGAGACAATTCCTGTTTGGGGCTTCCCCCCAAACAAGCTAGTGCCTCAAGGGGGCTGATCAAACAACCTTCAATGTATAATATATGTTGTCTGTTGCGTTGACATAAACTCTGGCAGACTGGTGAAGCTGTCCTTAGCATGCACCCAAAAAACAGCTTTATTTGGAGATAAAACCTCCATAAAAACTATGGTAGGAATTTTGCAGACCCAGATGCATGAACAATAGGCTCGTTTTTATGTTTTAATTCATAACTTCATGGCAATCGTTAGGCAGCTAATTAATTTGCTAATTTCTCGCTAAAAACCAGTGACTTTTTGTTTCCATATTAGCAGGGATTGACTCAGAATCTTTGAGGGACCATTGTGGTAAGGAAACCTACAATGATATATTGCTGATGGTGGGGGCGCTAGGTGGCGCGCGTCCGAGTTGGTCGCACACTAGTGAGGCTCCGGACGCTCGGCGCGAAAATCAAGCATTTCTCTGCACATTTGCCTGCAATAATGGAACTTTAAGCCTCCCTACTTGCAGCCAAGACCTTCCGGCTACACTGGGCTGAATCTCGAGGCTCCTGATCGCTCCAGTGCATGACGGCGAGACTTTTTTAAGCACCGCGGGCGGGAAGGTGGGTGCCGCTGCTGGAGCCCTATCTGGCTGCTGCCCCTGCTCAAGCCCCGGGGATCCCGTGTAGGGCCTGGCCATAAGATCGGCTGCGGACCCCCTCCGGCGTGCAAACTCCTGGGACTCTGCGGTCTGCCTCCCAGTGCCACTCAAACACATTTACAAAGCTCCTGGTTCTTGTGAACACTGCGAGGAAGGTGAGGCTGCCTGCTGCGACGCTTGCCTCTCCCTGGTGAGTTGCGCGCCATTTTCCAGACCTACCCCCTGGGACCAACTCAACACAGTGCAATGGAGGCTCGCTACATTACTCTTTGACCCAGGCCATCTGCCCTGAAAAAAAGACACTGGACTCACTCCCTAGGCGTGGTCATAGCGTACCCACGCAGCCTTTAACCGGCGCTGAGGCATCTGGTCTTGGGCACTAACCCTGCTTATATTTCTTCAGCACCTCTGCAATCTGCCTTCACTCTGCCTCAGGAGACTTGGTAATGCTGTGAATTCCAAGGCGTCTCCACCAGATTATGCTCCTATACAGACACTGACGTGCTGGTCCTGTCTGCCACATTTCATCTCCCCTTTACAGTGCCCGTTTCTGCAAGGCCCGGCGCTGACCACAGGCCTGTAATCCTGCTCTCTAATTATCCTCTGAGGCAGGTGCGCCCACATCTTTTCAACCACCAGAACCCCCATGCTGCAGCTCCGACACTACCAAGCGCACGAGGTGGGAATACGGACCGCTGATACTGATCAGCTGGAGGGGGCCCCCCTCTCCTCTTCTCCCCCACCACTGGGCCCTGCCGAAGCTGGAGCAGTCCACAGCCACGGGCCTCCTTGTGCCGTACTCACCTCTGCTAGGCCTCTCGCACTCCTGCCTGGACCGATAGCACCTCCAAACCGAGCACTTGGGGGGACTGTGGGATCCCTGCTAGCACACCCCACCACACAGGTTGGACACGCAGCGAGGAGAGATGGGTAAGCCTAATAATCACCAACCAAGGCTGACCTTCGATGCAAAAAAAGCCACGACGTGCTCATCCTCTGTAGACACTGATCTCACCACTATGGAGCAAGCCCAGGCACCCTCCC
Source organism: Triturus cristatus (assembly GCF_964204655.1). Taxonomy (NCBI): domain Eukaryota; kingdom Metazoa; phylum Chordata; class Amphibia; order Caudata; family Salamandridae; genus Triturus; species Triturus cristatus. The sequence continues at coordinate 469,383,901 of NC_140581.1, read as the reverse complement.
ACTCTGCTGATGTTAAGACAATGCTCCTGACTGTGCAACATAGTCTATCTGACCTGTCAGGGAAGATGGACACAATGAACTGACTGGATTTCCTTGTACAAAAAGTGGACAAACATGATGGGCAAATGAAGGAAGCGGAACGCCGAATATCGGACAATGTAGACGCCACCACTCAGCTGCAAGCCCACGTAGCACAAATGGACAAGCTTCTGAAAGTCATTGCGGCGAAAAATGAGGACATTGAAGTTCGGAGCCGCCGCAACAACATTCGGTTAGTAGGTATACCGGAGAGCACCAACGCAGGGCGCATGGAGGACTACGTCGAACGTGTCCTGAAAAGCTCCCTTGGTGCGGAATCCTTTCCCCCCCAGCTAGCTGTTGAGCTTGCACACTGCTCTCTGGAACCTCGGCCTCCACCGGGCGAAACTCCAAGGCCCATCATTGCAAGGCTTCTCAATTATCGGGACCGGGATGCCGCTACCCAGACTTCCCCCTAGCGGTTCAGGAGGCTCGCCGGAAATTCCTCGTAGTCAAGCAGAAACTACGCTAATCTCAGGTGGAATATGCTCTCCATTATCCAGCAAAACTCCGGATTACACATGAGGAAAAACACGTTTTTTTGTACAAATCTGCAACATGCTGAGGACTTCCTGAAAACTCTTCTGAGACGCTCGCCATGCCAAGGTCGCACCTCCAGATCCCCTTCACCACCTAAGGACTGAAAGGCACCAGGAAGACGTGCACAGGGAAAAAAATTGCATTGTTCACTGGTCTGCAAGATGACTGCACCTACCTGTTGCGGACGGCGGACATCTCCTACCTCCCACATCGATTTCTAACGACCTTCCCTGTCATCCTCCTCTAGAGAGTCCCATGTTTCTGCAGAACTGTCACAGACAAATAAAGGCCCTCAAGACTATTGCTAGATTATTCTACTTCAATTCCGGATGGTCCTCAGCTCCTTCAGAATTGACATGAACAGATAAGTGCCCTTGTGGCTTTGGCCTTTGATTGTGCAATCAGGATATGTTTTTACTTCCCTGCATACATAATTGGTAGATTTCATAACTGCACTGCCGACCACCCCTCCCCCTGGAGCACTCTATTCCCCCTAATGGGCTGACACCCAGGGGACTGTTTTGCAGTTAGAGTCAGGACATGGTAAGAGATTAAAGCCCTCTTGGCGCCCCCCCATGGGAGATCCCCCATATTTTCTTTATCATTGTGTTGTTCTTTGTTGGGCTTTTCTTATGTTCCTTTGGCCTTAGCAGGCTCAAGTCGGCTAGTTACCCTACTGGGTGGTATTGGGTGGGAAAGGGACTACCGGCACGATTGGGGTGCCGTTGTGGGTGGGGGAGGTTTTGAAGCTAGACATGTGTTCTGATGTCAGCTCAATATGGGTTTCTTTTAGTGGGAGGGTGGGAAGAGATGGGAATGTTCTTTATTGTTTGTATGCACGCCTATCGGCTATTGCTCACCATATTGCAGCCTATATCGATGGACACAATGTCCTTAAACGCCATTATAATCACCAAGTCACAATTTCCCTGATACTATGACAGCACCTATTGATCGCCCCTCCATTCACATGCTTACATGGAATGTGAGGAGTCTTCGTTACCCTCGTAAACGGAGACAAATATTAGCGTATCTAGAGAGACACCACGTGCAAATGGCTATGCTTCAGGAGACTCATATCGACCCTCACCACCCTTCATGCTATGGTAGCAAATGGGCCTCCACACGCATATTCTCCTCCTACTCGACAAATTCACGAGGCCCACTCATACTAATTAAGAGAAATACGCCATTTGTAGTAGGCGCAACATACAGTGACACTACTGGCCGCAGCTACCTGCTCTGGGGTACATTGGGCACACAGTCAATCACCTTTTGTTTGCAACTACGGTCCGAACCTGGACGATCCAGACTATTTTACCTCACTCTGGGGGCACATACTTAAAATAGGTTCTTCGCATGTTATCTGGGGAGGTGATTTTAACACGGCTCTAAACCCTACACTGGACCATTCTAATCCCCTTCCTCACCACTATACTAACACTCGCGAGGCCCTATCGGGGATAATCTCGGAGCATGGCCTGGTGGATGCATGGCGGTATACCCATCCCACTGACAGGGAAGGCACTTTTTATACCGCAGGACATGCCACGTGGTCTCGACTAGACTATTGGATCTCCTCCCATGGAGTGACCCCGTGGATTCATTCCGTTAAGCATTTGGCCCGCACATACTCTGATCATGCGCCGGTCTCTCTAGAAATAGTACTCTCTAATTCCATCACAGCCCCCACGCTGCTGGAGACTAGTGCCTGAAACATTGTTAGATACTGTCTTCCAAACCGAACTGGGGGAAGAGATTACAGATTTTTTTGCTAGGAACAAGGGCTCTGTTGACCAGATAAGCACATTTTGGTAGGCCATCAAGGTCACCGTCCGAGGCATAGGTATGTCCAAAAGCTTTGGGGTGCTCCGAGATATACGACAAAACCTGCGACGCTTAGAGACTGAGATCAAAAAGCTGGAAGCTGACATGTGGACTGCCGATTCTGGCACCCGCCGTGCCCTGTTGCGCGAAAAACTCACAGACTATACTTCCACTGCAGACCGCGAGGTTCAGAGGCAAATATTTTGTTTCTCCAATTATGTGCTAGACGTGACTGATAATGCAGGGACTCGACATAGAGATAGCCTGGACATACTAAACACATTTACCGATTATTATACAGAATTGTACAGCTCCCAACGCCCCTCTCCTCCCAACTTCGCTCCATATTTCGAGGACATAGCTCTTGGGTGACTGGGAGACTCACAGCGTGAATTCTTAGCAGCGCCATTCGACGACGACGAATTAAGGAAAGCAATCATGCAGATGAAATCTGGAAAGGTGCCAGGGTCCGATGGACTCCCTGTCGACTTTTACAAGACTTATATTGACCAGATACTCCCAATCTTGAAGGAGGTCTTTCTTGAAGTTCAGGAGATGCAAATCCTGCCCACCTCGATGAGAGAGGCACTAATCACATCATTATTAAAGTCTGGTAAGTCCGCAGACCGCTGCAAGTCCTACAGGTCCCTCTCTCTCATAAACACAGATGCATAAATACTCGCTAAATTGCTGGCGAATCTACTTAGCCTTCTGATGGACAAGTTGGTTCTCCCCGATCAGGCCGGTTTCATTCCCGGGCGGGCAACATCACATAACCTTCGGACACTGTTCTCCATCTTACAGGCGGTGGATCCCAAATTGGCGCTGGTGGCCGTGTTTCTAGATGCCTCGAAGGTCTTTGATTCGGTGGAATGGGACTATCTCTTTACAGTCTTGCAATGCATGGGTGTTCCTATAGGTTTTTTATCGTGGATCCGACTTTTGCACACCTCTCCCACAGCGAAAGTGTTGATAAAAGGGATCATCTCACTCTCTGTCTGATGGTACCCGTCAGGGATGTCCACTCTCCCCCATCCTATTTGCCTTAGTTATGGAGCCACTGGCAGCCAAGATTAGACAACACTACAATCACGTAGGCTTACGCTGCCTTCTCCGCCCAGTTCTCATCTCCCTTTATGTGGACGATGTTACCCTCTATATTAAGAACCCTTGTCGCAATCTAAACCCACTGCTGCGCGAATTTGTTAAATTTGGCGGTCAGTCCGGCATTCATATAAACTGGTCCAAATCCCAAATATTCCCGTTAACGCAGTGCTGCCAATTGTTTCGAACTGGATTATCCCATTGTCTGGTGTGATGACGATGTTAGATACCTGGGGATTTGCATCACGATGGACCGAGAGGAGCTAATGAGACTAAATTATGGGTGTGCGGTGGAACATGTCAAAAATTGCATCAATCGGTGGATAGCACTGCCTTTGACTATGGCTGGTCGCATATCCCTCATAAAAATGGTCATTCTTCCCAAATTCTTGTATTTATTCCTAACCATTCCGTACGACCCCGGCCGACATTTTTTCACCTCCCTCCGATATGAATTGATTAGACTAGTGTGGGGTGGTAAACAGCCACGTATTCCGTGGGACACACTCACACGGCCATATGCCCATGGAGGCTATGATGTGCCTAACTTTGAACTATATTACATAAGTGTTCAGGCACACTTTGCTAATTTCTGGTTTAATGCACCCTGCTATACTCCACACGTCGCCACCGAACACTGGCTGGCTGATCCAATCCCACTACACGCGGTCCTCCTCTCCAAAGTCGAGCCCTGTGGAGGGTACCCCACTTCTATAGAATGCACGATCAAAACATGGTCCCGCATTCCTGAGCCCCACTTATACTCCCCCCTTCTACCACTCACCTACCATCCAGAAGTGTTGTTACTACAAGAAGGAATATTTAAGAAAGCCGCTCATGAACACAATCTCAGTTGCTGGGGAGACTTATATATAAATGGCAAGTTTCGTACCCAATAACTGTATCATGACCCCCCACCGTCCACTATGGAAACATTTTCATATGCTCGCCTTCGGCATGGCATACAAGCGTGTCATCCTAAGTTTCCTTCTGAACCTGTGACAACAGCCTCATTACACAAGTTCTTGTGCGCACCCTCTGCCTCACACTTAGTGTCCATACACTATCATACTTTATATACTGATACTGCCTATCCTCCATGCACAGCTCGAGCTAAATGGGAAGCGGAACTTGGTCATGAACTCACTGACGAGCAATGGACAGGTCTCTTCTAATAGCAGGCTCCATATAATCCACTATAGATTTTTGCGCCGCAGCTATTTCACTCCGGTTAGACTTGGGTTTGGATTGCGTGACACAAGTAGATGTGACAGATGTAAGGAGGACCAAGCTGACTTTCTACACCTTTCGTGGGGCTGTCCAGAGGTGCTTACCTATTGGCGACAAGTCCTTACAGCCCTGGACTCTATGACTTCCGTGCCCATCTCCCGATCACCGCTCATTACCCTACTGGGACACACAGAACACATCCCCGTCAAACATCGGAAATTTGTGTCCTTTTGCCTTGTGCTGGCTAAGCGGCGGGTGGCCTGTAGGTGGGACCGGGGCCGGGCACTCAAGTTTAAGGAGTGGCTGGGAGACATGATCCTCTGGCAAGGCCAACGCTGCACTTACGCTGAAATACTCCCCCACTCCTCACGTCCACGTGACATTTGGGGCCCACTGCAGACATACCTACTGGAGCATCCCATCGACACTACCAATGGACCGTGAGATCTACACAGACGACCCCTGGCCGTACTCAAATTTATACACAATACAGCCCTCTCTTACATCGCTTCCGTTTTCTACGCCCTATATCCTGCTGGCCCTGGTATCCTATGGTAGACCCCTCTAGCAACCCACCTGCACTGGCGTTCGTCATGGTGAATATGTGAATGGTGCCTTCGCCCTGCTACTCATCTCCTTATTGTTCTCTGTAACATATATTTGTCCTCCTTAATGCTGTCCATTGTTTTTATTGCAACAGGTATCATTTGTTTCATGATACTTCATTACTGTGCATGATGAGGCTGTATACTTATTGCAATTGCTGATATCTCGAATGTATGTCATTGATGAAAAGTTCAATAAATAAAAATTTTAAAAAATAAATTAAAATGTATTGCTGATGGGGACTATGGAAAGGAACCCTACAATGATGTGTCGGAAGAATGAATTTCTTCCACCTTCAAAAACCTTTACCATTGTTGAAATAAATACATTTTGAACAAATTAGACATATTTATTAAATAAGCCAATTAACACCAACAAAAAATAAGGGCTGCACTAGACTGGAAGCCAAAGTCCTAGAATAAAAAGAAGGTACCTCACTAAGAGTCATCACCCATACAAAAGAATATACATTAGGGCTCAGAAGTCAAAAGAAGATTGTTTTTTCCACATCATTCCTGCTTTACTAAACATCAGTGTGGAGAATCTATGTAGTCAATATTATCAACAATAAATCAAATATCCTAACATTCTTTCTACAGGATAGAAATATTCCTATAATGTATATCTAAATAAAACCACTAAAATTCCCTAAAGCTCTATTTTAGCAATAATCAATAAAAATTTACCCACAGCATTAGATACCACTGCATCTTAAACAATTGCTTGTGCCATAACAATTCCTTATTCTATATTTGAACAAACTAGGTTTTAAAATCCTTATTCATAACTGTTTTAAAATTGAGCATCTAATAAAACTTATGCATTTTGCATTTAAAATATAGACCACAAATACATTTACCTTCTCTATCCCGAATTAAGGTTTGCCTATCTGGAAACCAAAACATGGGTTACAACCTATTCAAAATGTTAAACTCAACACTAAGCCTGGGCGGAGTTTGCGGAGTTCCCCATAGGGGAACTCCATGAAGTGACCAAAAAAATCCTTCGCGCTACGTGGAGTTCCGCAAGCAGCAGAGTGCGCTTGGTCACGCCTGTTTGCATTCATTTTCAGTGCCTGGTATTTGTCCTGTGCTGGAAAATCAACGTGAACTGCTCCACGCGCAGCACAAGAAGGGCGCTGCTTCTTTTCTACAGCTAGGGTAGATTTTCTACTCAAGTGGCAAATTGCTCAACATAAACGAAAGGTTTCTCAACACGAGTGGTCGCGACCACCCTTGACGACCCGCATTGAGAAATCCAACTGCCCGCATTGAGAAATCTCTCCTGTAGGTGGATTTTTCTCGCTCGCGCTCGCCAACTTGACGTTGGGGAGAGCAATCTTTTTCCAAACTCCGCGTGCTGCACGGAGCGTGGAAAACTCCGCAAACGGAGCGGAATTCACCACCCAGGTTTACTCAACTGTCATTTTCCAACTGGGTAAATCATAGGAACAGGTGGTGCAGTAATTGCTCCTTGCATGAATCCCTGAAGGTCTCCACAGAATTGTCATTACTCAGATATCTCTTGTCACTTCACCTGGCTTTTAAATTTGTTTTGAATCACACTTCTATTTTTGATAAACTCACTGTTAACTCTGGCATGTTAATCTTTGCTTACAGGGATTCTTTTAGAAGAAAATGTTTCCTTACCTCCTTTGCCCAGCTCCTTTCACTTAAAGCAATTGTATCCTGACAAAGGCTTGCTGTTTTACACATTGACCACTTGTAAGAATCTCAGAAGAGACAGAGAGTACGGGAGCCTGCCAACTAACCCCAGGACGTTACATTTCCTGCCATCCTTCTTGCATGAAACATTGGGGACCTTAGCAGACTGAGCAAGCTTTTTAAAGCAACAGCTTCAAATTGTATTCCATTTTTAGTTGGAGCCAAAACATATAATCTGTGCCATATACAATCTGGGGTGTATCATTTTGAGTAAACTCAAAGACCCAGTTTGGGTTAATAGCCCTTGTAAAGACAGTTGTTAATACACTTGTCTTTAAGGCCTTTAAGTGATAGGACCTGCACACATTTTTGTGGCACCACATGCCCGAATATGTATAGAAATTCACTTCCTTCAATTTGGTTGCTCCCATAAACCATGTAAAGGATACTACTTTCCTACCAAAGACTAAAAGTTTCGTTTTATCCATATTTGCTATCATCTTATTCATGAAACAATGGTTTAAAATGCTAGTAAGTTTTCCTGTCCAATCTGGAAACCTTACTATCCAATAATAAGTTTTGGACTAAATCCAAATTTACCGATCTGAGTGGAATCCATTATAATTAAGTCCAACCTAAGTGGAATCTGTTATAATTAAGTCACCCAAGGAAAATTGACTTCACCCATTTTTGGAGAAGAGGATGCCGTATTGACAAGGGTTGCTAGGAGGTCTGACCGCAAAAATGCCAATAATAATGGAGCAAGCACACAACCCTGTCTTAGACTGTTTTTAAATAAAATGTTCTTATTATGTTGTGTATTTGTAAAGTGCACTATCACCTGCGAGGGTATCATGGTATTTTTGACCGGGATTCCTTCATTGTCTAAATTCCACTGTGGCCCAATTACCTCTATTTAGTTGCCTTAACATAGAAAATAGCCCAGTGGAGATTTCCAACAAGCTTTACTTATTATATAAAGTTTTATGATTTATCAAGTCAAATTTTGTTTGAAAGTCAACAAAGCAACAGAAAAAATCCCCTCTTTGATCGATTGAAACAATGGTCAAGAGTGGAATGAAACCTCCTTGATCTATCGGAATTACATTCTTTGAATCAGCTAATTCCTTCAGTCATAGAAGTAAAATGTTTGCAAAGCCTTTAGCTCCCACACTGAGTAGACTTATTAACAGTAGTTTCTCAGGACCATTGGATCTCCTTCCTTTAGTATCACTCTTATAACTGCCCCTTTCTAACTTGTTGGAAACTGGCCTAGGAGCAAAAACTGTTGGTATACCATAGAAAATATATTAACCTACCAAACTATATTTGTTTTCAACTCAATTGCTGGCAGGTTATCAGGAAGCGTGGCTATTAATAATTTTAAAGAGTAAATACTATTTTATTTTACCTCCTTAATGGACAATAAGGCTATGAATTCAAGATTACATTCTGTATTAGCACGATCTACATCCAATAACTCACTGAATATGTTGCCTCTAGGAAACCCACCCAATCTTCTTCCAGAACCATACATAATGTTCTAGGCTGACTTCGTCTTACAACTACTTTTAATCAGTTTTCAATGCTTATAGCTAGGCTGTAATTTCGAGTCTTGTTTCTCTTCGCAGCGCTACGTAATTTGGCCAATTTGGACTTAAAAGAGTGACACTCCACATCCAATCATGCTTTTCCATGCTTATTAACATCAGGCGTTGAGATGGCGGGTTGGGATTCCCTAACATATAATATTAAATTCACGCAGCTCATTTACAATCTGCCATGAATTGGCACAGTTCCCCTTATACAAAGCCTTAGGTGCTCTTGGAACAGGGCTTTGCAACTCTTCCTCTGTAACACATGTGGTTGAGGCCCCGTGACCAATTTCCATCTTCTCAAACACCTCTGTATGCCAGTGCAACTCTTCTCAGGCACTGGGATAGGATTAACCGCCGTCAAGCAGTTACTACTTACCCTTCCCCACTCGTCCCTATAGTACACAACCCAGACTTTATGCTAGGCACTCCCGACGCTCTCTTTATAGACTGGGGGGGGGGGGGGGGAGAAGGTACCCCCTTTATTGGGCGACTTTTATCACAATGGAACCCTCCTAGACTGGCAAACTTGACCTCGTCGGATGAATTTTGGCTTAACCAACTGCTATACTGGGCAAATTCCCTCTCAGTGAGGGGGGACAAGGATGGTAGAGCCAAGGCACCCCTCAAACAACTTTTTGCACAGGGATCCACTAGGAAGGGCATTACCCGCCTGTAATTGGTCTTCTGTGGCCTCTTTCATCCATACCAGTTAAGGTGGTAACAGGATTTGGGCACTACTATCTCCGACGATGTCTGACAGCGGTTGTGGGGGCTAGTGGGCAAGACTTCTGTCTGACTGCAACACAAGGGCAATTCTTACAAACTTCTTACACAATGGTATTTCACTCCAGTTTGGTTGCATGCCATGATGGGAACTCCTAACCTCTGTTGGAAGGACTGTGACTCTAGAGGCATTTATTTGCACATGTGGTGGGAATGTGTAAATGTCAAATGCTTTTGGGCGGAGGTGCTTCTATTGATCTCCCGGATCTGTTCAGTGACCCTGTCAATAGACTCCTTGGTTCTTTTATTGGGACTGGCCGGGGGAGATTCTGCCTATCCATACACAACTCCTCATGGCAAATTACCCGCTTTCTTCCTACTAGTGGCTAGTCTTACAATAGCTCACACAAGGAAGGGCCCTCTCCTGCCAAGTCTGGCTTTGTGGTGGACTATGGTATGGCACATTTATGCAAAGGGACGTTTGACTGCTTTGTTTGGGAACATGATGCCTAAATTTGAGCGCTTCTAGCTACCGTTTGAGGTATGTCAAGAGAGACCGGGCGAATGCGAACCACACCATTGCTGCATCCAGTATCCTACAACAAGCTTGTATTGAGAGCCTGTTGTCATCTGATGGTGAACTGGAGTGGGAGAGCTGACGGGTGACTATAACCAACCACGCCACCAACGTTAGCGGGTAATAATGACTTACTGACTTGATGGCTCTTTTCATGTCCGAATTACTGATTGTAATGCTTTGCCCCATGTACCAATGAGGCGCTGTTACCCTTTACACTTAAGTCTCTTACTTGCTTTCTATTGGTGTTGCTATTACTCTAGACTTTCCTTCCCTATCATTTCATTTTCCACCTGTGTGTTTTTGTTTTTAAATGTTTGTAATGTTTTACAAAAGACGGGAAAAAAACAAAGTTGTGAAAAAAAATCAAGCATTGAGCCTTATCTCAATTTGACCTGTTTTATTGTCACCGTTATGGAGTGGGTTAACCACTTCTGTCATAATAAATGCATACCCCATTAATACCTTTCTGTTTAAAATCTCCTGGTTAGTAAAGTCCCTTTCACCTTGATAAGTTGACAAAATCTGGAGGCGTTTCTCGTTAATGCGTGTGGTCAGTCTATTCAGGAAGTCATCATCCACTTTTAGTGTATAATTCCATAGTACCCAAACTACAAAAATGCTACGTTAAGTGTTTGATGATCGCTGCCCTTCAGAAGAAGAACATGAAAATTACAAAACGGATGAAAATTCCATTCATATACAAATATGTAATCAGTGGGGTACTTTACATTCTTTTCCAAGAAAGTTTGTTTTGTAGGAGAGTTAAAAGGAAAGTGATTATTTAGGAAAGCAAGCTCCAAGTGGACAGCTGTCAAATGAAGGCAAAATTGATTTAGGAAAAGCTGCTGACGACGAATGAACCTTAACCAAAAAAATATTATTCTGTTGATCAATAATTGAGGGGTTAAGCCTTAAATTAAAATCCCCCAGAATCACAATTAAAATGTCAGGATCAGCTAAAATGATGTGTTTTTATATTCTTTTCAAAGAGTAAAAGCTGTTTATTTTATGCTTTATTCATCAACTTCGCATAAACATTACCCACTCTCTACCAGTGAATGTATTTTGATTTTAGTTTTGCATAGTTTTTTAACAATTTTGTATTGTTGTTTACATGTCCAAAAGAAAGAATACACCCACATTTGCACAATAGCATCACAGTACAGATTTTGTAGTCAAGAGTTACATGTCCAAACCATGATAAGCCCCCTACTTCCCTCAAAACTCCTAGTACTTTTGCGGACAGCCTTGAGCAGCATAAATAGGTTTCTCCAGCTTGGCCCATTCCGCTATGTAGGGGGCATGTGGGGGTCCACTTCCAGGCAGAATCCAGCTAGCTACTAGATAGCCGACCCCACTAATGTGCGGTCCGCCCGTGGACCATAGAGGTAATTCATAATGCCCAATAGGACCACTCTAGGAGAGAGATCAAGAGGCCGTCCCAGCACCCTGAGAGTTCTTGCCATATCTTCTGCCAGTAGGGTGTAATCAGAGGGCAAGCCCAAACCATATAGTAGAAATGAGCATCGGATGCAGAAGTATGGAAACTAGTAATCAGTGGGAAATTACAAGCTCGATGGAGTCTCATCGGGCTCATGTATGTCTTGTGGAGATAGTTTAGTTGAATTAAATAATAATAATACCATGCTGGGCTAACCTGCCACCGGCTACTGGTATCGTACCGTGAACACCGGAGTCAGGCACCCTGGCCGGTTCGCCACACCTCTTCCACAGAAGTGCGTGGAGATAGCCAGTCAAGTCTCTCTCCAGTCCACCTCGTCTAGTTCATCGACTCGGTCTTCCCAGCAGTGTTTAAGCAGATCAAAATGGCTCGGTGCATTAACAATGAGAGAGTCGCAAACGTGGGCGATAGCACCCCTGCCAATGTGCCCTGTCAGCAGTCAGGCCTCAAGTGGGCTAAACTCGGGGATTTCGGTGTTTGGGGTAATATTGGCAGCGAGGGCATGACGCAATAGTAGATACATATGAAATTGCATCTGGGTAAAGTGATATTAATCTTGCAACTCCCAGAAGGACAGTGTGTGGGTCCCGTCCATACATCCCCAAGGACTGTAATGCCTGTATTATTCCAGCTATGAAACCCCTCTAGGCCTCCCATGTGATGTAGCCACTTTCCTTGCTGAAGGGGGGGTTAGTCCCATCAGTCGGCGGTCCCAGCCCAGATGTCAAAGGGGAGGATCTCTAACACAGGAAGACCACTTGCATAATAACCAGGAGGGTCTTGGGTATTGGTGCTCCATACAAGAAGTCCATAATATTATTTAGGCCCAGTAGGGAGACTTCTCCTCAGTGACTTGGGCCATCGCAGCCACCACTAACCCAGTCTTTGATAACAATCAATTGTGAGGCTCAGTAGTAGCAATGGAGATCAACCATCCCCAATCCTCCCTAATACAGGGACTGTCTGCCGTTGACAAAGGCTATGCGTTAGTGGCCACCAGACCATAGAAACAATCAAACGATGGAGCTGAGATTGCGAACCACTGGCTGAGGATTGAGAGCGGGAAATGCCTGAAGGCATATAGGAAACGAGGTAAAATAATCATCTTAAAAAGGGCAATGCACCCCATAACGTGGAGTGGGAGCTGGGTCCATCTCTGGATGCCACATTTCATATTCGCCACCAGGGGTGTCAGATTGAGATGTGTTCCGGTAGAAGAGAGATATGGACCCCCAGGTACTTAAAGGAAAGACGTTGCACTGGAACATCAGATTACCAGGAATTAACCCTTGAATCTGGGCCAATATGGATTTGGACCTATTCATACGGAGATCAGAGGCTTCCTCAAACAGGTCAAGCAGAGTGAGACATCTGGGGCCCGAGGTCAGTGGGTCGGCTGGGAAAAGGAGGACTTCGCCCGCATAAAGTGCAATCCTCTCCTCTGGCCCATCCTCCCAAGATCACCCATGAAATTGGTTATCATAGCGAAAGACCCGTGCTAGGGGCTTGATCACCAAGGCGAACAGTAGAGGGGAAGGAGGACAGCCCTGGTGGATGCATCTACGGATTGGGAGTGGGGCAGAGAGGAGGCCATTAACCTAACCTGCACAAAGGTTTGGCAATAGGGTACCCCAACCAGTCTACGTAGGTAAGCCCCCAGCCCAGCACGTTTCAGGATATTATGCAGGAAGGATCAGTACATTGTGTCTAAGGCTTTATCAAAATCTATTAGAAACAGTGCAACACGAAGGGGTCAGTGGGTTATACAAAAGAGTACCACCTGAACCCATCTGATGCAGTGCTGAGTACTTAGCTCCAGCATAAATCTGCACTGGTCACAGTGAAGCAGGTATAGAAAGAGCAAACTGCTAACGTTTGGCTAGGATTTGGGCAAAGAGTTTGACCTCAGAGTTAATTAAGGAGATGGGCCTATAAGAGGAGCAATAGTATGAAGAGTTTAGTGATGATCTCAATGGAGGATATATCAAGTCCCTGGGTGATGATCCCCTTCTCTGCAACTTCGGTATAAAGTGTAAGCAGGAAGGGTGTTAATTTCGTGCAGAACGTCCTATAGTATTCCACTGGAAAACAGTTGTGGCAGGGCATTTTGCCCATCGACAAGACTGACAGGGCGCTTACAATCTCAGCCGCCATAATGGGTTGGTCCAAATATCGGGCAAGGGAGAGGGGAATCGAGGGCAACAAAATGTCTGCTAGCAACAGGCGATCCAACTCCCGTGGGGAAGTGGGGTTGTGATCTGCTGGCGTACAAATCTCGGTAAAAGGTAGCAAATGCCTGTATAATGTCAGGAGTGTGAATCAGTCACTGGCCCTCTGCGACTACAACCTGGGGCACTAGTCTAGAAGCAGTGTCTCGGGTTGCAAGCCAGTAGAAAAATTTCCCAGATTTATCACTGTGCTCATATATATACTCCTCGCCCTTGCCCTATAGCATTGTCTGGCTTCTTCCAGCGAAATCTGTTGCAGTTGGCCTCTGGCTGCTGCCACTCGATGAGCGTGTTCAGGGGAGGGATGCCTAGATCCTCCCCCTATGCCTAGATTATCCAGGGTACAAATCTGAGTCTCTAGAGCAGTAACCTGTGCTAGTTTCTCTTTCTCCCTACCTCAGATAAACCTTTTTGCCAGTCCTCAAATCACCGGCTTAGTAGCCACCCAGAACCTGCCGAGTCCACCGACCCCTGGTTAATCCCAAAGTAGGAATTGAGTTTGGACTCCCAAGTAGGTATCAAAGTGGGGGTCCGTGAGGTACTAAGCATCGAGGCGTTACTTGGGCCTCTGGGTTGGGTCTGTGGTAGCTATGGTCAGGGTCAGAGGAGCATGGTCAGAGATCCCCGTGGGAGGATAGTTACACATGTCAGTGGCAGGTAACAGGAAGAGATCTATCCGCAACTCCGTTTTGTAGGCTGCTGGGGTATGCATGTAGGTGTGATCGTGTGGGTGCCAAACCCTCCACAAGTCGCAGAGCCCCAGGGAATCTGTCCAGGCTAGGCAAGTTGTTGAGGCATACCCTGTATGGCGGGGAAATCGCATTCATCACCTGGTTGAGCGCAGCGAGATGCCAGTGCCAGATTAAACTCTGTGGAGGGGTTCCTTCATAATACCCAGTGCACCGGAGTCTTTTGCAAACTGACAGCTGCCAGAAGATGAGCGTTAAAGAAACAAACTGTTATGTGAATCTGATGTCTCTGGTTTATGTACTTGAAGTTGTATTTTGTTCCGTTGTCTTGGGGCCCATAGGCTGCCGCCTACTTTGCTTATTTGGTAATCCGGAACTGGTGCAGCGTGAAAGTCCCCGCCAAGGATAGTACTGCCATCTTGGTTTGGGTCTGTGCAGGCTGCGGGGCATTGTCCTTGCCCATCATGACTACAACAGAGCCAGATCTGGGGGTCAAAGCACGGGCTGAAGCCCCCACTTGCACACTTACCCTCAGGCATCACGTGCAGCCAGGTCTTCTCTGGGAGGGGCAGGGCACCCATTAGGGCCGCAAAGCCAGCCTCAGAGTCCGGGCCCCCTCTACAGGTTGGCCGGTGGCACCGTTAGAATGGCCCAGTTCTCCCCACCAGGGCAAGCTACCTAACCCCTACCCTACGGAGGTCCCAAAAAGGAAGGCAGGAGGAAGGGGAGCTGGGAGAAAAGGAGAAGGGGGGCCCAGAAAAGCAGATCAGGGGCAGGTAGGTGGAGGAACCCTCCCGCCACCTCCCCTCCTCCGTACCACTTCCCTACCAGTTCAGGCATCTGTGTACCAATGCAGCGCTGCGTTCCCACTCAGCTGCAGCCGTGAGACATCAGGGTCCATCACGGGGGGCAAGAGAAGTAGTCAGTGTGTCTTAGTCAGCAAGGGCAAGGCAGCCAGTCTTCGCCAGGGGAGGCAGCCAATTTGGTGGGCAGATGATGTGTTCAAGTGGGAACCCAGTACACAGAGCGTGTTCCAGTGGATGAGCGGGTGGCCCTCCCCTATTTCTGGCACATGCCTTTGGGTCCTCAGCAAGTCTTAGCGCCATACCAGGTACCCGACGACCATGGCGGCTCCCCCGGCACCAGGTCCTGCGCCACCAAGGAAGTTACCAAAAGGCAGACGTTCCAGCCGCCCGTGCACTCCACAGTGCACCGGCTGAGGCCAGGGCAGGACACAACCACGGATGCGGAGGCAGGAGGGCGAATGGGTTACCAACCGGACCCGTGGCAGGATGGGGGGTTGGTGGGCAGCAAAAGGAAGGCAAGGGGGCTTCCATGTGACCAGGGCCAAAAGCGACCAGGTCCCACATCTGGGCCCTGTCGACTTGCGGCACTGTGGATGGGCCCATCGCCACTCGCAGGAGGAGGAAGTCCGGCAGGCTGCTTCAGTCGCTGTGAAGTTTAGGCCTCACCCTGGTGCCCCATGGCATTTGGTCACTACAGCACACCGCTGGGCCCCAGCTTGGGCAGGAACAGCTGCAGGCACCTCGGGGTGGTCAGGAAGTGGGGCAGGTCCCCAGGATGGCAAACCGGCTAGCGAGAGTAAGCCTGGATGGTGGAGGAGGTCAATAGTAGTTTCTAACTTTGAACACCATCTTGGCCTCTGTGGCCACGCCCTCATTTTTACATAATTTAACAAGGGTAAATGCAATCAAGTTACTCCTTGTTGGCAAATTGCTGATATCCATTGCTGTCCTAAAGGAAATTAAGGTTATTAAGCCTTTGCAGTCCTGACCTCAGGGATTAGAGGTTACCCTTTTTTGTGACTGGAAAAAAACGTTATCTTCAGAACCTCCTGGCACAACCATTTCTTCTGTAGACAAATAATTGAATTTGCCTTGAAAATGTTTAAAAGGGCATTGAACACTAACATTCTTAAGAGACCATGGATATTCCAGGAGAACACTGTGAGGTTATGTGAGACCCGTTGCCATAATCTATTTCATTTAATATTGTTGTATCACTCCAAGACTCATCATTATTTGCCAAATAATAAAAAAATTCTCACTCAAAGGGGGTCATAAGGATGGGGCGAATTCTTATTCTCTGACAAGTTATCGGTAATGATTACTTCGCTGTATGTCTCACATTTTTTACAGTTGGCCATTGGGTTTCTAACTCTGGAGCAAAAGAAATCTGATTCATTTTAGACCTGCATGATGGCAAAGGAATGGCCTTGTCGCAGAGTTAATGCTGTCCATCTCTTGAGAGCCATCAAATAGTGTCCCTTGCAGTTGGAGGCCCCTTTCTGCATCTAAAACAACATCCTAATTAGGTCTCAATGGAAGAGCACCTTATTCATGTTTTTTCTTTTACAAAACCCATAGAGTTTATATCATTTGAAGATATTAATTTTAAGGAATAACAACTTGAAAAAAATTGCAATATCCAAGAATGGTTTAAGGGTCCCAAGTTATTACCTCTTTTTCTGCTTCTTATTAGTTCAAGGTATGACCAATTGGCAGTGATGGTTCCTCTGCTAAGGCGTAGGAGCTTTGCCCCACTGCTTTTAGACAGTGTAAATAAAGGAAAAATAAAATGATAATAACTCAATGTTATTATCATTTTATGTTTTCCTGCTACGGCAGCTTGGCAGGACAGGGTGGGGCTGCTCTGCTCATGGAGCAGGGGGAAGAGTGGTGCCACTCTGTAAAGTGCGCATGAATGTTTGGCCGGCCATCTTGAGCCAGCCAAACATTTATACGCAATTTACATGTTCTTCAGCCAGGCTGCATTACAGCCTGGGTGGAGAACATGCCCAGGCCCCCAGTCCTTGTATGAGCGCCGAACCACAGCGCTCAGACCAATCACAATGCTGCATTGCAGTGTTGTGATTGGCTCTGGGGAGGTGGGTGCTTCCTGTTCCGGCGAGCGAAGGGACGAGGAGGAGAGACGCGGCAAGGAGGTAAGTGGTATTTTCTTTTTCTGGCATGGACCCCCGATCCATGCCAGCCTCCACTGCCTCTTGGTTTTGGTATGCAATCTAGCTTTACCCATCCAACAGCATCTCTATTAATGTATCAGTGGACTTATTCCTTACATTGGCTTGCATAGCTGATCTTGCTTAGGTTGACTCTTTGAACTTGAAACAGAGGATTTTACCATGGCTGGAGAACTTGTTTGATCTCTAGCTTTTTTACTGTCCCCCTTCTTTGACTTAATTTCATCCTCCACAAAGGTTTACAAACCTATTTACTAGGACATGACTTTGACTTTTACTACCCTTTTGCAACTGAATTTGTTGGGCCTCACATGCCAGTTCTCAAGTTATTTGATAGAATTTGGGAATATGCTGAATAGTGGACTTTTTTTATCTCAACATTTGTCGTTGGATTATAGGAGTGTTTCTAATTTGGTTCAAAATGGGATGAATAGAAAATGAGAAGTCTGGAGACATCCCTGGCTCCTCTGGAGAAGCAAGGGACCTCCATAGCAGACATTTTTGAGGTACTGAGAACTCTTGAAAATGGCCGCTGTGAACTCAAGTGCATAGACCCAAAATCTGAGGAGGAAGACATTGTTCTGCGATTTGATAGGAAGAATTCTGTCCATTCCCTTGATGAATGAGTTTCTCCTCCAGTTCAAGACTGATACTGTTCAGATCACTTATTCTTTTGCAACTGGTGAATGCCTTCTAGTCTTTTGGTTCTGTAAGTGACTAAAAACAGCTGTGTTTCACAGCAAGCATGAACACCAACAACCTCCTCCTGGCTTCCTCTGCCCCAGTTGGCATCCCAAGAACTTCAAGAAAAGGGAGAAATGTTTCTCAATTTAAATGAAATTGAGCCAGTCAAGGCCACATAATGGGGACCAGTCTACTGCTGCCACTACATCGTTGCAAGAGAAAGGGAGGAGGCTCCACCCCCTCATAAACCTTTTGGATCTAAACCTATTTATCTCCCTGCAGAATCTCAAAATGCTTTCTGACTGACGTATGAGCAGATTACTTAGGGCAACCACTGGATGAGCTCAGTGGACTTTTAGGACACCAACTTACGTGTATCATTATGAGAGAAACCAAGGATGACCTCTATTCCCAATGGCAAACCAGTACTGCCTGTAAAGGACAAACTGTGGCCAATCAGGCCTTTACAAAGGTCCTGGCACCAGTGGCATTATTTTTTGCCAACAGAAGGTCCTTCGTTACTCATATTGAGGTGAGTGCCTCATTCCAGTGTTACCCTGGTATGTCTTGGCCACACAAACACTAGAGACCCAACACAAGTTTGTGTGCTCGGTGAACTACCACAAATTCATTTTAATTCCCTTCAAATGGATTCAGTTCCTGGGGTGATTCTGGTAAAGTCCTGCCCTCCCCAGTTAGGGTAATGGCCATCAGCCTGTGAGTGTGTCACTTCTTGACCAACGAGAGAGTGACAGCTGGGAGGTTCCGCAGGCTTTTGTTGTTCCAGACGCCCTAGCTAATGGTGGTACCCCACACCAAGCTCCATGTGGGCACCTCTTGTAAATCTTCAGATAGAGCAATGTGATCAGCTGTGGGAAAATCAGGTGACACTCATCCTGGTCCATCCATCTCTTTTTCTGACCTTGAAATGGTAGGATCATTTTGTTAACCTTTTGGTAAGCTGCCCCTTTCATCTACCAAAGCCACAGATGCTATCAATCTCCAATATCCCTGTAGAGTACGGGTGGTGATAAATAGTGGATAACTATACATCTGTGCATTGTTGCTCATGCCCTTCCACATAAATATGTTAGCAAAATTATATAGAAGATTGGTTCCCTTCTGTCAGCCAAACTTTGCTGTGGTACATCCTTTATTACAGATGCAAAGGAATTATTTAAACCTACATTTATAGTAGAAGAAAGCTTTGTTGCCTAATGTGTTTGGCAGATAATAGTTTGATATGTCTGAATGCAATGAGGTTGATGAATATAATAAAACATTGTAGGTGGTGGTCACTGTAGATGAACTTCTCGCAGAAAGTCAAGTGACATGATGAGTCATATCATGATTATGGATTAATGGTATGCCAAGTGTAAGCTGACAGTCATGCCGTAAACTGCATCAATAATGTATTACAAGTATATGCAGACGGTCATGTCAAAAACAGTGTCTAGAATTGTAAAGTATGTACTTTTATACAGGAATAATGGAACTTGCCGTTCAGCTTAGTCATTGTGAGGTTAGTTGTAGTTCATGTTTCTATTCCATGTTTACGAGCCCAATTGCTGCAGAGCTTGGTTCAAAGTGTTTCTAGATTAATTAAATGGTATTTATGTTTCTTTTTATAGTCTACTTCAAATTATCTTGCAAGGAGGTTTGGAGTGCGTGCTGCAATGCCTGGATTTATTGCCAAGAAACTTTGCCCAGGTCTTACCATAGTTCCTCTAAATTTTGATAAGTATCGAGATGTGAGTAAACAAGTAAGTGCTATTAGTTTTCTGCTTTTTCTACCCTTTAAGAAGAGAATGAAACACCCCTTGTATGAGCTATGCGAATAACAAATTCTTACTTCAAAGTTTGTGCAGTCATCCTTTAAAAACTTGGGCTATGTGGGATATGTTCTTTTAGATCTGAACCATGTCGAACATTCCGGTTATACCATACCATATCATAATGAAACAACCTGAAAGGCTACAGCAATATTTAACCTCTTTATTGAACAGACCATATTAGAAGAAAAAGCTGTACACGCAGAGGAGTGCTATAGAAAAGCGTCAGCAGATGGAGTTTGTATGGTAATTTAAAAGGCATAATTATTTAATGGTAGATACTTTTGACAATTGACTAGTGTTTTCGGTACAGCCTATGAGAATTTGTTTGCGTGCACAATTTTACTTGGTGAACAAAAAAGCCCTAAGTCCAACTATATGTTATCAAGACAGCAAAGTAAAACCGATTAATTTGCAAGGGAGATTAATGAATAGCCTTAGCCTGCCATGAAGATAAACATGACACATCTCCTAAACAAAAAAGCCATAAGCCAACAATTAAGATGTTATTATGATAGTAAAGTTAATACAGTGAAGAATTAAAAAATCTCATGGGTTCTAGCAGTATAGAACTGGGGTGTGTAGCCCCTTTATTAAACAGACACGTGATTAGAAGAACGAAAAGCTGTTTCTTCATGAAGGAGTGTTATATCAAGCATTGGCAAAGTCAGTAGGACGCACCTTTTCAAGAGCTATTGGCTTTGCCAATGTGTTTTAGGCATGTTGTACACCAGCGTGGCTTCTGTTCAGCGTGACTAAAAGTTAGTCGCATGGAGGACAGTGGAGTGGCATAGAGCGGAGTGTCATGGAGTAGCGTAGAATGGATTGGAGGGTTTGTGGAGTGGACAGGATTGTCGATAAAATGCGCAGAGGAGAATGAAGTGTTGCGGTGTAGAGTGGAGGGGAGTGAAGAGTGGAGGGGCATAGAGTGGCATAGAGTTGAATAGCATAGAGTGTCGTAAAGAGGATTGGCATAGAGGGAGTTGCATAGAGTGAAGCAGAGTGTTATAGAGTGGCGTGGGATAGAGTGGAGTGGAGTAGAGTGGAGTGGCACAGAGTAGAGTGTTGTAGAGTGGTGTAGCATAGAGTGTTGTAAAGTGAAGTAGAGTGATGTATAGTGCTGTGGTATGGAGGGTCGAGTGACATAGATTAGACTGGAGTGACCTAAAGTGGCATGGAGTGTCGTAGTGTGGCATAGCGGGCTGTAGAGTTGAGTGGCATAGTGACATATAATGGAATGGAGTGACGTAGAATGATGCAAAGTGTTTTAGAGTGAAGTGCAGTAAAATAGAGTGGAGTTTCTTAGCATAGAGTGGAGTAAAGTGTCATAGAGTGGGGTTGCATAACGTGGAGTATCGTAGAGTGGAATAAAGTGGCATGGAGTGGCATCAAGTGGAGTGTTGTAGAGTGTAGTGGAGTTTTGCAGTGTACTTTGCCATAAAGTAGAGTGGAGTAGAGTGGCATAGAGTATCATAGGGTGTAGTGACATAGAGCGTGCTTTGTGTGATTGTGCACTGCCATTACCAACAACATATTTTCAATTGAAATGACCATTACATTTGCACAGACATACAGATTTACTGATAAAACTGTACAGCAGACAAACACTAATGTGTGGAAATGGCATCACCTAGTGTATTGATTTGTTTTTATTGTATTAAAATATTTGTTCTCAGCACACTTCTGAATTCCCAAAAAGTTCTTCATTTGTGTTCTCCTAATTCTGATATATTCTAAAATATTTGCACAGATCCTTTACAGGCATTGCAATGTTATTATGTTATAGAAAAAGCCTTTCCTTTCACACCCCAGATTGTCAAATAAATCCTCTTTTTTGAAGTCCGAGAAGGAAGAGTAAACACC
Organism: Triturus cristatus; assembly: GCF_964204655.1. Lineage (NCBI taxonomy): Eukaryota > Metazoa > Chordata > Amphibia > Caudata > Salamandridae > Triturus > Triturus cristatus. Next base: position 469,362,192 of record NC_140581.1, on the reverse strand, counting down.
AAGCTCCCTCTGAAGAAGGAGCCTGACATTTTCACCTCTGTCTTTGAAAGTACAGTAAATGTGCCAAGATACGAACGAAATAGCTCACAAGTGTTTGCTGCATTCCCGAAGGATTGAAGACCAACTACCCTGGCCAATTAAATTCTAATTAAAGGAATCTGCACTGTATGCGCATATGCAACATTCTACCATCAATGCCTTTATATAATACACAGTCCAGTCGCGGGCGGCATGACAGGTGTGGGGGGGGGGGTCGTGAGGGGTTTAATATTTTGTCAGTGAACCGTCCAGGCATGTGTTCACTTTAGCACAATATTTAATTTGTCCACTGATGGTGGCAGAAATTCTACCAGCTGTGTCAAGCATTGGCTTATTTTTGCACCCAAGGTCTCTTCACAAAGTCCCTACTCTTTGGTGAAGAAACTGCTGCCAACATGATGGAGAAAGCAGGCAGCAGGTACCTATTCCATGCAAGTGTGGTGTTGGCGGTGCATCCATTGGAGGTGCTGGGGCGTTGCCCGACTAGTCACATCGCCCTAAATTCCTGCAAGCAAATCAGGCAATTCTCAACTCCTCCACTTTCGCACGCACGCGTGGCAATCGGCCGCTGAAGGGGGTAGGGTGGGGCGGGGCTGTGGCAGCTTTCAACGCTGCGGTTTGAGTGACAGACTGTCACAGAGAGCGGCGCTTAGTGCGCATGTTCAGGTTTGGGCTGGTCATTTTTATGACAAGCCCATACATGCGCACTGTCAGCCACTACTATGCCTTACGTAGGAGAGCGAGGGAGGGGGGAACCCAAGAGGCCGTCGCAGCCCCCCGGTCTCCTAGTGGGCGGGCCCTATCCGTGCCCTAGCCAAACATGGCGCTGCTAATGCAGCGTCTGGATTGGCTGAGAGTGAGACACCGGCCGCGCAGTATGAAGTTGTGAATCCTGCTCTGGACCGGCCTACACCTGTTCCTGCTCCGGAGTCCGGATCGGCCCAGGAACTGGACGCAGAGGCGGCGCGGGACCAGTATCAGGTAAGTTTTTAATGGTTCACCACCCCCCCCCCCCCCCCCCACGAGAATTGCGAGCCGTGACTAGGTGTGACTCATCTTCCACTAGTGGGCCCTCGTTAGGGTGACCAGGTGTCCCGGATTTGCCAGGACGGTCCCCGTTTTTCACCAGCTGTCTGGGCAGATTTCGAGAAATTTAGCTCATGTCCCGGTTTTTGGAGAGGGTTGATTTAAAAACGGGGGAGGTGTTTCTTATATTTTTCAAAGCAGGGATAGTTAGCAGTTGTTCCAAGAAAGCAATTTAATTTGCAGGCAAGCTCCGTGTTTTCCTGATTGCGCCAGATCGCGCTAACCAGTCAGTTAGTCGGCCGCTCCAAGCAAGGTGGAGGTGGGCGCCTCTCCTTACCCCAACCCTCCGCAAACCCATAACACCGCAACCCCAGTAGCAAACAGAGAACTGGGAGAGAGCATCTGAGGAGCCGCGAAGTGCCGCGATACTCTGCAAGTATTTCTCTCCCCATCTTGTGCACAGGAGCGGGCTGAGCGTGGAGAAGGAGGAGTACCGCGACCGTTGAGAGCAGTTGTGGGGGGCCGTGAGAGGAGGTGAGCATGCGCCATTAAACGCCATTACTGTTGTGGGAGTGCGTAGGGAAGGAGCGTGTACTCCCTACTGGAGGACACAAAGTGTAGTGCCCGGGAGCTCCCGAGTAGGCGCCCCAACTAGGTTGAGTGCAGCCTGTGGAGCCCCAGTGTTCCCTGCTCCTTCCCCCGCTTCCTCGTACTTTACCCCTGTGCTCTTGGCTCTATTCTGCCCTTCTGCCTTGTGTCCACTGTAACACACCGCCGTATCCTGCCAAGGATTGATGTGCAAATTATTCTGCTCATCCTGCTTTAGGTGTACTTAATCACCTGACACCCATTTACCAGAGGAGGAAGAGGAGGAAGAATCTGGGAAAGGGCGGCAGTGAGGGCAGTAACAAACAAAAAAAAGACAAACTAGAAAACATAATCACTGGCTTTCCGGTGGTCAGACTAGTAAACCAAATTAAAACAGTCTTCAGTATGGGCAAACTAACTGGCGCAGGAAATGGTACAGTCTCTAGACCAAAGCCATCGACAAGGGGGCAAGCGCGGTTGGAATCTACCCCCTCTGTGCAGTCATCAACCTCAAACTCACATTTAATAAATAAGTCAATCAGTAAATACTTTACACCATCGACGCCAACAATGCCGACAACGTCAACAACGCTAACAATGTCAATGCCAGCAACAACACTAACGCCAACGCCAGCAATGCCTGCCCAAAACCAATTAGGAAAAAGTATGTTATACAGCAGGGCATTAGTACATTCAACACCACAAACTGTCACGGGACTGAGCTGCGAAACAGGAAGCCCAGATAATGAGACACGGCTACCCTATGGGATTAGCGCCAGAATGGAGAAAGACGGGTTAGAGCTGGGAGACTCAGAAGTCTTTGAATCAGTCACACGGCCAGAATGTTCGGGTACACATGAGAAAAGGCTTGAGGCCTTAGACCCTCCTCTGTTTGGGGAGAAAGAGCAAGACATAACGGGGCAAGTACACCAAGAAATATTGGAAATCTCATTGGTTCTAGAGCACACGGAAGTGCCAAGAGGGTCACAAGAGGAATTAAGTCAGGGGAAATTGAAAGTCTTGGAAATATCGTCAACATTGGAGCAGACAAACAGACAGCCAACATGTTCGCGCAGAGGCTAAAACAATTTTACAGGCAGAGGGCGGGGACAATCAGCATAATTTGTCTCAATCCCCAGCCCTGAAACGGAGTTAATCAATAAACCAAAGCTTCGTTCTGGATCAAAATTCACTTCCGTTGCAGGAGGAACAGGAGGAACGGAAAGAGAATAGCCTTTTGGCAAATCAGAATTGGCTTCACTCAACCACCAAAACAAAATGTACACTCCACAACGGATGTTTTAATCAAAATTCTCTGCTATCCTCAATAAATTCTACATTAGCAACAACCATCAATGCGCTTACATGGCAAACGCAAAAATTGGAGACTCAAATTGATACTATACAGGCCCTCGCAATAGCCATGATTAACATCGAAACTAAAATTAACACCTTCGACGGAAAAATGGAGTCGTTGAGGCTGCAACCAACTGCTAGGTGCTCATGCCTTCCAATTGTAGAGAAACTTAGCACTTTGCCTGAAGTGATAACATCCATCATAATAGAATTAAAGCAAAGACAAGAGGCAACTATAGTTCAGAGCCTGCAAAGAATAGTTGAAGTGCCTGCAGAAGATGGCACACAAAATGGCACGCATAGTCCGGCAGGAGTTACAATCCCCCCAAATGAACTACAAACTGAAATTGGAGTGAGCATTGTAAACGAACCCGAGGGGAAAACTGGCTTAGCAGAAACAAATCCGACATTGACGAACACACAAAACAGTAAACCAATTTTGTGCGCAGGCATATCTCCATTAGTTTTGCAGTCGCCACCAGCTTCCCGTCAAAGCAAAACATCGCCTGAGGACTCTATAATCTATGAGAACTCACATGGTAACGACAGTGGGGTTACAAAACTAGAGCACACCACAGAACTGAATAAAAACCTTTCAAGAAGGGTGAAGAAACGCCTGAAAAAACAGGCCAAAAACTTAAAACAACAAAGAAAGGCAAAGGATTTACAACTGGGCGCTAGAGAATCCATCGATGTTCGACCAAAAAAAAATAATTTGCAACACGGGTGCCCACACACAAGAACCACAGAAAGTTTTTCCGATCTTCCAAAGGGAACGCCAGGCGAAATATCAAATTATATCAAATAATCCTATACTTCAAACAACTTCGAACAGACTAGTCAACAATAAGGAAGAGCAGTCACAGCACAAATTAGACGAGCCTCCACAGTTGGTCAGTACAGGCTGTATGAATAAGGTACAGCTTGAAGAAAGCCATAGGAAAATCCAGCAGATTGCACTAAATAGAGAAGTGATAGCATCTATATCACTGAATAATAGTGAGTTACAGGTGTCCCAAGAAGCTAATATCGACCACGAAGTATCTCCAACAAATACGCGACGATTTGCCACACATTCCCTTACAGCCAGCCAACCAGTACAAGGATATAAAGAGGAGAAGAATAATACAATTATTTTTACACCTGAATACACATCACGTGGAAGTACGGACACACTAAACAGGTCCAACATTCTACACATTTTTCATCATATCCCAGAGCTCTCAACCATCTCCAGTGAAGACCTCACCAAAGTTCAATTTAAAATCCTGGACAACAATACAACTAGAGAGTCAACAATACTAAAATGGACCGACGGGTCGTTTGTATAAAAATTATGAAAGAAAAAGAAAGGTTTGCAAACTGGGGGATTAATGTTCACACCGCAGAAGAAGAGAAATATCCATTAATGCTAAAAAGAGGATTGCGTTTAAATCCAACACAACTCCCACGAAAGTCCATCTTAAAAGGGACAAACTATGTCCCTCGCACAACATCATTCCCTAACATAAAAATACAGTTTTTGACCGAGTCCACTCAAACAAAGCGCACGTGCTCCTAGCATACAAGGAAATGGTTGCCTGAGAAATAAACCAGGCAACTTCCACAAAATAATCTCATGGAATGTTTACGGACTAAAAGCCTCTTTACAGAACAAGGAAGTATTTGAATTTTTGCAGTCAGGGGACCTGGTATGTCTGCAAGAAACTTGGTCGCTCATCCCAATGTCCATACCAGACTTCATGGAATTTTAACAGTCTGCAAAAAAGCGTAACATATTTGGAAGACCGTCAGGGGGCTTATCAATATACACGCGGATTAGTAGCAACATAAAAATAAAGCCCTTATTAAATATGGACATGGTTCAGGCAGTCCTAGTACAAGGATTGAAATTAAACGGATGCCAAATAAAGATCATCATCATCAAAATGCTTTATTCGACAACTTAATGTCATAAAAGTAAACAGTTCAATCAATCATACATTGCAATTAAAGAATAAAATGTACTGAATATCAACTAGCAACTCATGACAATTCAATAAAAAGAAACTTAAAGTGCAAGATTCGAAAGATAGAAACACACAAACAGTATTGGGGTGTAAAACTGCAAATGTCTTTTCCTGTATTCCATCTTGTGGGGCTAGAGCTTTTCTAGGCATACAATACAAGTTTTATGTAAGGTGCAGAATGCAATTAAAAAGCTCATAAATTAAAATGGCACATTGGTCCTCAAAATAAAATTTCAATACAAAAAGGGCAAACATATTAGGATACGAAGCTTCGAGTTTATCTCCCCATAATACGTCCTAGAGTAAAACATTTTTTGTAAAGTGAAAAGTGCATACGGGATAAAGTGCAAACATTTCATTCCAGACAATCGTGAAAAGTACCATGGGCTGCTCTACATACAATAAAAACGTTATTTAAAGTGCTAAGTGCATATAAGACAAGCTCATAGTTTTAGGATGATCTACTAGTATCTTGACACATTATTCTCCTCCTAAAAACAATCCTTCATATGAGTTTGCATTGATGTTAAAAACACGATTCTATAAATTTACATGGTGACATTTAAGAATCTAAGCAATAATCAAGTAACAAATGTCTGTTTTTCTTGAACCTCATAGCAGCAACCAAAAAAAAAAGATCATTCTTGTGAATATCTACTTTATTAGCAATGAGGCCCCCAGACACAGTGATATGAAAACACTAGTGGATACTCTTGAGGAATTATTGAGCAGTCAACCAAACTGTGGGATCGTAATAGCCGGAGATTTTAATACGAAAAACCTTGGAATGAAACCTGACTAAGCTTTGCCCTCAGATAAAGCTGGAATGATGATGAATAAATTCTTAAATATGCACAGATTAAAAATCAATACAAACGTGCCATGGAATTAAATTGGCCTCCAACAAAGACACACAGGGGCCATCTAAATCACCAATCGATTATATTTTTACGTGTGGTCGCCTCTATGGGCAAGTGACGGAATTTCAAAAACTTCCTATCCCAACTAGTGACCATCTCCCACTTGCCATATCAATCATTCTACACACGGCCCGCCTTCAGACCATCATCTCCGTGGGTAATGCCAATGGAGAAGAAATATATGTTTTTCCAAGGAGACTAAAGTGGACAAAAATAGACACAGCAGCCCTAACACGGTGGAAAAATAATTGGCCTGGAACCGCCGAAGATTTCACGACAGGTAATATTAATGAGAACTGGACTAAATTAATGACTATGGTATACCAACTTCTGAAAGGTAAAAAACACTCTCCAGTCTCTATAGAAACGTCTTGTCGCCAATTTCATCCACGATGCGAATATGTGGAGCAAAGTAAGAGGTCACTCAGAACAGCCACACGGATCCATAAGCAAAACGGGCCCCGTGATTACTTTTAGAGGCCACATAGCTATTTTAAAAATCGGAACTGTATATTTTATATTGCACCCGCACTTTGTCTGCTAACCCCCTTTTAATTGTGCATGTTGATCGCATTTGCTTACTTGGGCTTCATTTGTGCATTTGCCCCCGATTTGTCTCCTGGCAGGCGATCGAAGCGCTGCCCGGGACCCGACTTTGGCCGCCATCTTGGGTGAGGAGCCTGGAGTGGAGCCGAGGCGAGCGGACTAGCGCTCGGCCCCTCCCGCCCTCAGCCCTACAAAATGGCCTCCCCCCCCCCCCCCCGGAAGCACAGCGGACGAGCGCAGCGGGCGCGACGTAGGCGCGCCGGAGTCGCGCCTGAGTTAAGCCCGTCTGCGCCCGTCCGCGGCCTGACGGGCCCAGGGCCTTGGGATGCTGCTCCTTTTATCACTCATTCAGCTGCCACACTTAGAGCACTACAGCACTCTCCCTGTGCTCTCTCGTCTACAATTTGGGATCGCCTAGTGTCTCTTGGCATCTCGGCTGATACACCCTTACCCCGACTCACACATCAGTCTCTGTCTGCCCCGACCCAGCCTGAGTCCTGTATCCGCATACGTTACCTTAACACACGCTCCCTCCCTCAACATCACTCTGATATATTCCTTCTTCTGACAGCCGAGAACCCCGATGTCTTGCTGCTCACCGAGACCTGGCTGTCTGACCTCTCCCTTCCTGATATCCTGGCAGCTTTGCCACCCAACTACTATATGCTGAATGCCAACCGGCCTACAGCCCGTCGTGGTGGAGGCGTGGCAGCAATCATACGCAAAGATCTCAAATTCATTGCGTCTTCTTCGCTTTGTCTCCCTGAGGTTGAGAACCTTGTCATCAGCCTAGCTTCCGAAGCTGGAGCCCTGACTCTCATTGTCCTGTACCGTCCTCCCACTCCTATGCCTTTGTTCCCCGCTGCTCTCAGCGAACAGCTTGCCGCCCTGATGACTGCCTCTGCTCGTATCGCCATGTTTGGCGACTTTAATTACTGGTACAATCAGACTGATGCCGGCCCCCATGCTACTGAATTGTTCGAGGCACTTCTCAGCTTAAATTTGACTCAGCACGTCACCACCCCCACTCACACCGGGGGCCACATCCTGGATCACATCTGGACGCAGGGGGTATCGCTCTCCTGTCCGATCATTTCCCCATGCGTCTGGTCAGATCACTCGTTGATCGAGTCCTCCATCTCTGTGAAGGGATTGGTTAGACTCCCGCCTTTGGAGGGTGGGGCCGCTAGGAAATGGAATGCTCTTGATCTCCCTGCCTTCCTCTCTCGTCTCGCAGAGACCCAAACCCCACCTAGTAACAGCCCAGGCGTCAATGCTTTGGATGCAAATATCACCCACTGGCTCACGACGGCTAGCGACCAATTTGCCCCCCTATCCCGGTTCCCTCGCTCCCGACACAGTAAATCTCATAAATGGTTTAACTCCGCTTTGAAATCTCAACATCTTGAGCTACGCCAAGTGGAGCGCAGGTGGAGGCGTAATTACCTTAGCACCGACAGGGAGGCGTACGTGCTTGCACGTAAAGAATACAAAAAAGCCATTACCACCACTAAGGCCGCCTTTGTCTCCAAGAGAACTGCCCCTAATAAATCCAAAGAGATATTTAAGGTTCTTGCTGAATTAACATCAGACGCCAGGACACTCCCCAACCAGGCCCCCTCCGCCGAGTCATGCAATGCCTTGAACTCTTTCTTCATCGATAAGATTTCGGCAATTAAAAATTCCATTCCTCATTCTCCCCCTCTGGCTACTGTTGCAGTCTCTTCTATTAACACCTCTACCTTGACTTGCTTCCCGACCCTTGACTCCGACTCCCTAGCCGAATTGGCTACGCGAGTGAAATCTGACTCCCCCAAAGATTGTTGCCCTCCTTCAGTGTTTCGTGAGATCTGCCATACTCTCCCGCACAGTGTTTTACCCCTACTTAACGCCTCTCTCAGCTCTGGAACTGTCCCCAGGTCGTTCAAGGAGGCCATCCTGGTGCCTTTGCTGAAAAAGCCTGGCGCGGACCCTGCGGTCCTCGCCAATTATCGGCCCATCTCCCTCCTACCTTACCTGTCTAAAATCTTAGAGGCACATGTCACTGCTTGCCTCTCGCAATTCATTGAGGAATCCAACTTCTTAGAACTAAATCAAGCCGGCTTTAGACCAGCCCATTCCACCGAGGCTGTTATCCTCGCCGTGCTGGACAACCTCAGAAGCAATGCTGACAGAGGACTCTCCCAGGCACTGGTCCTACTGGATTTGTCGGCAGCATTCGACACGGTGGATCATGCCATCTTACTCCACCGTGTCGAGTCAGCTGGAATCCGTGGGCTCGCTCTGACCTGGGTTAGGTCTTTTCTCGAGGGAAGATCCCAAGCTGTCAGCCTGGGCCCTTTCAGAGCTCCCAGCGCCCCGTCGCTCTGTGGCGTCCCCCAAGGATCATCTTTGTCCCCCCTTCTTTTTAATTTGTATCTCCAACCCCTTATTCACTCCTTGGGTAGGTGGGACGTCACCGTGTTCAACTACGCGGACGACCTACAAATTATTTTTCCCCTCACTTCCCCTGACGCCATCACCAACTTCCAGGCGGTCATGATACACATCCAGCACTGGATGAATCAAAACCAACTGAAGCTCAACCCTGGGAAAACCGAGCTCCTCCTTCCCGGGAGGAGCGCTTCCCACTGGGGCCCCCAGTATTGGCCCTCTGAGCTCGGCCCTCCGCCTCTCCCAGCTGGTTGTGTAAAGAGTCTCGGGGTCATCATTGACTCTGAGCTCAATCTCAAGGCCCAGGTGAGCGCTGTAACATCCGCCTGTATGTTCCAGCTTTACAGGATACGGAAAGTCGCCCACCTTCTGACCCCGGAAGCCTTGCTACAGGTCATAATAGCATTGGTGATGTCCCGTTTGGACTTCTCCAATTCCCTGTACTATGGCCTCCCAAAATCCCTGCTATCCAGGCTACAGATCATTCAAAACCAGGCCGCAAGACTTGCCTTTAAAATTCCAAGATGGCAGTCGGCCAGACCCCTACTCCAACAATTACACTGGCTGCCCATCAGTGAAAGAATAGCCTTCAAGGTCTGCTGCCTGGTCTTTAAAACCCGGACCGGCCCCTCCCCGGCTTTCGTGAAGTCCCTGGTCACCCCCTACTGTCCCTCCCGTACTTTGAGGTCCACTAACCTCCTGCTTCTGGTCATCCCTCGTTTCAAACTCTCCAGACTAGGCGGCCGCAGCTTCATCCACCTGGCTCCCAAGCTGTGGAATTCTCTTCCACTCTCCCTCAAGACTGAGCCCTCTCTTCTGTCCTTTAGGAAATCCTTGAAAACTCTGCTCTTTTCACACCCCCGCTAAGTCCCTCTTGCACAATCTCGGTGGTCTATCAGCGCCAGGAAACTTATGGTGACAGTGCGCTTAATAAATCTCCCTTAACATAACATAACATAACATCAAAACCAACTCCTAGTAAAGAAAATCCATAGGAAAAACATGTGGGACAATAAAAGAAAACAACAAGACTCGGAGTGGCTACATGTCTTTTCCTTGCTAAACCCAAACAAACAGGCTGAGGTCTGGGCATACATTAACAAGCTCTCTGGTCATGGCCAAGACAGGTGCAATGTGGTTGCTAGTGATATATGGATAACCCATGTAACAACATTATATTGTGATGCCCAAAACCTTACATCTGCGCACAACCAAGAGCTCTCTTTAATCATCGCTCTGCCCAAAATTCCACTAGTAGCCGCAGAAGACAAATCCGGATCGGCAGTGGTAAGGAACACATCAAATACGGAGATACCTCCAGAAGCCCTGGTCATAGGGAAACGCGTGACAACAATCTTAAAAAAAAAATAGAAAGGATAGGGCACCAGGCCCTAACGGGTTACCAGGGCAATTGTTCAAAGAAGACCGCGACTTCTGGAGTAGCATACTCACGCCGCTCTACCAGCATTGTCTGGCAAATTCAACAATTCCAGAGACTTGGAAAGGATCTTTACTACAACCTATCCATAAAAAGGGCAATACCGGGGACCCCTCAAACTACAGGTTGATAGCCCTTTTAGACATTGAGGCTAAAGGTTATGCTAGTCTCCTTTTACAAGACCTGCAGACTTGGGCTGATGAAAATGAAATCCTACCAAGCTGCCAAAATGGCTTTAGGCCAGGAGCGTCCACAATGGATAATATTTTAGCCCTTGCTTACATGATAGAACAGACTACACAGAAAAAGTCTCTCCCTCTATTTGAATGTTTCGTGGACTACGCCGCGGCCTTCGACGGAGTCAATCGGAGTCGGTTGTGGCGGAAGCTACAAGGCTGGGGGATACCAGAGACTCTTTTAAAGGCAATAATTAGCCTTTATACTGGAACCTGGGTAGTACAGGTGAAAACTTCAATTAATTCTGCTACTAAAAAGACCGTGGTTTAAAACAAGGCTGCGTATTGGCACCTTTGCTTTTTAACTCATACACGGCAGACCTTGCCAAAACAATCCTCAATGCAAATCTTCTATCTCCGAAAAGTGTCTCAAACAGATTACTTTTAATACAATATGCTGACGATATGGTGTTATTAGATCATACAAAAGTAGGCATGCAAAGACTATTGGATGCATTAAATCTCTACAACAATAAGAATGACCTAAGAGCAAATGCAGGAAAAACAAAGGTAATTAATTATATTCGGAAAGTATAACAACAGTAACCAAATATAATTACTTAGGGGTCTGGCTGATGAGTAATGGGAAACCAACAGCTTATCTGGCTTCAGCCAAAACAAAGGCCAAAGAAGTGATGTTTGCCTGGTGCAAGCTTAATGCCAAACTAAATAGCCCGACAACGAAATCTATTAGAAGAGTTATAAGGGCCAAGTTGCTTCCCTCAATTACATATGGCCAGTTAGCATTCCCTGCGGCTTTTGTTAATAGTTTTGAACACATCAATTGTCGAGCCTACAAGCGAATTTTCCAGATCCCAGCACATACATGTAACATCTTGGTGTGACTGGAATTTGGGCTGAACAAGCAAAACTACGAACATTGGGCAACGTTTGTGCGGTATCACCGAGGGGTCTGTGCGGCTCCTCAGAATACTATGAAGTCAATCCTGAAAATGATTTTTATGAAAACCAACAATTCATGGAGCAATGGCCTGAAAACTGCCTGCACTGCACTACTGCTCGACCTGACCAAATTGCAGGATTTGATCTATCAGCCTGGCACACTAAAATCTATATTAAAAAAGCAAGTTAGAGCACTATCTAGGGAAGAAGACATGACGGAGTTGAATAGTTCCAAAAGTAACATTGGGATACTTGTAAGCTCCTATGAAGATCGGCAATGGCAACCATACCTCGACGCTGCATGAAATAAGACAATTTTAAAGCAAATTTTAACAGCGAGACTTATGGCCTTGCCGATAAAAGATATCAACAGGTGCTGGAAATCCCTAGAGGCAATTACCACCTGCAGTCTATGTCACCAGTACGCAGAATCCATGGTTCATCTGGTCTGCCTATGCCATTGCCTAACACACACGTCGCATTTTACTAAGACCGTTGTTTTTAAAATATGGGACACGTAATTGCAAGGATGCCATGAAACTCTTGTTTTGCCTGGAGACACCGATGGAACTGGCTAGGTTTGTTAAATTTGTACACAAAGTTAAAGAACATTGAAGTAACGCACCGTGCACTTTAGAAATTTAAGATTGCACTTTGGGCACACCCAGACTTTGATTTGGATGCTGTGACAAGATGCATCTATTTTGCACTTAGTCAAAATCTCTGTTCCAAAATAGGTCTTTGAATGCCCTTTATGTTGAAATTTTATATGAATTCGCCTGTTTTGTGAAGTTTCTGCCCAGGGAAATGGTTTAAACAAAAAATTAAAAAAAAGAGAGAGAGCTGGTGTGTATCCATCTTGCACCTTGTATTTCCAGTACTTTTTTACAAATTGATACATGGATTTTAGTGTTTTTATGATTTGTATTTCTAGGATTTGTTTCACTGGATGTAGTACATCAAATTTGTAGTAGTTAATGATGTCTATTGTAGCAAGTAATTTTTGCGGATATTATATAGGAGACTTTTTGTAACATTTTTTGTTAATTGATACAAAAATTCATTCATTCACTACTGGGTTTAAAAAGTGCATCTTATGTATGTTCTTACTGCCTGTTTTGTAATTATCTGCGGAGGAGCGCTGTCATTCTGTGCGCTTGCTTGACGTAAAATTATAGTCCTTCTATTTTTGTGAAATGTCCCGTTTTTTTGCTTTAAAATTCTGGTCACCCTAGCCCTCGTTAAATATTCACGCCTGGCACCTGCTGGCGGTAATCCCTCCAATGTGCTGTATTCGGAGCATGTTTGTTCTCCCACAGGCTCATCTGCCCAGAGTGGTTTACCGACATGATTAGCACACTAACCACCCCGAAGGAGCGGCCCCATTCCCAAAAGCTCCGACGCATTAGCCCCTTCTCCCCTTCGCTTTTAATAAAACATGCCGCCAAACATGGAGCCCCAAATAAACTTCCAGACTGAGCGATCAGCTACCTGCAGGCTGTTGTATGCCAAACCTACCTCAGAGGGCTATGATCAAACAGGAAGCTGGCGATATCTCTTGACTTCATTCAGGGAAAATGGGATACTTGTAGGTTAGAAGGCAAGTGTATAAAAGTAGAGATTTGTTTATACAACGGTCTATTCTAGTACTTAACCTGTTTATTTACTATTGTTTTGGTGTTTTTACACTTTTGCAAACTCGCTGTACTGTGTTAGTTACCCAAATCATGAGCAAACTTTAGCTGATGGATCAGTTGTCTAAATGGTGGATACAAATTGGGTGGACAGAGGAAGAGGCCAACAAAGTTTTGGGGCGTTAAGAGATGGTGCCAAAAACTGGAATGTCAGCATTTCTGAGCTGTGTCCATGGAATTCTACCCCTAAAATGCCACTGTGCTGATTGGATGGATACGATTTTCTTTGTCCCACCGCACTGGCAACTTCAGAAATTGTTTGGAATATATTTTACACTATTTGCGTATCTTTCCCTGCTGTTTTTCCACCGGCGACTCGGAAATATCTTTAAACCAGATACGTTTCCAGAGAGGTGGGAGTTTAAGAAAAAGGAGAGAGATTTTTAGACATTTAGAGAAGAGGTAGTATGGGGCGAGAAAAATGGAGAGCGGGACTGGGCACGGGTAAAATAAAGGAGATAATGGGGGGAAGAGACGAGGTGGGATTATTTGGGAATAATGAGAAATGTGCAGATATCGGGAAGCTAAATAAGAAGCCATAATACGTTGCTTTGATAGCGTTAGTCTGCCATTGTTTGGGCCTCGAGGCAATGACGGCTATCCGAAGGGTGCATTTCTGCTAAAGATAGGGACTACTGCTTGCACTCACAAGGGGAGGAAAGGAGTAAGAGCTCTTTGGGAGAAGGAGGGGAGTAGGAAGGTAATACTTAAGAAGAAGGAGGGAACGAGAGGGGGAGACATGGCAGGAGGCACAGAGAGAGACGGAGCGGGAGAAAAAGATAAGGCGGCGGAGGAGCATGGGGCAGATGGGGCGTGCAGGAGAAAGAAGTGTAGATACAAGGGGGGTCGCAGATAAAGGGCACCGGAATAAGGGAAGTGACTCAGAAACCTCGAGAAAAGGGAGAACAAGCATTTACAATGCAACGGTCTCGGCATTGTTAAAGTTAGAGCTATTGGCATTGCTCATGACATTATTTTTGTTTGTTTTTGTTTTTAAAACATTTAAAGAAACGGCATTGTTATTTACAATGTCAATAGCTTAATCACTCTCAAAAGCGAGATTTATTATGCGAGCATTATTTGGGAAGTTTGTCAAATCCATAATTATGAGGAAAACGCTGCAGCATCGCAAAATGCCAGTGGCCCAGACTAATATGCATGATTAGTATTTGGATTCCATGCCCATTCCTTCTTTGTCCTCTCTGCTGAAACTGCGGTCTGAAGTGTCAAATCTTATTAATACTAAACAAAAATCGCACTACCGTGCCAGGGCCAGACTTGGCGTTGATGATGATTGTTTGAAAAGGGAACTTTGAAAGGACACGAACTTGACCAATTCTGGTTTCAAAATATAAGAGAACACTGTAGAGGCATGCGTCTACCGACTGTTATATATAATTTGGGATATATTTCTTAATCTGTCGAGTTCAGCCACTGCATGATTATATTGTTGTCTCTTTTTGAAACTCAGGAGCAGTAACATTGTCGTGGTGTCACTAGGGCTTCAAGTGGATGCTTTTTCAATATTATATACAAGCCACAGTTACTGCTAATTTATCTTATGCAACTAACAACGATTGACAAAGCCAATAGTCCTAACTTGTTGTAGGTATCATGTTACTTGTTGTATCATTATGCCTAGATGCAATGACAAAAGAGACAGCAAAATACAAGTCGTATAGACCCCGCGCAACACCGCCCCCCACCCCCACCCATTTTTTTTTATCCCACTTAAAGCCCTGGGTAGGATACTCAACAACAGGGCCGAACTGGAACCCCAAAGTAGGCCTGGCAATTATGTCGGACCAGCTGGAGGGTCATGGGGGAGGTTAACTGTGAAGCACTTTTGCTACAGGAAACGCCCGATGCCCGGGCAAGCCAGCCCGGCCTTGCTCAACAACCCCGTTCTCTCCCGCATTTACCTGTGATCAGGCGCGCAACACCCATTGAACTCAAAGGGCTTCAGCCCCCCCCGTCGTGTGTGGCAGCCCGGGATGAGACCGCTTCCCGGGCAGACACAAAGCCGCGCCCGAGCTCTTCACAGGTCTTTAAAAAGACCATTTGCATGTTAATGAGGCCTCGCTGTTGGTTCACCCCTTCTAAGAACCCCCGCAGCTCCACTCTGCCTAGATTCAGCACCCCCACCCCCGAAATCAGCGCCACTCTGCCTACTGTTTAAAGGTTCAGCCCCCCCCCGAAATTTTTGCTTAGCCCCCCCCATCCCCCCCCCCCCCGAACATTAACTAGCAAGTGATTTCGCTGGTCGCTTTTTCACAAGCTCTGAACTTTGGCAGTGATGTTTCCCCTTGATAGAGAAGTTTCAGTTTCTGTTTGAGATACACGCTTACGCTTTCTATTTGCAAGAATCGCAGGCTCCAATGAAAAATACCACTGGGAGGTAGGTCGAAGGGAAAGTCCGTTCAGGGCGGAGGAAGCATGCTGCATGTTGACAAAGGTTAGCAAATAAGGAGAGCAGCAGTACAATGGAAAGACAATTTTTATATAGATCTCTACAGCATGCTATTATTTTTAACTAATTCATGTCAACGGAGCTTTTGACTCTCATCCTAATTATGAGAGCGCGGAGTGCGGCACGAGCCCTCGGCGGAGGCACAGGCGCGCGGCTCTGAGGAGGGGGCCGCCGGACCCATGGCTTCAGCCTTCATGTGCGGCGTGGAGGGCCTGCTCTTCAACGGCAGCCGCTTCGTGTGGAACCTGACCATGTCTACGCTGCAGAGGTGGTACGCCGAGGGGGTGGGGGGGGGCACCTCCTGAGGACCTGGTGCGGGCTCAGAGAAGTTTACCAAGTAAGAACCAGGGGGCATTTAGAGGGTTATAGGCTACTGTTTAAAGATTCAGCCCCCCCCCCGAAATTTTTGCTTAGCCCCCCCCCCGAACATTAACTAGCAAGTGATTTCGCTGGTCGCTTTTTCACAAGTTCTGAACTTTGGCAGTGATGTTTCCCCTTGATAGAGAAGTTTCAGTTTCTGTTTGAGATACACGCTTACGCTTTCTATTTGCAAGAATCGCAGGCTCCAATGAAAAATACCACTGGGAGGTAGGTCGAAGGGAAAGTCCGTTCAGGGCGGAGGAAGCATGCTGCATGTTGACAAAGGTTAGCAAATAAGGAGAGCAGCAGTACAACGGAACGACAATTTTTATATAGATCTCTACAGCATGCTATTATTTTTAACTAATTCATGTCAACGGAGCTTCTGACTCTCATCCTAATTATGAGAGCGCGGAGTGCGGCACGAGCCCTCGGCGGAGGCACAGGCGCGCCGCTCTGAGGAGGGGGCCGCCGGACCCATGGCTTCAGCCTTCATGTGCGGCGTGGAGGGCCTGCTCTTCAACGGCAGCCGCTTCGTGTGGAACCTGACCATGTCTACGCTGCAGAGGTGGTACGCCGAGGGGGTGGGGGGGGGCACCTCCTGAGGACCTGGTGCGGGCTCAGAGAAGTTTACCAAGTAAGAACCAGGGGGCATTTAGAGGGTTATAGGCTACTGTTTAAAGATTCAGCCCCCCCCCGAAATTTTTGCTTAGCCCCCCCCCGAACATTAACTAGCAAGTGATTTCGCTGGTCGCTTTTTCACAAGTTCTGAACTTTGGCAGTGATGTTTCCCCTTGATAGAGAAGTTTCAGTTTCTGTTTGAGATACACGCTTACGCTTTCTATTTGCAAGAATCGCAGGCTCCAATGAAAAATACCACTGGGAGGTAGGTCGAAGGGAAAGTCCGTTCAGGGCGGAGGAAGCATGCTGCATGTTGACAAAGGTTAGCAAATAAGGAGAGCAGCAGTACAACGGAAAGACGATTTTTATATAGATCTCTACAGCATGCTATTATTTTTAACTAATTCATGTCAACGGAGCTTCTGACTCTCATCCTAATTATGAGAGCGCGGAGTGCGGCACGAGCCCTCGGCGGAGGCACAGGCGCGCCGCTCTGAGGAGGGGGCCGCCGGACCCATGGCTTCAGCCTTCATGTGCGGCGTGGAGGGCCTGCTCTTCAACGGCAGCCGCTTCGTGTGGAACCTGACCATGTCTACGCTGCAGAGGTGGTACGCCGAGGGGGTGGGGGGGGGCACCTCCTGAGGACCTGGTGCGGGCTCAGAGAAGTTTACCAAGTAAGAACCAGGGGGCATTTAGAGGGTTATAGGCTACTGTTTAAAGATTCAGCCCCCCCCCCCCCGAAATTTTTGCTTAGCCCCCCCCCCCCGAACATTAACTAGCAAGTGATTTCGCTGGTCGCTTTTTCACAAGCTCTGAACTTTGGCAGTGATGTTTCCCCTTGATAGAGAAGTTTCAGTTTCTGTTTGAGATACACGCTTACGCTTTCTATTTGCAAGAATCGCAGGCTCCAATGAAAAATACCACTGGGAGGTAGGTCGAAGGGAAAGTCCGTTCAGGGCGGAGGAAGCATGCTGCATGTTGACAAAGGTTAGCAAATAAGGAGAGCAGCAGTATAACGGAAAGACAATTTTTATATAGATCTCTACAGCATGCTATTATTTTTAACTAATTCATGTCAACGGAGCTTCTGACTCTCATCCTAATTATGAGAGCGCGGAGTGCGGCACGAGCCCTCGGCGGAGGCACAGGCGCGCGGCTCTGAGGAGGGGGCCGCCGGACCCATGGCTTCAGCCTTCATGTGCGGCGTGGAGGGCCTGCTCTTCAACGGCAGCCGCTTCGTGTGGAACCTGACCATGTTCACGCTGCAGAGGTGGTACGCCGAGGGGGTGGGGGGGGGGTACCTCCTGAGGACCTGGTGCGGGCTCAGAGAAGTTTACCAAGTAAGAACCAGGGGGCATTTAGAGGGTTATAGGCTGGCATGGCGAGAGGGAATATCGACAACTAATTAGATATATCCACAACACTGCACCATCAGCAAGTACACTTATTGCACCTCCGCTGCTGACGCATGTATATTTACATCAAACTCCTTTTACCGCCACTCAGTGCCTTGCTGCAACAGAGAATCTTCGGTACCTCAGTACTTGCAGCGTTTTGTAAAAAGCATATTTCCAAGCAGTCATCGAACACCGCCGCCTTTCTCCGAGGCAGAGCAGAAATGCCTCGGAGAAACGCAGCGCGTTTTCGGATTCGGGGGCGTGTTTTTTTTTTTTTTTTTTTTGTTTTTTTGTTGAAACCGTTTATTGCAATCTCAAGTATATACAAGTATGGGCCTACAACCTTCCGGCCGGCCGCTAGAGTGACAGGAGCACCTGACAAACTTACAAAAGGGCACTTGGCGTTACAGAGAAGCAAATCAGGAGACATCAACGACGTAAGCCACATGACTCTAAGCCCACAATACGGTTTCATTTTATACACACGCAACAACATAAAAAAAAAAAAAAACCCACCCGCAAGGCAACCCGGAATCGAAGGTATCCACACGTGCTCCTCGAATAAGGGACCCCGACCATCCACAGGAATCTGAAGAGGGGGAAGGGAAACAAGTCCAGGACTGGGGGAACTCTGTGCCCGGGGCTGGGGGAGGGGGTCAACTAGGGGGACGGAGCCGGTGAGGCAGCAGGCAGCAGTGGTGGCTCGCAAATTCCCCCGCGGTAGGCGTTCCAGGGGCCCCATATTTTCACCCACGCCCCAGGCTTGCCCCTCGCCACATACACCACCTTTTCTCGGAACATGCACCAATCCATATGTTCTTTCCAGGCCGACACCGCCGGGGGCCGCTGGGATCCCCACAGTTGAGCGATGTCACGCTTAGCTATCATATATCCCAGAGTCACCCATCACGTCTGCGGAACCGAGTAATCAGTTGGTTCCCACACATTCAGCAAGCATCTCCTCGCTTCAGGCAACAGTGCGACATGCGTAACCAGACGCAGGACCTCATGCACACCACGCCAGAATCGCTCCACCTTCGGGCATTCCCACAAAATATGCAAAAAAGTCGCCAAAGCACCACACCCACGCTTACACAACCCATCCTCAGCATAACCCATACGCAGAAGCCTTGGCCCCGTCATGTAAACCCGGTGGAGTATCTTAAGCTGGACGAAGCGAAGGCGAGCCGGTATGGCCACCTCCTTCGGAGAGGCCACCGCGGAAATCCAGTCTTCGTCGTCCAACTCCAGCCCGTCGGCAACCCAAGCCTCACGGAGGCCGGTCAGCAGGCCCGAGCGGGCATTAATCAGTTTTTTGTATATGAGGGAGATCGTGCTATCCGGAACGTGGCCATCCAGCACTCTATCCTCCAGGGGGGAAGACTCCGGGATGGAGGCGGCGTCTGGGAAGACGGAGCCCAGCGCATGACGGACCTGCAAGTACCGAAAGTATTCACTGCCCTGCAGCTGAAACTCCGTCTGCAGCGTCTCGAATGTTTTAAATCCCCCTCTCGTCCAGAGGTCCCCCACTTTACTGATGCCAATCGTGTCCCACTTCTCGAAGCCCTTCGAGGTCCACAGGGAACCCAACCGCTGAGGCGCATACAACGGCGACGCCCGGGTCAAACGGTCCTTCCACCCCATAGCTGCATTGGCCGCGTGCCACACCCGCGCCATGACACGCGTGGGCCCCGTCAAGCGGGGATCCGGTGCGCCAGAGTAGAGTGCTCGATTGTAGTCGCCACCGGGGAGGAGCGTCTTGTCCATTTCAAATGCCGGGTTCAAGGCGGGCCCATAGAGGCCGTGATTAATTGCAGCTAGCTGGGAGGCCCAGTAATACCGCTTAATGTCCGGGAGGGCAATCCCCCCGTCATACCACGGGAGCGTCAACTTCGCCAGGGCTATACGCGGCCTCCCGTCCCAGAACAGGCGGCGCTGTAAACTCTCCACCTCACGGAAGTAGCGCGCCGGGACTAGGTCCATAGTGTTCTGGAGAGCGTACAGGAAGCGCGGCAACGACATCATCTTAAATAATGCCGCCCGGCCGAGCGGCGAAAGCGGCAGGTGCCGCCAGCGCGCGACGTCCTCCTTCAAGCGCTGGAGGGGGGGAAACAAGTTTCGCTCGTAGCGGGCCGCCGGGTCCAGCGTGATATAGACACCCAGGTACCGATACCCCTGCGAGGCAATCTGGATCGGACATCCCCGCGGGAGGACGGGAGCCTCCCCGGAAAGCACATAGACACATGATTTAGCCCAGTTGATGACAAGGCCTGAGTTACGGCCAAAGGAGCGCAGGACATCAACCAGGACAATCAGTGATTTGCGCGGGGAGGCTAGGTACAAAAGGATATCGTCAGCGTAGAGGGACACGCGGTCCTCATACTCGGGGGTCCAACGGAGACCACGGAGGGAAGGGTGCCACCGCAGCCACTCCGCCAGGGGTTCCAAGGCCAATGCAAACAGGAGCGGCGACAAGGGGCAACCCTGTCGCGTGCCCCGTCCCAGCACGAACGGGGCCGAGGCTCGCCCATTCACTACCACCTGCGCTAACGGGCCCGAGTACAACAATTTGACCCAGCTGATGAATCCCGGTCCAAAACCAAATTTCGCCAGCATCGCCCAAATGTATGGCCATTCGAGCGTGTCAAACGCCATGGTGGCGTCTAAGGACGCCAAGATGGCCGGCTCCCGCACAAACGGAACACGCGCGAGCACCCCGTGCAAGCGCCGCAGATTGAGGGCCGTGTTGCGATGGGGGATAAAGCCAGACTGGTCTTGGTGGACCAAATCGCCCACCACGCCGACCAGCCGGTTGGCAAGCACCTTGGCAAGGATTTTGGGCTCCGCATTCAAGAGCGAGATAGGCCGATAGGAGGTAACCCGGTCTCGGGGTTTCCCCTCCTTGTGGATCACCACGATTGTAGCCAGACGTTGGTCCGGCGGGAGGGAGCCCCGCGAGTGGGCCGCAAGGAACATCGCGCGGAGGTGGGGTGCCAGTACGTCCGGTCGCAGCTTATACAACTCGATAGGGATGCCGTTCGGGCCCATGGCCTTGCCAGATGCAACCGAGCGTATAGCGAGGGCAATTTCGTCCGAGGTAGGAGCAGCATCCAACGACTCCCTGTCCTCCACCGAAAGGGAGGGCAGCGCGATATCTCGAAGCAGGGCATGAGAATCCGCCTCCGAGCAGGGAGAGACCGGGGAATACACCTCGCGGAAATAATCCGCGAAGCAAGAGACAATGTCTTCTGGCTCGGTGACACGTACACCATCCATCCTCTCAATCAGCGGAACCACACGACTCGCTCTCTCCTTTTTATCCAACCACGCAATCAATTTACCAGCCTTATCACCCACATCATACAGTCGCCCCTGTTGCTCTCTACTGAGGCCCCTGGCTGCCTCCGTGACGAGGGCCCTATAGGCCGCTTGCTTAAGGTGTAGAACATGCAGTGCAGCATCCGTCACCCCACTCCCCAAATCACCCTCTAGTTCAGTAATTTCGGCCTCCACTCGGGTCACCTCCTCCTGCTCGCGCCTCCGGGCATGGGATATGAAGGAGAGGGCCTCCCCCCTAATAACTGTCTTGAAGGCCTCCCAAAGGGAGATAGCCGAAGGGACAGACCCCACATTCTCCTCGAAATACCGCTGCAAGGATTTAATCCGGTCCGCGCGAATAGTGGGGTCGCGCAGATACCAGGCATTGATTGGAGCTACCCTGCCCTCCCCCCTCGGGAGGACACCAAAGTGCAACAGGAGCGGGGAGTGATCTGAAATACCCCGCGCCAGATGGCGCACCTCTCCCACCCTCCCAGCATAGGCCGCAGGGACAAGGATATGATCAAGCCGCGAGAGGCTACCATGGGCACCCGAATGGAAGGTGTATTGCAGCTGCGTGGGATGTTTTAAGCGCCAGCAGTCCACCAATCCCAATGTATCCAAAAGGCCGGACAGCCACGCCTGCGCCCGGGGGAGGTCCCTAGGGGGGTGACGATCCATAGTCCCAGAAACCACCGCATTGAAATCCCCCCCAACCACCAGAAGCCCCCCCGGAAGGTCAAGGAGGAGGCGCCCCAGGTCCGCAAAGGTGGTAGACTGTAGCCCCGGTGGGACATACACTGAAACAAAGACAACTACTTTGCCCTCCATTCTCCCCACCAAGGCAGTGTAGCGTCCCCTCTCATCATGGCGCACCTCATCTATTTCCAGCGGGAGCGAGTTCTTAACCATGATGCCCACCCCCCGCGAGCCAGACGTGAAGCCCGAGTGGGCCACCAAACGATAGCCACGCCGATTCATGGCAAAGAAGGAATTACCAATAAGGTGTGTCTCCTGCAGAAAGACCACATCTGGCGAAATTCGTTTCAGATACTGCAGGACCACACCTCGCTTAATCCTATCCCCCAGTCCATTAACGTTCCAAGACAACAAAGTCAAGTCCCTACCCCCCATCACATACAGAAGCCATCACTCGTCCCCCCGAGAGCACCTCAAAAACACCAATACAGTAAAGGGTTTGCCTTGCGGTAAAAACGAACAACACCCCACCCCAACCCACCCGTCCCAACAGAACTCCCCCCTCCCTGCACCCCTGCATGAGCCCGAACAGCCCCCCCAAAGTGCAGTATGCCTGTCGCCCCATAGATGAAAACACTAACTAGTCCCCCAGAGGAGGAGGGAAAGCCCCCAAGAGACCCCGTACGACCTCCACGGGAGGGGAACTCACACAATCAGTCAATGATGACAATAATGTTGTCCAGAGCAAGGCCTACTATTAGTCCCTCAGTCCTGATCCGGCAAGCCCTCCCCACCAACCGCGCCCCCCCCCACCCCCCCGGCCCCGGTCCCCGGGCAAAGTGTCCAACCAGTCCCCGGCCGCCTCGGGACGATCAAAAAAGTGCGTGCGGCCATCCACCTCTACCCTCAACTTCGCTGGAAAAAGCATCGCATACTTGAGGTTCAGGTCCCGTAGGCGACGTTTGACTCCGAGAAAACTCAGTCTCTGCTTCTGGACCGCCGGAGTAAAATCAGGATAGAAGTTTACGTCCGTATTGTCGAGTCTGGCCGGTCCTTGTTGCCTAGAAGTCTGCAGGATAGCGTCTCTGTCCCGAAAGTTGAAGATCCGGGCAATGAGAGGCCTCGGAGGGGCTCCGATCTTAGGTCTCCCTCCAGGGACCCTGTGGGCACGTTCCACTGCGAAGAGTTTACTCAGCCCCCGGGGCCGGAGACGGGTGAGGATCAGGTCCTCCACAAACAGATCCGCCGCCTCCTCCTCACGTCCCTCCGGCACCCCGACAATGCGAACATTGTTCCTCCGGGCCCGACCCTCGGAATCTTCCAGTCGACGATCCATCAGGGCGCTCGCCTGGCCCAGTCGGCGCACCTCCTTTTGGAGGGCCGCCACGTCCGTTGTGAGGCCCGAGGTGGTGTGGGCCAAAGAGTCGACCCGGTCATTCGTCTTGGACAGATCGGCCCTCACCAGGCCCACATCCACGAGGACCGAGTCAATCTTTTGCGCCAGAGTGTCAAAGCGCTGGTCCACTGAGGCCTTCATCTCGGCGATGGCGCCCATGACGTCCCGGAGGGTCAGGTCCGCGGGCAAAGCAGGGGCATCAGTCGGGCCAACAGGGGACCTACGCGGCGCCTCTGGAGATCCCTTCTGGAGGGTGTAGCGGTCCATGTTGTTAGACTGAGGGGCTGCGCCACGGCGGGTCGATTTCACCTTTGCCCGGTCGCCATCTTGTTTCGTGGACATGGCTCCAGTCCCCAAATCGTGCCAATCTCCTTGAAAAGGGCTGACAGACCGGTTCACCGGCTCCGGGGGTGGGCGACCACAGCTCCGAAGGGCGGATCACAGCTGGCGGGCCGGCAGGGCACCCCGATGAAGTCACACCACCGCACGCCGCCCTGCGACCCTACCTCGCTTGGCAGCAAGGAGGGCGCGAAAGCGAAAGTGAAAGTGCGGGGTACGCGAATCGCCCAGCCTCGCCCGCCGCTGTTGTTCACTTTGTCTCCGGATCGCCCCACAACTCCAATCCGGGGGGCCGGCGTGGAGAAGGCCGCAAACCTCAATCGATGCTCCCGCCGGTGTCCGAGGTCCGATTTGGAAACGGAAAACGGGTGGCACCTCAGCTCGGTCTCACGAACACAGTCCCCTCATCTAGGACAGGATATAATCAGGATTTATGCAGGAGGTCACGGAGGTCCTCGGGAGCCTCGCACCTACGCGGCCATCTTGGTTGCGCGCTAGGCTCCTCCCCCCTCGGGGGCGTGTTTTGCTGTTATCTCCTCCAGCCATTGGCTGGAGGAGATAATTAGACTTTCTGCAAAAAACACGCCCCCCGATCCGAAAAGGACGGGGCCTGATCGGAGTGACGGGACCTCTTCTCCAATGGCTGGCCAGCATTGAAGAGGCCAGCCAATGGAGAACAGGGGAGAAGAGGGGCGGGTTCAAGCCCCTCTTCTCCAAGTCATTAAATCTCCGACTTCCGGTTCTGCCTTCGGCAGACCGGCGGTCCTCGACCTAAAAATGGGACAGGGGAAGGGCATCAAGAAAGGAGCTGACGAGGGGGCATCTTGTGGTGGGAAAGGGAATGAAACGGACAGAGATGGGGGAGACATGCGAGGAAATGTTGGGGAATAAAGGAAAGACATGGGAAGGAGAAAAACAAAAGGAGGGGCGAGCTGGAAAGAGATGAGTAGAGGCAGGCAAGGGCCATGGGGCGGATACAAGAGGGTAGTGACGAGGAGGACATTAATCTAAAGGGAGAGAAAATCATTAATCTAAAGGGAGAGAAAATTCACCAGAATTCATTACACTTGGATGTAGCACCATTACTAATGATGATTTCATACTTGTATGTGGTAAAACACCGATTTTGTGTTGATAAGCATTAACATTCTTATGTAATAATAACAACCCATTTTTTTCCGAAGGCTGGACCTAGAAAAATTGCAACTTTTTATGGTGTTACACACAGAGCATGCCTTAACCACATAGAATTAAAAAATTGGTGAAATATGCCCTCGATCATCCATTTGCCTCCTACCCACTATAATCAACTTTCCCATGGCACAGAGAGCTTATTTTACACTTGCCTTTTTCCTCAAGGCCTTTGTCATTACACACACTTTTACCGAATGGATTGAGCTTTCGGAATTGGGAAAGCGACAACAGAAAATCCTGTCCATTTTAATATTTTTCACGATTTTCCACCTCTTTTGTGAGAGACATATCCACAACAGTATGTGCTCAGCACGACTTTTTTATATAGTGGACTTTTGTTTATTTATGTAGGTCTCAACACCGCTGTTTTTCATTTCCTAAAATGGGATCCCCTTTTCTATTTTTATGCCCGTTTTATGTAGATTTTAATAATAAGAAATTAAATCCCTGCCCTGTACAGAAAACTTCGCAGTTGTATTGACTGATCCAGGAACATTTCCTGCAAAGTTGACAGACCTGGGCAGAAAACCTCAGGCTGTTAACACATCTCTTCAAACAAAAACAGACTAATTCGGATTTCGGCGGGAAATCAGGAAAGGCAAAAATGGCCAAAACTTAATGCTCTTGGTAAGAATATGCCCTCCCCAACTTAATAAAACAAAGAACTCTGTTTTGTGTCTTTTTCTGTTCAACTTTGTACAGCATGCTCATTACTCAGCGAGTCAAAGAGCACAGCTGGAAAGGAAGCCCACTGTATCAGCTCCGTACCTAGAAAATCATCAAGGAGATGAGCTCAGCCATCACGTCACCCGCAATCGCAAGGACCGTACACGTGGAGTGATAGGCTGCTGATTGTATGCGCTTGTATTAATTGCATAGGACCGATTATTGCAAAGTTAAGCATTGGTATAGCACTGTGGTGTGATCCCATGACTTGGTGGAAGGTTGCGGTGCAGGTGGAGATAGAGGTGCTCTGGCAGAGACTTGTGGACCTATTAGGGGGTTTGGTCAAAATAGAGGTGCATTGGTAGAGACGGTGATCCTAGGAGTTGGCAGCAGGAAGTACCCCACATAGTGTCTTACATGATCAAAGATTACTCCATATCACAGGGTAAATCCTTACTTACATACTGCTCACTCCTCCTAACTTTCACCCGCTCATTGCTTTTTAACCTATCGATCACCTCCAGACAAAGCAATAGCCTGGGCCCCATATTAGTTATCACAACAGACCACCACACCGATGCACACTAATATATTGGAATATCTGTTTGAAAAACAAATCTCCACCGGACAATAGCCATGCCAAATAAAAATGCAGTGCTCAAGTATGACAAACTTTTCATTGGGGCCAAACATGTTGCTGGCCATACCCTTAATGCCACATTTGACAGAAAGGACCATTTCCAAGTCAAATGAATACTGCCCATTATCTGGAGTGATAACCACATCATCACATACTTTGCTGAGTTTTCATTTTGAACAGAATGTTTGACAGGCTTGGAGCTATTTTATCTGGATTCTCAGACACCTAGATTAAAACCGACTGACTTGTTGAGCCTTGCTGCCTGGACTGCAGAGAAAGGACAAATGAGAGAGATATCATTGCTAACATGACCACAGTCTATTCTCTATAGCACCTCAACCACATTGATTGGCTGTGGAAACAGAGGTAACAGTAAAACTGAAGGTTCCGTCACAAGATAACACTGGCCGGTGGCACAGTTTTACTTGAATTGTAGCACTTTATTACATGATTGCTTTGTGTGTTTGGGTGGTACATCGGTCCAGGAATGCGCTGGGACCTTCTGCTTTTTTGTGTAGACCTTTATTTGACCTGTCCTGCATTCCTAACGCTAAATAAATGACCTATTATATTTCATAAAGCAGTAGCTCTGACCAGGTAATGAGTATACATAATGACTTGCGTGAAACAATACCCAAGTGCCAAACCTACTACTTCCCGCCTGTTATTTCTCACTACCCCTATAGAGTGAAGTATACGGAAAGAGCAAAGTCGTTAGCTAAATGTAGTACAGTATTACCTGAGATACTTGGCCATCAGTAGTAAACAACTGCACACATGCGATGCAGGGCATTCCAAAATGGCGGCTCCCATGAAGAGGCAGCGAACCCAGCACTGAGGCCCCGTTTGCCGCGGCAGAAAAAGCATCAGAGCCCCTGGGTCCGGAGGGGCTCCCTCTTTACCTCTGTGTGCCTCGTACTAGTCTGGGAGCTCCTCATGGTGAGCGTGGAGGCGGAGAGAAGCGACAGGTGCCGGCCCGCTAGCGGATTCACGTGGTCGTACACAGGGCTGTGACTGAAGAGGACCCGAGGCAGCTGCGCTGCGGCCCCCGAGATGGTGGCATCTAACTCTTGAAGGTGAGCACGCCTCTGTGGGCCAACCGGCGAAGGGGAGGACAACAGCGAGGCTTGGCACTGGGCTGGGCCCCCACCTATGAGCTGAGCGCTGGCCTAGCACTCTATAGGGCAGAGAGAAGCAGTGAAAGAGTGGTGGTTGCGGCCTTGCCTGGGGGAATTAGCCTGAGCCACGGCTGGGGAGCGCACTGGGGATGAGACCAGCATGCTGCTTCCGCCCACCTCCACCCGACTTTCTATACCTCCGGCCATCTCCACCTCGGGGATCCCTACAGACCCAAGACCACCGCCCATAAATGCAACACCACCTGAACGCCTGGCTGAACGATGGCAATGTCATGCTCTGTAAATATGTAATATATAATTGTCCAACCCTAATCGCTTTTTAAAATGTAATCTTGATTGATTTGCAACTTGTATATATGTAACTCTAACCACTAGTATCTGTAGTAGATGTATGTACTTACTATCATTCTTTTGTGAATTTAGAGTTTCTCTGTTTGTATCTTTTATGTAACTTATCTAATGTAACTGGTCCTTTTGTAAAGCTCTCTGACCCCTTTGGGTAAAGTTTGCGCTGTATAAAATCGCATTAAATAAATAAACACAGCACGTATAATGGCTTGCAACCACTTACTATGCCAGAATTCGCAGTAAAGACCTCCCAAACTCACCTTCATGATTAAAACCGTACATGTAGAGGTGTTTTGTGATCAAGAGAGGCCAAAAGTGCTCTGCTGCTCAAAATGTGGCACGTTTCTCTAATTCCTGTGATCCTGTTCAAATCACTGAATCTTCCCCGCCTTAAAAACCTGGAACTATTCTGGTGCTTGGCGATCTAATGCCTTCGTGGACAGATTTATGCTATATAATAGCGTTAAAAAAAAAATAAAAAATTACAGATTCTCTGTCACCACGTTCACTCCCTCAACATTTTTACAATAGATGTGAAGCTAAACGCGTAAGAGAGACTGGAGCTACTTGGTGCCAGACTTTGTCTCCTGTGCCCGAACGGGCAGGTTTTTGGCAGCCTCTATTGTGATATCTGCTCCCTAATTAGGAAGAGCTTAAAGAGGGAGCATTCCTGTTGGCAAGGGCCACGGGCTACCTGCATCAGCCCAACTCGAGGGTGAAGCAGATTTTTTCTCTTACCTTTGCCCTGCAATCAGTTTCCGCTCCTAACTGATGCTTGTGCCACTTGTAGCAGATGGTGACAAAAATGGGTTTTCTGGCAGTTCTCTTCGCGAGGCAGTGTTTGCCTGACACATTCTGGTGTGTGTATAAACATACACGCTGCGGGTGCTCTGGCCCCCATTCTCATTTTCTGTATAATGTATAATGGTGGGTCACTTACCTAGTCGTGCCGGTGAAGATTTCCTCTTAAACGATAGGATGATGAGGACAGTGATAAAACAAGCATTTGCAATGCAATAGGACTCGCATTTACGCATTGCAAACTGGAGTGCGGGCAGGCGGGGAGGCAGGGGGCGGGAAGGCACGGACAGCGGGAGTGCGGTAGGGGTGCGAGAAGGCACTGACAACAGGACTGCGGGGTAGAGGGAAGAAGGCATGGGCGACGGGAGTGCGGGCAGTAGGGGGACAAGAAGGCACGGACAACATGAGTGCAGGTGTGGGGAGGGGGGAGAAGACCAGGCCAAGGGAGTGCGGGCAGGGGAAAAATAGTGCTCTAGATAACACATACCGTACAGTGTAACACTCAAAGTAAAGGGGGCAATAGCCATGGGAGGGTACAAATGACGACATGGCCATAATAAGGCAGGGCTAACAAGCCTCATATCAATCAGGAGACAGAATTAACGAAGGACAAAGACAGAGGCCAATGAAAAATATGGGCGGAGAATGAGGGCAGCTTGTCTCCCATACTTCTACTACTGCATGCCTCGCAGAGCGAGCAGCGCATGCACGCTGCCGCTCCAGCTCGATCTAATAAAGTAATGCTGTAAAAAAAGGCCATTACACCATCAAGCTTAAATAATGAAAGTTTGTTATATGTAGGTCACTAGCATCACTTACAGACAAAAGACACCTCCCACCCCTGCACTTCGACTGAAAAAAAGCAAGAGAAGAAATAACACATACCTGCTCAATCACTAGATCCAAATCCATGTGGGCCCCGTGCGCCACAACGGTAGGGGAGGAATTGAAAATAACACTTACCTGCTCGATCATGGATTGAATCCCTGTCTCTAGAAAGTAGGTTTCGATGCGAAGGGCCTCTGCACTCTCGCCTCAGTGATATGAAGAAAAACATCAAGGGTGCCCTAGCATACCTGCCAACTCACACAGCACCACCGTGTGACACACTATATCTGTTCCCGTCACACTGTCTTCCAGTGAGGACCCAACCGTGGCAGGTAAAACCTGCTGAAAACCACTGTAATTAGTGGTTTTACAGCTCGTTTTCAGATGCTTTGAAGTGCCGACATCCATTAAAGGATGCCAAAGCACCCCAGGACATCAGCACAAGCCTCACCCAGCTTTTTTAGGTCTCGCCTAGGCAGCGTGCATGCGCTGGGAGGGCCTTTAGCCATTGGTCTTCACTTTTCAAGCACTGCACTCGTGCTTGTGGCAGCATCCACCTTGCGGGAGCGAGCAGCGGCGCGTCACAAGCATGAGTGCAGTGCTTGAAAAGTGAAGACTGCTCTCCCAAGTGCGCGCACGCACCACTCGCGGGCTCACTTCCTGCTCCTTTACGAGACTTTACTTTCGTTTCTCATGCCGGTTTCTTTTTTGCAGATTTATATAGCGCGAACTCGACCCAAAGGTATTGGAGCGCCTTTATTAGTCATGTTTTTCCCTGCTTTCGCTTTCTCCGCATCCCCTCTTTTAACTTATTCGTAGACACTCGTCGTTTCCCTGCTCTAACCCTTCTAGTGCCATGTGGGTACACACATTACTAGCTGGTACCAGCCATGACGCAGTGTTTGCAGCACACCATTAATTCGGGGCTTTGCAGTTTGAACACAGAAGGTGTTGCGGTGAATTTGCTGCGCCATAATGTAAGGTTAAATATTTCCATTAATGGCCCTTAAATGGCTAATGATTGCCAACGCGCAATGTCCCTTCCGGCTACTGGGAACACGAATGGAGCGGATTCCAGAGAGGGCGTCAGTCGAGAGTTCTCAGATGTTTGCTTCAGTGCAGGACCCGCCAGCAGGAGTGCCAATCTCTTATGCAAATCTGATGTAATTTTCTACTAATTTTTAGGAAGGATCCAACCGATATTTAAAAGATTGATTTATGTGCGTGTTCTGCAGATGAAATTCACCCTCACTCTGTGTGCAAGAGAGAAACCCGCACACGCTAGGTTATTATGAAGAGCAGAAGTGGTGACAGACAGTTGTGTTTGTTAATTTTCAAGTATTTGTATAACGCTCGGCTGCAGCGTGGCTTCATAGCGCTGTAGGCTACTTGGAGGTTGATGTTTCATTTATTCACGGCTCTTACTTACAGCACAGTGTACAGAGGTGCTCATTTCCACAACACGTTCGTTAGCCAAGACACTTCTAACAGAGTACTCAATCACCTCACCACATTACACCCCGACGCCCGACAAACAGAGGTCAAATGTCGTCAGCAGTGCACTTGCTATGTTCAAGTGTAGCATTCGTATAGCGCCTTAGCGCCATCTTGTGCTTTTTGCAGCACCCACCAGTAGAGTGCTACGTTCTTGTCTTCAGGCTTATGTGACATTAACCAGTTTGACAAACTCCAGACATGAAAATGAGTGAATGGCTTGTGTAGTACAGCGCCGACATCGTTGAGTGAGAGGTGTGGATTTAGTGAGGATTTCCTTTTCCCTTGAGGCGAGGCGTGTTGTTTCCCTGTGTTGGTTCACGAAGAAGTGCATTTTAAAACAATATTTCCAAATAAATTAACCAATTATACAGTCATCGGTTTTGCAAACTCTTCCGAAGTGAGGTCCCATAACCTTTCAGTTCTTCAACGTGTTCCCAGAGATGTTGTAACTTCCGCCCGCCACTTCCTTTCATTTCCCCAGTTTGCACCTTCCAAATACGAATACAAAACATTACACAGATCCCATAATCTCAGTCAGCAGGGAGTTGGTCTGTTCGTCAGGTTAGACAGATCTCCTTGGCGCAGACCCCAAGGTCCAGAATTAATAACACTTTGCACCAAGTTTGCATCACAAAAGTGAACACAAACTGAGTAAAGTGTTTAATTGGGATTAACTTGTGAGCGCAAACCATCTTTGGTGCCGAATAGCAGCCATAGTGCAACTTTGCAACGATCGGTTATACCAAGGGTGATGCATGGGCATTCCTATTCAACCACTTATAATTTGATGCAAAGCTGCATCTACTGAAAAAGTTCAACAGTATTGTGTGCCAAAACTGTATACCTCCTGGAGGTAGGAGTAACATGGTAGAAAAGTGTCTTTCCTCCAAACGTTTCCTATTGTGAGTGTGTGCTGTACTGTGCACATCACATTCAAACGTAGAAACATTTTAAACTGTGTCAATCATATTATTGTTTACTGGAAGGGCACCATTCCTATGCTATACGTCACATAAACACCCTTGTACTGTGGTGCCAGGGTGTGAACGTGGAACTGACAGCCCGAAGTATCCCAGGGCAGAGAGCGAAAGGCAGCATCGACACATCTGATTAGATACGGCGTGGTCCTGCTGTGTTTCTTTCATTAATGCAGCGCAGCAACCTCGGCTTTTGTGATGCGTTGTGACAGCGGCATAACAAAACATAAGTTTGGCACTTTGTGTCACTGCTGTCCTTTTTAAAGTGCTCATAACTTTCAGTGTTTGGCTGTTTGTGTCACATATTATAATATGCAAAAAGAACTATTGATGGACAGAATGCAGAACAATGTCATACATTCACCCCAGTACAGAGATCTGGGCCTAAATTCATCGTTTTTTCCCTCACCATGCCATTCCAGTTTGGACCCAGCCATATGCAAATCAGCCTTGATCCTGTGCCCTATGGGAACAGTTCAGCCCGAACTGCCAGGCCAGGTCCTCCCTGGACTGGAAACAATCATCCTAGGACCGGTTTCGGGGTTTCACCCCTCTTCATGTACAGAATGCAGAACAATGTCATACATTCACCCCAGTACAGAGATCTGGGCCTAAATCCATCGTTTTTTTGCTCACCGTGCTATTCCAGTTTGGACCCAGCCATATGCTAATCAGTCTTGACCCTGTGCCCTATGTTCTGCATTCTATTCATCAATAGTTCTTTTTACATTTGTCACCCTGAGTGGGACGGGTATGCTGAGACGTGAGTCCCGTGCTCTCCATGCCACTGGAATCAAGCTATCCTGGCTGAAGAGGGGTGAAACCCCGAAACCGGTCCTAGGATGCTTGTTTCCAGTCCAGGGAGGACCTGGCCTGGCAGTTCGGGCTGAACTGTTCCCATAGGGCACAGGGTCAAGACTGATTTGCATATGGCTGGGTCCAAACTGGAATGGCGAGGAAAAAAACGATGGATTTAGGCCCAGATCTCTGTACTGGGGTGAATGTATGACATTGTTCTGCATTCTGTCCATTAATAGTTCTTTTTACATATTATAATATGTGCATATTATAATTGTGTCACTGCTGTCCTTCTTAAAGTGCTCATACCTTAAAGTGTTCTCAGCGTATCTCAGAGGCCGCTCGCCACATTTCACAGTGGTACAAAAGGGGGTGGTGATGGACGGAGCATCAGAACCAATCAAGCACTCACACCCAGTCAACAGATCTGGGTTTGATCCATCACCGTTCCTTAGCCCACTCTGCCACCCCAGTTCAGACATGGCCATATGTAAATCAGTCTGACCCTGTGCTTCATGGGAACAGTCCAGCCCGAACTGCCAAGCCATGCCTTCCCTGGACCGGAAACAAGCTTCCTAGGACCGGTTTCTGGCATTTCAGCCGTCTTCAGCCAGGCTTGCTTGAATCCAGTGGCAAAGTGAGCAAGGGACTCACGTCTGAGCATAGCCTGCCAACTTATGGCGAACAAAGCAAAAACCAAAGGAAATGATGGACGGAGTGTTGAACAACATCATTTGGATGTGGTCATGAAAAACTGATGCTTCACAAAAAGCAATCTTGATGAAGATCCCCTCCACGATGGATTTAGGCCCAGATCTCTGTACTGGGGTGAATGCATGACAT
Source organism: Triturus cristatus (assembly GCF_964204655.1). Lineage (NCBI taxonomy): Eukaryota > Metazoa > Chordata > Amphibia > Caudata > Salamandridae > Triturus > Triturus cristatus. The sequence goes on along the minus strand of NC_140581.1, from coordinate 469,328,673 downwards.
TGTTCTGCATTCTGTCCATCAATTGTTCTTTTTGCATTCGCCACATTTCACAGAAATGCGCTACAAAATCACTGCGAACAAATTAAAAAACGCCGCCAAGTTTAACGCAATAACAAGAAACAATGCCGAAGTCTGCAAATTACAGCCTTTGACAGAATTCCTTCTATTTGACCGGAAAATCCAGTCTGTGGCAATCAGCTTTTTTTTGCAGAACTGCTTGTTTGCCCCTAAGCAAAACAAGCATTGGCATAGCCAATAGGTCTCGCTTTTGGGACCTTATAAGTATTTAGTTATGCAGCACAATATCCTTAGTTCAACAACATCAACTGTTGCATGGCTAAACACTTATAAGGTCCTAAAGGCGAGACCTATTGGCTATGCCAATGCTTGGTTTTTTTTTTAGAGAGGAGGGGACTTGGGGGCAGGATGGGGTTCAAAAGTGCCTGGTAGGTACTTCGAGACACGGGGCTCTGCCCCCTTCAAGGCCCTCCTCCTCCTCACACTGTGAGATTGTTCTTATGCCCTATTAACCTTTCAACAGCTCTAAAGTATGACAAATGCAAATAAACGAAACAGGAAGAAATATCAGAAGAGGGCTTATAGACTTCCCTTGCTATTAGTAAAAATAGAAAACAGCTTAAGAAAATTATGGTTTATAGGTGAATGGACGTATCTACTCAAGTAAGGAAAGGGGCGAGGAAGGGTATGAAAAGTTAATGCAGAGCCAAACATTTTGCATTTATGGAAAAAAAGTAAAACAAATCGCTGTTTAAAGCATCATATAAAATAGTCTCTAGCAGAGATGAAGGTGCTTGTCCATTTCTAGAATTTTTTTAAATTAAGATCACTAGAGCTTTTCAGAAACCTTTTTACACCTGTGTTTTTGCCTGCTGAAAGACATGTTATTGAATATAGGCTGTCTAATGACATATATTGTCTCTAGAGATGATAGTTACCGCACTGCCTGCGAGAGACATGAAAAATGATGCCTCAGTACCGTCCACTGGGGGTTGTTACTGGAGCTGTTATGATGATTTGTGCCCATTAGTGAGCAATAAAGGTTCCTGTATTAGTTTACTCCCTCAATAGACGGCCTATACATGTGCTGTTTATGTCAACCCCACAAAACCTTGAAAGGCAGATCCGATGATTGTTAAGTGCACTTGCCAGGAAGGGATTCTACATGAAAAAACACTTGTGAAGCATGAGCTAGGGGGATGCAGTCAAGTACATCTCTTAGGCAAGGATTCTTCGTCCTCTGAAATTGTCCCTTTTAGTTATTGGCTTTTGTATAATCGAGTCCCAGCTGACCAGCTCTTGCTATTGGTTGACACAAGGTAAAGTAAAGTTGTTCAGGAATCTTGTCCTCGGCCTCCTTGTCTGCCAGACGTTGTCATTATACACCTGTGTGTGTCATGGAGTTTACCATTATTCCTTCCAGTCCCCCAGGTTTGCCAAGTACTTTCCTTAGTGAGGTGTGCAGAAAGTCTTGTACTGTCTACTCAAAGCTGCTGCTGTTTGTATTTATACTTGTTCCGTATGTCTATTAAGGTGAGAGAGGTGTTAGCCGATTATGACCCGAATTTTTTGCCAATGAGTCTTGATGAAGCTTATTTGGATCTAACGGAGCACCTGAAAGAAAGAAATAACTGGCCTGAAGACAAAAGAACATACTTCTTGAGGACAGACACAGCAGAGACCAGTAAGTATATTAACCTCTTATTATCATGTCAAGCCTAAATTAAATTAACATTGAAGTTCGCCTTAAAATTCAATTATGGAATGTGTTTTTCACACACATTTATTGGTGTAAGTTCTGGTTCCTAGGATCTTAAATGGCAGATATAAACATAAGAATAACTCCCTGCTGCGTTCGGGGTCCCCGGAACACTTTTTCAACAATATGGACCTGGGAAGGAACTAGACTAGGGTTTATGGAAAACCTGCAGGCTTTCCAGAGGTGGGATGATGTTGGTCTCTCCAGGCTGGCTGAGGTATGGATGCAAATGGGATAGTCTCACTTGAGCACTTGTGGAAGAAATATCAGAAGCTCATCACGCAATGGCTTTAGTACAGACAGTTGAGACGCGCTGCATGGGGGCATAGCCAGGGAGGAAGAGACCCAGGAGGAGTCCCCGTTGGAATTGAGGTTACTGGATGGTCGTGTCCGTTGTGAGGGCAATTTCATTGACATACAGGATGCTCAAGCTGAATATGCAGGGGATGCTGGGGAGGCTGCGGGAACGGTGAGATCGAACTTTGGGGAACTGAATGTGGAAGATTGGAATACATCGCTGGGCTTCCCCTCGGAATCCATTGTATTGGTTGATTCAGCTGAAAATTCTGCATAGACCATACCATACGAGAGCCTTGCTGTATAAAATGGGAAAGGTGTGGGACGCAAAGTGCCTCCCAAATTGCGGGATGTAAGGCTTCTTTAATGCACACTCTGTGGAGTTGCCCTAGGGTGTGCCCTTTTTAGGAGAAAGTTGCTGCCTCAGTGGGGTGAAGAGTTGAACTGCAGCCCAAGCGTGCACTATGGGGGGTTTGGGAGTCTATGGATGCGTCCAGATATGAAAAGATCCTAGTGAATATCGGGTGCATGTTGGCTAAAAGAGATATCGCCCCTAGAGGGTGCAGTGGAATTACGCCTAGCGTGCAGGTTTGTGTGACCTGGTTGGAGAGATTCATGCAGATGGAGAGAAAGGTGAATAAAGGCACAGACTGGCCACGGAAATTTGACAAAATTTGGGGTCTGTAGCCCGAAAGTGGTTGCTAAGGTATCACTCGGAGTGGCTGGGAAAATGGATATGGGAACTATGGGAACACTTGAGAAGGTGAGGCTGGGGGGGGCACACATACACATACTGTCCTGAGACTTGGGGTAGGACATGTCTCTTAGACTGGAGCTATGTTACTGGGAAGAGGCATTAGCTACATGTATTCTCTAGATGTTTACTGGCTGTTAGGGCTAGCGTGCGGCGGGCAGGACTGAGGCAGGGAGATACTGTGTAAGAAATGTCATCGTACTGTTTTCTGACTGTTGTTTACTTGTATCTAAACAATAACAAAGTTTATATTAAATACAATATGGACATAATTTACAAACGGTAAGTGCACACACATATATTTACTACCTTACCTAGGTGTAATGCTGCACTTTTTGTGAAGCCTCCTGGAATTCTATTTACAATTTTAAAGTTGCTTTTATTTAATTTAGCAATCGTATTTTACACTCCATTTGGTTGGCAACCATGTCTGCCACAGACAGGGACAGAAACTTCCACCAGAGATGGAGAATTATATGGACATTTGATAAAGTTTTGTTCGTGTGTGTATCTAAATATATAAAAATATAAATTACATTTATTTAAAATATTTATTAACCTGCAAAAATAATCAATAATTATAAAAAATACTTACCATCTCTAACATTTTTCTTTAATAATTAGTAAACATGGTTAAAAGTTATACAGTTATTTTAAAACCTTTTACATTTCTTTTAAACATGTACAAGTTTAAACAAATTTTATTGTTAAACTATATTTTTTCAAAAATAAATATAATATGTATATATAATTTTGTAATCACTTATATGATTGGCTCATGTTGTGAACTCATGTTAAATTGTGAACTAATTTAATTAATCTAACATTGGTTTTTATTTGGTGTTAATTTAATTCCCTTTCTCATTTGATATTTATGTGAGTGTGTTGCAGTACCAGTGGTTGCCAATATATGGTACTTCACTTACTCCATGTCTGAGCTGGAGTATATTTAAACCTTTTTTACATGTTGACACCTTTTGGACTGTAGTAACTTTAGAAGTGTATTTTGGTAATTGCAACTGTATTTCTCTTTTGTGGTTATTTGTTTTGTATTAGTGTACCATCCTAACCCCCTACTTAAATTTCCCAAAAGCCCTACCATTTAGTATTAAGTGGTCCTGATTATCCGACCACTCCCCTTTGTCTCGCCCACATTTTCTACTCAAACATACTTGTGTGGAGAGCCCTGCACACATGGTTAAGTCTCCACACAGACTTCTTCCTACCTTAGTCAGACATGGTGGCTCCGGCTTCCTGCAGGCCTTTGCCTGCTGTTCCAATGGCCTTCTCAAGAACCATCCTGCCTTTTTCCTATGCGTATCAGGTCGAGCTGGCCCAGCGCATGGAATCCTGGGGTGAGTACTCCCCGTATGCTGGTGTCTTGGTAACACTTTTGCAGGGGAAATTGGAGGATCCAAAGCATTCTGGAAACGTCATAGGATGTTAAGCATATATGTTTGTGCATACTAATTTTCTGAAAGATTTTGAACAGAAATGCTTATTGTTATTATATTTTTTGTGTAATTTTAAATTATTTGTTTTCCCAATCCCAGATAGCCAAACCATTTTCCAGATTACCTCATATCCTCTTTGGCACTATATAAGGGGAGTTCCCACTGAATCCTGTTGTGTCGCAGCAGTGTTTGCAGAATTGTTCGCTCCCTGGATTGCTCTATTCCACCTTCCCCTATTTTAGGTTCGACTTCAGCTTTCCTTGCTCTTTAGCCTGAATAGTTGGAAGGTTTTTCTGGTCTCCAGAACTGATCTGTGCATGAGAGGAAAACAGCATTTAGAATACCCTTTTGGCGTTACGAATATCATGTGATGCGATTTGGCCTATGTAATGCCCCTGCGGTCTTCCTGCTCTTCAGCAACACCATATTTTCTGATTTGATTCTGCAGACTAATGTTGTCTATCTTAATGAGGTTATGGTGTATTCTAAAGATACGGCTGAACGTACATTTCATGTCAAACAAGTTTTAGGTTTCACTTTGTTTTTATTGACATCTTTAGCATAACACAGTACTTATATCCGCCTCACAATCTGAGCTGGTATCCAGCGACCAAAGCATACATAACTACTTTTGTTATCCCCTTCAAACAAGTTTTAAAGCGTCTGAGGAAGAGTAAATTGCCGCCCAAACCTGTAAAGTGTTTGTTTGGTAAAGATTACTTGGGCTACTTTCTTTCCTCTGAAGGAATAGCCATGAGCTCTAGAAAGTTCAAGCCATTTTGGATTGGCCATTTCTTCTTCAGTAAAGGAGAAACAAAGGTTTTTAGGTCTGACAAATTGTCAGAAATTCATTCAGAATTTCAGCAACCTTGTCTCTCTGGCTGAAAATAAGAGTGAATTCGAGCTCCCTTTTTTCAAGTCTCCAAGCAATTCATCCTTGAGTCAGCTGCTTCAGACCAAGCTATGGGGGTTGGGTTGATTTGGGTCAATCAAGATGAAGAAGAGCATCCAGTCTCTTTTTTTTTCCACAAAAATTCACCCAAGCAGAAAGAAATCATTCCGTTCCGTAAAATTTACTTTTTGCCATAAAATCAGTTGTTTTTCGATTGGAGGGACTTTTTACTATGAGACAAATTTTTGCTTAATTTAAGTCATCCAACACATCAAATAGTAATAGTAGAGAAGACTGCTGGACATCTTTTTTTGATCAATCAGATTTTTTTCCTCGCATACATTTCCGAATCGGACATCCAGAATAAAAGGCTTCCAGGATCGCAGGAAAAATCATTGATCCTCATGCATTTATTTCTTCCACTATTACTAGCTTTCTTGAGTTAATTCATCAGGAAACCAAGAATATAAATTTTCACAACCTAAAGAACCACTTTCCTCTATTTCAATGCGTGTGTCGGCTCAAGCTGGCCCACCACAAGGAATCCTAGGGCGAGTCTTAATGCCATATGCAGGGCAATTTACGGATCTCATGGCATATGCGAAACTTCATAGAATATAAAATATATATGTTTGTGCATATACATTTTCTGAAAGATCTTGAAGAAAAGTACGTATGTTATTTTTTGGTTTGATTTTATAATATTGGTCTTCCCAATCCACGATGGCCGAACCATTTTCTAGATTGCATCACATCCTGTTTGGTATCACATGGGTTCAACTGTTTCACGAATATACTTGCTTCTCCTGCTGTTAATTATCTTCTAAAATAATTCTAGGCACCCAGTTTAATTCTGGCATCTGGGTTTGTTCCTAGAGATAGTAGACTGTTCCTACACATCAAGAAGACCCTACACCTTTCTATAAGAAGACCTGTCTTGACAGGAGGTCTCCGGACGTATGTTTGTGAATTGCATTGTGTAGTACCTCAGTTGTGCTATTTATTGTAGCACTGCTTTACGTACTGTAAAATGCAGTTTTTGGATCAGGCCATAAGTGTGTTACTTATGTTTATAAGTTAGTAGAATGGATGAAGAATTCAACACATCCACGTGTTGCTGAGCACTGTGTGAAAGCCTATCAAAGTCACAATGTTTTAAAATCTTTTTCTGAAAATAGATTGCAGCCTATAACTCACTGTCTAATACCTAAGTTGTGTGGAAATGGGAAAAGAACTGATGATTAACGGAATGCTGAACAAATAAAACATTCACACCAAGACACAGATCTGTGTTAGATCCATAGTTTTTTTGCTTGCCACGCCATTTCATTTGGACCCAGCCTTATGCAGATCAGTCTTGACCCTGCTCCCCATTGGAACAGTCCATCGCAAACTGCTAGGCCTGGTCCTCCATTGACCAGAAACAAGCATCCTGGAATCGGTTTCGGGGTATCTCCCCTCATCAGCCAGGCTAGGTTGAACCCAGTGGCATAGCGAGCACTGAAACAACGTCTGGGCATACCCTTCCTCTTAAGGCGACAAATGCAAAAAGAACAGATGATGGACGGAATGCTGAACAAATCAAAATTCACCCCGTTCACAGATCTGGGTTAAATCCATTGTTTTTTGCTCACCACGCCATTCCAGTTTGGACCCAGCCATATGCAAATCAGTCTTGACTTTGCTTGCTATGGGAACAATCTAACCCGAACTGCCAGGCCAGGTCCTCACTGGATCGGAAATAAGCGTCCTGGGACCGGTTTCGGTGCATCACCCCTCATCAGCCAGGTTATCTTGAATCCGGTGGCATAGTGAAAAACAGGATCCACCTCTGGGCACACCCTTCCTACTTAGAGCGACAAATGCAAATTGAACAGATGCTGGGCGAAATGCTGAACAAATCCATCTTTCACCCCAAGTCACAGACCTGGGTTAAATCCATTGTTTTTTGCTAACCATTCCATTCCAGTTTGGACACAGACATATGCAAATCAGTCTTGACCCTGTACGCCATGGGAACAGTCTAGCCCGACCTGCCAGGCCAGGTCCTCCCTGGACCGGAAACAAGCATCCTGGACCGGTTTCAGGGTATCAGCCCTCATCAGCTAAGCTAGCTTGAATCTGACAGCATAGCAAGCACTGAACCCACATCTGAGCATACCCTTCCCACCTAGGGCGACAAATGCAAAAAGAACAGATGATGGACAGAATGCTGTACAAATCAAGCATTCACCCCAATCACAGATCGGGGTTAAATCAATCTTTTTTTCCCTTGCCACGCCATTCCAGTTTGGACCCTGCCATATGCAAATCAGGGATAATACCAATAAACCGGTCCCAGGATTCTGGTTTCCTTTCCAGGGACAACCTTGCTTGGTTATTCGGGCCGGACTGTTCCCATAAGGAACAGGGTCAAGACTGATTTGCATATGGCTGGGTCTAAACTGGGGTGGCATAGAGAGCAAAAGAACGATGGATTTAACCCAGATCTCTTGACTGGGGTGAATGTATGATTCATTCAGCATTCCGGCCTTCATTTGTTTTCATGACTTGGATCCTAGGCACACACTGGGTGTTTGCATGCCTTTTCTCAAAGAATGTTCTCTCAGACATTACATTTTTCTGCGTTAACTCAATGTTTATATACAGCCGGCTGAAGTTTAAAGCTTTTTTGTTTAACTTCTTGCTTGTTTTCTGTCGGAATGCTATCCCTTTTTGTTAAGTGCCCCTCGTGGGAAGAAGGGAGCGTGTCAGACCTATGCCGAGTGTGTGTAGTTTGTCTGCATCTTTCTCATTCCTTGAAAGAATGTGACTTTTGTCCGAAGATGCCCAAAGCGACCTTGAAGGAAAGAGAAAGAATAAGGCTTACAGGCAAGCTGGAAAAGTCTTAGGGAGCTGCAGAAGGAAAAAAACACAGAAAAGCCCTCCAGATACTCTAATTTCACTGAGAATATGTCAAATTCTCCAAACTATTCCTACAGATAATGATTCAAAGAGCGAAGGGGGGGGGAAAAGGCGAGAGAAGACATTGTCACCATCGTTCTCACTGCTGATGAACTCAATCACCGTCGGAGGCCACGGCATCACTGTGAAAAGCCTCAGCCTGACATGTTCTCCGGCAAAGGGATGGGTGTTAATGGCACAATATCATCACTGGCGCCATTCTTCCAAGTCATCAACGTTGAGACATCCAATGGCAATGGCATCATCTTGAATGTCAAAGTATTCCAAGCACTTGACAGTGTCCTTTTCTCGCTCGACTTCTCTGATATCCTCCGTGATGGCACTTCCCGCATTAAGGCCATTCTCAACATCTAATATATAAAGATACATGTCGCATGCACTTCAGTTGATTCAAAATTTCAAAATGTGCCTAGATATGTTCTGTTACTATTTTTTTTTTTTTTTTAAACAAATTTATAAATATGGGTGTACAGATGAATTGCTCAGGCACATGGCAGTTGACAAAGAGCACACCTCTTGGGACTTTTTGCCATATATCACCCATTAGCACTCACTGTGCAGAATTAGATAATTAAATATTGTACAAACTGTCAAATTATTTCCTATGTTTCTTTTTCGCTGTTCAGTAAATTTGCAAGAAAATGGTTGCCTTTTCTCTCAAAAGTTTTATTTTATTGTTATTCTTTTGTACAATTTTTCATAAAAGCAATTCTTTCTAGACAATATACAAATCTAAAGTACATTTTACAGAATTATCCAGTAGATATCTGATTCACCTATCCACTTCATGCCTGTGTGCTTAGTTAGGGGTTTTCTGTAAACAAAGATGTTGCTACCAATTTTGGAGATACTCCTAAATGTATAAATATCTAGGAGAGTCCAACTTTGGCTTAGAGGCATGACTCTTTCTGATTGACCAAAAGGCTATCAAAATGTTTAAGGAATCACCTGTGAAGTGCCATCAAACCCTATTCTTTGCTTTTCCTATACTCAAGTGCTTCATAAAATCACCAATATTGTTTTTTCTGTTTAGTGCACGTCCAAAGACATGTGTTTGTAATTGTATGTTAGTGCAGTTATTCAGACTGATGCACCCAGTATAGCTATTTCAATACTATATTTCAGTGAAATGATTCTCAAGATCGATACCTTGCCTCTGCCTAGCACACTGCACACGTCAACTCACCAATTACTATTCTTAGTCATTTGTTTAAAAAACTACATTGTTGATCTTACTTCAGAGGCATATTTATGTTGATCTTACTTATTGAGGTATCCACAGTTGTGGGTCTGTCACTTAAAACAGTTATTGCCAGGAACCTTGAATCAACTCTGAGTTCCTAAGCCAATTCTATGAGGAGAATCATAAATGGGTCCAATAAGACAATGTTCCTCATCACATCATTTTTTTATATGGCGGCTTTCCAAGGTGAGACCTCTTCGTAACATCACAAAACAAAAAATGCCAAGACTTCACATACAGGCTTCTGAATCACTGGGAAATGATCTTATGATGCACTGGTTTCTCTACACTTTTCCACTGATTCCATTACTTCCTGCATTATTTCTAGACCTCTGGAACTACCAATTGACAACTTTCCTTATTACTCCAGACTGGCCCAGATACATCTATAAGATATGTCATTCAGATGGCACAAGACGTTGCAATGCAGACTGAACTTTTGACCAGTTCTTAGGACAAGTTGTTTCACCTAAATCTGGCATCATTTGAATTTGGCAGCATGGCTCCTGAAATTAGACAATACAGAGATTTGAACCTCACTCAGTGAAACATGGCTATCCTGAAGGAAGACAACATTATTTCAACTAGATCATACTCTTGCTTTAAGTGGAAGAGGTTTTGTTTGTGGTATTAGCAGAGTCTCAACTATCCGAAAACCTGTCCGGAGGATGTCATTCTTTTAGACCTTTTAAATCTGGTTCTCTGAAAACGTTCAGTTCTCTTCTATTAACATTTACATTGCTGCAATTATAACATACAGAAAATGTCCAGATCAGGCATCTTTCTTCAGAATACCTGTAATTAAATATTTTTTAGAAGGACTGCAGATGGTGTTTGTACCTATAGGGATTCACCTTCTCCTTGTGAGCTAAACTTGGTCTTAACTAACCTGATCAAAGTTCTGCCAAAGCTTATGAGTCCCATTGGTCTATATAATTGAGACATGGAGTCTAAAAAGGAAAATCATTTCTGATAGATATTTCTAATTGCAGATTCCTCATCTTTGGAATATCTCCTGGTGCCAGGCCTGATTCTTACTTTTTTTCTTAGCAGTGCTCTGCAAGCTGCTTAGTGGTGCCGTGAGCTCCACATTGGCTTCATTCTACCCTTAAAGTGGCAGAGCAGAGCCACATAAAGCACTACCCATGCATGCTGTTGTCAGTTCATTCCTCTGGTGACTCCAGTGTTCGACCCCGAGCTGAATCTGTCTGTACCCTGACCTATGTTGTGCTCCGCCTTAACTCCAGCACACTCAGATCCTGTACAGCCTTATTCTGACCTGTGCCACCACTGCTTCAGAGCTGTCCTCATAGGCGCCATTATATTTCTGTTTCTGATTCAGACCTGAATCTATCTCCCAGAGATGGCAGTGATGATGATTTACCCCTGCATTACGATGATGACCGTTTACATATGGACCTACAGGAGGCCAGTGGGCTTGATCCATCTCCTTATCCAAGGTTGGTTTCTCCCCTTGGGCCCCAAAGGAACGCAGTGGTTTCTTTGTTTTAGTAATTAGACATGCTGCTGAGTCCTAGACCTGCAACTGCCTTATGTGAAAGTAAAAACAATCACCCTTATTGAAGTTCTGTAATTTGGACCTGCATCCTTTCAGCACTTACTACCACTCAGTGAAGCCCTGACTGACATTCTGATGGGCACTTGTTTTAAGCCTTGTTCTTGCCCTCCAGTGAACAGGCAGGTAATGAGACACTACAGACCGGCAACCCTGAATTTCTTATGCAGCATCTTACTCCAGAGAGTTTGGTGGTCCAGGCTCTCACCAGCAAAGTGAATCCCAATTCATACCATGTAACCCCTGGATACTTTTGATTGCATTGGGTAAGTGGTCAGCACCTTTGCTATGCATGGATGTCATCCACGGGGTTCTTCGGAGACACGCAGGCATCCCTTATGGATATGCCTTGTGATGGATCCCATCTATTTGGCAAAAAATTCCATCTTAGAACTTTTAAGGAGTCTGGGTCTCCAGCATGTTTAGGTTTCTCAACCCCGTCATACAGTTTCATCCACCAGTTTAGGCCTTTCCTGGGCTACTCAGGGGGTTTGTCTCTCTTCCGCGCAGTCGTTACCCCAGTTTTTCATGGCGAGATGGGGTTCAGGAAGCCACCACCCAGGTCCCCAAGAACACAAATCTTCCTAGTCCATAACCCCTCTTGTATTAGCTACCAATCTGCTTTGTTTGCTTTAGTAAAACAACAAAGAAATTGCCTGTGCTGATCCTTATTCTACAAAAGCCTTCATGAAAATGACAGAAAACAAATTACTGTCAACCTCCTCGGAATTGATTCAAAACAATGTATTTTTATTTATCTATCTTATCAAAATTCATTTTTTCATATAACAAATAGTTGCATCATTTTCAACAATGAACCACAAAACCAAAGAAAAATTACTCTGGTACAAAAACTAAGTGACTTTAGGTCAGTACATAAATAATCAACAACATAGAAAACACTCACATAAAAGACACAAGACACAAAACATATATATATTAATTCTAGCAATTTTTTCTGTTCAAACGTTTTCAATAAGGGTAAACATTCAAGGAGAAACCAAGAAAACAGTGTGAGATTTTTAGACAATAGAATTCCTGCACTGTGCCAATAAAAGGACGTTATTTTTACAATTAAATACACCAGGCAGAAAATATCTTAGCATTAAACACACTTGTTTTACAAAACAACAAGCAGAAGGTCGATGCGTTTCGAACCCCGTTGGTTGTTAACTGGGGGTTCTCTTCAGGACCAATCACTAAAAAGACATTAGTAAATAAAGATACTTTAGAGGCGTTTTTGGATGTGAGCTCGTGAATAAACTACAATTGTAGCAACACTAACCCTCTACCACCTGAGTGACCAGTTCCCTAAAAACTAGCATACCTATTTGGCGAAATCAAACGATTTCGCACTTAGGCTTTGAGTCTAAATGCTGGCTTAAAAAGATTTTTTAAAACATCATAAAAAAGACAGATAGCTTATGAAGAAAGGTTTTGTCATGTCATGAACGTTGTATTTGAAAACGGCCACTACATTACTTACTTCATGTGAGTGGAGCCTATTGGTCTCGATGACAGTTATAAAGGGCAAGATGTGACCTGAAAGGCAGTGAGAGTAAATTGAAACAAACGAAGAAGTGAGGGAGACGTAAAACTGCTTTACCTAGTAAAAATTTCAACTTTCCTACCTTGTACGAATCGTTTCAAAATGTAAGGTGTGGTTGGCCTCGTCGCGGAGCTAAATTCCTGGGAGGAACAAGGAATTTCAAAATTGTGGTGAACATTTGAAGTCTGACTACGATCTTATGAAGACACGAAGGTAAGATTTACGAGTTTTAGTCGCCGAAGGAGCACAGTTATCTTTTACTTGGAGAAGGCTGCCGAAATCTTTTACGCGCGTCCAGACTTGATCTCGATCGAGCTGGAATCTTCGTACTTTCGCATTAGTTCTAAAAAGGTTTCCTGATGTTACGACGCGCACTGCGGATGGCTAGAAAGTTGACACGTGGTTGGAATCTCATCGAGCCACATGATTGGCTGAATAAAACGTAGCTGCCCCGTGATTGAATGGGAATTGTAGTTTTTCGTTTTTCTACCCGTTTTGGTAAAAATTAATGAAACTTTATTAAGCTATCGGATAACCAATTGTGGGTTTTGACTTCGTATCGATCCAGAGGGACCAGGGCTCAGTCCTGTTCCATTGTTTATAAATGAGGACAAGAATATGCAACCGAAGTCGACCGTGATTCTCTGTATTCATCTTGGCCGCACCATATACAAATGGAGTCAAACAAGATTCTCAATTTCAACTTGACCACACCATATAGATGGCTTGAAAATCCCTAAGTGGCAGATCTTGATGTAAACATGGGAAGATAAACCCGATAGGTTTGTGAATCATGTTATAATAATCTCATGCTGTGCAGCATTTCAGGATGTTATCTGTCACAAAAAGCGCAAATGGAGGAACTCTCTAAAGGTCTAAACAGAAGGAAATAAGTACTGCTGGCTGCGAATTGGTCTAGTTCCTCCATAGGGATTAGACTGAAGCATCTATGTGGCTTTGCTCTCACAGATTATAGATTTAGGAAAGTTCATTAAGGCCATCTACAGCCGTATTGAATTTGACAATAAGCAATAAGCAAAAAAAAAAAACATAAAATTTGAGAAAGACAAGAAAAATTTCTATTTGGAAAATACTTACCCGTATCTTCAAACAGATTTTTATTCTCGTCCAGAATCGCGTAGATTCTTACCTGACTATCAAGGACTTTTGAGAAACAAATTTATTTTGTTCTCAGACACCTCATCATCATCAGTGGCGAAACGGATAATAGTGAAGGGCGATTCAATCAAAACCGTAGGGGCAACAATCAACAACAACAAGCCCCTTTTTTTTAGGCAGGGGCCAACAGAAACCACGAGGAAGAAGCAGATACACCAATCAGCCTTGGGAAATGTCAACCAGGAGACAAAATTACAAAAACTAGGTCCCTCACCCATTTTTAATCTATCGGATCGCCAACTTACAGAAGCTGAAGAAAGTGTACTACAGAAAGGTTTATCGTTTGTCCTTACAAAAAATACAGATTTTGTCAAAATGAAGTCTGAGGTGATAGATTTTTGTAGGAAGATACGTCTAAAAACCTTTTATCTGACAACTTGATGCCAGTAAATAATTAAACCATAGGACTCAGGAAAAAGTCCACGTTTTGCCCACCGGCTAATAAAATATCCAAGGAGGTATTCATTTTTGAAAAAACAATACTTTCAGCCATTACACATATGGAGAAAACCAAAAAGTTTGTAAAACATAACATTTCAAAATCGGAAAAGGATGCAATTACGGATCTCAAAAATGATACGTCAATTGTTATAAAACAGGTGGACAAAGGGGGCTCGATTGTGATCTTGAGTACCCCAGAATATACTGACTAAGTAATGAGACAATTGAGTGACCAACAGTGTTATCGCAAAATTAATAAAGACCCTACAATCGAACTCCAAGGAGAACTTTTAAACATTTTGCAAGAAGGATACGATCAAGGGATTTTGGGAAAGAAAGAATTTGAATATTTATACCATAAACATCCAAGGACTCCAGTCCTATATGTCCTCCCAAAAATTCACAAACAAAACAAAACCACCCGGTAGACCAATAGTATCTGGTTGTTATTCTCTATTAGAACCAGTTTCAAAATACGTTGATTACTTCCTAAAACCATTTCTAATGTAAGTCCCGTCCTACCTTCGGGACACTACAGATTTCATTAATAAAGTTGAATCAATGTTTTTTGAAACAGGGAACCACATCTTGGTCAATCTTGATGTGGTTTCATTGTACACCCAGATACCACAAGACGATGGGTTAGCTGCCATTGACATTTTTCTTAATGAAAGAAGCAAACCTGAAAAAGTACCTACAGACTTCATCATACGCCTGGCCAATTTTGCGCTACGAAAAAACTACTTTAAATTTGGGAATGATTTTTACTTTCAAGTTAAAGGAGTAGCAATATGGTGTCCATTCGCCCCAGAGTTAACAGTATTGTACATGGAGAAATTCGAAGCCAAGTTTATCTACAATAACAATCCTTTCTTGGAATTTATTTCTAACTACGTCCGTTACATAGACGATATATTCTTGGTTTGGACCGGCAACGATCAACAACTGCTCCAATTTTATGAATCAGCTTAGTAACAATGGGGTAACCCAGTATCCCTCAGAACCAGGGCGATAGTATAATAAAGTAACAATGGTTCTGTCGGGTGAAAAAAGCCTCTTTACACAATTGCACAAGTCATGCGTTATTCATAATATGCAATCAGTCATAAGCAACACACAAACAAAAAACATGTGGGGTATTATGAGATTTTTTATATAAATTGCATCATTTATATATATATATATATATATATATATATATATATATATATATATATATATATATATATATATATATATATATATATATATATATATATATATATACCCAAGAACATTTTGAAAGGCCGTCAAAGTACAAAGTGAAATACAGTTTGTGACAAGGTGACAAGTGGTGCTCAGTGATATAGTGCGTGATATGTACAGAGTGATTAAAAGGTTTGAAAAATTTAGGTGGCCAGAAAGCAAATATTTATAGTAGATCCGCGAACTGAGTCAATTAGTTTTACGCAGGCTCTCGCAACTGGTCCAGGGGATAGTGTCGACGTTTCAACCTAGATACTGCACTACTATATAGTCAGTGCAGGTCTTCATCAGGACCGGGGACAAGGGGTGACAGCCTGTAAGTAGTAAGATGCCTTAATCAGGTGTGTTGCCAACAAGGTAAGTTCCAATGAGTCAAAGTACGCACTGTGGTAAAGAACTCACCTAGAAGACAATTATTCAGGACAACTCAAAATGAGGGTAGGTATCTTGCACAGTAACCTCCCTCTTAGAGGTGTTTAGATATTTCAGGACATCTGATGCATTTCTGTGGGGGAAAGGGTTCAATTTACCACCACACAAAAAATGTTCTGGGGAAAGGGGGGGGGGGGGGGAAGGTGAGGGGGAGGGGAAGGCTGCGCTGCTGGAGGAAATTCTGACAGCCACAATGCAGGCTCACCTCAAGTTAATGGCATTTACGCGATGTACTCCAGACATTCGGTCAATTGCTTCTTTAGGAAATCTATGGGAAAGTAGGATTAGATTAAGTGGGGAGCCATCTAGCTACTCGAGTAAATTAGGCTTAAGGAACACGAGCTGCTCACCTCCGTTAAATGTCAGCAGATGTAAGATGGATCGCGGGCGGCAGGCATGAGTCCTTGCTCGTGTGTGTGGACCAGCTGCAGCACTCTGAATGAGCCTGCTGATGTGTAACCGGGGAGCGTGCGTGTTAGAAATGGGGGTCTCTGGTTGGCAATAGCTGGCCACTGTCCAAATAGGGATCCTTCTTCCTAAGTCAGAGTAAGCAGACTACACCCTTTCATAACCCCTGCTCAACCCTGTGGTAACGTAGCACGAGCAGCTAGGCTTATCTCGGAGGCAGTGTGTGAAGCATTTATGACCATACACAGTAACACAGTGAAGAACACTACAAAGGGACACACACAAGTAGTTATAAAAAATAAGTATCTTTATATATAGACTTAACACAAGACCAATAACAGTAAAAATCCACAATACTAGAAAATAGGGTTACTCTAAAAAGGCTGCAAAAATAGTTCAAGGTGCACAAAGAGGTGTTCAGTTCAAGGCAGTGGTCTCTGCAACCCTTTTACTCACAAGATACCTGGATTCTGTAGCAAAGCAACAAAAATGTCGCTAAGGAGTTGTAGCGATGATTTTCCTGCCGCTAACCAGCGATGCGTTGAATCCTTGCCGCAAGGGAGGATGATGCGCTGGTCTGTGGGCAGGACAAAGCGACAAACTTCTGCACGCTAAGCCGGCGATGCGATAAAATCCTTGCCGCGAAGGGAGGAAGATGCGCCAAGCCTGTTGCGTGTGCGATCTTGTTGCGATGAAAGAAAATGGCGCTCCGCGAGGGAGCGACGATCCTGGTGCGATGCGATGAAAATGGCGAACGCTCGCCGTCCGCGCTGCGATGTCGTGAAGCGATGAGCCCGATGCGATGATCTTTGGTTAGCGAGCGTTTTGAGGCCCGCTAACATGCAATGCGATAATCTTCGGGTTAGCGAGCATTTGGCAGCCCGCGAACAGGTGATGCGGTGATCTTTGGTTAGCGTGCGTTTTGAGGCCCACTAACATGCAATGCGATAATCTTCGGGTTAGCGAGCGTTTGGCAGCCCACGAACAGGTGATGCGATGATCTCCTGTAGCGAGCACTCGGCGGCAGCAAAGTGACGATTTTCCTTACGCTCTCCAGCTGCAGCTGCTCGCTAATGGGCATTAGCGACGATTTTCAGCACTCTCTTCTCCACAGTAGAACTAGAGGCCCTGGAACTCACAGGAGCCTCACCTGCAGATAGAAATCCTTGCTGGGAGGAAACAGGAGGCTGGTGGTGGAGTCTGATGTGCCTGAGACTCCTGCAGGAGGCTAGCTCTCTTCTAGCCCTTGGGTGATTGCTGTAGCAAAAATAAAAGTTCCTTTAAAGTCCTTTTCCGCTTCTTCCAAGTCCAGTAGTAACAACTGCAGGCCAGTCCAAGAAACAGCACACACGCACAAGGGCAGTCCTCTCCTGCAGATTCCTTCAGTTACACGGACAGAGGTTCTTCTTGTTGTCTAGGAGCAATACAAATTGTAGGGGTTTGGGCACAGATATTTATACCCCAAAAGTCTTTGTTCTCAGAAGCTACTAGTCACTGAACCCAGCCAGAACCAGTTCCGCTCAGTCCTGGAGCACTTTGTTTACCAGGCTGTTTCTTTCCCTTCAGAGTGCAGTGCAGAGACATCATACGCACCACAGGAGGTGGAGCCAGCATTGTGGAGGGAAGGCACAGCCCTATTCAGGTCCCAGGTGCAACTCCTCCTACCCATCTAGATGCAGATCTCTCTATTCACCACTGGGACACCTCACCCTGTCTCCTGGTATTCCCCAGCCCTGTCACTCCAGAACCAGACAGCCAATACACATAACAGCAGAGCACACTGGAAGGCTTATGCAAGAAAATACCTACTTTCTAAAAGTGGTATTTTCAAACACAGAATATAAAAATAAACTTCACTAAAAGATGTATTTTAATATTCTGAGCTCAGGCATACTAAATTTGTTTTTCTACCATGTTCTTTGGGTCAGTTAGGACTATAGAATGTAATAGTCAATCCTCCCATTCTGGCCTATGGAGAACAGGTAGCCTTACAGTAGTGAAAAACGAAATTGGGTGTAATTCACTACCAGGACATGCTACACACATCAGAGCATGTCCTACCTTACACATACAGTGGCACCCTACCATAGGGGTGGCTTACATGATGCCAAGGGACGGTTCAGGGGCTGGGAAGTGGGTGCACTTCACAGCCAAGATGGCAGTTCTAGACTGCACACAGACACTGCAGTGGCAGGTCTGAGACACACTTTACAAGCTGCTTCTGTGGGTGGCGCAAACCAGCGCGGCAGGCCCACTAGCAACATTTGGGTTACCAGCCCTGGGCACACACAGGCCACCCTACTAGGGACTAACAGGTAAACCAAATAAGTCAATCATGGATATACCAATTCACATGTCATATTTACAAAGGGAGAGAATATGCACTTTAGCACTGATCAGCAGTGGTAAAGTGCCCAGAGTCATAAAGCCAACAAAAACAGGTTAGGAAAAATCCAGGAGGAAGGCAAAAAGCTTAGGGATGACCCTGCAAAAAGGGCCATTTCCAACAGTGCGCGTGTACGTCGCGCGCTGGGAGTGACACTGGTTACTAGGCAACCAACAACGCTTGGCGCTCGAACGCGTCCCACGTCATGTAGTGTTGCCTGGTCGCATGGCAACTGAGCCTCGTGCCTCATTCACGAGGCGTGTGTAAATTGCAAGAGCGTGACAGCATATACTTTTGGGGCAATTAGTTAACCGCATAGATGTGCATTATACAATGTGCCTAAGATCACATATTAAGCAATGATTTGAGCAGTTAGTGAACCTGCAAGATTACACATTTTCGTATGCTGTGTACAAATATGTACAGTGTAATAAAACGTCAAGAATTCAGTGCATTTAGTATACAGTGACAATCTTACAACTAATAATATAGTTTACAGAGGAACTTACATAAGTACCCATCTGTATTAATGACTTGTTATATGTATACTATGTACAATGTAAGTATGCGCCTGAGATCACTTATTAAACAATGATTAAGCAGTAAGTGAACTTTAGAAGATTTTTGATCATGCAGTGTATATACCGCTCTTGAGTTAAACCATGGGGCAAAGTAACATTTGTTTAGATATTTCCATATGTTGTACACAAGTATATACAGTGTAATAAAAACATCAAGAATTGGGTGCATTTTATATACAGTGACAATCCTACAACTAATAATACGGTTTATAGAGGAACTTGCATAAGTACCCATCTGGATTAATTACTCAATATATGTTTACTACGTACAATGTTATTCAGTAGAAGGCCCCAAGAGGGAAACTAACAATGAGTCAACAAATGGGCAGTTAGAGTTGCCCCATTTGTTTCGCGGTCTCCTCCATCTCGTTTAACCCATTTCGTACTGAGTTAAGTAGATGGATCCATCTGCACTCTTTATAATTCAAATCCCTCGTTAGCGAACCACCTCTGGCATTGGGGATGATCTTCTCTAGGACCCACCATGTTATGTTGTTAGGTGAGTGGTGGTGTGTCATGTAATGTTCAACCATGGGTGCACCTTGGACCCTGCATTTTATTCTGCTCATGTGCTCTAAAATTCTGACCTTGGCTTTCTGGGTAGTTTGCCCAACATGTATAAGGCCACAAGGGCACTGGATGGCATATATAACGTTTGAGTTATTACAATTGATGAAGTGGGAAAGCTTGTATGTTCTGTTGTTGTGTATAAATGTAGTTCCCTCATGGCATAAATCACTTGCTTTGCATTGCCCACATTTGTGGTGCCCGGTCACGGGTGAGAGACCCAAATGGCTTCTGAGGTCAGGTGGCTTGGGTGCTTCCAGGTATGCGTTTACAACATATGCTTGATATTTTTTCCCCTCTTGAAGGCAAAGATAGGGTCTTGTGTGGTCTGTAGTTCACTTGCAACCAAATTCCAGTATTTCTTCACTACTTTCTTTATATCGTTGCTCTTGGTGTTGAATGTTGTAACACAGACGATCTTGTCTGTCTCCATGTGTTTTTCACTAACCTTCAAAAGCTGTTCACGAGGGCAATACCAGGCCCGCTTTTTAGCCCGTTTCAGCAATCCGGTTGGATAACCCCTCTCTTTGAGACGGATAGTGAGGGTTTCGGATTCCTTAAAGTAGTCAATCCTCCTGGTACAGTTTCTTCTTTGTCTGAGGTATTGCCCATAGGTTAAGTTATCCCTCAGACTGCGTGGATGGTGTAGCTCATATTTCAGCAAGGAGTTTCTCTTCATTGGTTTGCGATAGAGATCGCAGTACAGTAATCTTTCATCTACTTGGAATGTCAGGTCCAAGAAGTCTATCGCTTCATTGTTACACGTCATCGTGAATTGGATGTCATTAGATCTAGTGTTCAACCAGTTGTAGAATTCCTTCAGTTCGTTGGTGTTGCCAGACCAAATCATTATCACGTCATCAATGTAGCGTTTCCATACCGCAATCTGATTGAGGTATGGGTTGGCGTGATTGTACAGGTGTTCCTCCTCATAGTGGTCCATGAATATATTCGCCAGACTAGGAGCATAGGTAGCCCCCATGGCTACCCCCTTGCACTGGTAGTAGAATTGTCTTTTGAAAATAACATAGTTCTTTTTCATGGCAATCTCTATTAGAGAAATCAAAAATTCTCTTGGAATCCAATATGGTCTTGATCTTGCATCTAATGTGGTTCTGATGACGTCCAATGCTTTGTCTTGGGGAATTGATGTGTAAAGTGAGGACACACCTAATGTGACAAGTAGTTGTGTATGTACATTGAATGCCTGACCCTCAAGCAGATTTATGATATGAATGGTGTCTCTCATAAATGATTTTGTCTTTGGTACAAATGGTTGCAAAAAATGGTCAATGAATTGGTTGAGTGGCTCCAAAATGGAACCACAACCTGAAACAATCGGTCTTCCTGGTGACTTCACTGCGCGCTTATGTATCTTCGGCAATGTATAAATGGTAGGAATCCTAGGTTCTTTTTTATTGAGGAAATCATGCTCCGATTGGCTCAGGAATCCTTCAGATACTCCATCCTTGGTTAGTATCTCTATCAAGGATTTTAGATGGGGGTCCCGTGGGGCAGGTTGATAGCTGTCCAAAACTCCCAGCTGTAGTTCAAGCTCTTCTACATAGTGATCTAGTGTTTTGTAATACTACCGCACCACCCTTGTCTGCTGCTTTGATCACAATAGTTTTATCATTACCCAAGGAGCGTAATGCCATTTTTTCTTCCTTACTGGTGTTGTACTTTATATATTTTCTTTCTTCCAGGAGTTGCATAGTCTCTTGGAGTATAATTTTATGAATGGCTTAATACAAGGTCGGCAGATATAAAATTCAGCATAAATTATGCAAAAGAAAGGATGGAATTGCTGGATGTAGTGGTCTATCTCTCAGAAAACAAACTGGTAACTACGCTCTTTAAGAAGGCTACTGACAGGAATAAAGCTCTACATTTTACGAGTAACCATCCGTGGAGCCTACGAGAAAATCTGCCTTTCGGGCAATTTCTAAGGATCAAGTGTAATTGCTTTTACAAAGATTAATATGTGTGTCAAGCCACAAAACTACTGGAAAGATTGATGGATCCTGGATAGCCCAAAAAACTGTTAAAAAGGGCTTTAAAAAGAGCTTGGTGGACACCACGGGAGATGTGTTACAACTTTTTGCCCAAATTCAAACCAGTTGAAAAAAGTCATAAAACAAAATTGGCACAAGTCATCTGTTGTTTGCAATGAAAAAAGAAAGGGTTATTTCCAACCAAGTTGTACGAGCTGCACTAACAAGGATCCCCTCAAAAATTCCATTCGAGAACAATTGGGATTACCCCCAATTCTAGGACATCACAAATGTGATACTTGCACATGCTGCGACAAAACTATTGAAGGGGTGCTCTTCTCTCACAAAAACATCATCTGGAAACATGAAACTTACACTAATTGTAAGACGAAAAATGTAGTTTATGGCATTTTATGTCCTTGCCCCAAACTATATATCGGTAAGACAAATCAGGAGGTACGTCAGAGAATCACCCAACATAAATATCAAATTAGGAAAAACGTCCTGATAGCCCCGTTGGTCAATCATTGGCAAAGTCACAACCACCAAGAAAAAGACCTTATGTGGACAGTAATTTCGAAGGTAGAACAAGATCCCCGGGGAGATGATCTAGAACTAAAATTAATTCACTGTGAAGCACTGCTTATTGTCAAATTCAATACGGCTGTAGATGGCCTTAATGAACTTTTCAAATTCTATAAACTGTGGGAGCAAAGCCACATAGATGCTTCAGTCTAATCCCTATAGAGGAACTAGACCAATTCGCAGCCAGCAGTACTTATTTCCATCTGTTTAGACCTTTAGAGAGTTCCTCCATTTGCGCTTTTTGTGACAGATAACATCCTGAAATGCTGCACGGCATGAGATTATTATAACATGATTCACAAACTTATCAGGTTTATCTTCCCATGTTTACATCAAGATCTGCCAATTAGGGTTTTTCAAGCCATCAATATGGTGTGGTCAAGTTGAATATAGAGAATCTTGTTTGACTCCGTTTTATATGGTGCGGCCAAGATGAATATAGAGAATCACGGTCGACTTCGGTTGCATATTCTTTTCTTCATTAATAAACAATGGAACAGGACTGAGCCTTGGTCCCTCTCAATCGATACAAAGTAAAAACCCACAATTGGTTATCCAATAGCTTAATAAAGTTTTTTTTTAAACTTTATTTTTGAAATTTTGAGCGAACATACATCAATAAGCAAAGGTGCATCAATGTGTACACATTTCATTCATAGTCAACACAATGGATGTACGGAAAAAACAGGCAATTGCAGTGCAAATATCTCCATCATAGCATTACTGTGCATCAATCGTGTGGTTGCTTATAGAGTCTTCTAGCGGCTATTCTCTACCTAGAGGAGCCCCTCTCCTAGTCCCCTATGTACCAATAACATATTTCTGCAATATAGTATTCACAAGGGGAGAGACCTTCAATATGCAGTGTCTATACATCAATAACTCGAGGGCAGCGTTTTCATTTACCTGACTCTTAGTATTTCGTGAGGGATTCTCCAGCATGTACCTATGTGGATGTCCTGTCCTCAGTGGCATTCTCCCCCCTAATAAGTAGCAATGTAATGGAGCCCAGACATCTGTGGGTCGTGATGCTATCGGTAAAAGTTCAGAATATGTACTGATTTGTTCCTGACAATAGGTAAGATCTCGCATCCAATCCTTGAATTTCGGGGCCCTGCTCCTGCCCCATCTACATGCAACTCTTCTTTTAGCAAGCAAAAAGGCAAGCGTAATGAATTTGCGGTGTGTAGCTTGTATGGGCTCCACGTATCCCAAGAGGGCAAGGATAGGGGAGGGCTCGACTTCTGTGTTAATCATTTTAGATAGTGCTGCAAATACCTGGCACCAATATCGGTGTACCTCATCACACGCCCACGCTAGGTGAAGAAAATCCGCCCCAGCAGCATGACATCTGTCGCACTTGTCGTCGTCACGAAGTTGGTATCTGCACATCCGAGCCGGGGTGTAATATAGTCTATGGATGTATTTATAGTGTATGATTCTAAATCTACTACTGGAGGAGATGCGTTCCGTTTGTTGTAGGCAGAACTCCCATTGTTTATCCGTCAGTGGGGCCTGCAGTTCCAGGTCCCATTTTGCCCTAGCCGCCAGAGGTGGGGTGTCTATTAACGAGTGGACCGATCTGTAAATTTTAGAGACTAACTTGGCAGGGGCTTCGTCTTGGAGGATGCGTTGTAACGGTGCCACATCCGGGGGTTCCTGCAGAAAGTCAGGTGTGAGCACCTTAATCCCTTGTCGGAGCCTGATGTACAGAAAAACGTCAAGGGGAGAAGGTTGTATGCCTTCATACAATTGTTCCATAGATCGGAATGTGCCAGCATGGTACAAGTCCCCCCACGTTGTGACGTGGATAGTATGAAGTAATTTCCGAAACCCTGCTTCCTGTAACAGGGGCATGCTCGGATGGTAAACAAGGGGCAAGAGAGGCGCATACAACATACTAATCCCTAATTTGGCAGTCAGTCGGTTCCATGCAGTCACCGTACTTACCACCGTTGTGGGCGTTTTATCTCTTCCCTGCACTGGAATATACAGTGCGCCTTCTATGGGGATCGGGTGTGCCAGCCAGTGTTCGGCCGCTAGTTGGGGCATGTATCTAGGTTGCCGTATCCAGAAATAGGCATAATGTGCCTGAGCCGCTTGATAGTACAGCTCAAAATCGGGGACGCCAAACCCGCCTTGATTGTATGGCTTGGTGAGGACCTCCCACTTGAGTCGGGCGACTTCCCGCCCCAAACTAGTCTAATGAGCTCTGTGCGTAGTTGCCGGAAGAAAAACCTGCCCGGATAAAAGGGAATGTTCAAGAAGAGATATAACAACTGCGGCAATATTACCATTTTATTCAACGATGTTCTTCCCGCCATGGAGAGGGGTAGAGTAATCCATCGAGCAATGCAATCCGTAATACGGGTCATCGTCGTGCCATAGTTGGCCCTCAAGAGCTCATCCCGGTCTTTTTCTATGTGTATGCCTAAATACTTAAAGTCCCCCTCGCACCAGGCGAGGGGGTACTCAAGCACAAACCGCTCAGTAGATGCCGTGAGGGGGAAAAAACAAGACTTGCTCCAGTTGATCTGGACTCCTGAAAGCCTGCCAAATCTGATAAATTCTCTAAGAATCGGATTTAGATTATCTCTCGGGTCACGTATATATAAAGTGATATCGTCTGCGCACATAGATATTAATATTTGCCTCTGGAAACACCTCAGCGCCTTATCTTTATGATGTTGCCTCAATTTTGCCGCAAGTGGCTCTGTAGCTATAGCGAACAGCAGCGGTGACAGGGGGCAACCCTGTCTGGTGCCTCTGGTAATGGGAAATGCAGAGGAAAGCTTGCCGTTTATCAGTACTTTGGCCCCAGGAGATGCATATAATAGTCTGATCCATGAGATAAATATGATTGGAAACCCCATACGCTCCAGCACTTTGAATACATAATCCCATTCTAAGGAGTCAAAAGCCTTCCTGGCGTCCAGGAAGATGGCGGCCATTGGTTGGTCTTCATGTACCGTGTTTAGGATCGAGAAGAAAGTGCGCAGGTTATGGGACGTTGCCCTACCAGGCACAAATCCTGCCTGGTCGGGTAATATCAAGTTGGGGAGTAGTAAATTAATACGGGTAGCAATTAGCTTAGCAAGGATTTTCACATCGCAATTGAGCAATGAGAGGGGTCGATAGGAGTCACATTTGTTTCCCGCTTTCCCGGGTTTAAGGAGCGATATGATGAGGGCCATGCGCATAGAAGGGGGCAGATGGTCCACCTCCAGAGCATCCTCATAGACCTCCCTCAGGACCGGTGCCATAAATTCAATGTAAGTCTTGTAGAACTCTATTGGTATCCCATCTAGTCCCGTAGCCTTGCCCGACTGCATGTGCATAATAGCCTCACGCACCTCATCCAGTTCAAAAGGGGAGCTCAGAAACTCTCTTTGCGCATCGCTAAGCCATCCCAGGGACACATCTTCTAGGTATTCTTGCAGATGTAGATCCCCAGCCCTAGTCGATGTATACAATTTGTGATAGTGCGCCACAAACGTGTTAAGAATTTGCGTGGTGTCTCTGTATACTTCACCATCCACGCCTTCAAGTTCTAATATAGTGTTAGGGGGCCGCGTCAACCTCATCGTTGCTGCCAGAGCTTTCCCTGGTTGCTCGCCTTCGCCATAGCGGCGGGCGGTCCAATGTTTACCCCTAAATTTCGTCTCTCTAGCGGCTTCGTCGGTATATTCTGTCACTTTTTCACGAATATGTGATAGTGTGGTGTCGTCAGGGCTGTCAGCCAATGACGTCTCAAGTGCCTTAAGATCATTTTCAAGTGTTCTTAGTCGCGCTAATATACTCTTCAGTACACCTGACCCCTTAGCAATGCATATGCCCCTTAAAGTCACCTTAAATGCATCCCAGATAGTTTCAACATCTTTCACAGAATCTTTGTTGCGCTTGAAAAAATCTAAACAGTCTTCCCGTAGTTCCTCCTGAAAAGAAGTATCTAGTAGCATCGTGGGTTGCAGGCGCCAGGCCGTCAGTGGGGGGCCAAGCTCCGCAGCCCTTAGTGTAACGCGTACTGGCGAATGATCAGAGAATGTTCTTGGAAGATGGTGTGCTCGATCAAGCGCCGCATGAAAGCGTAGGGATATAAAAACATAGTCAAGCCGCGCTCAGGATCTCGCTTGCGCCGTGAAGTGTGTACCTTCCCGCATGTCAGCATGGAGGTGTCTCCAGGTGTCAATCAATTTGTGATCATCTAGTGTCTCTAATAGCGTCACACGGGATTTAGTATAATGATGTGGGGCCGGGTGAGACCTGTCTCTAGTCGGATCAAGCGTAGTGTTGAAATCTCCCCCCCCC
Organism: Triturus cristatus; assembly: GCF_964204655.1. Taxonomy (NCBI): domain Eukaryota; kingdom Metazoa; phylum Chordata; class Amphibia; order Caudata; family Salamandridae; genus Triturus; species Triturus cristatus. The sequence goes on along the minus strand of NC_140581.1, from coordinate 469,302,041 downwards.
AGATGAGGTGCTGTGGGCCCATGCCTATTATGGTCGCTCCGAGGTCTGTGAAGAAATGCGGGTCGTCTATGTTGGGGCCGTAGCAGCAGACCAGGGTAACTGCCATATGCCCTAGTCTACCCCACATCAGACAATACCTGCCCTGGGCATCAATTTTAGTGCCTGCCATAATAAAGGGCGTTCCTTTTTTTACCAGTATTGCAGCACCCCTAGAGTATGATGAGTAGGAGCAAAAGGCAGTGTATTTCGCCCATCTTCCGGCAAAAGTGTGAACAGCCTGCGCTTTAAAATGGGTCTCCTGGATAAAGGCTATGTGTATTGCATGGCGGTCCAAATAAGAGAGGATCTGTCTCCTTTTCCTCGGGTCTCCCAGGCCTCTGACATTCCATGTAAGTATGTTTAAATCAGTGTCTCCCATAGCCAAGTCGGTAGTGAGAAGAATTACAGTGCATCAGTGAAGGACTCCCTGACTCGTTCCCTTTGGTGTTCATGCTTGATAACTGCATTACCCTTACAGCACAGTAGCAACGCAGCCTGTGGCCTGCCCCATTACACATTTTAATGCCGTGTCGTACGTGAATGATTGTGTGTACTACATGCACCGCGAGGGTGCCCCCTCGCACGTCTCCATCATGCAATCCTGTCGGATCTGTGAATAGCATCACTTTGATATTAGCCACGCCCAACATTGTAACAACATGTACAAACAGTCCCATCCCCCCACCCCCTACCTTAGATATCCCCAACATGTATCTTGTAACAGTCTCAACTGCAATTTTATCCGATGATGTAATATTGTCAATCCCATACAATGCAGGAAAGTGAGCCCCTCCCACCCACCAATTGATAGTTCCCAAGTATATCTGCCTCTCCCCAATGACCTGAGTCATAGCCTTGGTTGAGCCCAACCACCCCCCTCGTTCTCTTATAGTTTCTAGAAAAATATCGGTCAAATTACCACCGCTATCTAGGTCGTACCTTCCCCTTCCATAGCCGTCAGGGTCGTTCATATCAGCATGGATCAATGCAGTGAGTTCAAGAGCTTCTACCCTATCCCCCTCCCACTGATTACCAAAGAGCAATGCAGTTATCTCGATCTGTTCTTTGACCCAGGACCCATCAATAAACAACTCTAACCATCCTAATCTGTGATATGTTCTAGCTAACAATTCCCGCATCGCGTATCCCAGGCAGTACTCATTGTTCTTTGTGAGTGGAAAGACACTAGAATCATTGAAGATAATGGAAGAAACCAAAGTTGCCACGAAAACCCCCACCACACCCCCCGCCCACTGAAGCATCCCCAACTTGCCAGAATCCTCTTCCCACCCCCCTCCCAAAACGTCCATCAAACAGCTCAACAACGTAGTCAGTATGTTCATTGGGGTACACCCTATGGGGTTCATCCAGGGTACGCACATATCCTCCCCCTACGCCCTGCCCCTCATCAAAGTCAAGGGAAGGGGGATGGTGCCTGGAATACATTACCAACCACTGTCCAATACCCGACCATGGTATTCTCGTTTAGCCTCGGTGCCTGCTCCCTCGTGGGCCCATCTGGTGGACCTCTAGGGTAATGTCAGCGGAGCATAACAGCCCCCAGGTTCGTAGACCAAGCCATAAAAAGCAGCGTCCATGTAGCTATTGTTCATCCTCATGTTCTTCATCTTCACCGTCGCGTTGCTCCGCCCGTGCATTCCTTAGAGCCTTCAAAAAATCGTCCACTTGCTGCGGATTTGTAAAGAAGTGTTGCTTGGCTTGGTGGGTTACTCTCAACTTCGCCGGGTACAGCAATGCGTAGTCAATTTGTAGGGCACGGAGTTTTTTCTTGACTTCAAGGAATTTACGCCGTTGTTCTTGTACAATAGGCGTGAAGTCTGGATAAACGGTGAAGTTGACACCATCACACGAGAGTTTTGGTTTGTGCGTGCAGCCCGCAGCGCAGTATCCCGATCCCGGTAGTTTAAGAGCCGTGCAATGATGGGCCTCGGTGGAGCTCCGGGTTTGGGCCGCGGACCAAGAGCGGTGTGCTCTTTCGACGATAAATTGTTTAGAGAACACTTCAGATCCAATGGAGGCAAGGAGTATCTTCTCCACGTATTCTTCCATACGCCAATAGCTTAATAAAGTTTCATTCATTTTGACCAAAACGGGTAGAAAACGAAAAACTACAATTCCCATTCAATCACGGGGCAGCTACGTTTTATTCAGCCAATCATGTGGCCCGATGAGATTCCAACCACGTGTCAACTTTCTAGCCATCCGCAGTGCGCGCCGTAACATTAGGAAGCCTTTTTAGAACTAATGCGGAAGTACGAAGATTCCAGCTCGATCGAGATCAAGTCCGGACGCGCGTAAAAGATTTCGGCAGCCTTCTCCAAGTAAAAGGTAACTGTGCACCTTCGGGGACTAAAACTCGTAAATCTTACCTCCGTGTCTTCATAAGATCGTAGTCAGACTTCAAATGTTCACCACAATTTTGAAATTCCTTGTTCCTCCCAAGAATTTGGCTCCGCGACGAGGCCAACCACACCTCGCATTTTGAAACGATTCATACAAGGATGGAAAATCGACCTTTTTGCTAGGTAAAGCAGTTTTATGTACCCCCCCCCCCAACTGCTTCGTTTGTTTCAATTCACTTTCAGTGCATTTCAGGTCACATCTTGCCCTTTATAACTGTCATCGAGACCAATAGGCTCCATTCACATGAAGTAAATAATGTAGTGGCCGTTTTCAAATACAACATTCATGACATGACGAAACCTTTCTTCATAAGCTGTCTGTCTTTTTTATGTTGTTTCAGAAAGTCTTTTTAAGCCAGCATTTAAACTCAAAGCCTAAGTGCGAAATCGGCTGTTTTCGCCAAATAGGTAAGCTAGTTTTTGGGAAACTTGTCACTCAGGTGGTAGAGGATTAGTGTTGCTACAATTGTAGTTTATTCACAAGCTCACGTCCAAATACACCTCTAAAGTATCTTTATTTACTATTGTCTTTTTAGTGATTGGTTCTGAAGAGAACCGCCAGTTAACGACCAACGGGGTTCGAAACGCCTCGACCTTCTGCTTGTTGGATGGTAAAACAAGTGTGTTTAATGCGAAGACATTTTCTGCCTGGTGTATTTAATTGTAAAAATAAAGTCCTTTTATTGGCACAGTGCAGGAATTCTTTTGTCTAAAAATCTCACACTGTTTTCTTGTTTTCTCCTTGAATGTTTAACCTTATTGAAAACGTTTGAACAGAAGAAATTGCTACAGTGTATATATATTTTTTTTGTGTCTTGTGTCTTTTATGTGAGTGTTTTCTATGCTGTTGATTATTTATGTACTGACCTAAAGTCACTTAGTTTGTGTACCAGAGTCATTTATCTTTGGTTTTGTGGTTCATAGTTGAAAAATGATTTAACTACATGTTATATGAAAAAATGAATTTTGATAAGATAGATAAAAAATAAAAATACATTGTTTTCAATTCCGAGGAGGATGACAGCAAATTGTTTTCTGTCATTTTCATGAAGGCTTTTGTAGAATAATGATCAGCACAGGCAATTTCTTTGTTGTTTTGCTTAGCGGCTCGGCCTTGCTGATTAGAGCCAGACCCGGTGGTGTTAGACACTTTGTTTGCTTTAGTGGCACATGTCCATTCTGTGACTGGCAGGATCCAGCACTTTGTTCCAGGATTGCAATCCATTGCATCCGACAGATGGATCCTGCAGATTATCCAGCAACTGCTTTATTTGCCTCTAGTGGCACATTACCATCCTGTAGGAGACGGGATCCAGCGCTTTCTCCTACAATTGCAATCCATCATATCCGACAGATGAGTCCTTCAGATTGTCCATCAGGACTCTGCCAATCTGTCCCTTTTCGACGTACTGCAGCTTTCTCCCACATCAGAGCGACTGTCAGAAGAGCACTTTTTCATCTTGCTGCAAGAGGTGCAAGCTCTACTTCCCAAAGGGGCCATTGAGATGGTACTGGTTGCGGAAGGATGGTTACTCCTGCTATTTCCTTGTGCCAAAGAAGAATGGAGGCCTGTGTCCTATTTTAGATCTTTTCCCTCTGAATACCTTCTGCAGAAGGACAGATTCAAAATGCTCATGCTGGCCCAAGTAGTCAGAAGACTGGATTGTGGCTTTGGAGCTTCAGGACTAGCAGTTTTCGTACCTATCCTGGGGTCCCATAGACGTTATTTGTGGTTCAAGGTAGAGCATCCCAAGTTTGGCGTGCTCTCCTTGGGCATTGCGAACGCTCCTATGGTGTTCACAAAAGTGATGGTGGTGTACGCTGCCCATCTTAGGAGGTTGGGGTTACTAGTTTCCCCAACCTCGATGACAGACTGTTGAAGGCAGGCTCGCTACAGTCAGTCGGGGACCAACTTCAGATGACAGCAAACTTCCTGTTATCATTTGGGTTTTCGCTCAATGTGCTGAAGTCGCACTTGACTCATTCGCAAAGGTTTCCTTCTTTAGGAGCTGTATTGGACATAGTGCAGCTCGGGGCTTTCCCTCTGCCATGAGTCCAAGATATTTGGGCTTTGATCGTGTTTCAGTCTTGCTTCTGGGTCCCAGTGAGAGCCTTTCTAAGGCTTCTGGTCCTGTTAGCCGCCTGCATCCTGCTTGTCGACAACACTAGGTTTCATATGTGCACTCTGAAATAGAATCTGACTGCTCCGTGATCTCAGCACAAAGGATGCATATACGATTCCACCTAGGTTTCGGAGGAAACTGCAGCAGATCTGCAGTGGTGAATGCTCTCAGCCCCACCCAGAGATGGCTGTGGTGACTGATATCACGACTGGGGAAGGTGGTGATCAGAGGACCTAGTCTCCAGTGAAAACCAAGCTCCACATTACTCTGTTGGAGTTGCAGGCCATTTGCCTGGTGTTAAAGACCTTCTTGCTGTCCACCAGGGGGAGGCTAGTGCAGATTCCTACAGAAAACAGCGCCGCCATTTAGCACTGTGACAAGTAGGGTGGAGAAAGTTCCTGGGTCCCATGCCAAGTGGCATTGAGCCTCTAGAGTTGCCTGGAGCGTCCGAGTACCTATCGACCACGAACCACCTGGCGGAATCTTTTAATGCCAAGGCAGACAACCTCAGCCGGCAGAGCCTGGCAGATCACGAATGGCAGTTACACCCCAGGTGGTGTAGGGCATTTTCCAACAGTGGGGAGATCCCTGGCTGGATCTTTTTTGCCACCATTGAGAATTCCCAGAGTCTAAAGTTTTGCGTGTTGGAGTTTCCAAGACCACTCTCACTACGAGACACATTCTGGCCAGAGTGGAGCACAGGACTCCTGTCTGCATTCCCTCCTCTGCCTCACCTGCCCTGGGTTCTGAAGAAGATTAAGAATGACCGGGACCAAATCAGCCTAGGGGTTCCAGATAGTGCTAGGACAGTATATTGTCCGGAACATCTGTGCATGAGCATTGGTCCTTCATCAGGCCGCAACTTCAGGAGAATCTTCTGTCACAGCAATAGAGCAGGGTTCTGCAACAGAAACTACGCAATCTATACCGCCATTTGTGGAGAAGAAGCAGCAGCAGTTGACTGGATTTTATATTCCACTTGAGGTTGTGGATGTCATCTTTACTGCCAGAGTCCCTCTACAAAGTCAATTAATTCAGGTGTTTGGCAAACGTTGTGGACTGGTGTGGGGTCTGCAACACAGATCCCTTACAAGCCAACCTGTAGGATGTTTTATCGTGTGTTTTGCCTTTGCACAGCAACGTCTTTCAGAGGGCACTATCAAAGGTTATTTATCTTTCCCGGACCAATCGTCCTTGTTTTCATCATCTGTTGTGATGGGATTTCTTACAGGTTTAACACAAATTATCCCTCCCAAACATTTTGTTATGTCGTAGTTGGACTTTAGCTTGGTCCTGGCATTCCTCATGTGCACCCCCTTTGAGCCAATTGCACTGTTGCTTGTTGCATCTTTTGACTCTAAAGACAGTCTTCCTCATTATGATAACTTCAACCTGTTGCATGAGAAAATTCAAGGCTCTTTTGGTGCAATCTTAGTACACTATCTTTTTTTCAGACAAACTGATGCTGAGGACTCTGGTGGCATTTTTGCTGAAAGTTGTGACATCATTTCACATTGGGCAATCTGTCATTGGTCCAGCTTTCTTTCCCTGCCCCACCCTTTGAAAGAGAAAAGATTTAATCGGCTGCACTCCAAAAAGGATTTCAGCTATTACATTGATAGCACCAAAGACAGGTGGCCAATCAGCTTAATATGGGGTTCTCTGGGGCTAAGAAACAAAGGCAATGCAGAAAAGGACTCTTTCGAGAGGGCTTAGCTTTTGTATTGAAGTCTGCTTTGGTTGGCAAAAAAAGCAGCCTGAGATAGTCTTTAAGCCAGTTTAACCAGGGCTAAATCTGCTATCACTGCGGTGGCACACAGAGTGCCTGCCTGGACATCTGTCAGGCCACGACATGGGCATCAGTGCCTTTACAGCTTAAGGAGCATTTCACCCAGTTGGTCCAGCAGGACTTTTTGTGTGAGCCCCCTCGACACACCGTCCACCTTTGGTAGGTACTGCTTTGGCTTTGGTGTCTGTCCTAAAGGTAAGGAATCTGTGGTTAGAAGTATTCATCACAAGAACAACATATCTTCAGGAACCCTCTTTCTAATGGATATGCTAAATAACCACAGATTCCTCACTTGATTTCCACCTTGCTGTTCTGTGGAGCAGTCTCTTTTTACCATCTAAAGCCATCCCTCCTCAGAGGTCTGCACACTGATACCTCCACCTGTTGTGTGCTCTGCCTCCTAGGTTACAAAAAGAGTCAAGCAGGAAACTGACATCGATGTGCAGGTGTGGCTCTTATATGTAGGGCTGCTCTCCCAGTTTCAGGGCGGAACAAACCCAACACGGAGCTGTATGGCACCACCCGGCGCCACACAGGAGCACTGCTGAGAACATTTGGATCCAGTCTGGCACCTGGGGATATTGCAAAGGTGAGGAATCTGTGGTTAGATAGCGTATCCACCAAAAAGATCTTTACTGAAGGTTCTTTGGTCTAAAAGTCTAAGGAGGTTTAGAGACATGATGCAGTGTCTGTACAAGGAAATCACAAAGTTGCTGGAGCCATAATGCCGCTTCGTTAGTAATATTTTTCATTGCACCCACCTCTTGAAGGAGAAGTATGATATGAAAGATATCACCAATATGTTTTTTTGACGAGTAGATCTCTGTACATTTTTCCTCATTTATACTGTTTTCTGCAGCATGTTGTACACTCTAAAAAAACAAAACACGATGGCGTATTTTTTAAATCCTACCTTTTCGATTGCCACTTGCTATATTTTACAGCTTGTGCCACAATCACCACTTAGTACATTATTTCCACATACACCAAAACTGCGGTCAAGTACATTTTTATTCCATTACTGCACTGGAGGAGTGAACTTTAAGATTTTCAAAATGTCATTGCAAATAAAATATTCTAAGACATTAGACTGCAAAGTAAAGAACTAGAGTTACTCGAGACGCATTTATTCCGCTCATGTTTTTGTGTCTCAAATGCGTACATTTGTTTTTCCACAAACAGCAATGTTATGTAGAATTCACAGCAATATGTATGTAGAATTCACTTGTGATGTACTATATCAATCAATGCAGCCCACTTTGTTGTTTTAGGCTGCTGTCTCCTTTTTGCCAGCCCATTTAATTTCAGATTTCATAATCGTGAAAATGAGACTACACACACATTATCCTCCTTACTTTATCTTACTTTTAACCAAAACGCACACAAAACAATTCAATAATGAGGGTTCGACTAATACTTGGTAGGTGATCCAAATCTGCAGAATAATAGCATACACCTGTTATATGTTTAGTGCCCACTGTAGGAATCAATCAAATACACCCAAGGAGTTGAAGGATTTAGGATGAACATCACATTCATTACAAGGCAATATTACGATGCAGTACATTACAGGACAGCCATCTATATATCATTTCCCTACACCATTAGAACTAAAGAGTATGTACTTTAAGTTCCTTGGCCTACATTGGGGCACAATCGAAATGCATGTAGGGGCCACCAGATACTTTGGAGCTTGAAGCTTGCAGGAGTGTCTTTTTCAACAGTAGCTCATTACAGTAACTTAATTCTTTAAGCTAACTTTTGTGTGTCGGTGCAGACCCTGTGCCTGTGTGTTTGGGGGAAACAACCTTTACGACACAGTAATTACCACTCAGTGCCTTTACTACTCATTTTTTATCACCCACATGTTTACCATGCATATGCTTTTATCACACATGCATTTACCATGCATATAAGGTACGTATACATTTGTGTGTGTGTGTGTGTGTGTGTGTGTGTGTGTGTGCGTGTGTGTGCGTGTGTGTGTGTGTGTGTATATATATATATATATATATTACCTACAGGTGGTCGCCAGTAGGTAGTTATAGTTAGGACCTATTATCCATAGGAAATCCGCAACATTCTATTTAGAATAACTTTGGCGCCGGTTGACGAATCTTCGCAAATTTTTTTCAAAACTTGTGTCCCGCTCCGGTCCGCTCCTATCCTGAAAGTCTCGGAGTGGTTCGTCAAGCGGAGGCCGAGAAAAAAGGGGGTCCCAAAACGTGTTTTCCCCATTCAATTTTCCATAGGGACCTTTAGTCACAGCTACAGCCCGAACTGCTGAACGGAATTACACCAAATTTGGCAGAAAGGTAGACCATGTTCAGAGTCGTGCCTTTTGCTTAAATGGTGTAAATCCGTTCAGTAGTTCCTGAGAAAGTCAAAAGTAAAATCACATATATATCTGGGCGGAGCCTAACCACACATCTTATCGTGAGATCTGATTGGCTGTCAGCCCTTCAGCCAAGAAGTGTTGGCAGCCATCTTGGGACCAATATACATGATAGCACCTCATTAAAAAGCATTGCAGTTAATAGAAGGTTTTAAGACTTTAGTTACATTATAAATCATTTGTTGATGGTACCATACTCATTTTAGGAATTGTGGTATGTTCTAAGGTGATTTTACCATGTGAAAAAGCCTTCTGCTGGGATATCATGAATCATGTTTGAGAGAAAACTATTTTCTCATGCTTTTCCCACAGAGGTTTGGAAGGTGATCTATAAGCTAAACTGAGAGCATATTTTCTGTAAATTCACATTATCTTTCTCAGTCATGTGAGAATGAAGTCTGACATTTTCAGTAAAACATGTACATCCAACAAGGGCAGAGACTGTCAGTTGATTCCTTTGTGTTCTACTGCAGCTTCCCAGAGTGTTCCAAAGAACAACTAGAGCGCTGACATTCCTACTTATGACAAAAGTATGGCACACCTGATGCCATCATGATTGGAATAAAGTGGCAACTCTTAAAACATTTAATTTAAAAAGGAACAAAATGAGGGGGTTCATTTTGCCATAGAAAGTATGATTACTGCTGCAGAAAGAAAAATTAGGGCACATTTTGAGTGACTTCTCAAATCCACTTCTATTTCATTAAAAAATTCTGACATGTAGACTGAAAAATGCACTTTCAATACCAGAAGCAGACTTCCCTGGTGAGCAGTAGCTTTACTACAGTGATCTAATGAGCAACAAGAGTGCTAACATTCTGAATTTATGGCAAATGTGTGACACATCTGAATGCCTTCTTGATGGAACCAAAGTAAAAATGCAATAGGTCTCACCCTCGTTTAAGTTAAAGCAATTCTGTTTGCAATTAGGTGGGTTTTTAGCTTTGCTTTTATTAGTGTTTTTCAAACTTTCATGTACATAACATGCATATGCATGCGTATATGTATGCATGCATTTATATTTGTATTTATATAGATATGCGGATTTTATATATATGTTTATATATGTATGTATATATATACATATATATATATAAATGCATATATATGCATATATATGTGCATATATGTGCGTGTATAGAGAGGTAGGTAGAGTTAGAGAGTAGTAGAGAGAGAGGTAGAGAGTAGAGGATGAGTAATAGAGAGTAGAGAGTGAGTAGTAGAGTAGCAGAGAGTGAGTAGTGGAGAGTGAGTAGTGGAGAGTAGTAGAGAGTGAGTAGTAGAGAGAAGTAGAGAGTGAGTAGTTGAGTAGAGTAGTGGAGAGTAGTAGAGAGTGAGTAGTGGAGAGTAGTAGAGCGTAGTAGAGTGAGTAGCAGAGAGTGAGTAGCAGAGAGTGAGTAGCAGAGAGTGAGTAGCAGAGAGTGGGTAGCAGAGAGTGGGTAGCAGAGAGTGGGTAGTAGAGAAGTAGAGAGTGAGTAGTAGAGAGTGAGTAGTAGAGAGTGAGTAGTAGAGAGTGAGTAGTAGAGAAGTAGAGAGTGAGTAGTAGAGAGAGAGTAGTATAGAGAGAGTAGTATAGAGAGAGTAGTATAGAGAGAGTAGTATAGAGTGAGTAGTATAGAGAGAGTAGTAGAGAGTGAGTAGTAGAGAGTGAGTAGTATAGAGAGAGTAGTAGGGAGTAGTTGAGAGTGAGTAGTAGAGAGTGAGTAGTAGGGAGTAGTAGAGAGTGTGTAGTAGAGATAAGTTGAGTAGTAGAGTGAGTAGTAGAGTGAGTAGTAGAGTGAGTAGTAGAGGGAGAGTAGTAGATAGTAGAGAGTGAGTAGTAGAGGGAGAGTAGTAGATAGTAGAGAGTGAGTAGTAGAGGGAGAGTAGTAGAGAGTGAGTAGTGGAGAGTAGTAGAGAGTGAGTAGTAAACAGTGTGTAGTAGAGAGAGGGTAGTAGAGTAGTAGAGTAGTACAGTGAGTAGTAGAGAGTGAGTAGTAGAGTGAGTAGTAGAGAGAGTAGTAGAGTAGTAGAGAGTGAGTAGTAGAGTAGTAGAGTGAGTAGTAGAGTGTAGTAGAGAGAGTGTAGTAGATAGAGAGTAGTAGAGAGTGAGTAGTAGAGAGTAGTAGAGAGTGAGTAGTGGAGAGTAGTAGAGAGCGAGTAGTAGAGTAGTGGAGAGTGAGTAGTGGAGAGTGAGTAGTGGAGAGTGAGTAGTGGAGAGTAGTAGAGAGTGAGTAGTAGAGAGTGAGTAGTGGAGAGTAGTAGAGAGTGAGTAGTAGAGTAGTGGAGAGTGAGTAGTAGAGTAGTGGAGAGTGAGTAGTAGAGTAGTGGAGAGTGTGTAGTAGAGTAGTACAGTGAGTAGTAGAGAGAGAGTAGTAGAGTGAGTAGTAGAGAGTGAGTAGTAGAGAGTAGTAGAGAGTGAGTAGTAGAGAGTAGTAGAGAGTGAGTAGTAGAGAGTAGCAGAGAGTGAGTAGTAGAGAGTAGCAGAGAGTATAGTAGATAGTAGAGAGTAGTAGAGAGTGAGTAGTAGAGAGTGAGTAGTAGAGAGTGAGTAGTAGAGAGTGAGTAGTAGATAGTAGAGAGTAGTAGAGAGTAGTAGAGTAGTAGAGAGTGAGTAGTGGAGAGTAGTAGAGAGTGAGTAGTAGAGTAGTGGAGAGTGAGTAGTAGAGTAGTAGAGAGTGAGTAGTAGAGTAGTAGAGAGTGAGTAGTGGAGAGTAGTAGAGAGTGAGTACTAGTGAGTATTAGAGAGTAGTAGAGTGAGTAGTAGTGTAGTGGAGAGTGAGTAGTAGAGTAGTGGAGAGTGAGTAGTGGAGAGCAAGTGGTAGAAAGTAGTAGAGAGAGAGAGTAGTAGAGAGAGAGTAGTAGAAAGTGAGTAGTAGAGAGTGAGTAGTAGAGAGTGAGTAGTAGAGAGTGAGTAGTTTAATTTAAAAGGAACACAATGAGGGGGTTCATTTTGCCATAGAAATTATGATTAGTGCTGAAAAAAGAAAAATTAGGGCACATTTTGAGTGACTTCTCAAATCCTCTTCTATTTCATTAAAAAATTCTGACATGCGGACTGAAACATGCACTTTCAATACCAGCAACAGACTTCCCTGGTGAGCAGTAGCTTTACTACAGTGATCTAATAAGCAACTAGAGTGCTGACATTCCGAATTTATGGCAAATGTGTGACACATCTGAATGCCTTCTTGATGGAACCAAAAGTAAACAAGCATTGAAAATGCAATAGGTTTCGCCCTCGTTTAAGTTAAAGCAATTCTGTTTATAATTAGGTGGCTTTTTAGCTTTGCTTTTATTAGTGTTTTTCAAACTATCATGTACATTACATGCATATGCATGCATATATGTATATGTATGCATGCATTTATATTTGTATTTATATAGATATGCAGATTATATATATGTTTATGTATATATGTTTTCACTGAAAAAAAACATAGGTTTCAGGCACATTATAGTTAGAAATGAGCATTTAAAAAACCTTTGAAATTCACTGAAAAAACCACAGGTTTCAGGGATGTTATAGTTAGTTGGACATTTCACTCATAGAAAACCATAGAAATTCCCCTGTTATAGCTAGGTGAGCTAACTATAACTCGCGCCCCCGCAAAGCACTGCTGATGACGTCACATATTACATCATTCATGACATGGTCAGTGACATCACTAATGACATCACTGATGACATCTCAAATGACATCACTGATGGCAATGTCTGTAAAACAAAACCATCAGGATACCTTTAAGAACGCTGTTCAGGGCTATGGTAGTTGAGGCAGTTTAAAACAAATACTCCTCCTGAGTCCCCAAAACGCCTCAAACCACACTGATCCGCTCCTTGGGTGGCCTGGAAAACGCGGATACAGTGATCCAGATTCCTTCGTGGAGTCACGACATGCAGTTAACCCCTTCGCTGCTGCGGACATTCCGCTGCAGCGCTGGGGGTGGGCAGGGGGGCAGCGCGGTGGGCCTGTGCTCATGACGGAGCCGCTCCGTCATGAGCCACAGTTGAGCTGTGCTCATGACGGAACGGTTCCGTCATGACTCCGCCCATTTGCGTTGTCCCCTCGCACAGGCGGGGAAACAGCGCCGCGCAGGCGGAGCGGCCGCCAACAGGATTGTCATGACGGAACCGTTCCGTCATGAGCACACGCCAACCGTGGCTCATGACGGAACGGTTCCGTCATGAGCAGGGAAGGGGTTAATAGCGGTATAGATACCACGGGCAGGTGTGGTGGGTCAGAACCTATTCATTACCATGAATACAAAGAATGTGCTGAAGCTGCCCCGGATGACTCTGTCCTCTTGTTGAGACAGGTCTCCTCCATGTGCGCCCAGGACTTGCACACAACATATGCCACGAAGAGATCCATTTGCTTGAAAGAACTGGAGGGATTGGTTTTGGGATTCGTGTTGTCTCTGTTCGCCAGCTGAAGCGAGGAAGTGCGGAGATGGCGTGTTTTTGTTTTTTATATTATATAATATATATATACACACACACACATATATTCTCATTCACATCACAATGTGGTTTTATATATATATTCACAGAAAAAACAATAGGTTTCAGGGGTGTTATAGTTAGCCGGCCATTTCACTTGTACAAAACCATAGAAATTCCTCCGTTATAATTAGTTCTGCTAACTATAACTCGCGCGCCCGCAATGCACTGCTGATGATGTCACATATTGCATCATTCATGACATGGTCAGTGACATCACTGATGACATCTCAAATGACATCACTAATGACATCACTGATGACATCATCCAGTGAATGTGGTTTAGTTTGAAATTTAAATATGTGTTATATATATACCAATCTGTATTGAAGATTGAGTAGATATATAACTGTCTGGATGGATGATTTAGTAACTGTCTGTTTAAGTGAGTAATTAAAAGTGTCTCACTTAATACATGGATTAGTAACTAAACTATGTGAATGTGTGCAGCACTGTCTCTGTTGTTGTATAACATGCTGCATCAGTTGGTCACTAACTACATGAGTGTGTATATTAGTTATTGATTAGTTGGGTGAGTATTTGTATGGGACAGTGAGTTTGTGTGTGGTCGGATGGGGTGTGTGTAACTATGCATAGATGTGTGAATGGTTGATTGACTAGGTGTATAGGTTTAAGAGTGCATGTGGAAACAGTTGTTTGGGTGACTGAGTGTATTTATTTGTGTGTTGGTGAGCGAATATATGTTTTTAGTTTTATATCTTCAATACAGTAAAAAAATAAAAGGCATTATATGTGAGAGTTGGTGTATATAAATAAGTGTAAGAGTCAGTGATTGTGAGAGTAACTATATGAATGAGTGTATAATTGTAAAGGTGATTTTTTAACGTATTAACTATGAGTTACTATTTGTTTGAATAAATGAGGTGTTGTTGGATAATTGTGTAAGTGAGTAAATGTAAGTGTGATTAAATTTTTTCATGAGTGAGTAGGATGACTGCATGACCGACTAAGATGACTGCTGATGTGTCAATGTCTACGTGTATAAGTGCATTTGATAGTGTTCTATTAATTAGTGACTGCATGTATAAATGATTCTGTTGTTGAATGGGTAGTTGTGTGTGTAGACTTAGGAATCAGTGAGTGGGTATGTAGTATCTGATATTGGTGTGCCAATGGTTTCAAATATGGTACTCTGTATTTTACAGTGAGTGATGAAAGGTTATACTAGTGTATGATGAGGTGTATCAGATTGTCACGTGGATGATGTCATCAGTGATGTCATTTGAGATGTCATCAGTGATATCACTGACCATGTCATGAATGATGCAATATGTGACATCATCAGCAGTGCATTACGGGGGCGCGAGTTATAGTTAGCAGAACTAACTATAACGGAGGAATTTCTTACGAGTGAAATAGCCAGCTAACTATAACACCCCTGAAACCTATGGTTTTTTCTGTGATATATATACACATTTAAGGTTTTAGGTTTGGGATTGGGATTGGGTAGGGGTTTTGGGTTTAGGGATGGGTAGGGGTATAGGGTGGTAAAGGTATATAGGGTTTAGGGTTGATAGGGGTATTGGATGGCAAGGGTGTTTTTAGGTCGAGGGTAAGGGTATTGGGTAGTAAGGGTATTTTTAGGGTTTAGGTTGGGTAGGGGTATTGGGTGGTGAGGGTGTTTTAGGGGTGGGTCAAGGTATTAGGTGGTAACACTGTTTTTAGGGTTTAGGGGTGGGTAAGGATATTGGGTGGTAAGGGAGTTTTTAAGGTTTAGGTGTGGTTAAGGATATTGGGTAATAAAGGTATTTTTAGAGTTTAGGAGTGGGTAAAGGTTTTGGGTGGTAAGTGTAGTTTTTTTTTAGATTAGGGGTGGGTAAAGGTTTTTGGTGTTAAGGGTAATTAAAAACTGGGGATTTGGTGGGTATCCCTCCAAAAATATAAACATTTATAGAATCAAGAATCTTTTTTTCTTTGTATTTTGCACTTTAGATACTTTTTGATGAGCTTGTTAAAGGATTTGTGTAGTAAAAATAACGTTGCATGAAAGAACTGCTGTGAAATATGTCCGTGCTTGGTACTGCTGTACCACGGGTTGGTGAGTGATTACGTGAGGGAGCATATAGTGTGTGTGTGTATACTTATATTTATATATGCAACACTTACCTTAATTATACTTACCTTAAATAGACTTTCCCTGCATGGTAAAGGCATATGCATGGTAAATATTTGCGTAGTAAAAAATGTGTGTTAAGGGCATTCGTGGTAATTGTTAGTATTGTAATGTTGTACATCTGTGTCTGGACATCTCCTGCTTAGTCAATTGCTGTGAACTTGTGAACCCCCACAGGTATCCCTCTTAATAGGCCCAGCAGGGTGATCTTATGGACCACTAAGATAGGCATTCAACCATCATATTAAGTTATTCAATAACTGTGCTCCAGTATTGATAGACCCATGGACAGAGCCATGCCAAATGCAAGAAGCCTGGTTCTGTAGTGCCATAGCACCTACATTTAGAATCTGTGGTCAGGACACATGGCTGCAGACTTAAAGGAGCTTGATAGAGTTTATGCAAGTATTTGAAATTCATCCTTCAATATCAACTATGAGCCGCAGACTGTGCACAATAATGACCCCAGCCCTCATCTGTACCTCTAACTCAAAACACCACTTTTCTTTTAGCTTTGAGATTAAACGCGGGCCTCCCTCTGTCAGCATTATATCGGGAGATAATGTGCTTACTGCTAGGTGAGGGAATTCGCATTAAAATTGTTTAAAACTGCAGTGGTTGCAGCAGGAACAATGAAAACCTACTTCGGCAAGCTGCCCGGAGCCTAAAATATAGAAGTACGTATAACTTGGTGTGTAGAGGCATCAAATAATATTTTCGAGGTCATTGACGTGCCAGTGTTAAAAAATATTGTAGTGTAACGAAACCCATGGAGCGTAATTGCTGAATCGCCCTCTGTTTCTTTTTTTTTATAGCAATCATTTTTATTGATTTTCAGAACAACAGTATCATTGCACATGTGTAGTCATACAATAACAAGTAACTGCCGGGTGTCCCCCGGCCATAGGTATCTACCGAATGCCCCATAGCGCCCTCTGTTTCTTCATCAAAGCCAGCCTGCAGTGATTGATAAGAGGCAGCTACGGGAATTTCAAGAAGTCCAGCTTGGCTCCGAGACGGAGTTTATGCCAAGCCATAGTTATGTAGGCCACCCATTCTATTCTGCGATGTGTACTTGCCAATTGATGACAACCCACTGCTTTAAGTGACCTTGGATGACCATTACTTGTTTCAGTCTCTACCAGAGCCGTACTCGTGGTGGATAATGCCAATAGCTTATTAAATGTGCCTGCATGCATAAATCTTGTAATTCACCATCAGTTGCCATGAAGCTGTCCTGACCATATAGGTGAATTAAGACTTTCCACCTAATCTGCGGTAGTCTATTGGCCCACAATAATTTTATCATGAGGGACCTCACCATTTGGAATAAATGTTGGTAAAAGACCACATGTATGTGAGGAAACAGGTCAATTTTTACATTTTCATATGGGCAGTGAGATCCACAAGCGATAGGTACAGCACTACCCATTCTTTCACTGTTGTGGCAACTCATTTTAGTAGATGTGCTGCACCGGAGGAGAGGGTATTCTAGTTGTCATTCAGCGGTGTCCCTTGTGAGAGGGAATATCCGTGATTTGTTCCAATTTATCCTTGAAAGGTTTCAAATATGAGTTATCTCATGAATCAGATGTGCTAGGGTATTTCTGGGGTCTCTGTCAAATAATACAATTTCCCGCCATAAAATGATACCAGAAACCCCGTATTCGAGTGATTTTGTTGCAGTGTACAAGCCAGTGGTTCATTTAACAGGGCGAACAGAATAGGTCACAGCAGGCAACCCTGTCTCATACTTTTGGCAATAGGAATGAAGTAGGAATGAAGTAGGAATGAAGTAGAAGAGCTGACCACTCAACTGGACCCGGGCTCTAGGGCTTGTACGCAGTAGGTTGATCCAGTCCAAAACCGATTTAGGGCACCATTCTTGCCAGTATGAGAAAAAGATATCCACATTCAAATTAATCAAATGCTTTGTCCATGACAAAAAATACAGTTGCAACATGAAACTAAGGGGTCGCAGTAGTGCAGCAGCACTATCCTGGTTCATAGATTATGTATTGCTGATTCACCAGCACAGAAACTGATTTATCCACATCATTTCAGGAAGTGTAGGGCGTAGCCTGTTAACCAGCAGTTTAGTAGGGCCTCTAAAAGATCTAACAGTTGCAGTGCCATGAGATGTGCGCTTCCCAGAGCTTGGCCACCTTTTAAACTTTGGATGGCTGCTATTATCTTTGTAAAACAGCTGATCTAGGAACTGGTGATGTGCCTCGTCTAGCCATACTTTCACCATATCATAAGGACAGTCATTGACATGTGTGCCTAACTCGCTAACCCCAGAATCATACAGATCAGAATAGAATCTTGCTAACACAACTAGAATCTGCCCTGCCTCTTGGACCATTGAGTCTTCTCCGTTCATATCTTTGGTGTGTCATTTGCATCCCTTAGGTGCTTCAATAGGTTATCCAGAGTTCATATTTGTAGTGTCATTTGCACCCTATCTGTACTTATGTAATAGGTTATCCAGGGATCAATCGACCCTCTCACCTTCACCAAATATCCAGGCAGAGTATCCCTACCTAGGTATTTTCTCTCTCTATCTGCAATCTCATAATATTCTGAGTCTGCGAGGGCAGCTCTCTAATGTGTTTCTCTAATCTAGACACGAGTCCTGAGGGTTGATGGTATACCATGCTGTTTGGCTGTGCAAACACCCCTAATGACCAGCTTGAGGGTTTTCCAAAGGATACTGCGATTTTCCATGGAGCCCATAATAATAGTTATGTATTCTTCTATCTCTTTCTTTAGCTCATCTCTGAACACCATATCCTGTAGTGCTCCGGGCCTTGATCTCCACCCTCTGTGGATGACTTGCACCAAGTATTCGGCGGTAAGGGAGGGGCCCTGAGGCTATTAAATAAGGGAGAGGCACAATTCGTCTGGGGCGCTGAATATCCAAGTCTTCAGGTCCTTCCTGAACTGTGTCTTTGTATTCAGCAATCTCAAATGGGGGTGGTAGTAGGTTCCAAGCTTTGGTTCCTAAAACAGCCACTGTTCTACCGCCCCTAGTTTTGTATTTAAGAGTAGGTGGTTTGAGGAGGTTGGCAGATGAGGACCTGAGATTCCTAGTTGTGGTATAGGGAGTGAACCGTGCCGAGAGATACTTGGGTCCTAGTTTATGCCTGGCTCTGTAGGTGATTAGGAGGATTTTAAAAATAATTATTTTATGCACCGGGAGCCAGTGAAGGGCTTGTAAGGCTGCAGATGCCGAAGATCTTCGTGGGAGTTTGAAAACTAATCGAGCCGCGGCATGTTGGACAACTTGTAGCTTTATTAAGGTAGATTTGTTGGCTCCTGCCAAAAGGCTATTGCAGTAGTCAAGAGGCGAGAGTATCAAGTCAACTGCCACTGATTTCCTTGACGTAAGTGGAATTAGGTCAAATAATTTTTTTAGAGATTTAATAAGGCTGATGCAGGTCCCTGCTACTGTCGTGGCGTGTAGGAGGAAGGAGAGTGCAGTGTCAAATTTTACTCCTAAATATTTGGCTACCTTGACTGTATCAGGCGGGGGTGATGTCCCTTCTGGCCACCATTTACAAGGCTGGAATAGGACGTTTTTCCCTATAGTGAGAATTTCAGTTTTGTCTGTGTTGCATCTGAGATGGTTATCTCTCATCCACTGGGTGACTGCGGTTAAGCAGTGTTTGAAGTTGAGTTTGGTCTTTGTGGAGTCGGAAAGGGAAAGGATCATTTGGGTATCGTCTGCGTAGGACGTAACTTCAGTCCCAAAGGATCCTGTCAGGGAGATGAGTGGGGTCATGTAAACGTTAAACAACAGTGGGCTCAAGGTTGAGCCCTGTGGAACTCCTGTTGCTATGTTGCGTTCTGCTGAAAGGAAAATACCAAGGGTAACCACTTGTCTGCGGTTGGTGAGGAAAGATTTTATCCAATCCAGGATGGTACCGGAGATGCCGCCACGTTTGAGTCGCTTCAGGAGGATACAGTGCGAGATGGTATCGAACGCGGCCGACAGGTCGAGTAGAATCAGAACAGCTTTCTTGCCGTTGTCGGTTATAGTTTTTAGCGCGTGAGTTATTTCTACTAGAGTTGATTCCGTAGAATGCTTGGGGCGAAAGCCTGATTGTTGAGGGTGAAGGATATTATTGTCCTCAATGAATTTAGACAGTTCTTTATGAACAAACTTTTCTGTGACTTTGCCTAGCCGAGGGAGTAGGGAAATAGGCCGGAGATTTGAGAGCACAGAGGGGGCGATGTTTTGTTTCTTTTTCAGTGGTTTTACCAGTGCAAACTTCCATTCATCTGGCACTAT
This sequence comes from Triturus cristatus, assembly GCF_964204655.1. Taxonomy (NCBI): domain Eukaryota; kingdom Metazoa; phylum Chordata; class Amphibia; order Caudata; family Salamandridae; genus Triturus; species Triturus cristatus. The sequence continues at coordinate 469,282,362 of NC_140581.1, read as the reverse complement.
ACATGTGCTGATGGAGGAGTTGACTATCTGATTTATAATAGGGTTAACTATATCTATTATTCTGTGAAGAATCATAGGAGGGCAGGCATCCAAGGGTGAGCCTGATTTGCATGCTTTTATGGCCTTGTGAGTCTGTTCTAAAGAAACTTGTTTGAAGGAACGAATAGTGTGGGCGGAAGCTGGCTCAGAGCAGGCATCATCATCTTGGGGCAGGTCCATTAGGAAGGCCTTCTGATTTTTTTAAATTTTTCTTCAAAGAATACTGAAATTGTATCACAGAGATTTTGTGAAGGGAGTATCTCTTTCTGTAGCACTTTGGGGTTTGTGAAGGACTTTATGACCGAGATGGTTTTTTGGTCTTGATTAGCCTCCTGAATTTTCTTGGAGAAGTACTCTTTTTTTGGCGCATTTGATCTGCTGATGATAGAGCTTTCTGCTATTTTTGTAAGCTATTCTTTCATCAGCATTGTACGATCTTCTCCATTTGCGCTCGTGCTGCTTACATAGCAGATGAGCTTGGGCCATGGTGGGCGTGAACCAGTTTTTTTTTTTAATTTTAGGTTTTTTGTACTTATCAGGTCTCTCCAAAGGAGAAAGTTTGTTGCATGCTATGGTGAGCCAGGAGTGGAAGAGGCGCGAGTCCAACCTAGTGTTCCCTGTTACAACGGGAGTTAGAACTTGGGAAGTGGTTGCTAACCTAGGGTTGTCAGCTAATTTTGCCCATTTACGTCCATTTCGGGGTTCAGGCAGTGGCCTAAGTGTACAGCTCATCTGTGGAACCCTGAGTGTGAGGTGCACACATAGATGGTCCGACCAAATCAGAGGTAAAGGGGTGTTAACTGATAATGGGGCAAAGTTGGAACAAACCCCGTCCAAGTTATGGCTCGCTCGGTGTGTTGGGCCCTCCACCAGTTGGGGCAGAGTGAGAAGTTCAGTGATTTGAAGAAAGTTATCTACTCCTGGTTCGATTCTACCTTCCAAATGGAGGTTAAAGTCTCCTAACAAGGTGAAATTGGCGTATGTGAGCTGGAGATGGCTCAAGCCGTCCCCAAGTGAGTCTGTGAAGGTAGCGCTCTGGCTTGGAGGGCGGTAAATTAAAGCACCTGGGAAGGACAAGAAGGCATTTAGGGAGAGGCAAAAGCCGAGGTTTTCCACTCCCTTGATTGTGTCGAGATCAAAACTAGTACAGTGTAGAGTGTCCCGTAGAATGAAAGCCAAACCCCCTCTTCTGCCATACTTTCTTTCCTGTGGATTGTATAGCCGGGCCGGAGAGCGACAGCAATGTCAGGGTTGCGCCAATCTTTCAACCATGTCTCGGTGACAAATAGAAGGTCAAGCTGTTGATCTATAATTAGATCCCTGATGTCTTGGCAGTGCTTTCTCAGTGATCTTGCATTTATTAGTCCCCCTTAAGTTGAACATTGTGTTTTGTCGTTATTGGGATAGGTCTATTGACTGGGATGGGAAGACCTGTGGGAAGATCAATTCTGCAAAAGTAGCAGGAGCAGGCCCCAATTATTTTGTCAGGAGGAATCTGGCACTTCTAGTATCCCCTACTGTTGAGGTTTTTCAGTACCTCCGATGTGTAGGTGATCCCTGTGTTGAATTGGGCAGCATTTCCTGCCCTTGTCACTGCCTTGGCGCAGACGGACTTGCCTTTGGCGCGCCTTCGGCGCACCAGTGATGCGCCCTCTGCGCGCGTCCGACCCAGCATGGGACTAAATAGATGGCCGGGCGCGTAAATGTGCTAAGCTCCGCCCTCTAACCGGAAGTCCAGGCAATCCGGAAGACAGGTCGGCCCAATATGGGGGGGGACTGTCCACTTCCCTCCAATCGAACGGCGAAACGCCGGCGGGACCGGGGAAGCGGAGCTCAGCAGTGCAAGGGATATGTGGTGAGCTAACAGTCAACAATTGTGCAAAACAGCAATTACAAGTTTTAAAATATACGAGCTACTTAGTTTTAAATGAATTCAGGTATTGTAAAAGGTGCTAGCAATAAATTGTGCCGGGTACCTAAGGAGGGTAGTGCAATGAATGCTCGGTGGGCGCTCCTCACGCCTTACGCTCCGCTGCGCGTCCTGCCCAGCATGGGACTAAATATCTTGCCGGGCACGTAAATGTGCTAAGCTCCGCCCTCTAACCGGAAGTCCAGGCAATCCGGAAGACAGGTCGTCCCAATATGGGGGGGGTGTGTCCGCTTCCCTCCAATCAAACGGTGAAACACCGGCGTCGGACCAGGGAAGCGGAGATCAGCAGTGCAAGGGATATGTGGTGAGCAAACAGTCAACAATTGTGCAAAACAGCAATTACAAGTTTTAAAATATACGAGCTACTTAGTGTAAAATGAATTCAGATATTGTAAAAGGCGCTGGCAATAAATTGTGCCGGGTACCCAAGTAGAGTAGTGCAATGAATGCTCGGTGGGCGCTCCTCACGCCTTACGCTCCCTGAATGATAAGTATTCGACCATAGTTATCCGATATTGAATGAAGAGGATCGAAATGCACTCTCTTCCTGATAACACTCCACGTCTTGTGCATAAGATGAGTGTGATATACACACCTGTGTGTTCCAAATGTGAATACTGATGTGGCAAAATTGGGTTCTGATGTGGCAGTCACATATGTTTCTTGTAATGGTGTGATTCATACATTGTGCCTATCCAGATTTACTAGGCCATGGCGTATTTTGTGTTGGCTGTTCAGTCCTCTCATGCTGCGTGTCATGAACATTCGAGTTCTGTCACCATACATGTTCGCTATAAGTCAGGCAAAGACATAGAGTGCAATTACTGTGACTGAGAACTGTAGGGCAATGCACAAAATGCTTTATATTACATTGATGACACCTAAGTGATATCTCTCAATTTGTGTGAAAAAGCATTCCCAGAAACATCCACCCATACCAACCTTCCAATTCAGTCTTGACCATGTTAGCTCTACCCACCCCCCCTCCTCCCCCAACCCTTACAAACAACACCCTAACAACTCGGCAAATAAAATGCTGAGCATCATGTAGGATTTAATCATGGGTTAAGACATCAACTATGGCCAACAGGCTTCGACAGTGCGAAGGTAGCCAGGGGGCTAGTTTAGTTAGAGTTGCAGTGATGAAAGGAAGGCTTATTAATAGCTGTACAGAACAGTGAAACCGTAGCTGACTGAGATAGTGCAGCAAATTAATGTTAGGATCGTTAACTCCCAGTCATGATACGAAACCGCAGCCAAGGTTTAGTGTGGCCCGCTCCACCTTATCTACTGCAGGCCCTCTAACCTAGGCGATAGTAAGTCAGATATTTGTATCAAAGACATGAGCACTGACCATACCAAGTCTATCTGCTTAATATGAGGCAAAGTAAGTAGTCATCATTTTGGCTCAGTGTTGAAGAGGCTGATGATGCCTTGGAGTGCCCAGGCCCTTGTGATTCCAACGTTCGCAAAAGTGCCATTGCCTGTTTATGATTACTGAAAACCAGGACTTTGCCCTTCACATTAATTTTAAGACGGGCCGGGTAGAGCATTTCTTGTCATAGGCCAGCCTGTTGCAGTTTCTTTTTGCAGTTTTTCATAAATTCGCTGCGGGCCTCCTGACCATTATAGTGAAATCCAGGGTAATGGAGTTGTTCTCATTCACCAGGGACCCTATTTCCCTGACCTATTTGAGAGCTGTGTCCCGGTCCCTGAAATTGGTGAGGGCAGCAGTGATGGGGTGAGCAGATGCACTAGGTGGTGGCCAAGGTGCCAGCGATTAGTGTACTATTTAAACAATCGCAAGGTAGGAAAACCTAACGACCCCTAAGAGCATGATGAGTTTTTTTTCTTTAGTATGCCTGTTTCTGGATTGTGGCATGCCCACACTTCTTCGAGATCTGCGAGATCTGTACTCCTAGTCCTCTTTTTTGGCCATGATGAGACAGAGTATTTTTTCAAATCGAGTGGCTTCTCATTGATGTTGTTGGCAGCATCTGATTCTTTTGTTCCATTGCCTCAATTTATTCCTGGTACTTATCTACCATGGTTTTCATGAAGCCTGTAAAGGAGGTCAGGTGATCACATTTTTTCTACAGACAGCATACTTTTTAGCATCTCCAGTAGCAGTGTGTTCCCCTCTAATTCTACAGCCACAGCATCTGAGACTGAATGCGCAGATGTATACTGCTCACCCTCTAGCGCACTGGCCGGTTTGGATGGTATCTAATGTGAGCTTCACCTGCCTCTGGTCCCCCACCCTCCTTACTAATATCTTTCAAGTTCTCTCACTGCAAGCACACACATGACAAGTAACAGAGGATGGTAAGCAATAGAGGACAAGTGGTGCCGCAGACTAGTGTTCAAGTTCCTGATCCGTCTGGGGCTAGGGCCTACCGGGGATGCATAGCATGCATTTATATCTCCATGGCAGATATGGGCAATTATTGATGAACCAAGGTGCCACCATAGTTGTCTTTGCAGCCCCTAAGGGTGTCCAGGTGCCTCTGCACACTCACCGAGCAATTGAAGCCGTATCAAAGGACAGATGAGAAGCACACTCCATCACAGATAAACTACTCCAGTCCTACAAACACTCCATCCTCTCAGAGTGCAGCCAGCAAAGCACCAGTGTGTAGTATCCTCAATGCACCATTACGGTGGCCTTGTGTTCAGTAGTATCTTCAGAACACAAATCATTCAATGTTCCATTGTCCGATAATATCAGGTGAATTGGGGCCCCACAGAGAGACAGAAATTGCTCAGTTAATACACAACACCACGGACCAAGTTGAAGCAAGAGGCCTGGTGCAACATGGGCTGGGCCTCCCCATAAATCACAAACAAGTATGAATTAAATGATAGGTCACATCGTCCTACCCAATGTTTCTGTAGGCACTAATTGAGTCACAGTCTCGTTGCCCAGAAAGCCCCGGCAGGCCTACCAACGCAACCCCTGCAGGTCCTCGAATCTCATGCGCAGCTGTCTCAATGGGTAATGCAGGCCCCAACTCTGGGTGGGAGTGAGATTCTTCATCCCACGGCAGGCATAATTTTGAGGCTCCTTTTCTCCAATCAGCACCTGCAGGGACAATCAGTTCAGTTTCCCACGGTGCTGGTGTCCGGGCCACGCCACTCTCTCCTCTGCATCCCAGACCAGGCCCGACCACTCCAAATTCGATTGCTCGCTGTGTCCGCCACTGATCGGTTGCAACTACCCACCATCAAGAGTCCAGTTCTTTTGCAGTGCTTTGGTGCAGAATATTTCTGCCCAAACTCAAGGATTCTGCTGGATAGTTGCCCTTTGTCCTAGGAGCGTCACACTGGTGCGCCCATCTTTAAGTCAGAAACTCTGGCGCACGCCATTCTCCATATTTGTATGTAATCTATTGCTTTATTGATATTTGTTTGAAATATGTAATATTTGCTGTTTGCCCTGCCTGCTTCCTTGATGTTTTACTAGTCAAAATTGTAATCAAAGAAAACCGCAAGACTAAGTAGTCAATATAGTGTTCAGCTGACGTAGAGTTACAGCGGTATTCAGTTTTTCAGCAAAAGCTGTTCCTTTCTAAATCTTTGGTAGAAATGATACATTTTGTAGTCGATTGTGTAATAAAGGAAGAAGAAGGAACACTAAATTCTATTGCTTTTTTAAGGTAAAGTTTCTGAAGATGAGCTGAAGGTAACAGAGGTGGAAGACACTCTTCCCACCTCTCCGGTACTCTTTGAAGACAGCCCCCCTCTGTCACTGGAGAGGAATGTTCCTACGTGTGAGCCACAGGGTGAGACTGTGTCGATGAAGAATGCAATAATATTTGGAAAATCAGTGGAAGATGCTGTAAAAGAATTGAGATTCAGAATTGAGCAAAAGACCACTCTGACTGCAAGCGCAGGTATGACATTTTATGTATTCATACACGCTGCTTTATTTTAAAGAAACCAGTTGATAACTTTTTAATATAACTCACAATACATTTCCTTTCTGTTCTGTTCACTGTAAATAACATTTAATACTATTAACCACGTTAATGACAAGAGTTGTTCATAGGTAGAGGTCACCATAACCTCTTTGTTTAAACATGTTGTAAGATATCTACCCAACTGCTAGTTTGAGAGGGAGGGGCAAAGATTTTGATACATACTTCAGAAAGGCTCTGACAACAACCTGATCTGGCAGACCCCTTACAGACAAACCAACAGTCTTCCATTGCTATACCTTGCCTCACTCCTGGACCTTGGTTGAACTCAAGTCTTAACTCTGTTTAGTAGAGTGCAAGACAACACCTACTCAGAGATATAGTGAATTTTGAAATTGGAAAGGGGCAACAGGTACTGAAAGGTGCTCTGGTTCTATTTGCAGGGCCGAAAAGTGACTTTTGACGATAACCTGAATTTTATGGCCCACGCAAACAAAATAGCAGCCACTGCCCACCATAAATTAAGGCTGATCAAGAAAATTATGCCGTTCTTGCCAGCTGCAGCTGGAAAGACCCTGGTAAGTGCTCTGGTGTTGTCTTCCCTTGATTATTGTAATGGCTTGTTTATCAATGCTCAGGCCAGAGTGACAAATAAACTACAGACAATCCAGAATGCGGCAGCCCGTCTCCTGTCGGGAATCCCGAACTTCATGCCAATCTCGGAGACTATAAAAGATCTTCACTGGCTCAAGATCAGGAACAGGATCAAATTTAAAACCCTTTGTATAACATACAAAGCACTGCATAATCAAGGCCCGCATTTCCTGAAGGCCCAGCTCCGGCCGCACTCATCCATTAGATCTCTTCGTTCTAACAACCTAAATCTTTTGCTGGTACCGCGTACCAAAACAGTCATGTGGGGCGATAGGCGCTTCCTGGTGGCTGCTCCCAGACTTTGGAATTCTCTGCCAGTAGCCATCAGAGAAAGCTCGTCCTTGATGCAATTTCGCAGAAAAATAAAGACCTGGCTTTTCGATCAATAACAGCTGCCGGCCTAGCTTCTGTGGGTACTTCACACACTGTTTCTAGCGCCGAGACGCCTACGGGCATTTGTTCGCGCTTTATAAATTGTAAAAATAAATAAATAAACAGTCCAGCCCAAACTGCCAAGCCATGTCTTCCCTGGACCGGAAACAAGCTTCCTAGGACCGGTTTCTGGCATTTCAGCCGTCTTCAGCCAGGCTTGCTTGAATCCAGTGGCAAAGTGAGAAAGGGACTCACGTCTGAGCATACCCTGCCAACTTATGGCGAACAAAGCAAAAACCAAAGGAAATGATGGACGGAGTGTTGAACATTGCAAGCACTCACCCCCAGTCAACTGATCTGGGTTTAATACATCACCGTTCTTTAGCCCACTCTGCCACGCCAGTTCAGACATGGCCATATGCAAATCAGTCTGACCCTGTGCCTCATGGGAACAGTCCAGCCCGAACTGCCAAGCCATGTCTTCCCTGGACCGGAAACAAGCTTCCTAGGACCGGTTTCTGGCATTTCAGCCGTCTTCAGCCAGGCTTGCTTGAATCCAGTGGCAAAGTGAGCAAGGGACTCACGTCTGAGCATACCCTGCCAACTTATGGCGAACAAAGCAAAAACCAAAGGAAATGATGGACGGAGTGTTGAACATTGCAAGCACTCACCCCCAGTCAACTGATCTGGGTTTAATCCATCACCGTTCTTTAGCCCACTCTGCCACCCCAGTTCAGACATGGCCATATGCAAATCAGTCTGACCCTGTGCCTCATGGGAACAGTCCAGCCCGAACTGCCAAGCCATGTCTTCCCTGGACCGGAAACAAGCTTCCTAGGACCGGTTTCTGGCATTTCAGCCGTCTTCAGCCAGGCTTGCTTGAATCCAGTGGCAAAGTGAGCAAGGGACTCACGTCTGAGCATACCCTGCCAACTTATGGCGAACAAAGCAAAAACCAAAGGAAATGATGGACGGAGTGTTGAACATTGCAAGCACTCACCCCCAGTCAACTGACTAGTTATGCATTCCCATGCTATGTGTATGAAGATTGCCCCCAGACTTTTGCAGCGCCATCAGGACGCCTCCTCTCTCGACCCCATGCGGCATAATTGTGTGGGAGTGCGATACAATCGATGTATGTACTTAAAGTGAATTAATCGCAATCTATAGTTTGGGGATAGTTGTTCCAGTTGTTCGTAGCAGAACTTCCATTGCACATAAGTGATTTCCTCCCCTATATCCGCCTCCCACAACGTGCGGGATGCTGGGACAATGATAGGGGATTCTGTTTGAGTGCGACTTTATATGCACGTCACTAGCTTGCGAGCAGAATTCACAGTTCGCATGTGTTCTAAAGCAGGCAGTGGTGAAGGGGCTGTGGGAAAAGTGGTATATCTAGCACGGCAGGCTGAGCGCAGCTGATAGTACGTGAGTATATCTAACGCCTCTGGTTGTGATGCGGACCACATTTGCTGAAGCGACATGAATTTCCACCCTGGTTATAGGTCTGCTCCAGTTACTACCTTATTTATTTTTGCCCTGTGCTTAGTAGTTTTGTCCTTCAACGGAGGGATCAATGGAATATTGGCTTATGGCATAGCCGGTGCGTATAGGCTGGGTATGTTCGCCCTTTTGCGAAGTCCGTGCCTAGCCTACCTCAGTGTTTCTGTGGTGTCTATCTCATCCCGTGGGCGTTTGTAATCTTGATATAGCACCGTAGTTAGGGGAAGAGGTGCAACTCTATCTATTTCTATGGCTACATGTGGTTGGAACCTTATTGGGTACTGCCAGAATTGCAAATATTGGGCCTGTGCACTATAAGCACACAGTGAGAAATCTGGGACTCTAAGCCCCCCTTGCTCCAAAAGTAACGTGAGTATTTCCCACGCTATCCTGGGCTGTTTGCCAGCCCACACTAACTCAATCATATTTGACCTGAGGCGTTTAAAAAAATGTGCAGGCAGTGGTAAGGGGATGTTGACAAAAAGGTATAACGGTTTTGGCAGGATGATCAGTTTAGCGATGGTTATGCGGCCCGCCAGGGATATCGGTGGATGCTTCTACCTCCTTATCTTGTCTTCTAGCCAGTCTATCAGTCTGCCATAATTCACAGACCATATTTCTTGCATATTGCTGCTGATCCAAATCCCCAGATATCTAATCGGAACATCTACCCAGGAGTTTGGGTATTCAGTGCTGAAAGTGTGCATGCCTGTGGTTAGGGGGAGGATAGTGGATTTTTCCCAGTTTATTTGAAAACTTGAGAGGCCGCCATATCACACCAGTTCCCTAGTAACTGGCTCAAAATTCACCGCTGGGTCAGTGAGGTTGAGGGTAATATCGACCGCATATATGGACACAATCAGTCCCCTAGTATTAAAGCCGATTCCCCGATTAGTATGATGTTGCCTGAGCCTAGCCGCTAGTGGCTCCGATGCTATAGCAAATAATAGAGATGATAGCGGGCAACCTTGTCTCGTACCACGCGTGATTTTTATAGGTTCAGAGATTAGCCCATTTACTCGGCTCTAGCAGTGGGTAAAGTGTACAATAGCTTTATTTATTGTATGAATACCGGGCTCAGACCCAGGTGAGTCTGCAGGGTGAAGAGGAATTTCCATTCCAGAGAGTCAAATGCTTTTGTAGCACCCAGCAGCGCAGCTACAGCAGGTACATGGGGGGACAAGTAGTGCAACAGTGCGAACAGTGTTCAAAGGTTGTGGGAGGTAGATTGTCTGGGCACAAACCCAGATTGGCCCGGTCTTTTTATCATTGGCAATAGTTTGGCAACATTTTTTGCGTCCAAATTAATTCATGACAGTGGTTGGTAGGAGTCACAATTTGTGGTGTCGTTTCCTGGTTTTAATAATTTGATTATGATGGCTTCCCTCATTGTCTGTGGTAGTATACCCTCATGCATGGCTTCCTGGTATACCTCCAGGAGCTTAGGAGCCAGGATCTCTGCATATTCTTTGTAGAATTTTGCTGTGAGACCATCTGTGCCCGGGGCCTTATCTGCTGGGAGGCTTTAAATCACTTGCCTGACCTCTTCCACTGTGAATGGTTCATCGAGGTAGTCACGGTGAGCCCACTCTAACCATAGTAGTTCTAGTGTGTCTAGATAGTCTGTTGTAAATGATGCTGCTGGGTCCGTTTGTGTGGTTTATAGCTGTGAGTAAACGTTTTTCATTGTCGCTAGCACTTCTGTCGGGGCCTGGACGGGATCTTCTCAGTGTTGTTAAGTTCTATAATATAGGAGTCACCTCTAGGGGTTCTCAGGAGATTCACCGATGTTTTCCCCGGTCTGACTCCCTCTCCATACCGTCTAGCCTGTGTATATTTATCTAGAAATGTAGTTTCCCTTTCTGCCTCTTCTTGAAATGCCGTTAGTTTGACTCTGATCTGTGCTAGCAAACATGAGGCGGGGCGTGAAAGTACTGCTGTACCAACTCCCTTATCTCCCCTTCTATTTTGTTTAGGTAGTGTCTTATGTCTCTCAGCACTCCTGATTGTAGGGCTATGCAGGTCTCATGCATCACAACTTTGAATGCCTCCCATAGAGTGCTCATTGTCTCAACCGTTCCTGTGTTGAGTTCAAAATATTCTGTGATCTTGACTCTGATCTCTTTTCTGAACACGAGTCTAGTAGTGCATTTGGAGGGAGGCGCCATGTGAAAGGCTGGATGTATTGTTTGGGGATGAGGAGTTGGATCATAATAGGCGCATGATCGGAGAAGGTGTGCGAGTGGTGCGATATCTCAGATGTCCAAATGTGCACATCTCTTGAGGTTAACCAGAAATCAATTCTGGACCACGCGCTGTGTTGTTGGGTAATGCATGTTCCCTCACGAGCCATGGGATGCATCGCCCGCCATGTATCTACCAGGTAATTGTCGTTGATTATGTTGGGCAGCGTTTACGCTGCTCGTGGGTGGTGTGTGTGTGACGTGCCCACTCTGTCATCCTGCAGTAATACGACGAAATTGAAATCCCCCCCCCCAACAGCAGTGTTGTCCCCGTAGTTTGTACCTTGTACCATAGCTAGTGAAAGAACTCCGGGTCATCTGTATTAGGCCCATATGTGTTAACAATTGTGATCTGCCGCCCGCATAGCTCACCGTGTAGAATTATGTAGCGCCCTTCCGGGTCTAACACAGACTGTTGTGTACACCATGGTATCCCTCTCTGCACCAATATTGCCACAGCCCGGGAGTAGTTGGAGTAGTTAGATTGCCATATCTCTCCCCATCTGTTGGAGGTGAACCTCATGCGCGTCGTGTCTGTTAGATGCATTTCTTGCAATAGGCAGCTATCCGCCCCATGTCTAGTGAGGTAGGAGTATATTAATCTGGATTTTCTATGGTCATAGAGACCACATATATTCCATGTGATACATTTTAGTGTGGACATCTGTCTCTGAGTGTTGCCTTTGTGATGTGCTTGTTGTGCAGATTTCCTGTCCCCGATGACCTCCCTTGATTATATCGCCTGGCCCCCTTGTGTATGCGGCACGTAGTGGAACCTGATTTGTGTGGACTATAGCAGTGTTTCAAGCAGCCGAACAAACCATCAAAACAATAAACGTTCCCTATCCACCCATTACCCACACCAGCCCCCCAATTAGGTTGTGTATTCACCCCCATGCCCAACCCAACTCTAGTTAGAACAGCCTAGGCGAGCCTAGGGTTGATGGGAATTCTCCCTGGGGGGAGGAGCCGCCAGCGTACACCCTTGTCTGGTGTGACAGGGAGGCCGAGCGCTGTATGGGTTAACTTTCATGTTGAAATGGTCATGTCTTAATCGATTTGCATGCCGATTTACTGCTTCAGAGTGTCAATTGTGCTTTTCATGTGTCTCAGTGTCTCTTGACCCAGAAGGAGATGAGTCTGAGTGTTGATGTCTATATTAGTGATAGTAGACATCGTTGGGTCAGAATAGATAGTCCTGCGTCTGTACCTGTGTCCTCAGTCATTATCGCTCATCCTTCCGGTGGGTGATTCTACTCTGTCCCTAGTCGACGCTTGCTGTTTTTTTTAGTTCCTGTTTGGCAAATTTGAACGCGACACTCGCATCCTTGAAGACAATAGGCTTCCCAGCAGTTTGCACCTGCAGCTTGGCAGGGTAGAGTAGCGCGTATTTTATGTCCGCTTGTTGGAGCAGTTTCTTGACCTGTATGAATTCACGGTGCGCTGCTTGTACTTGTTGTGTGAAGTCCAGGTATATAGTTATTGTGTTCCCCTGATATTGGATCACGTTTTTCTCTCTGGAGAGTCGTAGCACTGAGTCTCTATCCTGGTAGTTTAGGAGGCGGCCAGTATTGGGAGATCTGGAGCGCTTGCGGAGGTCTTGGACCCGATGTACAATGGGCTTGCTCCACTAGAAACATGTTGGAGAGGTCACTTCCAAATAGTTCCTTTAGCATCTGTTCAACATATTTTTCCATGCTTGTGATGTGTGTGGACTCTGGGATTCCGATCACGCGAACGTTATTTCGGCGGGATCTAGCCTCCAAGTCTTAATTCTTTGCTTTTATTACTTGTACTACTTTGTTCATGCGCAATAATTTTTCATGCGTTTCCGTCTGGTGGTCGTCTGCATCTGATACTCTTGTTTCTAGTGTGTCCAGTGGGGATTCGTGCTTGTGAGTGGGACCAGGGTTGACTTGAAGAGATAAGGGAAGATCATTACAGAGGGAAGCAGTATAACAGCAAAAGAACCGTTTGTCCTTGTGCATGCAGAATAGGTGAGGAAATCTTCAGAATGGCTAAGAAAGATGATCTTAGAGTGCAGATAAATGTAGACCTGGAAGGGAGATTGGAGAAATGGGAGCCCATTACGGAAGACAGCATGGTGAACAAAATTGAAAGTGTTTAAGAGTCTGTTTTTTCATTTGTTGCGAGTGGTGCATGGGCTAGATAGTGAAAGGCCAGGTTTCCTAAACTAATACCAAGTATCACGTGATGCGCAGTATTTTGAAAAACCTGTATTTGGATGATCAAATACTTGGGAAGACCCAAATTTGAAAATGTTTCCAGCATACAGGCAGGATGATACTGTATCTTGGATCCCCATATGTCTCTTTTTCAATGACAGCAATGGAAGGGTGTTGCCAGGTTATTGAAAAGCAAAAATCACACAGAAGAGGCTTTGTACATTTGTGGAATAAAGAAGAGAGACTTCTTAAACAGCGCTTCCAGGCTGCCGAAATTGGAGGCTAGAATGAGGGGGTTGGCTACAACTTCCAAGCCTAATGCTGGATCCAGTCTGAGGTTGAACCCCGTGAGACTACTACCTCAGTTTTGTGAAAAATGAGTTTTAGCACATGTTCTGATGTTTCGGTGGCCAAACCCACCAGTCAGCCGAGGAAGCCAATAGGTAGTTCTAGTCTGTCACATTCAACCTGATGAGGAGTTGGGTATTATCAGCATAAATGAAATATGTGAAACCTGTTAGAGGTGTCAGAGCAGGATACTTACGCACTGAAGTGTAAGGTGCATCCCTCTGGTACTTATTCAACAGAAAGAATGATTACAAAGAAGGAGAAGGCTGACTGCTAGTCAGGAAGAAAGGAACAGATCTAGGCAAAGGTAAATGATCTTTCCAAAATTCCCTAATGTGTAAGGACAAGCTTGGCATGATGATGGTATCAATGCCGGCAGAAAGACACAGAATGATTAATGGTGTGTCACTGAAGCCAATAAAGGCTATTCAGATGTCATCCATTGGCACAGCAGAAGCAGAATCAATGCTATGAGCAGGGTGGAAGCCTGTCTGGGGAGGACCAGGAGTGGAAGACAAACAATTTAAAGCACAAAACACAGCAATTACGAAAAGGAGTCATTATACGAACAAAATAGGTTATTGTGCACCAATGAAAGCCAGTGGTGTCCTCCATCAAGATGGCAATCAGGGTGGCCAATATCAGTACATGGAAAAAGGTAAAATGTCAGAAAAATAACCATCTCCTCTGCCCAAGTAAAGCCTGCACTATTGGTAATAGATGATCTACGAGAACATTATGGAGAGTGAAAAACTATAACTTCATTATTAATCTTTGGCATGGAAAAACAAGTAGACCAACAGGATAGTACTGCTGGTGATATCCTATTAGACTTTCGTGTGTCACAAAGCTAACTTTTGGTTAAAAAAAAAAGAATCAGATTTTCTTGAGTTTTTACAGGCTGAATAGATGCTGCAGATGGATGAAGCCAGGCAGTGCTTCGCATACTTGGGCTGTGATTCAGGGATTTAGCTTTGGAGGGCCTTTAAATATTTAGATTTTCTCTGGTTTCAGTCTTTTTTTCATTGGTAGTGATTGGTTGTTCCAGTCTCATCATTGGTTCTCGGAGCAAAGAGTTTGTTTAGCAATAATTTTAGTGTTCAGTTTCTATGAGTGGTTGTAGTATATAATCAAAGTTTCAGGAATCTTGTATAATAGGTTTGACAATCAGTCAATTTGCGGTTAGGCTTATAATTAAATCCACAAACAATACGTAAATTCTAGAGGTCCTCCCAACACAGCTTCATGCCCTCAGTCCAAAGCACACAGCCATTTACTTTTAGGACTTTAACATGTTGAACCCAGAACCATAGAGCTACCAGGTAGGCATTGAGAAATCCCAGTACTTGGGCTCCGAACAGTAGATTTAGCACTCCGACATATCTGGTAGCCCACCAGGGAACCGTCAGCTGCACAGGCCTTGTATCAAGTCTTCAGTTCACCGAGATCTCCGCATAAGTGATAGATATCTTCTAGTCTCTGAAAGGGCGTTCTTTCTCTCGAGCTTTTACAAACAATGGAGGGCCAACGTGGCAATGAAAAAGGAAAGATCATTATATGCTTATCTTTTTTCAGTGTTACTTCTCCAGATTCTCTGGATAATTTTAGCCAGGCCAAATTGCACGCCATGAGACGCTTGTAGTACTGGCACCATCTGGCACTGTCACTTGACCTTGATTATTATAAGCAGAAACAGTGGTTCCTGTGGAACATTATAGAATATTGGGAATGTTAATATTATTATGCACAATCGCAATGAATGGATGGGTTATATTGATGTTAAAAGGAGAAGAACCATACACTACTCAGTGTTAAGTTTAGACAATAGTTGCTTTTATATAAATATATATAAAAAATAATTACAAAACTGAACAGTTCATTGTGTTCCCAGTGAACATGGAACCGACAACAATTTGTGAAAAATGGATGACAAATGTAAATGGGTTCCAGAAAAATATTAAAGGCGACCATCCAAAAAAATCTGTAATACTAATGGTTCGCTTTGTTGTCGTCGAAGGAGTTTCGACCCCTGGGGCACTGTACATCTTAGAAGCTGAGGCCCAAACAACATTGTGAGCTTTGGCTCCCGTCCAGTGACATCATGTAAGCTGCAGCTTTCTCTCCTGAAGGTGTGATGACTCCAGAACAGAGGATGTTAAGATCACTAATCAGCTCTCTCCCTGTGATGGAGGTGCTGTAACAAGCCTTTAGGTGAGGAAAAAGGGACTCTGTATGGTAACTACTGCAAAAACCGGAGGCGCACACCAGAGAAGGAATTGATGCAGAGGACTAAATAATGACAGCTAGCTATCATGGAAGATACTGTCCATGGCTGTTGAACCCCAAGGCTCTGAGGCGTGGGTCTTTATACACAGACAAAGACGGCATAGCTCACCCCTATTTATCCAGGCAGGTACAAGACTTGGAACTAAGTGGATTTCACCACTGTTGACTTCTGGGAACCGTTGTCATGCTCACATCCAAAGGTACCCCACTTAGTCTCAGTTTCGGAACGAAGAATAAGGCAAGGAGGAGGGGTGGTGCATTCCGAAGAGACCATGTCCCCTGCAGCCAGCAGTATGCCTCTTCGACTTTCCTATCTTGTACCAGCACATGCAGCCTTCTGTCCGTGGAGACCTCTTCATGGCGGGGCTGTTTATGGAACGAGCTGGGTCTCCCCATACATAGCGGCAGCATCAATGGACCTTTGTACAAAAATACATGATCGAGAGGGAATCAGTTATTATATACTATGATGCCCTCTTCCAAAACATCATATAGCGGCACTGACATCGAAATATGAAACTCTACCTGTGTGTTCTCTTACTTTTCATAATTGCATCTGCTTGAGAACACGTTGTTGTTGTTCTCCCTTCGATCTGCTCTCGTGAATCAGAACAGAGGGAGGGTCCTGTTGCATGTCCTGGAGCTATCAGAGCTTCCCCCACATCTGTGAAGACAATTGATTCGCCAGTTGGTCCTATAACAAAGTAATGATCGATCAGTGGGCGTGGCAAGGTGGTGAACTCTACTGATGCTTTCTCAAGACAATTCTCTTCTTTACATTAACATATGGATACCTCTATCTGAGCCCCTGACATGTATTTCTTTATTACAGGTGCGGAATTAAACCAAGAGGTATATCTCGTGGTACAGAGGTGATGTAATGTAAAAGTAAACTAAATTCATAATCATATATTACATTACAAGGAATAGTTGCCTTTCAGGTGTCAAGTAAGTCTGGCCTACCACTAATACTGATGTTTCCAGAAATTTAACAGATGCCAGGCCTGTTCAAAGCAAGCCTCAAGTGAGTGGGCAAAACCAATTATGCCAATTAACAAAGCATATGATGGAGAAATAGCCTTTTCCTGCCAGGTTTTCACAAATTTAACACGGTGTTGGTGGACGCTGTAAGCCCATATCATATAAACACATTTAAAATGTACATTTCCTCGCCTCGCTGGTATCATGACATACTTATTTTACGATTACCAGTATGATTTGTCGAGTGTGTGTTTGTGTATATATATATATATATATATATATATATATATATATATATTTGTTTTATGTGGATACTTTTATCTGAAACGTTCTATTGTTTTTGAGCAGAGATCAAAGCATAAAACTCCCCAGTGAGTCTCTGTTACATAGCATAATAACAGTTACTACTAGTGGCCGATTTTTCGATTTCCTCATAAAAAGACATTAGGCCCAGCAGTGTATCACCTGCAGTCTCAATAGTCTCCACGGGGCCACTACTCCATGAATTCCCAACTCCTAAACTATTCCCTACTCTCCTCCCTGGGCTACTTTTTCACTCCCTATGGTTCTAAGTGAATTGCAGCCATATAACCTATGTCCTGAAGAACTATGGGCATCGCTTTACCCAGCAATGCAGTTTGAATGCCCTTAATTGGGGGTAAGGTCTCTCAGTTGGGCTAACAGTGCCAAGTGTTCAACCAACAGATCCCAGATTTATCAAAAGTCTTAACTGTGTGGTGAATATCATGAGTGGGTTTTTTCAGAACGAGGGTTTACCACATGCAGTAAACCCATTGTGATGTAACAGGTGATTCCTTCTTTTTTCAACGTACAATAATGGGTCGTTAACTGCCCTAAATAATTAGTGAAGCAGAAAATTCTATGTATTCACCCCCAACCTTCTCCCCCCACTTCAATGTGTCTTACCCGCTCTCCTGCATATAGTTAAACCACCTCTGAAACCCTAGCTACAGGACAACGCAGGATCTCAGTTATATGTTATGTGTATTTGTAAAGCACACTATCCCCCACGAGGGTATCCTGGTACTCAGCAGGTGTGTGACTAGCCCAACCTGTGGTAGATTGGGTATTTGAAAAGCCTGGTCTTCAGCTTCTTGCAGAATTCAAGAAGAGAGGATGAGGCTCTGATGTGGAGTGGGAGATCGTTACACACTTTAGGAGTGATGTAAGAGAACACCTCCTATTCTAGATCTGTGTATGTATGGGATGTGTGCATGTAGGAATCCTGCATAGCAAAAGTGTCTGTCTGGGTGGTTGAAGGAGATGCCTTTTTTTGGGGTAGGTGAGGCCTAAGTTGTATAGTGCTTTGACTGTGTGTTTGAAGAGTTTGAAATCAGTGCATTTGTGTATCAGGAGCCAGTGGAGCTCCCTGAGGTGTGAGCTCTGTGTGGGAAGTTGAGGATAGTCTTCTGGTGAGTTGCTTTGTGATCCCGGAATAGAGGGTGTTCCCCATTAATTAAACTTGCTGGTAACTAGGGCGTTACTGGCTGTTTTTCTAGGGTTGCTGGCTGTTTTTCTAGGGTTGCTTGGGATCCATTTGAACATCTTCCTCAGCATTTTCCAAGTGTGAAAGTAGGATACAGTGACGGCATTGACTTATGCGGGAATGTCCACTTTGCTGTCAAGGATGATTCTGAGGTTCCTGGTGTGAATCCTGGGTGTGCTTGTGGGTCCGAGTTCAGCCTGCCACCAGTTGGAGTTTCATAGTGAGGTGTTCTTGATGAAGTTCACTACTTCTGCCGTGTCCGTGTTGAACTTGAGACAGCTGGCTTTCATTTAGTTAACATCTTTGGTCATGAAGGCTGTGAACTTGTTTCTTGTGTTGTGTTGGGAGTCTTGTCTGAGAGGGAAAGTATGAGTTGCATGTTGTCGGTGTAGGGAAGGATGTTGATGTTGTGTGGAGATGATGTTGACCATTAGGATCATGTATGTGTTGAAGAGGGTGAGACTGAGTGATGAACCTTGAGGCACTCTACAGATGAGTATGAGTGCTTCTAAAGAGTAAGATGCCAAGTTGACAGCTTCTATTCTATCCGTTAAGAAGGAGCATATCCAGCATAGCGGGTCCTTTGATGTAAATCTCATGCAGGCTCCTAATGAGAATGGGGTGTGAGACTGTGTCAAATGCTGCAGAGAGGTCCAGGAGAATGAGGGCTGCTATGTCTCCTCTGTCAAGGATTGTAGGGTTGTTGTCTGTTGCGACAATGAGCGCTGTTTCTGTACTGTGGTTGGGCCTGAATCTGATAGGAGTGGTGTTAAAGAGGTGGTGGTTGATTAGTTTCTCTAAGACCTTTGTCAGGTCAGAGGCAGATGGGTCTGTAGTTGGAAGGCGAGGCATGGTCAGCGGATAGCTTCTTGATCAGAGGTGTGACCGTGGCATGTTTCCAGGTGTCTGGGAATGTGGCTGAGTTGATGGAACCGTTCAGGATAGATATTAGTGCTTTGCTGATCGGTAGGAATCCTTTGGTTAAGACGTGCTGGGGACAAGGGTCAAATGGGGCCCACGAGTGGCTAGTCTTCATGGTAGCAGTGGTTTCGACTCTGGTGATGGAGGGCCATGAGGGCAGGGTTTTTTCTTTGGCCATGATGGGAAATTGAGGTGTCACTGTGACAGGGTGCAGTTGAGGATCGAAGTTACTTGATATGGAAGTAACTTTATAGCTAAGCACTTCTTCACTGTATGATTGTCACCCTCCCACTTGTTCTGATTCTCTGTGTTGTATGCTTCGGAAGCTTAAAAGTATCTTGCTCCACATACGGTCCCAGAAAGAGTTAGGAGGGATATTTCAGATTGAAATATCCCTCTTAACTCTTTCTTCCATTCTGAAGAGGTTAGGTCTATTACATAAACCTACCCAATGGAAACAGAGTGCTGTACAAGGTGGCCAAGATTATGATCCGTTATAGTTTCCAAAATGGGGGTCAGGGTCAGCTGAAGACATAAAAAGGAATGGAACTTTCAGAGCTTTTGCAATTTTGTGTTCTTTGAAGAGGAGAGTCTTTAGCTCTTTTTTTTTAGTTGGACGAGAATTGAGGCACCTCAAAAATAGAATGTTGGTGCAGATTCTGGGGATGTGTAAGCAAAAGGCCTGTTTTCCGGTCTCTTCTTTCTTACCTATCTTTGTCTCTGGAATCCTGTGTACAATGTTGAAAGGTGGTGTCCACAGAAATACAAAAATATAGTAATGTGTTTCCAGCAGAAGTCCACAACCAAAACACATCAAAAGAAAACGTCTTGAGCATCATACCAGGTTCAAGTGTATCCGTACACATTTATAATCGTTCTCTGAAATCTTGAAGAAGCACATAATTGTCAAAACAGAAAATAAATAGGTGACTGTAGTTCATGTAGAAGTTAAGTGAAATATAGAATGTGCAAACTGCTCATCATGAGTAAGTTTGAAAAAGTGTACAAATTCTGTAAAATTGTAACCACATGTCCTTAACTGTCACGGTCATTTTCTACACTGCAAATCTTCATCCACATTTTTGTGCACCGCAGACTTATAGTTGGGGGTCTGTGGCTTTCCATTTCTGTGCAGTTGATAATCTGACAACCAACAAGAATTGTGAAATCAGCTTACCTGTGGAAGACAATGGGTATACTCCGTTTTCTTCCACGTTGCTAAGCAATACCAATTATTATCTTTGTTTTGACATTACCTCTCTTTAAGTGAGGGACTGAAAAAGTTGGTTAGTTTCAATAGCTTTATACAAGTGGGATATAGCCCATGCCACCTCCCCCCACAAATAATCATTCTTCTGCTTTCTTAGTTTCTCCGTTCTCTCCCTCTTTTGTTGTTCCCAATGCAAAAATTGGATTATTCTGAAGATGTCTTTTGGACCCAACTGGAAGTCTATGGCGCATTATTCCCTTTCTTTTAGGGTCCCATCATCAAACAGGCAGCCGTTTGAAAGGAATGGCCCCTCAATCTAGCCCAACGATTGCCTATTAATCATACCTGGCCTAAAGCCTGGGTTCCCCACTACCAGACTCATGGGCGACGGATACCTTGTAACTTGGTGTGCTCTCACTGCCCTGTTCCAGTGAATCAGTTGAGCATTGTAGGCCAACCTATCCTGAGTGTGTGCACAGAATCAGTCTTGCACAATCCCGATGTTTATTTTGTCCGAGAAATGTGCAGTTTTACTGAGGGAGGTATAAGCAGTACGGCAGGCACTCTTTCATGAGCAGACTCTTAATCACTTGGTTCCCTATTACTTTCTGTATGAAAGGTTTCATAGTTAACACAAACACCGTGGGCAACAACGGACATTCCTGTCTTGTCCTTCTAGATAAGATAATGGGGCCAGATAACAAACACCTCACCTTCACTTTAGTAGGTCGAACTAAGGTGGCTTAGATAAATTAGAGCATCCTTGTTTCCACACTGGATTTGATCATGGTTTTCTGGAGATATTCACCATTAACTCTCATAAACACCTTCTCAGCGGCAAGGGAGAGAAGGAGTAACAGAGTAGCTTCTTGAATAATTTTATCTGTAACATTGAAGGTGATTCTAATATTGTTCCCTGTCTGTCTTTCTCTTATGAATCCTGCTTGAAGTCAGTATTGACCATTAGTTCTTTACTGTTATGAGGATCTTCATAAAGATCTGCAGATCGCTATTTAGGAGGGCTGTCAGCCTATAGCATCCACAGGACTTGGGTCGTTGTTAGGTTACAGTATCAGTATGAGGATTGACTCCATCATGCTTGGTCGCTGCCTCAGACTCAGATAAGGTATGCAAAACCTTTGTCAGAGGGGGATTAGTATGTCCCTGAACATCTTGCAAAAAAGAATTCTGTACCTCATCTGGTCTTGGTGTCTATTATTGGGTAGTAATTTTATGGCATTTTTCCTCTAAGATCAGATCTTCGAGTACCTCCAGCACCTTATGGAGAATTTTGGGGACCCAGGCTTCTTCTAGGTATTATTCTTGCCGAGGGGAGTCGCAAGTTTCTTTTTTGATAAAGGTGTGAATAATAATACAGAAAAGCATTGATGACTCCATGATCTCACATTTTGACTCCTTAGCGTTTTTTCACTGAACATGTGTAAATCTACATCCTAGCTTTCCTATTTTCATGCACCTGCAGTCTGTTTGCCTTCTGTCCTTTCTCATAATAGTCTTTGTTTTACAACCCGTAATTTATGGGTGTCTAACTTTCCTCGGGCCCTCTATGTGTTGGTTTAGAGCCATTGGTATGTGTTCAGACTCAAGTCTAGTGGTTTCGGCCTCTATGTCAAGATGTCTAGCTTTGGAGGGTCTCACAAAAGTAGTCTACAAACCAGTGGCATTCCCCCCACTTTATTTTGTGATATCCCGTTCTAATTGCACAGCATAATTCCCTAGCAACTCTCTGTCTACCTTGTTTTTCATAGCTGTCCCCAGTTGTTAAACACTAGCTCTGCAATGTTCCTAAACAATATGAAATTTTAGTGTCTCAAATTGTAAACCGACAAAACCATCAAACAGCCTCCATAAGGGGCAACGTCTCCTCTGAATTTTAAAGACTGAATACAGAAGTGATTATTTGTGTGTGTGACAGGTGTGTATAATCTGACTCAATTGCCATGGTTTGGGCAAGCCCCTCAGATAGAATAGGGTGAATAGGATACATCGGAGCTACAACTTCTGAGAGAGATTGTTTTTGAGAATGCATAGTAAGACCTTTTTATGGCAGGCAAATGTAATTGGTTAAATTAAACTCTCATTGTGGTGGGATCATTGTGTCTACGTCTCATCGAATAAGTAAATAAAGTGCCACTTACATATTTGTAACAAGTTAGGTTGAGACAAATCGAGCGTAGGCACTCCCTGGCCCACCTGAGGTACCAGTGAGGCAAAGATCCTACAGCTGCTAAGGGGCTATCTATATGGCAGTTGTTTGTAACGCGGCTTTCAGCCTTTCTTTGAGTTGCCTTTTGTTCTTTGCCTTCTCCATTCTCCTGGATTTTTGCACATACAATTCCAGTCTTGGTTCCCTTGAGGATTTTTCTGTCTTGTCTCTCTTTGATTCAAGATTTTGTACCGTGATAGCTTCTTTTGAGGAATTCACAAGAATAGTTTAAAAGGTAACCCCCCCCCCCTCCCTCTCCCCCTATAGTGGATCCTTTTGGCCCTCAAGTAGCCTGCTACCACCTTATGATATTTTTGTTTGGCCAGGGTCAAGGCTACACCTCTTAAAACAAGGATACCTTGGACCCCCTGCGGTACAAGCTACCTTTAGAATATTTTCCTTTAGTTTCAAATACGGATTGCAAGTCAAAACATCTGGTGTCTGAAAATTCTTCGTTTGGTGGTTACACTAGATTCCATAGGTACGATATAGATCAATTGTGGTGCTGTAAACAGGAACGGAACATTCCATGCAATAATTCCTCCATTTCGGACTCCTTCTAATTTGCAGGTTATTCTGCCTGGATCTGTTCTCTGTCATTAATGTTTTACAGCAGGACTTGGTGCAACCTCTTAAGTTCTTCCACCGTGATCTCAAGCTGATCGATCTTGTGGGTGCCCACAGCGGTTGACACCTCCTATTGTTTTACTGTGCTCTCTACCTTATTCAGTTCTTTTACTCTGCTCTCCACCTTCTAGTACAGCTCCAGCAACGAATTTGCTAAGCCTGGTCTTGAAGACCCTCTTTCTTTTCTGAACTCTTCTATCAGGACGTGAATGCGCCCCTTTTGAGGATGGGGCCTCATTGTCTCCTTTCAGTAAGGAGGCGGTTACATTCGATCCCCCAGCTGTTATTTATGTGGGAGCTCATGTTACCGAAGGTGGAGGTTTTGGAGCGCTCAGCATCTCTTTAATGTTGGGGCCTTTAGATGTTTGCCGTTTATTGTTGCATTGTAAAGGTTGGGGAGAATTTAGATGCCTGTAGTGGTTTGACGGACTCTCTGCTGGATGACTTTTGCCAGGGCCTCTCAGTGGCTAGCAATCTTGCCTTTGTTTGGCTGATTATGGTGCTGCTTCGGTAGTCTCTTTACTCCGGTCCCTGGGGCGAGCCTTTCAGATCTCTATTGCAGTCTTATATTGTTCTCTTCGTTACTGGTGGTAACGTCAGGACCTTGCTCATTGGTGGGCTGTTGATGGTATCGTGGAGGGGGCAGCTTAATTTCTTCCCCTCTCCTGAGTCAAGCACAGCCTTTTCCCCATAGAAGGGAGGTGGAGGTGGCAGTCCCACCACAGCTGCCCCACGCTGCTCTCTTTTCGACCAGTGTACTTCTCTGGCAGGGCCTCTGTCCTCTGTCGCTGTGCCTGTGTGTGTATAGCAGCACGCAGGCTACCAGGCGGGTTACTACATGTCTTCAATTACTCCATGTAGTGCAGCAGCCATCTTAAATTTCAGCCTATTGACGAGGAGGCCGACAAACACAGCCAATTCTCCAGACCTCCCTGCCTTCTTCTTTTGGTACCTACCCTCTTGGAAAGTGCAGCACCACTTGCGGTGCCTGAATTTCGGTTCACCTAGGCTTACCAGCGCCACTGGCCTAATAAATACTCGGGAAAGCCACTTGTCATCAGGAGGTTACATGATCTTGGCAGTACCACACACTACTGTGCTGAAGGTGACTTAACTTAATATTGAAATCCCCATATGTGCCTGAGGATGAATTCTTTAGTAGAGATGTGCATAATCTGCTTTTGTGTAATTGTGTGAAATTTAGACCAAAGTATGCTAAACTAAGTGTAATTATGTGAAATGCAAATCTGTCATTTTGTTCTGCATTTTGGTGTGAAATGCATTCTCGTGTCAGGTTTAAACGCAAGAACACATTTTGCACCATTAAATGGTTTAAAAAAAACAAGCAGTACATGTTTACTGTGAATGGCGCTTTTGCTGTAAAAGTTTGTATAAAATGGTGCGCGATTACTCGAATTTTGCATAATAGGCTTAACATGACTTCCCCAAAGCTACACAAATTATGCTGGTGTAAATTCAGTTTTGTCTAGGCCTTTTTTTTTATTGCGAGCAAAGAGGCACTTGACGGAAACCCTTGGATACAAGGCATAATTTATAATGCTTTATGGCTGCCCGGGGGAAAGTCCCATGTCATTGATTTTGCAGATCCATAATATAAGCTCTCTGCGGATCAACAACATCCAAAATCTCTCTCTTGCTGCCACTGTCTGTCTTCACTTATATACACATTTACGCAGCACTCGCATATTGCAACTATTCTTTTATGAATGAATGGTTCTGTGAAATGTGACCCTAAATGAATGAGATAGACTGAGTGTACGAAGGATATGGAGGAAACTCGAGGGCCTGGCAGCAGCTGATGGAGATTTGCCCACACGAGTCTTCCTGAGACAGAGAAGGTGATAAATGATTCCAGGGCCCAGCCAGGGATAAGTGGTGACAATAGAGATGAACAATGACCCCTGAGTGGTTTTGGCTAAGTCAGTTGCATTTCATTCGCATTTTAGGGAAGAGTTGGTGGCCTTGAAGTGACAGCTTTCGGAGCATGGCTAGCAGAAGCCCTGCAAGAAAGTTGATAGACAAGGGACACAGAAGAAGGTGTATGTCAAACTGGTGTGGAGCAGTGATGGGTGTTAGGAGGTCCTTGCAAGGCAAGCAGAAGATGCACAGAAGCTCTGTGCTGGAGCACAAGAGGACATCACTGGCAGGGCGGCGAGGCTTCTCGCTGCATGTAGACGTAATGCTGAGTGAGGGAAGGGTGCAGTGGACAGGGCACAAGGAACCAAGGAGAGCACTCACCAGAACTGAAGAACCAAAGGCAGAACCTCAACTGTAAGCAAAAGGCTGGTTGCGGGGCAGGGAGAGGACTATCATGCTGAAGAGATCCAGTAATGGAGATGCTCAGAATGCTTTAGTAAAAGGAAACAAAGAATGGAAGTCTATCTTTCTGATCTACAATTTGAGGTGGACGTGTCTAACGACTACCTTATTGTTTCCCATGACCCTTCCCCATAATGTCCAAAAAACAAAATACTCAAAATTCTGGGAATGATCAATCAAAATCATAACACCTACTGCACTACAGAAGGATCTTTCAGCATTACCTACCTGTCTAAATAAATACCTGACTCAGTCAAAATAATATTTTATCTTGTGAACACTTGAGCAACTGGTGCTTTAAAATGTGTTCCCTAGGAACCCAACACGATTTTAGGTCCTTTGGTTCGGCTTCTGGGTCACTTTGTGTGCCCCATTGCCTACCTACCTGAAAGATGCAAAGTTTAAATGAGTACTTTGTGAAAAGGAAGGAATGCAGCAGCTGTTGCTGTGAAGAAACCATACCTTCAATGCAGATTAGTCACCAGGGGTCTAGTTAAGAGAATGGTTTCCCCTTTGCAGCAAATCATTACAGCATCGATAAGGTACATAGCTTTATGAGCACATAGCTATACGAGGAGGAGAAACATGCTATGGACTCTAAAAGGTGAAAGGAGATTTCACCTCCCTGCGACACAGGAGAATAAGATCTGCATGCTTAGGCTCTATAACAAGGAGAAAGTGACAGCTGGAGCTGGTAAGAATAAACTTCAAGACGGCAGCATGTGGTTGGCCCATGCACCTCTGTGCGATACTGACCTGCACCTAAAAGCAACGGCGGACGGTTGTGGGATCCTGGAAAGCTTCTGAAATGTGATTCCTCTGTTGAAAGAAACTGAAAAGCTCTGGGGTCATTGCCCCTCAAACAGAAACTACTTTTCAAAATCAGTTGTGAGCACGCCAGTGCTTGGTAGCATCTCTCCATGACCCCTCTTTGTGGTTTTAGGCAAGACCTATAGAGGGTGACCTGTAATATTCTCTGATGAATGAGATCCCCCAGTGCAACACTATAGCACTAAGGGTTGAACAAAAAAAGAAACAGCCTTTGCACTGGCAACACTGCAAGCTAGTTGACTGGATCTAGGACAGGAAGCTCAAGAGTGGCGTGAAAGAATTCAAGAGAATTCTAGCATTGCAGAGCTAAGTGGTGACCTCTTCCCTGGTTGATCTGCATGGCCCACAAAGTCCAGTCCAGAAGTGCCCATCAATAAGTGTGAAGGAGAGACAGTGGTTAATATGTCCCTGGTGAGGCAAGTGTGAAAGAACTATACAAAGTCATTCAATCTGATCCATATATAACAACCAGCAAGTGGGTGTCGCCCTCAAGATGCATCGGCTTGCATTTGCAGCTTGTAGATGTCACAAAATAGTCTTTGTCCCCCCCAGATGAATCAGTGCGCGATTTTCCTTCCGACTACTTTCTTCCCAGAGCACAGAACAGGTCATTGGTAAAGAAAAAAGAACGAACATTATCTTTAATAAAAAATATTTTTCTGTACTTTAATCATTGGGGAAAATTAACATATAGCTGATAACCTGCCAGAAGGAAACCAGAGCAACGGCAAAGAACAAGTTTTAGATCCTCTGCAACATCCTTGATATCAAACATTCTGCACGAAGTGAAGATTCGACTGGCTAAACTGGCGACAACCTGAAGAGACAATTCCATACAATTGACCAGTTTCCTACCACAGTAGCATCATTAGAGCAACACCACAAAGAAATAGCGCAAACAATTGACGATAGCCAGAACAGATCTCATAGCAAAAGCTTGTGAATCATGGAAATTATCGTTAACATCCCAAAAAACTCTTTTACATCTCATGCTCTAAATTCTACAATACCTTATCAGTAGACTTAAAACGATGACTACAGCTGTCTTGTTATAAAATGAATGTGTCTTGTTCTGGTCTGGAGGTAAAAGTAAAGGTCAGCTAATTTTGAACGTTGAATTTAATCCTTAAAATATTTACCCTGAATGTTCTAGGATAAACTCCAAAGTTAAAACAATTGCTGTCTTCAAATGGCTGCACACACAAAAGTTTCTACTAGAAAGGTTGCCTTCTATGGAGAAACAAGAAAGATTGAAATCCAAGTGGTATGCCCTTCAGTTTCAGTCTTTAGCTGATGGTCAGTCAAAAAGAATGCCCATCGTTAAATAAAGCAGGAGTTCCATTTAATTTGCAAGTGAAATATAAGTAAGGGCAAATCATCAGCATAAAATGGGCTTTTATTCTTTGGCCCTACTAAAGAGAAGGAGGCATTCTAAGACAGACTCTTTCCACAGGTGGGTAGCTTTCACTAGACGATCTCATCCTAGGGTGATACTTTAATGAAGCAATAAACCCATGTTGATTATCTGCAATAAACAATTACCAAGCAGCACCTCTCCGGCCAAAGGGTATAGGTATATAAAACTTAGATTTGGTGGGCACTTGCGGAGCACACCATCAATTTGCCAGATAATTTGCATTAAATAACTTTTTCTTTAGTATCTCCCAGCAAATAGCCTTTGATGTGGAAGATTTAGCTACACAAATCTAATCAGATCATACCCTGGTCAAAGTGATAAAGGACTCCTCTTACTATTAGAGAAGGAAAACTAAATGAGCTAGTGTTCCAATATCTTCTATTAATGGACAATAGTAAGGAAACAGCAACTCATTACTTTAATAAAAATGCAACCAAAGTGGTCTGGGTAGCACCATATAAAATGCAGCGAAATCACTGTTGAGTGGGGAACTCATCACCCTTACTACAAAGGTTCTTTGAGTTGGAAGGATTTAAAAAATCAGGTGGCTAACCTATGTGCTGTACATACAGCCATATATTCTCGGAAAGCTAATAACGTATTGAAGAGAGCTAGGGTCGAACCAGAGGCTTTTATGATGAAGGATGTCACCTATGTATTAACCAATTATATTAAGACCAAGGTTGGGAAGTGGATACACTTGTAGCCTAATAAATTAGAGCAACTGGGTAAAAGGCACAAATACAAGATCGAAGACCAGGATGTATATTTGCACACTAGCGCAGGAAACATTGTCAGTACTCTCCAGCATCTAGATCGCAAGATCAAAATTAATTGCATATAAAATGAAATGCAAAGTTTCCAACATTTAGTCCTGAGGTAATTGACAGCCGTATTAGAGAACAACTAGAGAATTAGAAAATAAGACTACCATATCTCATTTTCCCATTAACAAGGCACCTGGGCTCGATTGTTTCCTAATAACATTTTAACATATTTACCACCCTTGTTACTTGTCCTGCTCACAAAGGTATTTAACTTAAAGACCTTGAAAAGCTCTCACCATCACACAAAAGTAAGTACATTTAATTGCAGGTTAACTTGTTTGTCCTCTGTACTTGACCAAAGCGTTGTGTAGTTTACTTTATAGTAGCAACTTCCCTTGGAAGTTAAGAAATTGTGCAGCTGGAAGCTTGGAGAGCCAGCCATCATTGGCCCTATTCTCATTTCTTTTTCTCCTTTTTTGTTGTCCATGTACTAATAAGGAATGAATCAGTCCATTGTGAAAATACTGTGCATAAAGTTGTCCTCTGTTTACTATGTAGTAAACTGTGAGTTAATCTCGGCAATACTTGTTATACTAATATACTGTGTTTTTGTGTATGTATGATTGCCTCTTCGTTACCTGCCAGTGCAATGTTGGTAGGGTTATTGTACAGTCAGTAACATATCGACCAAGTGGTTCCTTTTGAGGATCAGTACCAACATTTAGCTCTGGCTTTTTCGTGCTTCAAATGCTAAGAATTTAGATCCCACAATTATAACGGAAAGGAGAAAAATGAGTCCCAGAAAGCAGAATACTTCTAAATTAAAATCTCACACTGACTGTGAAGGTGCCATACATAGCATTGGGTAACTTGATATCAACACAGCTACATGTTTCCATACCTCTCACACACAGGCACATTTTGAGCAAGGCTTGCAGAACTGAGGAACAGTCATTAAATTGGTAAGTCACATTTAAAATGACATGCAGGCTGGGCTAGAATCAGTTAGATGACACATTTCCCTCTAAAAATCTTGTATTGAGTTATTCACATGTCAACCCAGAGAGGGAAAGATTAGTATTCTAATTTCGGCTAGTCACATGTTATAATCACCTATGAAAGGCTGGCTAGAATGGTGCACAATCTATATTTCAGTGTTGCATCTGAAA
This sequence comes from Triturus cristatus, assembly GCF_964204655.1. Classification (NCBI taxonomy): domain Eukaryota; kingdom Metazoa; phylum Chordata; class Amphibia; order Caudata; family Salamandridae; genus Triturus; species Triturus cristatus. The sequence continues at coordinate 469,252,887 of NC_140581.1, read as the reverse complement.
AGACACTAGAGTTGGTGAAAAGTCAGCCATGTAACAAGCATCGTTAAACATTTCATTCACTCTGGTCCACCACTTTTGCATTTCTTGATGAAAATATTTTTGACAAATTAAAACAACTGTGCCTAAAATATATATTACTTTAAGAAAGCAAGGATAAACTGAGACCTTTTGGGTTAACTTTATTAAGTTGCTTGATTTGGGGGGGTCGAGAGGCAATTTGTTGATTTTTCAAGCCCTGATTAATTTGGAATTTGTTACCAATGGGATGATGAAATCAATGATACCCTTACTGGCAAAGCTAAATATTTGTCTCACTTCCAGAGAGCTGGAGATTTTTAGTCCGGTTTCATTCTCCCAGAAACATACACTTACTCATTTAAGGGCAATTGGATGCTGAAAGAGGGAAAACTGGCCAAACCTCTATTATTCTTTCCGGGGTATCCCAAGAGATTGGAGTAGATGCCTCACTCACTTATTGTGACATGCTTCATCATCGGCGCTTATCCAAACCATGGTAGGGTAATACCACCAAGGTGGACTCAACCAGAAAAATGTATCCTGGAGTTCTTAGATAAAATGAAACTGGATAGTGCAGGGATGGTGGGTAGCGATTTTAGAAATACCTCACAGTATATCCCAAGACAAATCCTTTATTAGTAGGATACTGGGGGTATGTTTAAAAATATAACAAGGACAAGGTTACAGTTGAGATTTATTGCTCAATTAACCTTCATTTAAGAGAATGTCAACATGTTTCGGCCCTCATAGCGAGTCTAAACAGATCTGAGGCCTTCTTCATGGCTAAACTTGCATCCCTGTGTGAAAAAGATATGAGAGAGAGACAGAGAGAGAGAGAATGAATATATATATATATGTTCGAGGCATGTGGGCTGCTCAATTCATATCTGTGCATAGATCGCCGCCTAGTGTTGGGTCCGGATGTTTGCACGTTGTTGTCCTGGAAGAGTCTTCGAAGTATCCTGGGATAGGTGACTCCTCCCCTGGACTACAGTGCGCATGGGCATCCTCTCCATCCTCAGATTGTTTTTTTCCGCCATTGGGTTCGGATGTGCTTATCTTGACTCAAGTTAGGAAAAACTTTTTACAGGCCAAAAGGCCTTTAGTTCGCGTCGGTACTGTTCCCGATCGGTATCGATAGTTATTTGTTAGTTTACTAACTTCCAGACCAACTTTTTCGCATCATACCCGACCATCGACCCGACATCGACGATGGAATCGAGGACGCCATTCAAGCGGTGCCCTGTATGCAATGCGAAATATCCCCATGTCGACGTCCACCCGGTGTGCAACAAATGCCTTTCACCGGATCACGACGAGTCCACATGTATGGCCTGTGCCCGATTCCGATCCAAGAAGACTCTCCGGAATCGTCGAGCAGCGAGGCTCGAAGCGCAGCAAGCGGCACCGGCCCCGACCAACATCTTCAACGCCGAGGACGAAGATGTGGAAGACGTGGAGAACCTACCCTCCAGCCCCGCTTCCGAACACGACTCCGGATCGGAAGACGTCGAAGAACAACTCTTTCACAGAGACGAAGCCGACACCGAGGTAGGAGACTACAATGAGGCCTTAGGGGCCGAAGAGAGTAGCTCCGGTGACGAGCAAGGCCTACCCGTACAGACTGTGGATATCCCAGTGCGTCAGTCTATGGCTCCGGTCGAGGGATCGCCTTCGGGCCTTACCCAAGACCTATCCCGCATCCATTCGGCCCCGCCCTCTGGCCCGGCCTCGGACATTCAGCGGCAGCCTTTACTACCCAAAACGGCTGGTTTCCCTTCATCGAAACCGAAACCGTAAGCCGTATCGGTTCAGCAGAAACCGAAACTGAAAGTCACACTGGTCGGATCGAAGCCCACCACACCTTCGACGCCAGCCAAACCCATCGGCACCGACCGCACCAAACGGGACTTCGGTGCCGAGCTTGCAGCAGCCGACGTCGGCGCCGACGCACGGAAAAAGACCATCGGTACCGCCAAACCGCCTCGGCTCCCGGCACCGAAACAATCGGCTCCGACCACAAAGGTCAAAATGGCTGCTGGATCTCACACCACTTCGAAAGCAGCACCAAAGGCACATTCATCGACGCCGTCGACAGCTACTACCTCTCCTCGACTCGATGACCCCGTGGCACCGAAGAAGTCCACGCCTGCCTCAACGGAACCGGTCGGCGCCAAAGAACCGTCGGCGTTCCAGGTGCGGCAAGTTTCAGCATCCTTGCAACGCATCAAAGATAAGGCGGCCCTCCAGGACACATCAGGCTCCGAGCCGAAAAAGGCTCAAAAAGCTTCTCCGGCACCGGCCAACATCACTTTTGGCCTGCCACCATCCACGGCGCCAAAACTGTTCGAAATCAGAACACGTGTCACCCACACCAGGATCACACCTGCAGAACACTCTCCTACGGAGACGTCGCCATCACACATCATCGATGCCGCAACAGGCAGAATGATGCTTCACAAGAGGAAGATAACTTCCGAGCCAGCTTTGGACTCCTACCGGATCCCACTAAAGAAAAAGCTGCCAGTGGATTCGGAACCAATTCTTTACGAGCCTCTCCATACCTCTCACCAAGATCCACAGTCCTTCTCTCCGACACACTCCGAAACCGACGTTTTGGAGGACTTCATAGGTGACCACGTCCCCTACCCCGGAGAAATGGACCCTGAAGGCCAACAGGACCCTGACCAAGCTTGGGATGACCCTGTAGACTCAAACGCACCTATGGATACGCAGGACACGCAGCTATATGGTGCAAAAACGTCTCCCGCAGAGGACACTGCCGCATTCAACGACCTCATTGAACGTGCTGCGGCCAATCATGGTGTTCAACTCCACTCTGACACCATCGAGGACGATTTTCTCATGGATACTTTCGCATCCTCCGAAAGACATATTAAAACTCTACCCATGTTGAAAGGTGTCCTCAAACCAGCAAAGGACATTTTCAAAGAACCCACCAGGGCAAGAGTAATAAACCCCAGAATCGACAAAAAATATAGGTCAGCGCCTGGGGATCCTACCTATATTAGAGGACAGTTGCCTCTGGATTCCATAGTAGTCGCGAATGCTCGTAAACGGGCGCACTCGCAGACGACTGGGGATGCTCCTCCCCCGAACAAAGAGTCCAAGGTGTTAGAGACCTCCGGCAAACGGGTTGCAGCCCAAGCAGCTAACATATGGCGTATTGCCAATACTCAGGCGCTCCTGGCTCGCTACGACCGAGCGCATTATGACACACTAGAAACCTTACTACAACATCTCCCTGACCAATACAAAGAGGGAGCAGAGATCCTCATCAGAGAGGGACAACTCCTCACAAACGCATCCATCAAGTGTGCACTGGATGCCGCAGATACAGCTGCCAGAGCCATAAACACTAGCGTCATGTTACGACGACACGCCTGGTTACGAATCTCCGGATTCAAACCTGAGGTGCAAAATAACATCCTCAACCAGCCGGTCAACCCAGACTACTTATTCGGGCCAGAGGTTGACACCACACTAAAAAAAATAAAAAAGGACACAGACACTGCAAAGTCCATGGGGGCTCTCCAAACGCAGACCTTTCGGAGTGGCTCCTTTCGTCGCCCCGGCAATGGAGGAGCAGGTAGAGGACAGGGGTCACAGCAAACCTACAACAAGGGCAACACCCAAAGTACCTACGATAAAAACACCAGGGGTGGATATCGTGGTTCAAGCACAAAGGGCAGAGGACGCGGATACGGCAATACCAGATCCTCTCCCAAGAACAAACAGTGACGCCCTCTCCCTTCCTCCCGACCACACAACACCTGTCGGGGGAAGGTTGCAAAGGTTCCTGTCCACGTGGAACTCCATCACCACGGACAGGTGGGTCAAAGATATTATCAAACACGGTTACTGCCTAGAATTAACCTCGACTACACCCACAATACCCCCAAAACACCGTCCTATGTACTCAGAGCACTTAGCGCTATTACAGCAGGAAGTGCTAAGTATGCTGCAAAAAGGCGCAATAGAGGTCGTACCCGTCCACGAGCAAGGTACAGGGGTGTACTCCCTGTACTTTTTAATACCAAAAAAGGACGGGTCACTCAGACCTATACTAGACCTGAGACCCCTCAACCGCTATATTCTTTCGGAGCATTTCCACATGCTCACCCTGCAACAAGTCCTCCCACTGCTCAAACAGGGAGACTTCCTGGCCACACTAGACCTCAAAGATGCGTATTTCCACATACCCATTCACCCATCACACAGGAAATATCTCAGGTTCACTATTCAAGGGCAGCACTACCAATTCAAGGTTCTTCCCTTCGGCGTGACGACGGCGCCCAGGGTTTTCACAAAGTGCCTAGCTACTGTGGCTGCACATCTACGGAGGCAACACATTCATGTCTACCCCTACCTGGACGACTGGCTTGTTCAGGCAAAGTCAGCCCAGCAATGTGCCAACCACATGTCCCGCACCATTCACCTTCTTCACAGTCTGGGGTTCTCACTAAATTACCCAAAATCACATCTCCAACCCGCACACGTACAACAGTACCTAGGTGCGACCATAGACACTCTGGCGGCCACAGCTCAGCCAAATTTAGTGAGAATCAACAGCATGCAAATGCTGATTTCCAAGTTCAAACCCCAACACTCCCTTCCCGCGCGAGTGTTTATGCAGTTGATAGGCATGATGGCCTCCTGCATTTTCATAGTCCCACACGCGAGACTACATATGCGCCCGCTTCAGGAGTGCTTAGCACGTCAATGGAATCAGGCTCAAGGGCAACTAAAAGACCTAGTGTTGGTGAGCGGTCGGGCATACAACTCTCTGCATTGGTGGAATCCACAAAACCTTTGCAAGGGCCGACCGTTCCAAGAGCCAGTTCCACAAATAATACTGACAGCGGACGCGTCTCTCCAGGGATGGGGAGCTCATGTACTCAACTACACAGTGCAGGGACTATGGACAATACAACAAAAGAAGATGCACATCAACCTTCTAGAACTGATGGCAATCTTCTTGGCTATGACAGCATTCAAAGTACACTTGTGCAACAAAGTCGTGTTGATCCGGACGGACAACATGACCGCCATGTACTACATACAGAAACAGGGAGGAACACACTCTCCACAGTTGTCTCATCTGGCTCAGAGCATGTGGAAGTGGGCCATTCAGAGGAACATGTTCCTCATGGCGGAACACCTCCCCGGCAAGGACAACCAGATGGCGGATCTGCTCAGCAGACACAGCCACCAGATGCACGAGTGGGAGTTGCACCCATCAGTACTCCAACCGTACTTCCAGCAGTGGGGTCATCCAGAGATAGACCTCTTCGCCACAAGCGAAAACGCAAAATGCCTAAGCTTTGCCGCCAGGTTCCCACATCCGCAGTCGCAGGGCAATGCGATATGGATGAACTGGTCCGGCAGATTTGCGTACGCTTTTCCCCCAGCACCATTGATACCGCTGGTGGCACGCAAACTCAGACAACACTCACTGACACTCGTCCTGGTTGCTCCAACGTGGGCACGCCAGCCATGGTACACCACCTTTCTCCAACTTTCCGTGGTGCCGCATCAAAGGCTGCGGATCAAACCCGCGCATTTGACGCAGAACCATGGAGAGATTCAGCACCCAGATCCGCAACAGCTGAACCTGGCAATCTGGCTCCTGAAGTCCTAGAATTTGGCTACCTTAACCTGCCACCTGACTGTATGGACATCATTAAGGAGGCCAGGAGACCCACTACCAGAGCTTGCTATGCAGCCAAATGGAAAAGATTCGTCATTTATTGCAATAATAATGACATTAACCCGCTAGACGCATCCATCCAAAACATAATCTGTTACCTCTTACACCTATACCGATGCAATCTGGCATACACCTCTATACGTGTCCATTTGACCGCAATATCAGCCTATCTCCAGAACAGGCAGCACCTCTCTTTATTCAGAGTGCCGGCCATAAAAGCATTCTTGGAAGGACTCAAACGAGTAATTCCTCCAAGCCACCCACCGGCTCCAATGTGGAACCTCAACTTGGTCCTCACACGCCTGATGGGTCCACCCTTCGAACCTCTGCACTCATGCGAGATTCAATTCCTCACCTGGAAAGTAGCTTTCCTAGTAGCAATCACTTCTTTAAGAAGAGTTAGTGAACTCCAGGCACTAACCGTTCAAGAGCCATTCATACAGGTTCACACAAACAGGGTCGTACTACGTACCAACCCCAAATTCATGCCCAAGGTGATATCGCAGTTCCACATGAACAAACTATTGAACTGCCTTTTTTCTTTCAAAACCCACAAACTGTCGCAGAAAGAGCACTCCATACACTAGATGTAAAGAGGGCCCTCATGTACTATATCGACAGGACTAAAGTCTTTAGGAAAACAAAACAACTTTTCGTTGCCTTTGCCCCACACCTCAAAGGTAACGCTATCTCCAAAGCAGGTATAGCCAGATGGATCGTTAAATGTATTCAAATTTGCTATCAAAAGGCTAAACGCACGATTCCCCCACGAGCCCACTCAACACGTAAGTTAGGGGCCTCCATGGCTTTCCTAGGAAACATTCCTTTGCATGATATATGTAGAGCAGCCACCTGGTCCACTACACATACATTTACCAAACACTATTGTGTAGATGTGCAATCAAAACAGCAGGCAGCTGTAGGACAGGCTGTTCTCAAAACTCTTTTTCAGACCGCTGCAGCTGGCACTGGTAGCCGCCGCTAATAGAGGGCACTGCTATGTATTCTATGCACAGATATGAATTCAGCAGCCCACATGCCTCGAACTGAATATGCTACTTACCAGTATGCATCTGTTCTTGGCATGTAGGGCTGCTGACATTCATATCGCCCTCCCTCCTCCCCGGCGCCTGTAGCAGCTGCAGCTCTCAGAATTACTGTAAGCATGGTCATCACTTTCTGTATCTACTCCATCACTGCCACAATGGCGAAAAACAATCTGAGGATGGAGAGGATGCCCATGCGCACTGTAGTCCACGGGAGGAGTCACCTATCCCAGGATACTTCGAAGACTCTTCCAGGACAACAACGTGCAAACATCCGGACCCAACACTAGGCGGCGATCTATGCACAGATATGAATGTCAGCAGCCCTACATGCCAAGAACAGATGCATACTGGTAAGTAGCATATTCAATATATATATATATATATATATATATATATATATATATATATATATATAAGGCCTATGCTCTCACCTGCTTTTATAGTACGTCTGTGGATCATACCTGAAGACAGAAAAAAAACATTGTCATAGATGCTCTCTGTCTAGTGTCCCTAGAGTTGTGGTGAATTAATAGATACCTCGCAAAACTACTTGGTCTGTTACATCCTACTATTGAATGTATGATTTCTTATCATTTAAGAGACTGCCTATATCAATAGGTCTGGTGATTTGTAAAACATTTCTTACCCACTAATCTGCGCACACCTCCCAAAGACAACGTGGAAAAAGTGTGTACTGTATCTTTTTAAAAAGGAGGTGGACTAGTTTATCAATTAAGATAATAGAGGTTTGGCCTGTTTTTCCCTTTTTCAGGGTCCAGTTGCCCTTATGTGTGCAAAGCTAGATAGAGACCCTGACCAATGGAGCTCCTTATACCCAATCCAGTTGCTAAAAGTTAATCTGATAATATCTTTTTGAACACTTAGCATCCACCATGAAGAGATATGACAAGATATCTCTCCAACTCCCAATCAGTCTCCATAAAAGGAAAACCAGCATGCACCAATGTGACGCTGCTCCTAAATGTTGAAGACTGGGCTTTAAGGGCAAAAATTTCATGTGCCGGACCCAGAGTACGCAGTTGATAAGGTGGATTGTGTCTTCTTAATGAGGTTATAGTCTAAAAGAAGTATGAGTTCTAGACTCTGATCCTTTTGTTGTAGCTACCTTTACAAAAAAATTAAAGTAAATTACCAACTGAAACAAACAATAATGGTCTCTAAAAAACGAGGCATGGGTGTCTCTTGTTCCCTCTCCTGTTTGTACTATCAGCGGTACTTCTAATAAATAAATTAAACAATTGCCAAAACAGACTTATGCATAGCAATCGGCCTGTATAAAACAGCCTTGTTTAGGGGTGATGTAAGCCTCCCTACAACCAAGCCCAGTTTCTCCGGCATGGTCTAAGAGCTATGCTATTAATAGAGGTCTTGGGCTCAAAGGTAAATTATTAAAAATCTAGATGCATGATTGTATGAAAAAGTGATGATGATAGTCATAATCTGCCAGCACATTTGTGTTCAGTTGGTCAGTTCACAAAATTAATTATTTAGGATTTCTTGTAAATTGTTCTAATAGAAAGGAATATGCACATATCTTCAGAGCTTCTAAATGTCCTGCACAAAGACTCATCTAGATGCTTAAGACTGAGAGTCTCATAGTTTGTGAGAATAGCTACATTAAATTAATTTCATGTTTGCCACGTTTTCTGTATGTTACTCACACCTTACTGATCAAGCTCCCAGCTAATTCTCTTAAAGCAACGTAGAGAAAATTATTAAACTTCTTCTGGGCTAATAAGCTGCTTGCTGAGTATAGCCAAAAACGTCTTGTGTAGGTCCATCTGCTAAGGAGGCCTAAGATTTTCCATTATCATGTGTCAAATGCTAGCTGCCCAACTGAAGCTAGTCTGGAATAAATGAGTAAATTTAAACAGATACTCAGGTAAGTTCTGGAAGACGAGCAGTTTACTATTACAGTTGAATCAATTAATGTTGAATCAATTAAAGATGACCAAGCTTGTTCATTTAGTCAAGTTTCAACCCTTTCTTGGCAGGAAGAATAAATACTTCATCCCTGCCTCTGATAAACTAAATGTAGTTCAAGCATTAGTTAGCTCAACACCAACCATAGCTCTGTGATCGGCATAAGAAGAAGCATAAGTCCATACATTAACCTTCACTATGCTGCTCCCTTTTGCCTAACCATGCCCCTAAAAACCAAAGGAGTCCAAATATCCTTAGGATGTAAACTCCTAAAACTAAAATAAAAACAAGAATGAAACAAGTGCCGCTCTCCTGATCGTCCATATTCTAATGCCAGCCCTGATGTATGGAACTTTCACGTTTAGAAACCGCCTTGAGACTTGACTGGATCAGGCACAAAAACATTGCTTCCGCTCAGTGTTCCCCCTTCTAAATTCCTCTCCGGCATCTTGTCTGCGACTGGAATTCAATATACCAAGGCAAATCTTGATACTAAAAGTGTGCTTCTTGGCGTACGGCTCTGGGAAAGTTCCATACCACCTAAAACGATAGGCAGAATTTTGATTAAACCTGCAAGATACATTTCGAGAGACCTTAACACTGAAGCCGTTTACAATCTGGCCTTTATCAGTACTGCTCCACTTAATGCAACCCAGGTACTATCACAAAGTTCCTGGACTATCCGCTGAAACTTTACATGAAAAAGCAATTACTAGGGTTAAGGAGTGGCATAATTCCTGTTAAAGAGCACCATTTTGACGAATAACCAGAATAACAGATAGGGTTGGAGGCTTTGTGGGGCTGTCTAGGAGTCTTTAATGCACATTGTTTGTTTTTGTGATCCACTACTAGTTTATAGATGCTACTGGCTGCGCCTAGTTTTTCTGCAGGTCCATATAAGATCATGCAGGGAAGCAATTACTGCCAGTCTATCCCTGCAGTTGCTCCCGCTCTCAGCCAGATTCATGAAATGTAGGCAATATTCAATAAAGTCGCCGGAGACTGCCTTAGATTAATGTAGGTTATTCTCAAAGCAACAAGAATCTGTCTAGGCCAACTAATTATATTTCAGCATCCCGAGGAGAACAATTAGGAGCAAAGTGAATCCTCGATCAGAATAGATCATTACAGATGAAACCTTTTATCAGTCTACTGACCGGAGTAAAGTCAATGATTATATATAGTACATCTGATTGCCCGGTCTGGCAATAGTTCTAGCTACTCCCGATGTTAGCAGTTCAAGTATTAAAAAAGTGTGGCACTTGGAAAACTATTGTGCCGTATATTGTAAAGCTAAATAAAAGGCTACTTCATTGTGCTCCAGCATTTCGCGGAATTTCAGCCACCAAGAGCTTTCTGCCCTCAGCTAGTGGTGCTGAGACTGGGAAGCAGTGGGGTCCACTGAGCTGCATGCTAGACTAATCTCCAGAGCACTATCACTTTACAAGCTTCCTTTGATCGAACTGTAGAACCATTAAGCTCTGTCACTTTGTCTATTTGATCTATTGCTATGTAAGTTATTGGAGAAGATTAATGATCCCCTGCGACACAATTTATACTGCCTATGGTAGTGTTTATATCTACACATGACAAAGATCAATGGGAACATAATTGAAATGTAAATTATTGTATGTTTTTACTAGGGTAGCTTTTTTATCGGAGTATTTATTTTGTTCTTTTATTGTAACTGTTTTAATTAACTGTACAATAAACATTTTATTATTCATGTTCAGCAACTTTTATATCGAACTTAATACAGTGTTAACTGTGGTCAGAATCCACACTGCAAGTCTATCAGCAAACAGCACAAAACCGAACTCTTCGGTCAATAGTTTGAGAAAGTTTTATCTAGTTCTTCTTTTTGGTTATGCTTTATTGATTATGCTTTATTTTCACCATTCTTTTACCTCTGCTTTATATGTCTTGCTTTTCCAGCAGTATGCATTTTCCTGTTGACACCTCTTTTTTTTGTAAGGATGGCCACAAGGTTAATTGTATTGGTTACGGTATAACCGTCTAATGTCAGTAGTACTTGTCCTTCCTACATAAAGCAAATAAAATAAAAACTTTTTATGTTTTAGGAATTGCTCCAAATATGATGTTAGCAAAAGTTTGTAGTGATAAGAACAAGCCGAACGGTCAATACAGGATTCCTAGTGACAGACAAGCTGTGATGGACTTCATCAAAGATTTACCGATTCGAAAGGTAACTTTTTAAAATTTATTTCATGAATTCATAATAACAAAAAAATATCAAACAAGCATTTTAACAATCTACAGGGCTTTTTCATGTCATGGTAGTTCATATCTCCATGTTCAGCTGTGCAGTGTATCATGTGCATATTTGTGGCAATATTAGTGCATTTCACTGCTCAGACTCCATTTCCCTAAAGTTTGCCTCTCACTCGGAGGCTGTAGATCAAGGATTACCTTGTAGCATCTTCTCTTGGATGAGATACCATCTGCTCCTAGCATCATCCTGCCCATAGGGACTACTCCACAAACCCCAGATTTTCACAAATTTCCAGGAGCATCACTTGCTTTTAAAAATATCCCTCTGTACCTCATACATTGAGATGGTATAGACTAGTATACCATTTCCCCTTTGCATGTCCAAATAGTGCACAGGAAAGTGCCCTATCCATCCCCACACTCCAGTCATCTACCTTCTGCTGCCACGCCCATCCTATGTTGTCTTTTCCTATGAAAGTAGTCTCTTTGTAAGATTTTCAGGTGTATTAACCTCAGACCTACTTGGATTGGCATCTCTCTAGGTTGCATCAAGGTGGCCTATCATTATATATACTTTAGAGGTCCCATGTCTCTCTCTCATGTGTCTCTGAAGCATTGTAAATAGGTATTGTTTGAGTAAGTATTTTAGAAATAGAGAGGCTACCGTCCCTCCCCACTATCTCCCCTTGCCGCCCGGTCATCTCTCCAGATAAGACCCTGTATTCCAGGGGGTTTTCCTCCAGAAGGTCAACCAGTCTAGTGTGTAGGTTGGCAGACCTGTAGGTACTTAAGTTCCGTTGAGGGCATAAGGCTGTACTCAAGTTGCAATTGTAATTATACCAACTCCAATTAAGTATCCCACTTTATAGATGCCTATGCAGTTTCACCGTCTCAAACCAGCTATGCTCTGAAGTGTAACACCGTCAGTAAGGTGGTTTCTTTCGTAATCCTGCCTTTCCAGCCAAGGAATGCTGTAACGTTTTACAGGTTTGTATTTCTAATGCTATCGCTATACTCAATTTGTTTACCTCTTTTCCCACTTATATGTAGTTTAGATAAGTGGCATCAGCCATTGTGGCTCTATCTAGATGCACCGATGGTTCATCATGAGGTACCAATATCCAGTCATTCATGGCTTGGACATGAGAGGCAGATTAGTAGATTCTGATGTTAAGGAATTCAATGCCAGCTGTGTATATCCATCTATTGAATACCATCAATGCTATTGAAGGAAGCCACCATATCATATTCCAGTAGTTTAAGGAAGACCTCCGGAATCACATATAGAGTATTTTGTGTGGCATGTTCCAGTTTGGGGAGGGCTATCATTTTGAATATAACCACTTAGCACATAATTTTACACCGCTGTTACACTTCATTGTTGTAATATGCCACTATCACCTCTAGGATGTGGTCAAAGAATGCCTTTCTGTCCGATGTGATCTTCATTTCTATATATCTAAACTCAGCTCCGCCATGTTGAGACCTAGTGCCTGCAAAGTTTTCGTGTTTCAGTCATTTATTTGTTAGTCAGTTGACTTGACCCAGTTTATTTGGTAGCCTGCATGTTCTCCAAGTATTTGGATCATGGAAACCCCTCCAGATCTTGCCTAGAGGGGGTTTTCTATGTACCACAGTATGTAATCTGCTTATAGTGAGATCTTTATCCTTCAGCCCTATGCCAGAGCAGAATCTACAGATTCAGGTTTCCAACCTGACTGGCACATTAGAGGTTTCACTGCCAGCACAAATAAGAACAGTGAGAGGGGCTAGCACCTCGTTATGCCTCTGTCCAGCCCAACCACCCTACAAAGCTCCTAGTTCTCTTTTACTGCAGCAGTGGGCTTTGTGAAGATCAGGTGTATTTAGGCCCATATTGTTGAAGTGACCCTGAACCATTCTAGAATCATAGATATTGTTAGTCAGTGGAGTCAAACTAATTTTGACAGCAAGAGATGGGATCGCTAATGGTTTTTAAGTGCCTCTCATTTTGTTCAACAGTTTTGCAGTTGTTATAGGTTCATTATGGTCGACCTTTGTGGTATACAGGCTGAGTGCATGTATATTGTAATTATTTTTAGTATTCTATTTACTAGTACTTTGGCCAGCACCTTTCCTCCACATTTAGGAGTGAAATCATCCGATATGTGGAATAGTCCATGACTATGACTTCTTCTGTTACGTTGCTATCCAAGTCACTAGCATCCACCACTGTTAGACTTGGGAAGGGTATATTATTTTAAAAAGTACAGGTTTCAGATTCCCCACAAGTCTCATCTTTGTAGCAGATCTGTAAAGGAATCCAGAGAGGCCAATGCTATTTCTTTGTCAGAAGTTGGAGTTCTACCCTCAGTCAATTATTTTCTCTACCCATCTCTCTTGTTCTTCCAGGTCAATAAACAACTTTCTTTGTCCAAAACATCATATAATATAGCCTTATAGCCTGCTGTAGCGGGCTTTACCGGCTATTAAAGGCCCGCTCCAGCGTTAAAGGCTCGCTCCAGCATTAAAGGCCCGAGCCGAAGATGAGGGACTTAAACAAGGGAGCGGGACTTTAATAGCCGCGATAGCCCAGCTACGAAGGGCTATAAGGCTACTAGAACATTCTGCCACTAGAGGGCAGAATGTTCCAACAAATAAAACAAAGGCCTCTCAGAGTTCGAGGGGTTTAAATTCCCTCGGACTCCGAGAGGCCTTTGAAAACAGCATTGGAATGTTGCTTTGCAGGCATTTACCGGCCTGTAAAAGCATGGTGCACTCCAATGTCTTCAGTGGAGCTCCCATCATTCCAATGTTCTAATTTTCCTTATTTGCTTATGCATGTATCCCTTACCATTGAGTTTACCTGGTCATAGTATTCTGTGGGATAACCCTCAGTTTATAAAAATATTTTTTTATTTGCATTTTTAACCAATACAGAAACAACTGGCATGTCACAAATAGTCATCCACGCGTCCGAAATAACCCCCACCCACCACCCACGGTAACATCACCATGTCAATCAACCTATCGAAATCCGGCTCTGCCATAAATGACACTGTTGACAGTATCTTTTATTCCCCCCCCCTAAAAGGCTGCCCCCGGTTTTAGGGCCCATGTCCAGCCACATACCTTCACGTATTACAGCCGTACCCAATAGGACCCACAGCGTATCAATCGGATCTCAGACCCCCATTGAGACCATGTACCTTCTCCATTTCCCCCATACTCTGCGAGATATCCGGGGGCAGCCTCTCGCTTTGTAGATGACCCTTTCTGCCGCCATATACATGTCCATCCCCCTCCTCCATTCTCCCAATTGAGGGGGTGATGACGCCCCCCACGCCTGTGCCACGTCCCTCTTTGCCCCCATCTGGGCCAACAGTGCGAAGATCAGGTGTGGGCGGCTCAGGTCTATATCATTGGTTATCCCAGTAATACAAATTTAGGTTCCATAGGAAGTGTTGTCTCCAGCACCTTGCTCATCTCTCCCAATATTTGTGCCCAGTAATTGTGGATGATGGGGCAGTCCCAGATGATATGATAGAAGTCCCGCTGCGGGTGTCTACAGCGGAGACAACTGGAGTCACTGGCTCTGCCCATACGGTGTAGTCCAACCCAATCATAATATACCCTGTGTAGTATTTTGTATTGGATGAGTCGGAGGCGGGATTTAATCGCAACTTCTCTATGGTGCATCAGGGCAGCCTCCCAATCTATTGTGTCCATCGTCCCCAGGTTCTGTTCCCAAGTTTCGCTCAGTTTCCCCAGGCTATCTGGCATGTTATTGTTCAGGGTCTTATACGTAAAAGATACTATCTTGTTGGGTATCTGTTCTTGCAATAGGCGACCCTCTAACGGGGCATATTCTGGCAGGGGAGAGGAGAGCGAGCTCTCCGCCCTCCATGCATGTCGCGATTGCGCGTATTTAAAAAACTGGGTGGGGTGCAACCCATACTCCGTTGCCAGGGTCCTAAAGGGTTTAAGATCCCCCTTCGCCACCAGATCCCCCAGCGTAGAGATTCCGATGTCATCCCACCCTCTAAAGCCCCTGAGTTTGTGGAGCTCCTTTAACCAGGTACAGTTCCATATCGTGGTCTGTTTTGTCGGTTTATGTGTCCACCCCATTATCTTTGTTGCCCCATCCCAAACGTCTATGGTTATCTGCGTTGCCGGGAGTAGTCGTCTCCTACCTGCGCCCCCATATAAAAAGAACAAACAGGTACGGCGTGCCATGGTGTCCCTTTCTAACCTGTAAGTGGGGTGATCAACTGGTGCATGGAGCCATTCATTCACCGGCGCCAAATGCTCTGCCCAGTAGTATGCCTCAATGTCTGGCAAAGAGATCCCTCCATTATATTGGTTTCTCTGTAACGTGCCCAGGCCTATCCTCGGTTGCTTTCCCAACCACAACAGGGAGCGCACTTCCTCATCTATCACCCTAAACGTCTGTCTAGGAAGAGGGAAGTATTCATTTTGTAGGGCATACAAGAAACGGGGCAATGTAATCATTTTGACATTGCAGCCCGGCCAAGTATCATTAGGGGGAGGGCTTCCCATCGGAGAGCATCGTCTGCAAAGTTTGTAACAACTCGCTGGATGTTTCTTTGATAGGAGAGGTTTCTATCTGTAGTCAAATAGATCCCCAAGTACATGAATCCTGTCTGCTTTACCTGGAGGGCCCCATGGAGAGGGGGCCACGTCTCCCCCGGTCTTGGGCTGTACAGGATCGATTTATGCCAATTTATCGTATAACCCAGAAGGAGCCATATCTGCCCAGGAGCCTGAACAGTGCGTGGACCGTAATAGCCGGCTGGGCAACGTACAACAGGATATCATCCGCATAGAGCGAAATGTTTTCTTCCCCTGTGTCAGTCTGCGATATTTGGAACCCCCGTATCTCCCCTGTCTGTCTGACCTCACAGGCCACTATTTCAATGGTAAGGGCGAATAATAGTGAGGATAGAGGGCAGCCCTGTCGGGTCCCCCTCTAATAGGAAAGTCGTCTGATAACATCCCGTTCACCTTCCCCGGGCTCTGGGGTCTGCATATAGGAGTCCCACCCATTTCCTGAATTTGGGGCCGATGCCAAACTTGACCAGAGCTGCCTCCAAGAAGGTCCAGTGTACAGTGTCGAACGCTTTTTCAGCGTCGAGGGAGAGAAACATGTGTGGGTGCTCCCGTACCTGTACCTCCGTAAGCCAGTTGTGGGTCTGTGGTAGATTCTGTCTAGTCGCCCTGTCTGGTAAGAATCCTGTCTGGTCCTGATGTACCAGGCCTGAGATTACTTGGCGCAAGCGGAGGGCCAAGATCGTCGCTAGTAGCTTAACCTCCACGTTGAGGAGAGAGATTAGTCGATAGGACGCGCAGTCCTCGTTTTTTCCCCTTGTTTATATATAGGTATGTTCATGGCCAGCCAAAGATCGAGCAGGAAGATACCCTCTTGGGCCGCGTCCCTAAACAGCGCTAGCAAATGGGCCGTCAGGAGATCTGCCCCCTTTTTTTAAAAAAATCGTCTGGGAGTCCATTTGAGCCTGGGGACTTCCCAGGGCGCAGTCTAGTTATTGCCTCTTTAATTTCATCGACCGATATGTCGGCTTCGAGGGTCTCCTTGTCCTCGTCCGTTAAAATCGGGGTTTGAATAGTGGCCAAGTAAGCCATAATCTCATCCGGTTCACCCAAATCTCTGGCCTCGTAGAATTCCTGAAAATAGGAGGCAAACGTCTGGACTATCTGGGCATCTCCCCTCTGCGGCTGCCCCCGTCGGTCCACTATGCTTTTTATCCATCGGGCATCCATTTCCTTACGGCTGAGCCAGGCTAGGCGTTTACCAGATTTATCCCCAACGTCATATAATCCATGTAGGGTCGCCTGCGCCTGTGTGTTAGCCTCATCCGTTGCTAGGGCTCAATAGCGCTGTTGTGTGTCAGTCAGACGTCGGAGGACCTGTGGGTCACGTCCCGACAGATAGCGTTGTTCTAGTTCTAAAATGTGGGTTTCCAGGGCAGTAAGCTCCTCTTGTGCTTTCCGCTTCTCCCATGATATTTGATTTTGGGCCCTATCATGGAGCACTGTCTTGTATGCCTTCCACACTACAACGCCCGACTCACCGATCCTACATTTTCCGCAAAATACACTTTCGTGTCAGCCCTGAGATCTCGCACTATCTCGGTATTCTGCAGATCCCAAGCCGTCAACCTCCAGTTCCCACCAATAGCCCTAGGCCTCCCCCCCGGACCTAACCAGAAGGGGAGAGTGGTCCGAAATCCCCCGCGTCAGGTATTCCGCCTCGCAGTCAGTCCCCGTTGCTCCCCGCGAGAGAAAGACGTAGTCCAGTCGTGAGTGCACCTTATGTGCACCTGAGTAGTATGAATAGCTTCTGGTGTCCGGGTGGAGATGCTGCCACATATCTATCAGGCCCAATGTAACATAACCCTGGCCAAATGCGTAGTCGGGGGGCCGTCAGTCCGGTTCCCTGATTGGTCCATGCGGACGGACATGACGTCGTTGAAGTCACCCCCTATAATGTGGAATGTGTGTGGTGTATCTAATAGAATATCAGTCCGTCCAGGAAGGGTCCTGGCCTGTAGCTTCGGGGGGGCATAAACCGAGACTATTGTGACCCTCT
Source organism: Triturus cristatus (assembly GCF_964204655.1). Lineage (NCBI taxonomy): Eukaryota > Metazoa > Chordata > Amphibia > Caudata > Salamandridae > Triturus > Triturus cristatus. Next base: position 469,235,306 of record NC_140581.1, on the reverse strand, counting down.
GCCTTCTCCATGTCCCGGACACTCCCACGTATATGTCCCTTGGGGGTCCGTCCAGGTCCGTGTCGCCGTAAAAAGGGGTGATTTTTTAATCAGAATAGCCACCCCCCGTGAGCCCGTTGTGTATCCCGCATGTGCCAATACTTTATATGCTCCTCTCGCTAGAAACCCACACTTCGTACCCTTGAGGTGGATCTCCTGCAACAGGATGACGTCAGTGCGTACCCGTTTTATGTATGCTGACACCAGCCCTCTCTTAATTTTATCCCCTAGGCCATTTACATTCCATGTGAGAATCCTATAGGGGCCGTTTCCTGCCCGCCTGCGTGGGGTCTCTGTTCATTTAATGGAGCCATAGAGTGGTGTGTTCCGAGTGTATCCCAGGAGGGGGGCATTAGGCGAACGCATATACCTGAGCCACCATGTGACCCTTATGCCAACCAAACATGAAGAAACCCCGCCAACCGTAGAACTGTTGCAACACCCCCAAACTCCCCTCCCACCCCACCTCCCTCCCCCATGTCTCATCCCCGGCCAGTCGCTGGGGAGTAAACCTTAGGGTGGTGGTCTGTCGCCCTCCCTTACCCAACTCACGCCACAAGTTCCAACTCCTGCAGCAGTCCCAAAGTCTTCGAGAAAAAGATAGTAATAGAAGAAGATGGAGGTTGAAGGAGAAAATCCAGAAAGTCAATAAAGAACACAGCTTCCAGATTTGGAGAACCGCCAAGAGTACAAGACTTCAGCCCCTATAGGGCTATCGCCTACGGCTCTGCAGGCGTCCTCTAGTTCTACGTAGAAGTCGGCAACCAGACCAAAGAAAGGAAGAAAAAGCGGAAAATAGCAGTAAAAGCAAAAAAGAAAAGGGGAGATGCGTGTCCAGCGTGCGTGCTCCGGAATGTCAATCCAGTGTACGGCCAACCTCGCAGGCCCTTGTTCACGAGTGGGAATCCGGTGGTTCGCCCTGAGAGGCCCCGGCGTCTGTCAACGTTTCTTGTTCCATCTGCAGTATTTCAGCAGCCAAGGGGTGCCTAGAGGGGCCCACTGCCTCCTCTTCACTGGAGGAAGAGTTTCTGTCTTCATTTTCATTTTCGTTGTCTGGTTAGGGCAATCCAAGGGGACGGAGCGTGTGCGTGCCCGCCGAGAGTTGAGAGTCCAGTGAACCACCACTTCATCTTCTAAATCTGCCCGTATTCTTTGGGGCATAAGGAGTCGCTTCCAGGAGGCGACCCCAAAAGCGTCTGCCGGGGTCTTAGTGATCTTTGCGAGTCCGGGGCCGTCCGATTACCCCTCCCGAGGGCACCGTGCTGCGTGCCGGTGCTTCCGATCTTCCCAGTGTGGGGCGTTCCTCCAACCATTGCCATGCCTCCTCCGGCATCTGAAAGAAGTGGGATTTGCCCAGAAATAGCACCTTCAATTTTGCGGGGAAGAGTAAAATGTACTGAATTTTATGCTCTTGCACTTTGGCTTTTATGGAGTCAAAAGTACGTCTCTGCTGTTGCACTTCCCAACTGGGATAAGCCTCAGTTTATGTAGTTCTACATAAATTGGTGGCTGTCAAACTCAAGTCACCACTAACCCGTACATCCAAATTTTGAATAGTAATGAGGTGGAAACCATCACCCTCCTTCCCCATCTACAGTTCTAAACATCTAACTGCAGGCATACGCAAATCTGTCTGCAGTTAACCAGCTCGTCTAGAGGATGGAAGATAAAAGGAATGGAGGATTTTATTCAGTATGTTACGAGTGATTTATTTTTTTCTACTAAATCAAATACAATGCTACTGTTACCCTCTGCTCTCATATCAATCTAATATAATGCAGTTTTTTCATGTTCGGGGATTTTGCATGAGATTGTAACATACTACTTGAAATGAGACATACTCAAGCTTTACTCCGGTAGCTGATGCACTGTGGTAAACGTTCAATATATTATATCAGTAGCACCATACTTTTTCTTGTTAAAGCCAAAAGAAACATCATGAGACTGGTCATTTTGCCATATCCTATAGCGATTGTTAATACTACACAATTTGAGTGAGACACAGATCAGAAATTACAGTTCACATTGGATCTGTATATAACGCTGCGGAGGTCCAAGAGACGGATGTTACAGCACAAGTTGAGGGTGTGGCAGAATTCTCATATGTATGTGCAGGGGAGAGTACAGTGGGCCCAACAGGAGTCTCACAGTCCAAACAAGTAATATTTAACTCTCCCTACCTATCACTAACCTGGGGCCTCTAAAAACAGTGCTGGAAGAGGTTCAATAATTCCAAGGATGGAGGGAAAATATTTGAGGTGACATTGCAGAAGGAATTTCAAGAAGCACTACAAATAGAAAACTTCCCCAAAGATGTTCTTGATGTGTGACTTGGAGATTATTTTTGCTGGAAAACCAGAAACACAGGTGAAAACTGAGACAAAGCAGAGGCACACAGGTGAAGAGCAGAGCTCATGCAGAGACTTCCACTAATCAAAAGCGCTTGGCATGCGTCTTTTATAGATTGCAGTATTCTCTAGTTCTGCAGTAAATCTTGAATCTCGGGGCCTCAAATCCTGTGGTAGATCCTTGAATTCCAGGATCTTTGAATCTTGTTGTAGATCCTCGAATACCACTGTAGCCTGTCACTAATATGGGGATACAGCTATGGCTTGTAGGATGTCCACATGGGAACAGGGTCCGGGAGGATGAGGGCTGCTGTTTGGGCTGGTCGAAGAGGGAGCACATGTCGTCGGTGGCAGCAAGTAGGGTGGTCTTGGTGTTGTGGTTGCTGCCCATCCAGATTGGGAGATGTCCAGGATGTTGTTGGCTTCGATGAAGTTTGCTAGCTGGGTTTTGACAGCCTTTTTGATGACCTTGGCTGCGAATGGAAGCAGGGAGATGAGCCTAAAGTTTTTGAGGTCCATCGGGTCTGCGTAGGGTTTCTTCAGGAGGGGGCTGACTTCGACGTGTTTCCAGTCATCGGGGAATGTGGCGGATTCGAGGGAGCAGTTGATCGTCCGGCGTAGTTCAGGTGGATGGCCGTAGCGGCTCTGTGGAAGATGTGGGGAGGGCAGGGGTTTGAAGGTGCTCCTGAGTGGATGCTCTTCATGGTCTTTAAGGTGTCTTCTATCGTGAGCGGGGTCCTAGTGAGCAGGGTCTGTTGGGTGGCGTCACTGGTGATGGGGGCTGGAGCGATTCAGAGGTCTTTTTTGTCGAAGTTGTCATAGTGTGTCTTGATCTTGAGGTGAAAAAAAGTGGTGAATCTTGCAGAGATCTTGGGAGGATGGCACAGCTGTTGTTTCGCTGATGGGTTTGGCAAATTCCTTGATGTAGAAAAGTTCTTTGGAGTTGTGGGCGTTGGTGAGGATTCTTGTCTTGGAGGAAGTTCTTTGTGGATTTGATGAGTTGGTGGGGTGCTGTGGTGGCTGTTCTGTAGGCGGTGCGTGTTTCTGGGGTTTTACTGTTCCTCTGTCTTTTTGAGTCGTCGGCAGGAGAGCTTGGATTCTTGGAGTGCAGGCGTGAACCCGCTTGCTTGCTTGTTGTGTTATCCTATAGCTTTCCTGAGAGGGGAGAGTGTGTTGGCGCAGTTTGTGATCCAGCGATGGATGTTGCAGGCCGCGGTGTTAGCATCTGGCATCATCGGAGGTGGAGTCCTGTGAGGGCGGATGTGAGCTGTGTGCGTGGGAGGGTGATGAGTTGCTTCAGTCCTGTGTTGGCGAGGTTCTCTAGGAGGACAGTGGTGTTGGGGTCATATCGGTTGTCCATGTGGAAGTTTAGGTCTTCGAGGACAATGTAGTCTGTGGAGGTGAAGGTGTGGGATACGGTGAGGTTGGCGATGGTGTCAGTGAAACGAGCACGACGGCCGGGCGGCCTGTAGATGAGGGTTCCGTAGAGAGTTTTTTTAGGGTTGGTCTGGATCTTGAAGTCGAGATGCTCTATGAGGTCCATGGTGTCATCAGTGACGGTGGTTGTCATGCGCAGTGAGCTTTTGTGGACAATGGCGACTTCTCCTCCTGGGCCGGTGGGGGGGGGGTTCTTTTTGCAGGATCTTGTATCCTTTGGGAATGGTGGTGGCGATGTCTGGCGCGGAGTTTCAATGGCGTGCTTGTGTAGGGAGTGCATGGTCAGGAGGATGCAGTTAAGTGGTTTCTGAGCAGTGATGTCCGGTAGGCTTGGGGCTGCTGCTGGGGTCTGGCTATGGGTGAAGGTGCAGCTGCAGTGTCGACAGGAGATCGGTTTTTGGGTGTTGCTCGGCATCGAAAGCTGGCAGTTGTTGCTGCGTCCGGGGTTGAGAACATGGAGGGTGCTGGAGTCGTAGCGGAGGAGAGTCGGAGGACCAGGGTCTCTGGAACTGGCCGTGGTCGGGTCGCGAACGGGCACATACAGGCTTGTCTTTAGTGCTTCTTCAATTTGCCAGTGGCAGTCCCACTGCGCACGGCCGCCATTAGGTAGGGGTCGGGGAGGGTGGTGAGTTGGGAGGCGAGAGTGGAAAGGACACGCTAGAGGGGGAGGACCCACGGGGGCAGCAGTGGCAGAGAGAGAAGAGGGCAAGGAAAAGAGAAGAGAGGGAAAAGAGAGCAAAAGAGAACAGAGAGTTTATGGTTCTTTCAGGCTCCAACATAATCCCCTTTACGGAGTGAACCTTTTCAATCACATCCTTCTTTTGGTATTCGAGCAAGGCTTGCACCCTTCCTCTGCAGCCCAAACTATTAGAGCTGATAGGAAATAGTGGACAAAAATTATGGAATGTCAAGGTTGTTTCACTGTTCATCCTCCATAATTTCCAGAAACAGTGTTGGCCCTGTATTTGTCTGTGGTTTTCGTGTTTGGCTGTCACCTAAATGTGTGCTGTAGTAATGTACAGATTATTTAGGATTTTCTTTTTTTAAATTAAGTGCACCATGTTTTCACATACTATATAAGGCTTGAACCTTGCTAAAGAGCAACTTAGCACTGTTACTTAGATTCCCCCAAAATGTTAAAAAGAATTAATATCTGATTTCGGTTGTCAATTTGAAGTTTGAAACACACATGTTTAGTTAATTGGGCAGCTCCAGTTCTTAACGTGCAGATTTGCACCTGTGCTGTAGAGGTTTTCAAATCTCCAGTGGATGCCTTGTGGTGTGCTTTCCATTTTTTCTCCCTAAAAATAAGATTGAATGTGTGTTGTTTATTGATTCATGTATTGGGTCATGTCTTTGCACTGCATGGTTGTACAGCAAAGGAGTAACATGAAAACGGCAGTCAAATTGATTATGTGTAGCAATAGCGATCTTTGAAGAAAGGGAAAGCTTATGTTTGAAAAATGTAGGTGTTAAGAAAATAACTTAATAGAGGAAATGAATGATTAGGTCATATACAATTTTGGGTGGTGTTCTTGGTAGTTTTACTGATGGGAAAATGACATTTATTTCTGGTATGATTTTTCCCCGAAATATAAAACATCTGTCATTATAAGTAAAACAGTAATTTGGAAACTTTCAGAATGCATAGTTCTCATGCGCAATACTGGGTTTTGATCATACAACGAACTCATTTGTACAATGAAAAGTAGGTATTCCTCGCCAAATAAATGACTGTTTGAAATGAGTCCAAAATTATCAAGTTTTTCAGTTACTGTTATAGTTCTCCACTGTTCCAAATTCAGCTCAGAAAGCACTAGCTTGATTATAGCTGGAAACTAAATACAGTTTTACATAATATATGGTTGACACGAGATTTCTATCCTATGGCAGAACCTATATTATTGACTAACTAAGAGAAGGTGACTGTCAAGGAGATGCATACTTTAATTCACATTTGCCCCAGATAAGGGCTAATATTTGTTTCCTATATTCATTGCTGTCATACACTAACCAGATAGTGTTCAAACATTTATATTAAAATTTCTAATATAAATAAAAAGTTATCCAGGAACTGGACTGATTTTTTTTTGTTGTTGTTGGTATTAATCCAAATTCATTTAAAATGCTGAAATTTCAGTAAACTTTAGTGTTCTCACTAACATATATATCAAGGTGTTGATTGTCTCCCATAGTGTAACCAGTTGTATGCGGTTCACGGTTTATAGAGCTGTTAAAGGTCCTATTCACATTTCATCTGCACACCAGCAGTAACTCGTAGCAAGTGATATATACACAAACACACAAGGTCGATTGGCACACAGGAAACAGCAGGCCGGGTGGGTGGGTGGGGAGGGTGGTATATGTTAATGGGGTTGTTTAGAAATACATTGCATAATTGTACCGAGTGTTATTTCTGCATCTTATATGTATGCACTCATTTTTTCATAGTCACAAAGACTGCCTTATTTCACTCTGGCATACGCAAGCAGATCTTTAGTCTGCACAAAGGAAATATTTGTATACGATTGGAAAAAAGAAAATGCTATGTTGTACTTGCGATGACAACTTGAACTCACTTTGTGGTGCTCAATAAAGTTTGTTATAAAAAAAAGGCGTTGTCTGAAAATGGCTTAGTTAAAATTCTCTGAAGGTCAGTTATCAAAACTATTGCATAATATGACTTAAAATGTAAAAAGTGTGCAGCAAAATCACAGCAACATATAAATGATAAGGCCAACTTTAACAATACATTAGATTATTTGCTCTGTTTTATTAATGATAAAACAAATATTGCAATTGCTTCGATAGAGATTCTGTGTCTTACTTTAGCAAATATTTTAATGCCCTCTTCACCAGTTTCAGAAACTGCCTTTGTTCCATTATCAAACTGGACATAACTATAACAAATGCACAAAACGGTTCGGTGAGCAGGTAAAGCATGTGTGCTTATGATTGCTTTTAAGTTTATTTTTAAATAGGACAGTTAAATCTAAACCTAATCTAAAAAACATCTGACATCATAAATTTGGGCCTAAATCCCTCACCAAAAAATGTCCTGCTCCTAACTCATCCTTTGACTAAGTCAACATCAATGACTGGTTGTGATCTATGTATAATTTATCAGCAAGAAAATATTTTGAAACCGCTTCTGCCTTAAGGCATTTTGTTATTAATCATCAAATTATTTCTATCTGTTTTTTTAAATCAATATTAATATTATGATCAGATGTGAATATTCTAATATTCTGTCTCAACCGTTGCACAATATCCTTAGTACTACTAGTTGTCATACCTTTTAAATTATCCATTGCCACAGAGCCTTTTCTGTCTCTTGTTAAAGAAGCAATAAAATTGATTCTTGCTGCATTGTTCTTGTGTTTAAATAAGCAAACTACTAATGCCGTACTAGTTGCTTCTAACCCAAACCTTTTTTTTCTTAAATTGTATTTACTCATAATACGGTATATAGTCCATGACCTATAAATAGACAAAAAGAAGCATTTTGGAAAACACCATTACATCCTAATTCATCTTACTGGAGGTACAAGAAAAGGTACTGCAAAGATGTGGCAAAACATTCTTGTTTATCAAGAACAACTATTATAGAGCGACTCAAAATCACCAAAAGAATCCAAAAGTCCTGTAGTATATAAATATAAAAAAATAAGCATTATGACATTACCTCTTAATTTATTTTTATGGCCTTACAAAAAGTGTCAGAAAACGCAATCATTCATCTAGTATTGCCTTAATGGGAAATTTCAGATTCCCTTGACTTTTTTCAACACGCTCACCCTTTTAGCATACAGCTCCTCTAATTTCCTAGCACGATCCATTTTCGTTACTCAGATTTCAAATGTGGGAGAGATCGGGGAATTCCACTTTTGGAGAATTAGCGACTTAGCAACCAGCGACCGAATGAAAAAGTACTGTTGCTGTCCCAGCTTTAGTTGACTATTAGAGGGCAGAATCCTAAATAAGCCCCCCTGAAGTTTGGTTCAATGTGAACTTGTAGCTTTTCACCCAAGAACACAATATTTTATTATAAAACTCGAATAACTTGGGTCATGAAACCCCTAATGTGCCAGTCTCCTCGTGGATGCCCGCATCTAAAACATTTAGCAGACGAGGTCGGAAACATTTGCTGCAGACGATATGGGGTATAGTAAAGAGCCCATTTATAGTAGAAAGACATATCCTTAAAATTTGCTCTTCATACAGCTTTATGGGCCATACAATTGAATCTGCCCCAACTAGTGAAATCAATTTTCCCCCCTATATTTTCCGATATCTGGGTGAATGCCATGAGCACAATCGACTTGTGCATGTACAAATGCAAAACTCGATACCAGTTTCCTAGCCCCATCAGTTTATTTGAAAAATTGGCTTTTCTGATATGTTCTGTAGCAGTGCATGAATGCCTGAATATAGGCCTGAGGATGATCATGAAGCTGAAGATATATGAATGCAAGGTCAGGTGAAATATTAGCACTATCCATCGCCACCTGTTCCCAGGTATTTTGTCTGCCCAGCTAGTAAAAATTTGTTAAGGTTATGATAACCTGTCATTGCCCATTTTTTGACAGTGCTACATTGCAGGGTTAAGCCTACTAGCCTGTATTCCTTCAATGGCATCTGGGGATGCAGCCGAGGGAACTGGTATTCTTCTTGGAGTCTTATAAACTTTTTCACGATTACTAGCGAAACTTATACCAGGAGCGCTTGGGCAGCTACAATTTTTTTTTTTTTAAAGTCCGGTAGCTGAATCTCAGACTTGATAAACATTTTCTGCAAATAAAAGAAGCCCTTAGAGATATTTTCTGTGGCTGCACGATTTAACCAATCAAGGAAAGCGGCTTGATAATACTTCCTCATATGGGGAGGGCCAGACCACCATCTTCAATACAGAGCTTGGGGACAGGATGCGGTCTAACGGCTGGAGCGGTCGACCTCGAAGCTGGGAAACCGGGTTCAAATCTCGGCAGGGATGCTCAACATCCTGTGATTCTGGGTAGATCACTTAATCTTTCCTTGCCTATCAAAATGAAAGTATCTGTCTGTAACACAACTGGTGATCATATAAAGCGCTCTGATATCTGATACCTTTGGGTCGAGTTCACACTATATAAACCCCCCCGTCCCCGCCAAAAAAAGAGCTGAAGCATTGTAATTTTTGTGCTGTGTGTCTTTCCTCACTATAAGAGGTAATGCAACATTTGATCCCCCTCCGTAAAAAAAGGTTGCTTAACTGTGATCAAAATATTTGAGAAAACAAAAGTAAACAGTGGAAGAATCCACATTTTAATTACCACTACCCGTCCGACGATAGATAACGTTAAGTTGTGCCAGCTAGTTAAAATTGCATGTGCCTCACTAAGGATGGAAACATAGATTAATTTAAACAAATCTAGGAAATCATGAGAAACGAAGATGCTCAGGTACTTTGTGGGGCAAGGAGCCAAAAAATGCTGTTGTATATCTATAGGTAGAATCAAAGGTGAGCAGTGGTATAGAAGCACTTCTTATTTGGCCTGATTGATATTATAGCCTCCAATATATCAGAAAGATTATATTTTAGTAAAAGTATTAGGGACATTGCGGGTTGTGCCTGCGAAATAAAGAATGATGTCATTGGCAAATAGTTTTAATTTTGGGGCGCTGGGTAGCGGGGGCTGAATCCTCGCCAAAGGCTGTACAAACGAGCAAACAATACCAGAGCCCTGCGCGTACCTTATGTATTGGGGTGTTTCCTGCTGCTTAGGAGCTGATCATGATTTTGGCCTCCTCTTGGCATATAAATTAAGCAGCAGCCCTATAAGTTTAGCGGCAAATTAAAAACTCAGAAGGATCGCGAGCAAGACCTCCAACTGTACGCGGTCCAACGCATAATTATAGCTGCTTCTATGTTTTCAGCTGAATAATAATAATTGATTGTCTCCACACAAAGGTTCGTATTTAATGATATAGATCTTCCAGGCAAAAATATATTTTGGTCTCCATACACCACTGACAATGCAGCGGAGGATAGCCTTAACGTCATGATTTTGGCGAAGAGTTTTTAGTCGGAGTTCAAAAGGCTTGTAGGACGACACGAGCTGGCCCATTCAGAGGGTTTGTCTTTCTTGGGGAATTTAACGATGTCTACCTCTGTGAATTCATTCAGAATTTTACTTCCTATTTGTTAAATAAACAACTAGGAAATCTACCAGCTGTGCGGCAAATATCTTATAAAATTTGGATGGTGTGCTATTGTTGCTTTGGTATTGGAAGGAGTTGATAGCGTCTTTGATTTCTGCCTGCGTAATGGGAGCTTCTATCCTTTCCCGCAATATGTTATCCAATAAGGGAAGTTTGATCACGTGCAAAAAAGCTTTGATCATACTAGGCAAGGGATTGCTACTGGAGGTGTAAAGCTCAGTATAATGGTCTAAAAACAACCTGCATATCTGATCTATGTCTGTCACGATGCAAATCTGCTTTACGTCTAAAATCGCTTTGATGGCCCCATGATTACAATTCTTTGTAATTGACGATGCTAAGAAGCTACCCACGTGTTCACTCTTTTCATAAAAGTTCTGGAAGCAGGACCTCTGATTGATTATCTCTCTAGAAGTAAAATAGTCTTTGAGATTCTGACTTGTCACCACCAGATTGGCGTTGGATTAATTGGTGTATAAACTAAGGTCTGCTCTTTTGGCCTGTTACAACTCTTGTTGCAGAGTGGTGATTTCCCCACGTCTTGCTCTGTTTATATGTGCTGTATAGGAGGTAGCTTCTCCCCATGTGAAGGATTTACATGCCCCCCCAACTGAATAGCTAGAGGCCGTGCCATTATTTCTCTGTATAAATTCTGTTAATTCAGAATGCATAGCTGTGATCCAGCCCTCTTGCATTAGTAGAGGACCATCGTGTTCTTTTCTTCAGAGGGCCATTCATTTAATGATCTATTTATGGAACAGAATGATCAGAAAATGGGTTCAAACGTATGCCTGATCCTGCTCTTCTCCAGCTATGTGATATTAAAAAATAGTCACTACGAGACGCGGAGTTGAAAGGTCTAGAGAAGCAAGTAAACTCCCTCCGCATTGGGTGGCTGGCTCTCAAGGGTTCGATCAAAGTGAGATCCTTTCCTAGATGAGCTAAAAACCGTGCTGATTATGGTTTGTTCTGATGTTTATTTTGACCAGATCAGTCACATCTTACCTCTTGGATGAGGTTAAAGTCCACCCCTACAATTAGTACTAGTCCCATGAGTGGAGCTAGAATATTGTAAACCTCTTCTAGTGGAATCCCCTCATCCTCAATAGACCCGTAAAAGCTTACTAGATGAATGACATGGTTGTAGGCCTTTAAGCTCACCAAAATCCACCTGCCATTGGGGTCTTGCACCACAAGCAACACTTCGCCGATTAATTTCTGAGTTAATAGAATGGCAACCCCCTAACCACCGCATTTGCAGATGCAAAAGATAACTGCAATACAAATTTGGGCTTAGTTGGTTGGTTAGCTGATGCTTTCAAATGCCTGTCTTGGAGCAACATTATTTGGGCACCTGTTGATTTAAGCCATGATCAAATAGATCTACATTTGCTCTGGTTGTTGATTCCATTGGTGTTGTATGAAGCAATTCTAATGATTTCCATTTTTGATCTTGGGCTACCTTCACACCTGGGTCCACCACTGTAGCAATATCAGTTTGACCAAACTATACTATATTGCCCAGATTCCTAGATTTAAGTACATTTTCAAAGATCAAATGTGCTATGTTTCTACAGCAAATGTAATCCTGATTATCTTTTTTTAAAATGTCTTCTCAACCTTGCCCCCTCCCCCAAGCGCCTCCTTCCTTCCCTCGAACACTCCTTGTCCTTAGAGCCCTCTCCTCCTGGGGTTCATTGGAGATTCCCTCCCCCCTCCCCCCCCCCCGATGCCTCGGTGCAATCCCTCCTCTCCAGGTGATATGGCGGCAGGAGGCTGTCTGGGGCTGCTGAGAGCGACATGTAGAGTAAATAGCCACTAGACAAACATAGCACAAAACCCCCCACATTCTTCCAAATGTAGCCAAAAGAGCAAAACGGATTTGCACATTTTCAACAATCTAAAGTTTCAAAAGCTAATTTGGAGGATCTGGCTCCCCACCTCCCCCTCCAATTACCCCCCTCCCCCCCAAGACTGCTGGATAGAATGTAGAAAGTCTTGTGCTTGCTCAAGAGACTGAAAAATATGTGCCCGCCCCTTGTATAGAACTTTTAACTTCGACTGTTGGATAATGCCTGCTGAGGCACCAGGATTCTGAAAACAGTTAATCATGCCTTTAAATTCTATGCGATGTCATGCAGAATATACGGACATATTAGAAAAAATCTTAAAAGAAAAGTTCTCCGAGGTCAGATATTTTTTATCTCTAATGGCATTGGCCAGGATATGTTCCTTGATCCTGAAGTCACCAAAATTCACCACAATTGTCAGAGGATATTTTGTGTTAGGAAGTTGAACAGCAGGGACGCGATGGGCTTGCTTAATTGCTTAATCTTTTACACAACAGCCTCAGGATAATCCTGTTTAAGATAAGGCCCAAAACTAAGCTGGCAACAGACTGCCCTTTCTCGCGCCCCTCAGGTATCCCTGTAAATCTTAAATTGGAGCGACGTGACCTGTTCTCTCCATCATCCAGCTTCTTCAGGATTTCTGTCAATTTGGTCTGTTGTTTATCCGCCAGGGTTTCTTGGTGTAGCTTGACATCTTCTAACTCAGAAACTTGTTGCTCGACACATGAGATTTGTGCCTAAGCTGCTGCATGTTGGAATGGAGTAAACTGAGTTGTTGCTCTGTTTTTTATGCACCTCATCTTGGGTGATTTTCATTTATTTTAGTTCCCCTAAGATCTGGTGGAGAAGCAAACTTATCGATGCAGCTTGGGATTCACCTATTTCAAAGGTTTATTCTTCTGATTAAATCCACCAGGTCTCAGGTATTAGAGCTGATGTTCAAGCGATACCTGCTTTGTTCGCCTGCATGCCTTCCTATACCATGGGTGATGGAGGGGCAATAGTCACTAAATTCGAACCTGCTGCACTCATGAATTTCTAAGATTGAGCTGTCCTTCGATGACAAATGCCTTCCTTTCTTATGTTGCTCCTTGGCACGGGTACTGAAAAACAAGTGGTAGACTTGTAAGTGCTTGGTTCCTGGAGTGTTGTTAAACAATTAGTGTGGGCCTCTCTCTGCTTCCAGTCCATCCTGAGCTCTCCCCAATGGAGTTACGTTAGACTGTTTAGCCTTTGCCGGATGCGTAGTGCGCCTGTGGATGCAAAGCCACTGCTTTCGGGTTCCATGGATTCCTGGGCTTCCTTATTACGCACAGATTCTCTTCCCAGGGATTCAAGAGCTGCTCTGACCTTTAATGGACGTGTCTCCTGCCCAGATACCGGATATGGGGAAATGCGATATTTTGCGCTGCATATAGGATGTGCAGCCGCTCGATTGACAGCCTCTTCCTCGTTCATGTAGACCAGCGCTGGGAGATGTGCGGGGGAACCATGAACCGCACCTGTGACTACACAGGCCGTCTCCGCTACTATCCACAGGAATACTCTCCCTCCCTCTTCCCCCACCAAGGGAAGCATTGCCCCCTCTGGGGAGCGAGTTGAGACCACTAGCTGTAGGGCTGCTGGCTGTGAGAGTCTAATCGTCCCCTCAGATTAGCTAATTCCAAGCTGTGTTGGTAAGTGCTTCCCTGAAGCTAGGTAACATTGCCTGAAAGTGGTGTTAACCCCTTCAGTGCCCATGACGAGCTGGACTCGTCATGGGCTGCGGTGGCGCTGTGCCCATGACGAGTCCAGCTCGTCATGAACTCCGCCCGCTAATGTTAAGCGCGGCACTGGGCGGGGAAAGGGGCGGGCATGCAAGGGGTTAAAGCCCATCGCATTCCATTTTGGAGCTCCCCCTTCTCGCCCCGCTCTCGTATTCACTATGCGCATTATTGCCTTCATCCCACCAAGGCTACACCACAAACATGCGGCACAACAGGACAGGCAAAAAAATGTCTTAAAACATGCAGGCGTTTAGGGGAATTCACTTTCAATCTGTTAGCACAAAATACAAGTTCTTTGTAAAATACTTTAGAGTTTCTGGGGTATCGGGAGTCAACTAAGATAAAGTGCCATTGTGCGTACTATAAATGTCTTACACGATGAGTTGTTTGGAGCTTATTACTAGATGTCGGTGGTGTTCTTTTATCCTAAACCCTCACCTAGGAAGTCAAATGCGGTTGATTTCTTTCTCGGGCAGTGACAGACATTTTAAGAATTTGCAATTAATCTTAGGGTCCGTAGGGTCTAGACACTTGATTATTGTCCTCCTATATGTTCGAATCCCCGTTCATTGAGTGCAGGTTTCAACAGTAGAACTCAAAATTGTTTTACGGCCGGGCAGAAACAGACTAGATGGATTATGTCTTTTTTCAGAGCACCGCAAAGTCTGCACAATGTTAAGCCTTTGTTTCTCCAAGCAGGCTGATCGGCCTTATCAATAATCAAAAAGCCTGTCTTAAGGCAAAGTCTTGAAGTTTATTGAAATCTAGCCTTGGTTCAGCAATTAACCTGAATAATTGATAACATAATATGATCATTGATTTCCCGAAACAAACTAGTAGATCTTCTTGAGAGACATCTACTGAAGTTATTTGTTTTACATACAAAATGTATGTTGTTTTCCTCAGATCGTTAGTAACCTCATTTGAATTATTTCTCATTCTCTTTTGCCTTAGTCCCTATATTTTATTAAAGAATCCAGATTTTCCTCTGACTATTGAATGATTCCTTTCTTTTCTAATTAACGTAGTAAGATAGCAATCAATGCATATACTCTTAATAAAATATATTTATTTACATTCTTGTAAAAAAGGTGCACTTGCCTATAAAGTTTTATGAAACGTGGTAAGATATGAGGAACTTTCATCTAAGATGACAATGTTGACCAGGAAATCTTTTAGAACATGAGCTCTTTTTTGTTTTTCAGATCTTTAAAGCTGATCCTAGTGTGCTATGGGTGCAGCAACTTAGTGGAGTCTGTCCCTTATCTTGAAGGGCATAAATATTGTGATCCAATAAAAAAATTAAAGACATATCAAAGATATATTAAATGAAAAAATGATTAAACACACAAGGCTTTGTTGTTCAGTATTTAAGTGCATGATCTTCAAACTTGAGCTGTGCCATGTGTACAGTGACAGTGCTGGACAAACCTATTTGTACATCTTAGTCCATTAGTTTTTTTTTGTTAAATCATATTTTTTATTAAATTTTGAAAATACATGTTAACATACTTCAGTTACAGAAATGCATTTCCATCATAATAGAGTCGCCACCATACTCATAAATATAATAACAGAATACAGTGTAAAGACATAATCACCTATCAAGGGACAGGGTGTCGCCCTTTCATTTAGCACAGGACCCATTCTTCAATGCTCGTGCAATCTTTATCTATACTTATCGATCGTATACATAATCAATTCTTTCATCTCTCCTACGCCGCATGTCGAATCTGCGCGCTCAGGTCCGCCACCCCATGGGAGGTGCAAGCCCAGTACCATGCACACATAAGCAGTTACCAGCCTAATGGTGCTATTAATTGCCCAAATCAAATGCTAGGCTATAAGCGACCTCTCCGGGACTCCCAAATGAAAGAAACCTTATAATCTGAATAGTAAGGAAACGACCCGAGCCGCAGCCGGCCTTCTTCACACACAAAGATTCTTTTCGCACATGAACAAAAAAAGGAAACTTATCCAAAATACCTAAAAAAACAATAACTAATAACTAACTGCCACGAGACTATGCGGTTCAGCCGCAAAGAATGAGCCAACTGTCAACAGTATAGGGGGAAGGGGGCAGGGGCCCCAAAAAGAGTGCCCCGAGAAGGGGGCCAATCCCCTCCACAGCACAGGGCAAGCAGGGCAAAAGCATAAGACAGCTTCCCCTCACACAACTACTCTGAAGCTTCAGTCCCCCTGTCCTCTGAGTCCCGCTCCACTCCCATCTTAGTCCATTAGATAGTGTGGTTTTACGCTGACTTTTTTCATAGTAAGGCAGTGGCATAAGTCAAATGACAAGCACACCTGGGTCAGAAAATGTACATTGCCGGATTTTTTGGAAGTGCAGTCACTGTTATAACCCCAGGACTTTGACCCAATGCAAATGATAGATGCACCTGACCCGAATTTTCAAATAATTGTATAGGAAAGACAGCTGTCCCAAGTGTCTTTGAACTAAATGGAGTCACCTTGATTGAGTCTTTTGTACTAATTTCACCCTGAAGTCTCTTTGAAATTAATACTGTAACCTAACACCTAGATTACTGCATACATACCTGAAATGTACCTAACGTTTGAACATCAGAAATACATTTCGGTGAATTATTTATGCAGCTTTGTTATCAATTCCACACTAGGCTGGTCTCAGAATCAAATTTGTGAAGTGTGGCTGCCAGAATGAAATGCTTTCATGCTAAAATATTTTACCACTAAAGAACACTCAGCTTTTCAAAGAGTGTGTTTGATTCCATATCTAACACATTATATGATGAAACGAAACAAAAATAGGATGTATCCTAGGACAACAAAAACTCGTAATACATCATTAATTTCTTAAAACAAAACATTATTTATGGAAGCATTGCGTTCTGTAAGACTTTATTCCTACGCATTCAGCTCTGTAGGAAGAACAGTTCTGATTTTATCTGAGAACATTGAATTTCTGCAACTTTTTTCTTTCTCTCTTACATTCTTTCTCGGTTCATTTCAACAGAGACATGTTTTAGGACCATATCTGACCACAAGCTTACTCCGTCCTTAACTTCCTTATTTATATTCTGAGGAAATCTCTCAGATTTCTGCACTTTAGCATTCTCAGTTCCTTCGAACTCCTAATGATTTCGAGATGAACTGGAGGATGGATGTGGAGTAAACCTTATTTCTGTTTGTGTAAACACCGTCGTATTATTGTATTTTCTGCCCCAGTGTAAACTGTATGTAATGCTACCTTCAGAATGTTTGGTTTTGCAGTGGATTGTATGCTTCTGTTGAAGCAGGTCACAGGTAGTCTCTCTCTCTCTCTCTCTTTTATAGTTAGTGTTGTCTGGTTAGCGAGCTAAAACCTTTGAATTTTCAAAGTTTGTATTGTTTAAACTTCGTTTGTATAGGGCAAATACATTTTTCTAACTGTAACTGAGCTTTAATAATGTGTTTAAAATCGTAAGGTGCAGTGTCGCAAGTGGAGAATTATGTGGAGTGTCGCAGAGTACAGTGGAATAGAGTATTGTAAAGTCTGTTGTCATAGATTGGAGTATTGTAGCCTGAAATCGAGTAGAGTATAGTAGCGTATTGTACAGTGTAGTAAAGTGTTATATAGTGTAGTAGCATGGTGTCTCATATAGTGGAGTCAAGTATCGTAGACTGGAGCAGCGAGTTCTACAGTGAAATGTCGTGTCGAACAGTAGAGTAGGGTGTTGTAGACTGTCATAGAGTGGAGTAAACTGTTTTAGATTGGAGTAGGGTGAAGTATAGTGTCATAGAGTGGATTATCATCAAGGGGTGTGCCGTAGAGTACAGTGGAGGATAGTGTTGTAGAGTGGAGTGCCGTGTCATATAGTGGCGTGACGTATCATAGTGAGAAGCTGACTGGTGTGTCTTTGAGTATCATACAGTGTAGTATAGTGGCTTAGAGTGGATGGGCATACAGTGTAGTATTGTGTTGCAGAGTAGAGTTGCATAAAAGGGGGGGGGGGGCGCTAGGTGGCGCCAAACCAAGATGGCCGCACTGTAGTGAGGCTCCTGCCCGACCGGGCACTTTCAACATCCTGCTTGCCATCCTGACCGCGACATCCTGCCTAGAATCCTCACCGCTGTGCCCGCAAGAGCCTGCTGACTGTGGCGGTGTGGGGATCGCCGCGCTCGCGCGTTGGAGAGCCGAGATATTTGCTGCTGATCCGTGGGGCGGAGAGCGGTGCCTGTTGGAAGCTTGAGGTCTGTCGGCGCGTGCCCGCTAGGAAACCCTGAGGCTTTGGGGCCTGCGCGGCGAGGTGGGAGCGGCGGCCCACGAGGACCATCGCGGCACAAGAGGGAGCGCGTCTACCACATCGGCGGGATATCGCCTGCTGGGTGCAGAGGTGAGCGGAGAGAGGAGGGTGTGCACGCCGGGGACCCTGACCGGCCGCTCACTGCTGATCTGGGCTGCTGCTGCTCCGACACTGAGCTGGGGAACTGTTGATTTCGTCCTGGGAGCGTGAGTGGACCCGGAGAACAGCGGTGTCTGCCTTGTTGTTGCGTTGCCAGGCATTGAGGCTCTTCTGTGCTGCCGATGGCTCTGCACTCCGGGGGAGGAAACCGACGACCTGCTGTGGCCTGATCTATGCTGGGAAGGGCTGTCACATTACGCGGCACCGGGGCTGTACTGCACTCTTGGGCCGAGGCTGGAACCGCGATCTACCCGCCGGCTGGGGGACCCACTAGGGTTTGGAGCCCTCTGCCGTTTTCTGCCCAGGGGGACTGCCGGCATCGTGGCTGGACCGGTCGCCTGAGGCTGTGACCCTACTGCACCCTGTTGGACTCGGCCCTCCTCCCACCGTCCTTAATACTAACGCCACTTGCGGGCTGGCTCGCGCCTCGCGGACGGAGGTCGCTGAGGAGTGGGCCCCCCCCCCCCATTCGGTCCCAGAGCGGGAAAGGATCAGTACGCGACCCTGGGACCACACGGCCCGTGAGTTGGGGGGAAGATCCCACCATTGACCTCGCCGGCGGGCTGGTCCGTACGCCCGCGCCACTTGTCTCCACGCGACCCGCGGCACTTACTGACGCCATCTTAAAACGTTTTCACTTGTGTGGCTGTGGTGGGCCTGGTCTAGAGCCTACCTGGACCTGGGTGTTCGACCTCCTGCCGCCCGCCAGTCGATTGGAGGTCGGGCTCCATCTCCGGTTTGGCTACTGCGGGGGGATATTGATGAGAGGACCCTTCTTCGCTTCTCGGCCGGCCTTGCCCCTCCGGATTGGATTGCGGGAGGTTCGGGGTATTGCCTCCTGGCCGCGCCATGGGCCGCAGTGACGCTCGCCAGTCCAAATTGCCATTCGAGACCAAGAAAAAAACCCCGCCGACGCCCGGTGCGGGGGGCGGGCCTCCGGCCGCCGAGGCCACGGACGAGGACTGGAAATCCCTACTACTGGGCATGAAGCAAAGCCTATCGACCATCGACTCCAAGATTGATACTATCAATGCCCGACTGGACGGAGTTGTGGCTAAACTGGAGCAACATGATACCCGAATTCAGGAGACTGAAGAAAGGATCTCTACCCTGGAAGACGGCGCCGCTTCCACGGGCAAACAGATGACTCAAATGGACAGGCTTCATAAAATAATTGCAGACAAGAACGAGGAGCTTGAGGCCAGGTCCCGACGCAATAACGTCCGCATTCTAGGCCTCGCGGAGTCCACCAATACTGGGAAAATGGAGGTCTTCGTTGAGGACCTTGTGACTGAGCTCTTTGGGAAAGATTCCTTCTCCCCACACCTCATCGTGGAAAGAGCGCACAGATCCTTAGCTGCCCGCCCCCCTCCTGGGACCCCTCCACGGCCCATTATTGCACGATTCCTTAACTACAGGGATGGAGACGCTGTGCTGCGCCGTGCGCGGTAGATTGGTACAGTGCGATACGGCAATACAACGCTGTCCTTCTTCCCCGACTTCACTGCATCTGTGCAGGAGTCCCGACGGAAATTCGCAGTGGTCAAAAAGAAATTACAAGCCCAGGAGATTCCATATGCCATGCTCTACCCTGCGAAATTGAAAATATCTCACCAAGGCAAACAACTTTTTTTTCAGCAACCGCAACACGTGGAAGACTTCCTCAAGCAACATAAGAAGGACCTGGCTCGAGAGAATACAGCACTACAACGCTCTAGATCGCCCTCGCCGTTGGAGCAGCAGGACTGACCGCGTTTATGGTGGTGACACAGCCACATGCGCATGCCGACGCTGAACTTGGCCGATCAAGATACTGCACACCCCGGTGAGGTATCTTTCTCCTATTACCAATGCTTGAACTGGTCACTGTTAAATCTTGTGCTCGGTCACCCACCTCCATCCCACACTGAGAGGCCAGGCATGTTGTCTGGGTTCTTGTGGGTGTAAGTAGGGAGGTGGTTGGCGGGTTGGGCGCCCCTAGACTTTGTCCCCCCGATAGTGAGCCCCAATGCACCCCCCCCCCCCCCCCCCCTTAGTGGGGCAGGGGTTGCTGTTCTACAGGTTTTACCTGTTGGGTTGGTATTGATAGGGATGGTGAGGGAAGGGTGGGATCTATATTCCCGGCCAGTTGGGGTTGCCGGTGTGGGTGGGCATACGGTCCGACTTCGTTTTCGAACCACTGACTCACGAGTGACGAATGTACGGACATGGGAAGTTGGGGTAGTTATAGGGGGGGCTTGTTTTGGTTGCTACACTGAATGCTATGTGATGTTCCATGCCATGAACACATGTCAAACATTTTTAAGTCTGGCTCAATGGGGGACGTAGGAGACACGGGACCAACCTTGCAGCTTCAGCTGGTCTCCTGGAACGTGCGCGGATTAAATGACCCGAGAAAACGGAGACAGGTCCTGGGGTACCTAGATAGGCAGGGAGCGTCTATTGCCATGCTTCAGGAGACACATTTACTGCCGGGAGGGAACCCCTCTTTCACATCACGCTGGGCTGCCTGCAGGGTGTTTTCATCTTACTCAACATATGCTAGGGGTGTGACCATTTTGGTGCGACGTGGGATGGGGTTTATACCGGTGGGAACTGAGGTAGGGTCCTGTGGCAGATACTGCATGATTTGGGGAAAACTGCACTCTCACACAATACTGTTTGCTTGCTACTACGGCCCCAATACAGATGACCCGACCACGCTTCTCACCATGTGGGGCAAGATACACACCCTGGGTATCTCTCATGTCATCCTGGGAGGTGACTTCAATACTGCGCTCAGGCCCGTGATGGACAGATCGCACCCGCAGCCGTCGCACTACTCTCATACCCAACGCACTTTGGTAAACATAACGGACGGGCACCAGCTGGTAGATGCGTGGAGACACCTCCACCCCTCACCCAGACAAGGCACGCATTACTCTGCTGTACACTCTACTTGGGCTCGCATTGACTATATATTTCTGTCGGCGGGCCTCACCCCGTGGCTGTTTAAGGCGCATCACCTGGCTCGAACATTCTCTGATCACTCACCTGTACTACTGTCGCTACGCATACCCCTTGATGTGTCCCCATACCTGAGTTGGCGCCTCAACCCTGCGCACCTCACAGATTCTGCCTTTACGGCGGAACTAGAGGACGACATAAAAGACTTCTTTGACCTTAATACTAACTCGGTCTCCAGCTTCACTACTGTATGGGAAGCTATCAAAGTTACCGTGAGGGGGTGGTGCATAGCTAAAGGCGGGGGGGTCCTCAAGTGCCTGCGCGGAGACGTGCGCAAGCGAGAGGCCGAGCTGCTGCTCCTGGAGCACGAGATGGCACGGAACACACGTGATCGGGGGTTCGCGGCGCGTCTTAGAGAGAAACTGAATGAATATACTGAAGCTGCTGCTAAGGAATGCAAGTTCCTAGGGAAGCCTTATGTTGCGCGGGTGTATGGAGAGGGTGACAGACCCGGTAGAGCGTTAGCCTTTGCAGTCCGGCCCCCTCGGTACCGAAATTACGTGGCCTCCCTACTAGACTGACACGGTGTCCCGCAGAGGGACCTTGCGGCCCAGCTCCGAGTCCTTACTGATCATTACATTGGTTTGTACACCTCCCGCAGGACGACACCGATTGCATTGCATGAGTACCTTGATGACACCGCCATAGCCTGGCTGGGCCCATCCCAGCAGAAATTCCTACATCATGAACTAGAGCTTGATGAGATAAAGGACGCGATAATGTCCATGAAGTCTGGCAAGGCGCCGGGCTCGGATGGATTACCGATAGACTTTTACAAAGCCTTCATCCATGTCCTGGCCCCTATACTGAAGCAAGTGTACTACTCCGCCCTAGAGGGGGGTATCTTGCCAGGGACGATGCGCGAAGCCCTCATCACATCTCTGTTGAAGCCGGGTAAACCCCCTGAACACTGTGACTCGTACAGGCCCCTCTCTTTGTTGAATACGTATAGTAAAATACTGGCTAAAGTACTAGCTACACGCTTTAACCTCCTGATGGAACGTCTTGTCCTTCCCGATCAGGCCGGGTTCGTCCTGAATCGGGCGACTTCCCACAACCTGCGTACCCTGCAGGCGGTGATACAGGATATCGATCCCAGATGTGAGGCTGCGGCAGTTTTTCTGGACGCCACTAAGGCGTTTGACTCACTCGAGTGGGACTACCTTCTGGCCTTATTGGAACGGATGGGAGTACCCTTCAACTTCCTGACTGGATCCGGTTGTTGTACCGCCAGCCTCAAGCTGCGGTCCTGCTTAATGGTGCCCGCTCTGCTCCCTTCGTTATCCGAAGAGGCAGCCGTCAGGGATGTCCTCTCTCTCCAGTCCTATTTGCTATCGCTATAGAACCGCTGGCAGCCAAACTTCGGCAACATCACAAACACCGACCTCTTATTTATCCAGAGCGCCAACTACTCATTGCGTTATATGCGGATGACATGACGCTGTACGTCCACAAACCGCAAGAGAATCTTAACCCCTTATTACGTGAGATAACTAAATTCGGCGCTATATCGGGGATACAAATAAACTGGACGAAGTCTGCCTTATTCCCCTTGAGTGATAACACTGTGCAGTTCCCTTTAGATTACCCCTTGGTGTGGGAGGCGGACGAGATAACAACATACCTGGGGGTTAGGGTGACCAGGAACCTCTCGGATAAAATCACACAATGGATCCATCTCCCGCTGTCTATGGCGGGACGTATCTCCCTGATTAAGATGGTGGTGCTTCCCAAATTGTTATACCTCTTTACCAACATACCATATAGCCCAGGGGCATACTTCTTCCGGACCCTCAACTCCCAGTTGTCCCGACTTATCTGGGGCGGGAAGCAGGCCAGGATTGGGCTGAGGACACTTATCTTGCCCTATCGTCAGGGTGGGCTTGATGTTCCTAATTTTCAGCGATACTACGATTGCGCCCAGGGCCACTTTGCTGTTTACTGGTTCCATCCTCCCCCCTTTATGGCTCACCTGGCAGTGGAGGATGGGTTTATGAGACCTGAGCAACCATCCGGGTATCTATACACGGAGGCTCGAATGGGGATTCGTGACCCCACCACGGGGGATTGCACCGTGCGGGCCTGGAAACGCATGGCAGATTATATGGAAGTTAAATTCCTGTATTCTCCTCGTATGGTTCTGGCGCACGACCCCAGACTGAGAGTTGCCCGCGAGGAGCTTGGACGCAAGCTGCTCGCGCCGCTGGCGATCCACACATGGGTCGATCTATATCACCAGGTATGCTTTCGTACGTCGGCTCACTTCTTTGGGGACACTGCTCCTTCTGTAATGGATACATTCCTTTACACTCGGCTTCGGCAAAATATCAGGGCTGTCACGCCTGACTTCCCTGCTGAGCCGGAAATCATGGCGCCTTTACATGCTCTGCTTCAGGCGGCCACCCCGACACATGTGGTCTCTATGTTATATAAACATGCTCAGGCAGCTAGGCAGCTCCTTCCCCCCCTTCTCTTAAAGCGCGGACTGACTGGGACAGCGATCTGGGAGCTCCAATGTCGGATGACCAGTGGGAGGAAAGTTGTTCTCATACTACCGTGGTGACGGGTAATGCCCACCTCCGCTTGGTTCACTTTAAATTCTTACATCGCCTCTACTTCACCCCTGCCAAATTGTACCGCTTCGGACTCAGGGACAATGATCGTTGTCTGAGATGCAGGAATTCGGGCGCAGATTTCATGCACCTGGCATGGTCATGCCGGGCGGTGGCTACGTACTGGATGGGGGTGTTCGCGGCCCTTTCGGAAATGATCGGGGTGGATATAGCGCCCTGCCCTATGATTGCCCTGCTGGGCCGCTCCTGCCCCGCGTTAAAGGCGCATCGGAAATTTTTCGCGCTGGGACTTTTGCTGGCTAAGCGCCATGTGGCGTGCAGGTGGGGACGGGGGCGAGCGCCCAAGTTCAAGATCTGGCTGGCTACGATGTCAACCTGGCAGGAACAACTTCAGTTATGCTGACCTCTTGCCTTACAAATCCCGTCCCAAAGACTTATGGGGGCCCCTCACTGCATATCTCCTGCGGTCTCAGAGCACGGACGAGGCGGGAAGGGAATTGCACGGGGACTCGGAGGGAGACGGCCCGTCCGCTGTGTGCTGTCCTGCGCCTACCCCCACTGGCACCCATGGCTGATGGATCTCCTCACCTCACTTACTACTTTCCTTCCAATGCATGCCACACACAGCGTTTCTGGGCGCGCCCGGATAGGCTGCATGCTTTCTGATGTACTCACACACTGCACGCCGGATACTCGGGAGAGGCGGACGGCGGGTCTGTGACTCCCCTGGATCCTGGGTAGGGAGGCCCTCGCTCTCTGACAGCGCACACATCATGGCATCCTAGATAGTAGCACCAAGTTCTGTTCCCTGATTAGTTCATACCATACCCTCCCAGTGCAATAGATCGGTCAGCCAGGGGCAGAGCTGCGCCGCTCCATGCCCTTGATTCACTCTGCAGTGAGATACACCGCACCGCAGCTCTGCGCTGAACGTTCCTTTATGCCACATACTGTGTATGGTGGACACATCCTGGGAGAGAACTGATGTCGTTGGTTGTTTTTTTTTTTTTTTTTTTCCTCTTTAAGTTGGTTAAGGCAGATAAACGAAACCTTAAATATTCTCTGTCTGACTCTATATTGCTGATGTAACTGCGCACCATTGCACACTTAAACAGCTTGTGTTCCTATTTCGCTGCCGGCCCTTATGGGTTGTAGGCGTTGAGCTGTGTTGACTGGTCGGTACTTGTCAGCTAATGTTTCTTACTCATGACACTGCACTGTCGCTACCGGCCTGTTCATTCAGGATGTAGGTAAAAAAGCTGTGTACTATGTTTGTGACCAATAAAGGTTATTCAAAAAAAAAAAAAGAGTTGCATAAAGGGGAGTGGAGTGTCAGACAGTTGTGCAGCGTAGAGCAGAGTATATTACAGTGGTGTACAGTGGTATAACTTGTATTAGAGTAGAGCATAGTGGAGTGGAGTACACTGGAGTGGGGTAGTGTACAGTGGAGTAAAGTGTCAAAGAGTGGAGTGGCATGTCTTAGACTAGAGTTGCATGGAATGCAGGAGCGTAGCATACAGGTGAGTAAAGTGTCATACAGTATTGGAAAGTGATTCACACTACAGTAGAGTAGGGTGGAATACAGTCTAGTTAACCTTTGTAGAGTGGAGTGGTTTACAGTACAGTGTTGAGTGTGGTACAGTGGATTGGCATACAGTGTTAGAGTACGATAGCATTGAATGGTGTGCAGTGGAGCAGAACGGGGTAGAGTGAAGTACTTTGTCAGAGTATCGTGTAGTGGGTGCAGTGGCATACATAAAGTTGTGTTCAATGTCGTATAGTGGACTGAAGTAGAGTAGCGTGTTATACAGTATAGTACAGTGGAGTGGAGGGGTATAAACATGAGTAAAGGATTGGAGAGTGCCATATAGTGTAGTAGAGTGGAGTTGCATAGAGTACAGTAGTGTGTGAAACAGTGGAGATGCGTTGAGTAGATTAATGTATAGTAGTGTAGAGTGAGGTGAAGTCTCGTACAGTGAAGTAGTGTTGGGTGGAGTGGTGTAACGTAGTGTGGAGTCAAGTAAAATAGAATTTATTAGTGTGTCGTAGAGTAACATGCAGTGGAGTTTACAGGTGTAGCGTAGGTAGTAAACTTCTAAATTGGAGTGGGGTCTTGTACAGTAGAGTGGAGTGCTGTGTCATATACAAAAATGTTGTATAGTGGAATTGAGTGTTGTATATTGGAGTGTATGGCCATAGAGAGGAGTACAGAATTGGACAGTAGAGTGTATGGGTATAGAGTGGAGTAGAATGCTGTACAGTGCCATAAAGTGTGGTAGACTTTTATAGAGTGGAGCTATATAGAGTGGAGGAGAGGACACTGGAGTGGCGTAGGATGGAGTAGCATACAGGGGAGTGCCATAAAGTGGAATTGGTTAGAGCAGAGTAGCCAAGACTGGAGTGGCGTACAGTGACGTAAACTGAATTAGTGTATAGTGTAGTAGCATACAGTGGAGTGAGAGTACAGTGAAGTGGTTTAGAATGGAGTGGGGTGGGGTAGAGTGTAACAGCATACAGTGGAGTGGAATAGAGTGGAATACCATACAGTAGATGGGCAAAGATTGAAGATGCGTAAACTTCAATAGCATAGAATGGAGTGGCGTACAGTGGAATAGCATAGAGTGCAGTACAGTGGAGTGGCATAGAGCAGAATAGCGTAGAATGGAATACCATAGAGTAGAATAAAGTAGAGTGGGGTAGACTGGAGTAGTGTACAGTGGAGTGGGGTAGAGTGAAATAGCATATAGTGGAGTGGCGTAGAGTGGAATAGTGTCCAGTGGACTAGCTTAGAATGGAGTAGTGTAGAGTGGAGTAGCAGTAGCATATAGTGTAGTATAATAGAGTGGAGTTGTGTACAGTAGAGTGGCGTAGACTGGAATAGCTTATAGCGGATTCGCGTAAAGTGCAGTGGTGTACAGTGAATGGTGAAGACTAGAGTAGCGTGCACTGCAATAGGGTAGAGTGGCATACAGTGTAGTAGAGTGGAGCATACAATGGAGTGACGTACAGTGGAATGGCATCCAGTGGAATAGCATAGAGTAGTGTATACCGAGTGGCATACAGTGGAGTGGTGTTCACTGAAGAGGCGTAGAGTGGAGTTGCATGCAGTGTAATAGCGTAGAGTGGACTGGCCTAGAGTGGAGTTATGTACAGTATAATAGTGTGGAGTGGAGTGGTGTAGGGCACAGGGTTGTATAGTGGAGAGAGTTTACTAGTGTACAGTGGAGTAACATACAGTGAAGTGGCATATCATGGAGTGGTTTAGACTGTAGTGGCGTAGAATGCAATAGCATAGAGTGGAGTGGCGTACATTGGTGTGGGGTCCAATGAAATAGCGTGGAATGAAGTGGCATAGAGTTGAGTGCCATACACTGTAGTGTAGCCACTGTAGTGGCGTAGAGTGCACTAGCTTACAGTGGAATGCCTTACAGTGGAATGGTGTAGAGTGGAATAGCATATAATGGAATAGCTCATTGCGGAGTGGCATACACTGAAGAGGCCTAGAGTTGATTTGTGTGCAATGTAATATAGTGTAGTGTACTTGCATAGAGTGGAGTTGTGTACAGTGTTATAGTATAGAATGGAGTGGCATTGAGCGGACTGTTGTACAGTGGAGAGAGTGTAATAGTGTATATTAGAGTAGCATATAATGCTGTGGCGAAGACTGGAATGGCGAACAGTGGCGTGGGGTGGAATATAATAGCATACAGTGCAGTGGCATGCTTTGGAGTGGGGTCCAATGGAATATCGTAGAATGAAGTGGCACAGAGTGGAGTGCCATTGTGTGGAGTGGCGTACAGTGGAGTGGCATACAGAGAAATGGCAAAGATTGGAATAGCATATACTGGAGTGGTGTATAGTGGAGTGGCATACACTGAAGAGGCATAGAGTGGAGTTGCATACAGTGTAATAGTGTAGACTGGACTGGCATATATTGAAGGTGTGTACAGAGTAATAGCGTAGAATGAAGTGGCGTGCAGTGCCATACACTGGAGTGGAGTGGCATACAGTGAAATAGTGTACCGTGGAGTGGCATACAGTGGAGGAGAATGGCGTGGCGTACAGTACAATTGCATAGAGTGGAATAGCATATGGTGGAGAAACATCCAGTTGAGTGGTATTACAGAGGAGTGGTAGACAGTAGAGTGATGTAGACTGGAACGGCATATAGTGGTGTTGTGTACTGCTTAATAGCGTAGAGTGGATTCTCATACAGTGGAGAGGCATGGAGTGGTGTAGAGTGGAATATCGTATAGAGGTGTGGCTACAGTGGGGTGGCATACAGATGTATGTGAAATATGGCAGCAAGGTAGATTATGGTGTGCAGAGTAACGCTAAAGAGCAAATTATGCTGCCTTGCATTTCTCCAGATTTACCAGTCAGTGCAGGGCCATGATTGGTGGTCTTGCGTTCCTTTGTAAATTTGACTTAAATATCACATTGCCCATGCAACACCATGAGTGACGCAAGGGTACCGCAATCCAGTTATACAGCTAGGCTTTACTTCTATTTTGGGCCATGATATACTGTGATAACTTTGCAGTATACTGTGGTACATGACAATTACAAACCTGTATGTGGTTGGGTAATGGCTGTTTGTAGAGAATGAAAAGGCAGCCATATTGATTTCTCTACACTTTGGCTGTGTTTATTATTAGGGCCTTAAGTATAGGTAAGTAGTAGTTCCCTATTTTATTGAAATAGGTAAGGAATTTAGAAAAAAAACCTTTTAATACACTTTTAAATAATTTTACGGCCATGCACCACAGTAGTTTCACAAAACTTTGGGAAATTCCGCGAAAGTGCAGTGGTGACAGATATCACTACGTTTAAATGCTTTATAACTTAAAAATTGCTTACTCTACTTAACTGCAGTATCTAAAAAGCATCATGACTCATGAGGTAGAAGCATGTTCAGTAGGCGCCTCTTGGTGAGAATTGGCGGAAGTCTCGGGATCATTTGTAGTTCCCAGATTACGAGCTGATAACCAAGTCATAAAAGTACCCAAAATGTCTTTCGGCCTAGATGCTTGGGGTAGTAACATACCCTAGGAGGCATAAGTTAGGGGTGGGGATGTAGTGAGTCGCCAGGATCTCATTGATAGATTCAAGAACTTCCTTCCAAAAGTGCGCGATGTCGAGACAATTCCAAGCCATATGAAGCATTTGGAGATGCACATCTCCAACAGTTCGCTTCAGAGCGGATGCCATGCGCTTGAGTTGCAGGGGGGTTCTGTTGATGCGATGTAAATATTTGAAATGTATAAGGTGAAGTTTGTAATTAGGGGAGAGCATCTCCAGCTGTCCACAGCAGAATTGCCACTGGACCTCTGATAATGGCTCATCTAGGTTGTCATTCCAGCTAGCCATGGCTTTCGGGTGTGTGATTGGAGAAGATCGTTGCATCCCACTGTATAGTCGTGTAATGAGCTTATCTGAGGATGGGTTTGTGAGCATTGATTCAAGGGCTGGAAGAGATGGAGGCAAAGCGGGAAATTTCTGATGGATACATCTGCCAGTGGATTCCTCACCTTGTGAATATCCCTTTGCCAGCAACATTCGGAAACTTTTGAGCAGTCCACGCCGATGAGGTCGAAGACGACGTCACAGAGGAACGGCACCGCTCGCGACTCCGCTGACGTCACCGGCTCCATAAGAAGACCTCGTCGGCGTGATGACGTCAGCTCCCTTTTTTCCGCGCCGTCGAAGCCAACGGATTTCGGGAATCGCTGTTGTTAGCGTCGTTGATACTTTGTGTATTCTCGTTATTTTTCCTGTTCTCTTTCGAGGATGTCGACAAAAAAGTCTGGATTTAAGCCTTACCGGGAGTGTGGCAAGCACATGTCCATCACAGATCCTCATGAGGACTGTGTGTGGTGTTTATCGTCGGACCACGACGTGGATGGCTGTACCAGCTGCCGCAAGATGAGCACGAAGGCTCTTAAAGAACGGGAGGCAAAACTCTTCATTGCAAAAATGAAGAAGGAGAAGAGAGGGAGAAGAAGATAGAGAACGAGGTCGAGGTCGGCGTCGAAGTCGACTTCGGGACATACTTCTCGAGCCAAGAAACATAAGAAAAAGAGACACTCATCTCGACACCATTCTGATAAGAGCTCGGTGCCGAAGTCAGCTACTCGGCGTCGGAAGGACTCTGTTTCTCCTTCTCCTGTGCCGGATTCGCCTGCTGGTCCTTCATCTCCAGTGGTCTCCTTGTCTCCGGCTTCACCGGTTCCAGCTCGGACTCCGACGCCGGTTCCGTCTCCGGCCCCGGAAGATCTTCAAGCCCCGGGTGAGCCTGCGACGCCGCTGATTCCACCGTTGGTGCCGGTTGGCCCGAGTCCGGTGAGGCCTGACCAGTACCCTGCCTTCCCTGGACGAGGTCAGGACCCCTCGCATTACTTAAATGCGATGTATGGGGTGTTTGCTCGAGCCATGTACACCTCTGGTGCACCTGCGGGTCAGATGGGTCCAATGGCATTTAACTTGGGGGTGCCGCAAGTATATCCACAGGCCCCTTTCATACCGTTCTTTCCAACGACGCCGTCTTGGAATCCTCCGGCTCCGAGGACGTCGACGCCGCTTCCATCCTCGCCGGCTCCGGCTCGACCTCGTTCGACGCCGATGGCTCCGGCAGATCCGAGCTCGACGCCGGCACCGGCGCCATCGGATTCGAAAACGGCGCCGCCGACGCCGATGATTCGGATTCGTTCCAGAAGGGAGTCTCAGAGGATTATTGAAGAGCAGAGGTACCTTCAGGACGAAGCGGAAGAGGGGGAATTGGTGGAGTCGGATGAAGTATTCGAAGAGCTTAAAGAAGCTAGTGGGTTGGATCTGTCTCCTGAGTGGGAGATTACTTCACCGTCAGATGAACCCTCTAAGGACGTTGCTCCCTACCATTCGGTTATCAGGAAGGCTGTGGAGCTGCTTGATCTCCAGTTACCAACTACGGAGTTTCAGTCGAACATTTTAACTGAGGTACTGCATTCTCCCACGGCGGTATCAGAGCCTTTGCGTCCCTTTAATGAGGCCATTGTGGAACCTGTGTTAGAGGTGTGGCGCAAGCCCTTTTCTGCTCCTGCGGTCTCTAAGACGATTGCTAGGAGATATAGAGCAGCTCCAGGGGACCCTGAATTCTTGACGTCACATCCTTCACCTGAGGGCCTGGTAATTCAGGCAGCTTGTTCGGGAAAGTCTAAGGGGGCTTTTCCTCCGGTTCCTGGGGACAGAGAGGCTAAAAGACTAGACCAGTCGGCAAATTAAGTATTTTCATCGGACAGCATGGCCTTGAAATCAACAAACGCCACTTGTCTTTTGGGACGCTATGTGCACGCACTTATGGATTCGGCTAAGAAACTGGCGCCAAAACTGCCTGAGGAGGATAGGACTGGGTTCAATGACATCTTGGCTGATGCTCAGGCGGCAGCACGTCAGGTGATCCAAAGTGGGCTGGACACTGCAGATTCTGTTGCAAGGATCATGGGGTCTTCTGTCGCAACCAGAAGGAGTGCTTGGTTAAGATCTTCAGAGTTCTCACAGGATGTGCAATCGACTCTATTGGACCTGCCATTTGATGGATCTGGCCTGTTTGGCAAGAAGGCAGATGCTGCTCTGGAGCGGTTTAAAGACAGTAAGGCGACAGCTAAAGCTCTGGGCCTGCAGTCTCAGTCGAGGGGGTCTTTTAAAAGATATAGAGGGTTCGGAAGGACATATTTTCAAACCTATAGGCAGACCCAGCAGCAGCAGCAAGGTTCCTCGTCTAGAGGTTACAGAGGAAGAATCAGGGGTCGCTCACGTGGCCGTCAGCTCTCCTCTTCCTCCTCAGCCCCTCCCACCACCGCAAAGCAGCCCTAGATCCGCCATTCCGGATCATGCTGGTCCTGTGGGGGGCCGGCTTACCCATTTTCTGCAAGACTGGGAGTCTGTAACTACAGATCTCTGGGTTCTGGATCTTGTAGAAAATGGGTACGCCCTTCCCTTTCGGGAGTTCCCTCCGAATTACCCTCCTTGTCAAGGTGCTTGCTCGGAGGACCACCGTCTTCTCCTACAGGAGGAAGTCCTGAAGCCGTTTCAAAAAGGTGCAATAGAGGTGGTTCCAGAGCAGGAGAGGGGTCGGGGATGCTACTCCCGGTATTTCCTGATTCCCAAAAAGGACGGCAAATTGCGTCCGATACTGGACCTCAGAATCTTGAACTTTTACCTGAAACAGGAGAATTTTAAGATGCTCACCCTTGCGCAGGTTCTTCAAGCGCTGAATCAGGAGGACTGGATGGTGTCGCTCGACTTGCAGGATGCGTATTTTCACATCCCCATCCTGAAGTCGCACAGGAAGTATCTCCGGTTTACGGTAGGGTCGCAACATTATCAGTTTGCGGTCCTTCCGTTTGGTCTTACTTCGGCACCTCGAGTCTTCACGAAGGTGATGGCAGTGGTGGCAGCCCATCTCAGAAGGTCGGGGGTCTCGGTTTTCCCTTATTTGGACGACTGGCTGATCAAGGCGGAGTCGCCGGAGAAGGTGCTGCGTCATCTGCAGGATACAACTCAGCTGTTGTACAAATTGGGTTTTTCGATAAACGTGCCCAAGTCTCACCTGGTGCCCTCTCAGCGCAACCTGTTCTTAGGTGCGGTACTGGACACTACTGTGTGTCGAGCATTCCCTCCTCCTCAAAGGATTCTCGACATGATTCCTTTATTTTACAACGGAGCGGTCGTTCCAGTTCTGAAGGTCCTTCGCCTGCTCGGTCTGTTCGCCTCCTGCATCCTGTTGGTCAACCATGCTCGCTGGCACATGAGGGCGCTCCAGTGGTGCCTCCGCAAGCAGTGGTATCAGCACAAAAGAGATCTCAGAGAGTCTGTGAGGATCTCCAGAGAAGCTGCAGCGGATCTATCTTGGTGGAGCGTGGAGGGCAATCTGTCCCAAGGAAAGTCCTTCCATCTACCTCCATCGGTGGCCACGGTGATAACGGATGCATCCACTTTAGGGTGGGGTGCTCATCTGGGGGATCTGGAGATCAAGGGTCTTTGGTCTCCAGAGGAAAGGTTGCTTCACATCGACCTTCTGGAGTTACGGGCGATACGTTTGGCGCTCAAGGCCTTCCTCCCTTCCCTTCGCGGTCAGTCTGTTCAAGTCCTGACGGACAACACTACCGCGATGTGGTATATAAACAAACAGGGATGAGTGGGGTCTCTTTGTCTCTGCAGAGAGGCCCTGCGTCTATGGTCCTGGGCTCAGGACCATCAGATTTGTCTGATGGCAAATCAACAGGCCGGGGTTCTGAACGTACGTGCGGACAGTCTCAGTCGGCAGTTCTCCGCCGACCATGAGTGGAGGCTTCATCCAGAGGTAGTTCGTCACGTCTTTCGGATGTGGGGAACTCCTCGGGTGGACCTGTTCGCCACTCACGAGAATGCTCACTGCCAGTCATTCTGCAGTCTCCAGTATCCAATGCAGGGAGCGTTGGGGGACGCGTTTCAGTTGAGTTGGGGCTCACGACTCCTTTACGCGTTTCCTCCCATACCCTTGATTCCTCTGGTTCTGAGGAAGATTCGCCAAGACCGGGCCCAAGTTATTTTGTTCGCCCCGGATTGGCCAAGAAGGGTGTGGTATACAGATCTTCTCCACCTCTCCTCGTGCCCTCCGCTCCGTCTCCCTCTGAGGGCAGACCTCCTCTTGCAATCGGAGGGGCAGGTTCTACACCCCCACCTCCAGAGCTTACACCTTCATGCCTGGAGATTGAACGGGGCAACCTGAATTCTTTCTCTCTCCCGCCAGATGTGGTGGATGTTATTTTATCGGCCAGGCGACACTCCACCAAATCTATATATTCATATAGGTGGTCTAAATTTGTGCTTTGGTGCGGAGAGAGGTCCATTGATCCCTTGAAGGCTCGTCTATCTAACATTCTACAGTTTGCCCTTTCTCTGGCTCAGCAAGGCTTTGCTGTGGCTACTGTGAAAGGATATTTATCGGCTTTGTTGGCTTTCGTTTGTTTGCCAGATCAGCCGTCATTATTCAAATCACCTATTGTTCTTCGTTTTATAAAGGGCCTTACAAACAAGTTTCCTCCAACTCCTTTTATTATGCCTCAATGGGACTTAAACCTTGTATTAACTTATCTTATGGGTTCTCCCTTCGAGCCCTTACACAAATGTCCCTTGAGGCTGTTGTCCTTTAAGACAGTATTCCTCATTGCAATCTCCTCGGCAAGGAGGGTAAGTGAGCTTCAAGCTCTAAGTTCAAAACCCCCATTCTTGACTGTTCATGCTGAACGAATGGTACTCAGGACCAGGGCTGCGTTTTTACCTAAGGTGGTAACTCCCTTCCATCTGGGGCAGTCCATTACCCTTCCTTCCTTCCTTCTATCCTCCCCCTCACCCTTCCAAGGAGGAGGAGCGGCTTCACCACTTGGACCCTAAGAGGGCGGTGAGCTTTTACCTGGACAGGACTAAAGACTTCAGGGTTGATGACCAGCTCTTCGTGGGCTTTGCTGGCTGCAGGAAAGGTTGAGCGGTGCACAAGCGCACCCTTTCCAGGTGGATTGTCTTGTGCATCAAGATTTGCTACTCCCTGGCTGGTAAGGAACCTCCGGAGGGTTTTAGAGCTCATTCCACTAGAGCAAAGTCTTCCACGTCTGCTTTGTCTAGTCGTGTTCCTGTGGAGGACATTTGTAGGGCGGCAACTTGGGCCTCCCTCCACACCTTCGCAAAACATTATTGCTTAGACACCGAGGTGAGGAGGGACGGACATTTTGCGCGATCCGTCCTTCAGGCCTTTCTGGTGTAGAAGGGTGGACACCCTCCTCCGGGAGTGGGGACTGCTGTGGAATCTATTCACAAGGTGAGGAATCCACTGGCAGATGTATCCATCAGAAGAACAAGTTACTTACCTTCGGTAACGCTTTTTCTGGTGGATACAGTATCTGCCTGTGGATTCCTCACTGACCCACCCGCCTCCCCGTTGTCCATCCTTCTATACCTAAGGTTCTGTTAATAATGTTTTAGTCTACTATTCGGATGATGGTATTTCAAAATGTATATGTTACTGTCAAAGGCATTGTGTCTTTCTTTGGTCTTTCTATTCATTCTCCACACTATGTGTGTTGATCTGCATATTGTGTACTGTGTATACTGTGTATATATTGCTGTCAGTCCGTCTGTGTGCCTCGAAGGCACGGAAAAAAGGGGCGGAACTGACGTCATCACGCCGACGAGGTCTTCTTATGGAGCCGGTGACTTCAGCGGAGTCGCGAGCGGTGCCGTTCCTCTGTGACGTCGTCTTCGACCTCATCGGCGTGGACT
This sequence comes from Triturus cristatus, assembly GCF_964204655.1. NCBI lineage: Eukaryota > Metazoa > Chordata > Amphibia > Caudata > Salamandridae > Triturus > Triturus cristatus. The sequence continues at coordinate 469,200,367 of NC_140581.1, read as the reverse complement.
GCTACAAAAGTTTACGAATGTTGCTGGCGCAGGGATATTCACAAGGTGAGGAATCCACAGGCAGATACTGTATCCACCAGAAAAAGCGTTACCGAAGGTAAGTAACTTGTTCGTTTCGTGTAAAGTGCGGCATGTTCCTCTGATGGAATTATACAATAATAGAGTAGAAAATTGGAACGTATCTCCAGGCGTGGATGCGGGGGCGGGTGGGGGGGGGGGGCAAAAAGGTGCCATTGGGGTAGAGATTGGCAAATGTGTCCCAACCCAAATTATGTGCGCGGACAGAGTAGCCTTTGTCTGCTAATATGGGCATTTGCGGGTTATGCGCCAGTGTAATAGAGGGCGCATATAATACTGAGTGCCTCGCTCGAATGAAGTTTATCCCAAGCCCACCGTAGTGTGTCAGAGGTGTTTATATTGGCTTGTTTGCATTTATGAGGCTGATATAAGGCCACAGTTAGCAGAAGTGGTGCGACGATGTCAGACTCAACTGCCACATGAGGTTGAAAGGAAGTTGGAAATATCCGATAATGGAGGAATCGCGCCTGTGCACAGAATGCATTCATCGCTAGATCTGGGGTGCCAAGTCCGCCCTGTGACAAAGGAAGAGTGAGTATTTCCCATGCAATACGCGGTTGCTTTCTGGCCGAGACTAGGGAGATAATCGATGAGCGCAGAGTTTGTGGCAATCAGATTTAATAGTGATTTCTTTTTTAATATCTTAGGAATTCCTATTTTTGGAACTACTAACTATAACTACAAAGTGGCAATCAGATATAATGTGATTTCTTTTTTTAATCTATTTTATGTGGTATGTATTTGTTTATTGGTTTTCGTAATCATTTGACCAATAATATGTATTTTAGTTGTTTATATATATATTTTGAAACATTATAAATGCAATCTAGTTAATTTTTTGGGAGGCTTCCTTGCTATGTTTAGTAGGACTGTGCTACATATGAAGCCCAAAGTGAATGAAAGCCGGTCGTTGTTATAAAAATTAAGATTATATTTTTTTTCCTTATGGCCAATTATCTTGTCCACATATAGTAGTTTGTGTAGCTCTCTGTGAGGCCACTTTTCCATTTTGTTGCACAGGAGTACAGAAGAATGATGTTTTTTGGTTGGCTTGTTGGGCACAATTTTATTTTGTGAGTCAAAGAATGCAAAGAAACCTTAGGTAGATTAAGATATGTTCTAGTTGTTATGTATCTGTATAAGTTTCCATTAGCATGTGACCATTAATGGGTCTTTTAGTTGTTCATGTAGTAAATCAGAACCTTACATACGCAGTCTAGTTCATTTTTTGGGCTTCCTTGTGACTTTTACTAGGATTGCGCTACATATGAAGACTAGAGTGAATGAAAGGCAATCATTGTTATTGTTATAAAAATTGACATTATTATATTTTTCCTAGTGGCCAATTATCATGTCCTCCAGATAGTAGTTGGTGTGGCTCACTGCTAACTCAGTTTTGCATTTTGTTGCACAGAGGTGCACAAGAAAGATGTTTTTTGTTTTCCTTGTTGTACCAGTTTTATTTTGTGAGTCGGAATGCATGCAAAGAAAACTTATGTACATTAAGGTGTATTCGATTTGTTATGAATTTGTTCATAGGGTTCCATTCACTTGTGACCATAAATGGATCTTGCAATTGTTCCTGTAGTAAATCTGAAACTTAACATATGCATTCTGGTTTCTTTTTTGAGCTTCCTTATTACTTTTAGTTGTATTGTGTTACAAGATATCACTACATTGAAAAACCTTATAACTTCAAAAATACTTACTCTACTTACCTGCAGTACCCAAAAGAATTGTCTGCGCACCCTAATATCTAATGCTGTCAAATTTAATCAAAATCCAACTGATCATTATCACGCTACGCAAAATGAAAAAGTCTATGTTAAACTCATTGGATTTCCAGCCCATTTGGACCCCCCTTTTTTTTCTCACGCCCCTGACCAAACGCTGTGAAACGTTCTGTCCTCCAACAAAACCGGTGCAACAAATCTGCAAAGTTTCTCGACCATTCGTTAAAATGGTGCAAAGTTATTAAGGGGCAAAAATAAAAAAAAATACCTATCTCTGGTGACCCTAACTATTACGTGACTACACAGTGGCTACTGCCACTGACATATATATTGTTCACCAATTAGTCCTTGGTAGTGCGCTCTCTTCCACAGAGGGTGCTGGTGTTGAGGATGGACCGACCCTGGTACATGAATTTCAAGCCAAACCTTCCATAAGGATTCACCAAACACCAGGAGATTTTTATTTCAATATTTAAACACTTTATTTGCAAACCTGCAAATTTCACCCATTACCACCACCGACGTATTTCAACATCCACGGGTCTTGTTCACGGTCATGTGAGTCCATCTTCTCTTTCATTTATATAATCTTCGCCCACTTCTGCCCATCATGAGGCATTGTGGGACATGTAGTTCACATGTTAGTCACCAAAGTTCTTTACTTGTATTTTCAATCTTTTTATCCATTTCATTGTGGTTTGTGGATGTCATATTGTTTATGTACTCATTTTCCATTGTTGGGCACCCATCATGATGGTTTCACTGTGACTTGTATATGAAACCTTTGTTTGCTAATGGTGGGAGTGCGATTGTGTTGAGACCTATTGTCTGGACGTTGTATGTTGGTATCAGCTCAGAGCCTACGACATTCGTCAGTCTTTCACTCATATGATTTATTGCTTAGTGCTTACTGGTGACCTCCACACTTTGTATTAACGGATAATCATTCCTTGTGTACCTGTGCCTTCGTTACAGCTAAGTGCCCATTACACAGTTGTTAGTCCGCTTATAAAATTGTATAACGTCATTATCCACTTTACATTGCGAGCTAAGTGCTCTCTTATTATGACAGATAGTCCATCAACACTCCCTTCACTGTTATTGTTTCTGCTTTATATTCTGTGTCATATCCAACTGCATCACGTAGTTCAATAAATTGTTCCTTTTAGAGATGAACATACAGTTCTTCATCCCTATTTAGGCCTTATGGGATTTTGGTTCTGAATCTAATGATCACCTACATTCCAGTCTCCTTAGTTTCGGAGTTTAGGAAACAAAGGTGTCATCATTTAAGTCACAGTGAAACCGTCATGATGGGGGCCCAACAATGGAAAATGAGAACATAAACAATGACATCCACAAACCACAATGAAATAAATAAAAAGATCGAAAATACAAGTAAAGAACTTTGGTGACTAACATGTGAACTACATGTCCCATAATGCCTCATTATGGGCAGAAGTGAGCGAGGACTATATAAGTGAAAGAAAAAAGGACTCCCATGACCGTGAACTGGACCCGTGGAGGTTGAAACGCATTGGTGGTGGTAATGGGTGAAATTTGCCTGTTTGCAAATAGTGTTTAAAGATTGAAACACAAATCTCCTGGTGTGCGGTGAATCCTTACGGAAGGTTTGGCTTGAAATGTGTGTGTATATATGTATGTATGTGTATATATATATATATGTGTGTAATATCCATATTCCCCCATCTGCAGCAAAAAATGCAGGAAAAAAATATATATATGCACATACACACATAGATATATATTGCACAATATGGGTTAGTTCCCAGGCGCGCTCAATGCGGTTGCTCGCAACAGGCTTCACCCAAAACCCAATGTGCTTTTTCCTTTCCAAAGAATTTGCGGCACTCAGTGGTACCCACAATCCGGTTTTAATTTCAAACCAGCGCTACCACACTAACTTGTTTCGACCACACAGGGTCTTTTTCACTGTGAGTTGGCTTTTTTTTATTTATTGTCTCGCCATTCTCTGCACATAATGATGCATGATGGGAGTTGAAGTTTTTGTTTAAAAAAACATTTCATTATTAAACATAACATTTGATACATTCTTTTGCTTATAGAAGGCATGATATTTACATAGGCATTTTTGTTACAAGATGATTAAGGTGTGGCTAAGTTTTTCCGACAGGTTTGGTGCATAAAGATTAAATTGCTTTAGTTCAAAATTGATTACATTGTAATTAATACATTGAATAGTGTGCAATGGGGACATTGAATCTGCATTTTATATTGTGGATTTTTGGCATTTCAAAGCAAGTTAAGTCAATTTAAAGCGTTTGCTTATATTTAGTTATAGCGTTCACTTCTCAAGTTGTAAACCTGGGTATAGTACTCTATTCTTCCTGCTGAACATGATCTGAATAGATGTTCTTGCGGCTGTCCATTCTGTTGCTGGTTTAAGGTCAGTACAGTACATTCCTTGCAACATGAATTATGTGAATTTTATATGGTTAGTACCAGTAACTTGCATGATGTAATAAAGAGAGATTAACAAATAGTTTGTTGTTCAAATTATGGACACAATGAAGTAGATCAGTTCCCCAATTTGTTTCTTTTATAGATGCACAAAGAGTTCTTCTCCCATGTTAAGGCCTGTCGGGACCTTAGTTTTAAGTCTAATGATATACCGTGACTCCATCTGGTGTGTATGTGGTGTTATATCGTCTTTTTCAGCATACACGTTGTGCTGCCAATGTATTGTAATCTACAGTGGCATTGGATTATATATACCACATGCGTCGTTTTACATGTAATGTTGTGTTTGATCAATATGATTTTTCCATCTTGGTCAGTTATTTGTTATTTATTCACTCCAATCTTGCAAGCTTTGTAGATGTTACACTTATATATATTCAAGACCTAGTGTGGTCGAAATGCATTGTTTGTGGATCAGCCACTTTGTTAAATAAAATATTGGCTATACGATAGACCGGAGTATCTCGTGTTTCTTCCCTGGAGTGTAAATATATTTGCATTGAAAAAACAAAGATTAAAGTAACGTTATAGTTAGGTTGACTGTTCAGTAACAACGTAACATTATAAACTTTAAAAACCACAGAAATGAACCAGTTATAGTTATTTTAATTAACCGTAACTCGTGCCCTACAGTAGCTATAACTTGCGCCCCCACCATGCACAGTTTTCTCATTAATATTTCCATTGCAAATGTTGCAGTGATATTATCAACGACGCAAGTTACAGTTACTTAAGGGAACAAGTTATAATTACTTGAGATAACTATAACTGCTGAGTTTTTGTGATTTTTAGTGTTTTATATGCTATGTTGTTTTTGAACATGTCACCCAACTATAAAGTAACTTTAACCTTTGTTTTTCCGGTAAATTTCAGGTTTGTTTCTTAACATTACATAATATATTATTAATATACATTTAGCCGAAACCTGCCACACACGGCCTTTGGCTGCCATGTGCGGCGAGGGGCCAACACAACATCATACTGCACAGGGCCTTCGGCTGTGTGCAACACCGGGTTGTCTTGAGGGCCAAACTCGTCCCCCCCCCAGGAGTTGCCCACAAAGACCAGGCGCTGGGCCAACCACGCATAGTCTTTGGCCGTGTGAAGCGGAGGTTGGCCACAGGACTTGGCCACAGGCTAGGCTCTGGGACCAAAACAGACCCTCACTCATGATGCTTTTTGAAAATCCATCCGTGTCAGCTATGCAGCCACTGAGCAGGCAATCTTGTACTATCAGAGGAAGGCAAAAAAATAATAATGTGTGTGTGTGTCCGTATGAGTATGTGTCCGTGTGAGTGTGTGTCCGTATGTGTGTGTGTCCGTGTCCACCAAACTGCCAAACTCTTTTCACGACGTGTGCCTCCTCGCATACAGGTGGCTGCACGTCCATAAATAAGTCACCAAAGTCCCGTAAATGGCAGGAGCACTCGCGGGTTTCTGGAAACCATTTATTGATTCAACAAACGTGTTTCGGCAGTTTGTACCTTTCTCAATGTTGGATAACAGTAACTGTTCTCACGTTCCTGGTGTTTGAAAGCGTCTTGGTGCACTCCTATTGCATAAAGCATTTGTTGCTATCAACAAGGGTTTACTTGATGTTCAACCCTCGGTGAGCCTGCATGTTGCCATGATTGAATGGGTTATTCAGCAAGGTATGTTCCTGTGAACTTAACACTTTAGTAGGTCTTCAGTCCTATGCTGGGTTCCAGCCACACAGCATATTTCCCATGCATGCAGGCTAATTGTACTATGTTACAAATACGGATGTGAAACCATCCTTTACTCCCCTCATCGGGCGCTGTTACCGCTACAGATCTCACAGATATATATACTTGAATACATATATGTATATATATGTATGCATACATATATGTATGTATGTATACATATATGTATTCACTGAAAAAACCATAGGTTTCACACATGTTATAGTTAGCGGAAATTTTACTGATAAAAAACCAATGAAATTCCCCCGTTATAGTTAGTGCAGGCAACTATAACTCACGCGACCGCAATCCTCTGCTGATGCTAATACTGTATTTAGACACTTATTTACCCATGTCTTCTTCCATACATTTTTAGCTATACATATATTACAAATATTTTCTTTTCATAAAGACACATATGTCATCAGCAGAAGATTGCGGTCGCGTGAGTTATAGTTGCCTGCACTAACTATAACGGGGGAATTTCATTGGTTTTTTATCAGTAAAATTTCCGCTAACTATAACGTGTGAAACCTATGGTTTTTTCAGTGAATTTGCAAGGTTTTTTAAATGCTAATTCCTAACTATAACGTGTGTGAAACCTATGGTTTTTTCAGTGAATTTGTACGGTTTTTTAAATGCTAAGTTACTTTACGCCATTCGTGGCGTGCGCGCCCACTTAACGCAGTTTGTTCCGTGCGCGCACGGTGCGCTTCGCGCACCGTGCGCGCACAGTGAGCACGCGGTGCGCTTCGCGCACCGCGCGCCCACTTTACGCAGTTAGTGCCGTACACGCACGGTGGGCACGCGGTGCGCTACGCGCACCGCGCGCCCACGTTACGCTAGATGGGCCATGTACGCACGATGCGCTTCGCGCACCGTGCGCACATGGAGGACATATGATGCACTTCGTTTTTAAAGGTAATATTGTAATTTTTCGCATTAGTTACAAGCCATGCACAAATGGTGCCCTTCGGGCACCATTTGCACACGGGGTGGAGAGAGTGTGGATAATTTTTTTTTTTTATATTTTTTTTTTTAAATCTTTTCGTTTTTTACTTATGTGATAAGCCATGCACAATTGGTGACCTTCGATCACCAATTGCACACGGGGTGGGGTTAGTGTGGATATTTTATTTTTTTTTCTATTTTTTTACCGTACGCGTACGGTAAGCGTAATCGGCGAAATTAGCGAAAAAATAAAAATTCCGTTTTTGGCCTTGGGGGATCTTTGGGGACTCCCTGTACATGGCTATGTGTGTGGGAGCTGTCAAAACAGCCCCTTTAAATGTTTTTGTGCTTTGTTTGTTAATCATCTCTCTCAGTGCGAGAGAGAAAATGGCGGCCGCCGCTTCCTGGTTTCGGCCGATTCGAATGTTTACTAAGATCTAAGAGCCAATCATAATCGCGCTCGCGCATGCCACCGTACGCGTACGGTAAGCGTACCGTAAGCTGGCTCAGATATATATATTGATTTAAAGGCTATTTTCTCAGAATCTACTGAACAGATTTACACCAAACCTACAAAAGGCACTTCCTTGACCTGAGGACTACCTCTCTGCCAAATTTCTAGTAATTCTGTTCAGCCGTTCGGGCTGTAGCCCTGTCTAAAGGTCCTATGGAAAAATGCATGGGAAAAACGCGTTTTGGGACCCCCCTTTGATCTCAGCCCCCGCTTGACGAATCCCCCCGAGACTTTCAGGGTAGGAGCGGAGCGTAGCGCCCCACCTATTTTGAAACATTCGCGAGGATTCGTCGACCGGCGCCAAAGTTATTCAAAATAAAATGTTGCGGATTTCCTATGGAAACGTGCTCCTAACTATAACTACCTACTGGCGACCGCCAGTAGGTAATGTATGGGATGTATGACGTTACAACGCACACTTTTACAACGCATGCACTTACAACGCATTTTTTACAACGCATAATCCATTACAACGCATGACATTACAACGCATGACACTACAACGCATTTTTAAAAAATACCTTTACAACGCACTACCATTACAACGCATACTACCTTTACAACGCATACCATTACAACGCATAATATTAAATTACATTTAAGGTAAGTATTAGATAGTATAGGGGTAAAAATTACTATTCTAACTCCAGGGGGTGCAACAGTAGGGTAAGTGTTGGATAGTATAGGGGTAAAAATTACTATTCTAACTCCAGGGGGTGCAACAGTAGGGTAAGTGTTGGATAGTATAGGGGTAAAAATTACTATTCTAACTCCAGGGGGTGCAACAGTAGGGTAAGTGTTGGATAGTATAGGGGTAAAAATTACTATTCTAACTCCAGGGGGTGCAACAGTAGGGTAAGTGTTGGATAGTATAGGGGTAAAAATCACTATTCTAACTCCAGGGGGTGCAACAGTAGGGTAAGTGTTGGATAGTATAGGGGTAAAAATTACTATTCTAACTCCAGGGGGTGCAACAGTAGGGTAAGTGTTGGATAGTATAGGGGTAAAAATTACTATTCTAACTCCAGGGGGTGCATCAGTAGGGTAAGTGTTGGATAGTATAGGGGTAAAAATTACTATTCTAACTCCAGGGGGTGCATCAGTAGGGTAAGTGTTGGATAGTATAGGGGTAAAAATTACTATTCTAACTCCAGGGGGTGCATCAGTAGGGTAAGTGTTGGATAGTATAGGGGTAAAAATTACTATTCTAACTCCAGGGGGTGCATCAGTAGGGTAAGTGTTGGATAGTATAGGGGTAAAAATTACTATTCTAACTCCAGGGGGTGCATCAGTAGGGTAAGTGTTGGATAGTATAGGGGTAAAAATTACTATTCTAACTCCAGGGGGTGCATCAGTAGGGTAAGTGTTGGATAGTATAGTGTAATATTATGCGTTGTAATGGTATGCGTTGTAATGGTAGTATGCGTTGTAATGGAATGCGTTGTAAAGGTAGTTTTTAAAAATGCGTTGTAGTGTCATGCGTTGTAATGTCATGCGTTGTAATGGATTATGCGTTGTAAAAAATGCGTTGTAATGGTAGTGCGTTGTAAAAGTTGCGTTGTAAAGGTTGTTCCCCATTTCATGTGTACATATATGTATGTATATATATGTATGTATACAGATATATAAATATATATCAAAACAATACCCTTTCAGGTATAGAGTGACGCATAAATTATGCAAAAAAGAAGTAGAGAACTCTGGGTAGGTCTCAAGTTTAGGTGGTAAGCAGCTCCTGTGTAGAGCACTCTCAACACCAGCGACACTCTAGATCTGCTCACGTCAAATGTCTGCTTTTCTATTAAAGTCTTTAAGCATAGGATTAGCACAGTGCCATCCACGCCAAGATAGAAAGGGACAAAGTCTTTAAGCATAGGACTAGCACAGTGCTGTCCATGCCGAGCTATAAAACGACAAAAGCCATTTACCACTCCAGGCAAGGTATTACAGCTTTGAATTGGTAAAATACCAATCAAGCTAACCTGAAATTAGTAAAAGCTACCCCTGACACAGTGTTTTGCTCTACTTAGAGCTCTTCAGAGAGGTATAGCTCTGTCCAGACACAAGGGAGCACCCAGTATAAGTCAAAACAATACCCTTTTAGGCATAGAGTGACACATAAATTATGCAAAAAAGAAGCCCAGAACTCTAGGTAGTTCTCAAGTTTAGGTGAAAAGCAGCTCCTCTATACAGCACTCTCAACACCAGCGACAATCTAGATCTGCTCACCTCAAATGTCTGCTTTTCTATCAGTCTTTAAGCATAGGATTAGCACAGTGCCATCCAAGCCGAGTTAGAAAAGGACAAAGTATTTTGCCAGTGATAACAAAAACACAACAAAACAAAGTGTGATTGAGTGTTTTGGAAAGTTACTTACTACATATGAAATACCACGTGACGTTCACCCCATCGAGCAGAACACACACTCTACAGAGGTACACCAGTTAGTTATCCTGACTTTGGTCACTTTGACTCCTCGCCAGCAAATACTGTCGTAAAGGCTCCCAGATGTCTTTGGGTTTAGAGGAGGACGGGAGTTCTTCAGCATACAGCTCCTGAGTCTCTCTACCATAAACCATGTCTCTTATCCAGTGGTCTACTTTAGGGACCAGGGAACTCTCCCAAGTCAGCAACACACGCCGCTTTGCTAATAGCAAGGCAATTCGCAAAAACTTCCCTAATGTGCCTTTAACTTGGGGTACAAAACATAGCAAACAAACCGCAGGTGCACATTGCAGGGCCTGACCAGACATGTTCCTCAAACAATCAATGACTTTTGTCCAGTATTGTGCGACTGGAGTACAATCCCATGCTAGATGCCAGAAATCCGCACTGTGTGTACCACATATTCTGCAATTGCTTGTGTCACGGAGTACTAGTTTGTGCAGTCTAGCCGGAGTGTGATATGTTTGGTGAATATATTTAAAATGTATTATCCGAAGATTGCCATTGGGGATCAACTTGCCAGTTAACGCGCATATGTGTTCCCAGTCTAGGGGGCTTAGTGGAGGATCTAATATGCCATTCCACCGTGCCAAACACGGTCCTCCCTTCGCACTCGTTCAGCACGCACCGCCTGGTAGAGCTTTGTTACTATTTTTTGCTTCAAGTGTGCCACCAGCAGAAGCTGCAGAGATTGCAATTGAGGTGATTCTTCGGTAAACGAGGCGTAGTGCGTTTTGAGCGCAAGTTTTAAGCGGTGCATGGTGAATTGAAATAGCGGTGTCTGATTAATGACATACTGAAGATCATTGGGTGTGAGAAAGTGCCCTTCTATAAAGAGATCATGCATGTGCTGAATATCGACCGCCTGAAGACAGCGAATCGGCCCTGTTTCTTGTGTAACTGACAAGAAGGCATGATGCGCAATTGGCAGGGCTGGAGCATAGAGCGGAAGCTTGGCCGCCAGTTTACCTATAGTTTGCCAGGCCGCTATGGTGGTGTCTACGGTGTTTATTTCTGTCTGTGGCGTACCCCTGCGAGTATGTGTGATGATTCCAGTCAGTGGAGTGGGATACGCTTCCCCGTCCTCCACAGCAACGTGTGGTGTGAAAGCATGCGGTTTGAACCAATAGTAGGTGTATTGGGCTTGCGCACACAAGTAGTACAGGTAGAAATCTGGTGTGCTGAAACCACCCAGAGCATAATCCAGCGTAAGGGTATGCCAGCCAATCCTAGCTTGTTTGCCATTCCAAATAAGACGGAGGAGGTGAGTGCGAATTGTGCGAAAAAACTGTGTTGATAATCTAATGGGGACATTGTTGAACAGATAAAGGAATCGTGGTAGCACAATCATTTTTATAATGGCAATGCGATCAGCCAGGGAGAGCGGCAGGGTGGTCCATCTGTCAACTTGGAGTTCCAAATCTGCGCACGACAACCATAGTTTTCCCTCACAACAGTCTCCGGGTCGCGATGTACCCATACCCCCTGATATTTCATCGGATCTGTTGACCATATTAGTGGGTATTCCATTTGTGGGGGTGCAGTAATCAAAGTCAATGGGATTACCACCAATTTGTCCCAATTTATCAGCAGTCCAGAAAACAAGCCATATCGGATATACTCCCTTAGGACCGGGGACAAGTAGGTTTGAGGTTCACGTATGAAGAGCACCACATCGTCTGCATATAGAGAAATGCCAATGGGACGATGATTCAAATTGAGCGCCGCCGCCCTGTGGCGTTGATGGATCACGCACGCTAGCGGCTCAAGCAGTATGGCAAATAGAAGCGGCGAAAGAGGACAACCCTATCGGGTGTGCCGATTTATGGAGAAAGGCTCAGAGGTGAGACCCCCCGCCCCCCCCCCCCCCCCCCCCCCCACTCGAACCCTTGCGGACGGGTCGGTGTACAAAAGTTGTACCCATTTTATGTAGGAGAGCTATTTGGACTGCATGCCTATCCAGGTGTGCGAACACCTGACGGATTTTTGGGGGGGTATTGAGCCCTGGTATGTTTCATTTCAGACAGATATATTTATCACCTCTCAGTATAAATGTCAATAGTAAGCTGAGGCAAATACTGATGTAAGGCGTATATGTCTGCAACGGTAGTTGTGTAACGTGGCATGTATATGCATACAATCACAGCAAAATATTCCCCATGAAAAACAGTAAAACCCCCCGCCCCCACCCACTTCAGCAGTCCCAATTTGCTAAAGCCATAGTCCCATATTACAACACACCCCAACATCGAGAACGAATCTAGAACTGGTTGTGGGGTATACCCAGTGGGGGACACTGTGGCACAGTAACTCCCAGATGTACCAGGGAGGTGGCCGCTTTGAATAACCGGGCCCCTGAATTAACCATCCAAGCGCAATAACATCATGTCACACAGGCGGTTAAATCAAAGCACTGCGCATCTTGTACCAGCAATATCTACATAACTATAAAATATGGCAAATTGGCCGTAGTTAGAACTAGCATAGGCCCCTTTAACTGTGTAAGTTTCCGACCCAGTTAACAAACTAAAAAGACCCCAGACCTAGGGATTATGTCACGCAGTCTCAGAACCAATACCAGTTATAAATGATGACTGTCCACCGCCTCATGCCTCGTTGTCGGACACATCAGGAGGTCCACGCTTCTTGCGACAAAGCGATTTGACGAACTCCATGGCTGCTTGGTATTGTTGATGATCCTGGCCTTTTCGTCCACGCCTATACGCAGGCAAGCTGGATACAGCATAGCATACAGGATGTGTTCATTAATCAGTCATTTCTTCACCGTTTGAAATTCTTTCGCGCTGCCTGAACAGTATCCGTAAAGTCCGGGTAAAAGGACAGCGTGTTGCCCTGGTAGGAAATAGTTCCTTTTGGCATGATATGCGTAAAACAGTGTCCCGGTCCCTGCAATTCATCAAGCGGGCAATGATTGGTCTGGGCTGAGCACCCGGGGGTGGACGAGCAGCCAAAGATCGACACAGACTGTCGGTGCCGCAGATCTCGCGGAGCATTTGTTCCACATAGTTTTCCATCTTACCTGTGGATTCCGGCAGCCCTAAAATGCACACATTGTGTCGCCGTGAGCGCGCTTCGAGGTTCTCGTTTTTTGCTTGGATGACTGCTAACACCATTTCCATGTCAGAAACCTTCGTGGTGACCTACTGCAATGCACCCTCAGCGCCAGAGATACGTTGTTCAGCCTCTCCAATGCGAACGGCGTGTCTGTCTAATTTGGCGGAGATGGTGTCCATACGTCTATTGAGAGCCTTGATGCTGCCATCTATAGACTGCAGGCTAGCTTGAATGGCAGCTAAAGTCTTTTCCAGTGCAGTCTGCGGTGCGGTAACATTGTCTAGCTCTGAGTCTGATGCCGCGGTTTGCCCCTGCTTGCCATGCTTTCTCAGTTCGAAGTTGAGTTTCGGCTGGCTTTTGTCCGGTTTACCCATTACAATGGCCACACCACACACGGGAAGTTATGAACAGGGAGAGATATAAGACATGCGATCCGCAGGCAAATCTGAATAAGCTCAATATATAGGTGTAGGCGACCATTGTACGTTAAAGGGTGTGCTCCTTACCACAGGCGACCATTACCATAAGTGTGCAGCCGGTAAAGGATTACCCTAGCCTCCTCAGTTGTTCCATGAATCAAAGCCGTGTAGGCCACACTCCTGGCCAGACGCCATCCACAGCTGTCCCACCCGCCGGCGAGGAAGGCTGCGAAAGTAGCTCAGTGCGCGATATGCACAAATGGGCCCAGCCAAGCAGTCTGCCTCCAAGTCAGCGTATATAATAATGCCCACTCTCTCCGTGCACTGCGATGTGTTGCTGAATGTGTCGGGTCACCTTCAGCTCTAGGTGCACAGTCCCACAGCCGGCCCACCTGAGCAACAGGATCGCACCCGCCTCAGCCCGCACATAGAAGATGCGATGGGAGGCCGCGACAGTAAGCAGCGGGGGTGCCGCGACCTCACAGTATGTCCCACACAGCAGCTGCCACAGAAACAGAGCAGGCCCGGGATCTCAAGCAGGGCCTCCGTTTTTAGCGGAGTCGGCCAGCAAATGTAGTCAGTTTATTACATGCCAGGTGCGCAGGGGCTCGAACGCGTCTCTCCCACCTGAGCAGGCCGCCGAGAGAGTCAGTGAGTACCCCGCTGTCCAGCGCACATCCCAGCTCTTGCCGCCCGCAACAAGGATTCAAATGCCGCAATTAGTGTTCCTAGCTCACTGCCACAGTTGCGCCAGGTCCGGTGCAGGGGATGCGACGATCCAGGAGCTTCGGGCCGCCGCCTCAGTTGCCGTCAACCACAACGCTGTCACGATGCCGCCATGTTGTGAAAAGGCCTGCGCTCCGGGAACCAGTCAGACGGGCAGTCACAGCACTCAGAGGGAGCCCAACTAGGAAGCCGGCACTGTAGAAAGGTATCCGGTGCATTGCCCTGCCATATTGAGCCTGGATGGCCGTCAGGGATCAGGATAGATGCAGAATAATAACAGCGGCCGGCGGAGCTGCACTACAGTGCGGCCATCTTGCCGTGCGCCCTCTAGCGCCCCCCCCCTCTTTTGCCATTTCTACAGCAAAGTCTTTAAGCATAGGATTAGCACAGTGCTGTCCATGCAAATCTCTAAATAGACAAAAGCCAATTACCACTCCAGGTACATGTGTACATATATATATATGGATTTTTTTTTTAATAGGTCTGTCTTTGAAGGAATGTTGCATGACAATGTGAAGCATTACAAGTGAATAGTGTGAGAATATATATATATTTGTGTGGAAGCAAAGAACTGCAGAATAATATTGATGTAGGTTAAAAGGTCAGGTGACCGTTGCCCTGTTAAGCCAGACCTAAAAGTCCATCTATATTAATGACTGCCCTACCATCTGTGCTGCTGCCAGAGAAAAAGAGCCCAAATTATCTAGTTATCTAAGACACTTAAATAGCATTGCAATGTGTGTGCCTCTGAAAGTTCAAGCTTAGGCAGCTGGTTAGATAAACAAAATGATCACTGCTTCATGGAGGGCAAGCACTTTTTTGTGGAAGTACATAACTTCTGCCCAATCAAAACATGTACTCCAGGCTCTTAACATGTGTGCGAGCCTAAGCCCTTCTCTAGTGACGATCACTTAATTGTCTGGTGACATCTGCGCTGTCGAGCCAGTCCATAACCACTGAAATACACCAGTTATAGTTTTGTGAACTATTACTTGCGCCCCCATCATGCAGTGTTTACAAACTCTCAGATTACATCACTCATGTCGTGTCTGTGCAGCACTGAGGCGCATTCCAAGACAGCTTGACATCTGACAGATAAGTGCTGAGTTTGTTTGATTAAAGTGGTAAGCCAGTGTGTGTTCATGGAAAAAACACATGTAAAGAGGAGTTGTGGTTATCAAAGAAAACCTAAAAGCCACTGCAATTCCCATGTGCTGATTCATTAAACTAACCATAACTTATTCCCCCATCATACAGTGCTAATGGCCTCACATATTACGTCACACCTAACATTTTAAATGACATCACTGATGACATCTCAAAATTACATTATTGAAGACATCATTCAAGATACTGCTATTGACTTTCTCTGTTGTTGTAAATGACTTATTTATTTACATTATATGTAATACAAGTAAAGCCAGTTTTCATAATACTTTGTGTTAGATCTACTGTTTTTGTGGCCGTACAATATAAAAGTAATGACTTGATTTTTATTTGTTAAGTATGTAATTTTGCAACCCAATGGTGTGTCTGAATGTTTGTGTAATAGTTACATAGGTTTTTTTTTTATATTGCACTTTCATTGATTGTGTACTAAGATAAGGGTATGGTTTTTATGAGGGTTCTATTCTGTTTACAAAGGCATATCCTATTATACATTACATCCTAATAGTCAATACAGCACTATATTATGTACTGTTGCTTGTGATACTCTGTTTTTCGTTACATTCATCGGTGAGTATGAGGCTGTGTAATATCACTTAAATCTTTAAATTACATGAGTGTTTCTAAATCATAGAGTGTGTGTTGTATGATGCTGGGTCTTCTTTAACGAGTAAAACTTACAAGAATGCCAATGCTGACAAAAGATTAGACTCTTTTGAATGTAGAAGAGAAAAGTGAAACAACTACAAGCGTGCTAGTTAATAGCATTTTATTTGCAAAAGATCTGTTATTATCAAAATGGATTCATTTATCACAAAAATCTGTTCTAGACACACAAACAAAATAGGAAGAGTTAATAGACACATAAAAATAAAGGACAACAATTAATGCATTCAAGATGAGAAAAACTTGAACCAAAGGGACTCAACTAATCTACTGGCAGGGGAAAACAATCTTACGCCACTCCTCATTCACACACACCACTCACACAGATAGTTGAAATAGAAAGACCTTTGATTCAAGACATGGACACCAAAGGTATCTCCAAACACGTCTACTTTAAAGTAAGTCCCGCTAGCTAGGATATACACAAGAATGTATTCTATTTGTTGATTTTTGACTTGGAAATGTACAAAATCAAAACATCAGAAGCGGACTCAAAAAGCACATGATTGGAGAACACAACAGAGAAAAGGGTCTACGCGTTTCGAACCCCGTTGATTTTAAAGTGGGGTTCTCATCAGGACCATAGTGCCGGTGGAGAGTCTTTAAAAAGTGCCCTTTCACAGTTTCGGAAGTAGGAGACACTGGTAATTCAATGAATCCCAGAGAAGAAAAAATCACGCGATGGAGTCAATCCTACGCGGTGGAAACCACAAGGTGCGATACAAACTGAATATAGGCGATGAATCCCAATCAGTGTGCCTGGTGAACGTGCAGTTATTCCTGTCACGAGTCTCAAGCGGCGAAACTAATTCGTAGCCAAAAGTCGGCGTCTACAAAGTCCGTTTCTCGACGGACTTTGTAGACGCCGACTTTTGGCTACGAATTAGTTTCGCCGCTTGAGACTCGTGACAGGAATAACTGCACGTTCACCAGGCACACTGATTGGGATTCATCGCCTATATTCAGTTTGTATCGCACCTTGTGGTTTCCACCGCGTAGGATTGACTCCATCGCGTGATTTTCTTTTCTCTGGGATTCATTGAATTACCAGTGTCTCCTACTTCCGAAACTGTGAAAGGGCACTTTTTAAAGACTCTCCACCGGCACTATGGTCCTGATGAGAACCCCACTTTAAAATCAACGGGGTTCGAAACGCGTAGACCCTTTTCTCTGTTGTGTTCTCCAATCATGTGCTTTTTGAGTCCGCTTCTGATGTTTTGATTTTGTACATTTCCAAGTCAAAAATCAACAAATAGAATACATTCTTGTGTATATCCTAGCTAGCGGGACTTACTTTAAAGTAGACGTGTTTGGAGATACCTTTGGTGTCCATGTTTTGAACCAAAGGTCTTTCTATTTCAACTATCTGTGTGAGTGGTGTGTGTGAATGAGGAGTGGCGTAAGATTGTTTTCCTCTGCCAGTAGATTAGTTGAGTCCCTTTGGTTCAAGTTTTTCTCATCTTGAATGCATTCATTGTTGTCCTTTATTTTTATGTGTCTATTAACTCTTCCTATTTTGTTTGTGTGTCTAGAACAGATTTTTGTGATAAATGAATCCATTTTGATAATAACAGATCTTTTGCAAATAAAATGCTATTAACTAGCACGCTTGTAGTTGTTTCACTTTTCTCTTCTACATTCAAAAGAGTCTAATCTTTTGTCAGCATTGGCATTCTTGTAAGTTTTACTTGTTTATCGGCTCAGCCTTGCTGACTGGAGCCACACCCATTTTTGTTCTTCACGGGTCTTCTTTAACAGCAGTTGTGTGTTTTTTCCTGTTGCTTACCTTTTTGAGCGCGAATGAGTGCTACCAGCGTAATGAGTGCCTTTTTAAATGTGTTTTTGCTTCACAATGGTCTTTAATACTGGTGTTCTATTGCAGTAGTGTTGCATATCTATTCAAGCAAAATCAATCTGTGATAAGGTTGTAGTGGATTAATTTGTAAAGGAGAGTTATATTTTTGTAATCTTTCTATTATTAGTTACATCACTAGTGTATGTGAGGCATGTAGTAAATAATGTTCTATAAAGTAACTATGTAAGATGAACTAACCAGAGTATTGCATCATTGGATGCGGTCTTCCAGTGATGTCATTTGAGATGTCATTTAACATGATCTGATTGACGTAATTTGACAACTTTACAGCTGAGTAGTGGAAGTACAAAACCACACATCCCTGAACACAGTATAATGTCTCTCGTTAACAAAACAAGTTTGAAGAGGGAAAGTAAAGGGCTGTTACTTCAGACAGCACCTTGGTACCAGAAGGATGCAACTTGAGAAAGGAAGTAACCTTGCTCAAAACAACTGAAATATAGTCTGGAGAACATCTGGAAAGCAATAATTTAATAATAGTTGATAATGTATACAAAGATAAGTTCAGATAATCATAGTGATGGATTATGAGATCTGGTTTTATTTACAATTTTTAATGTAGACCTTGTTCCTATGTTATTTACACACAGGTTCTATCACAATGTACATATCTGAGCATAAATGATGCTATATTTACAATGTGAAGTATAGAAATTAGGGTCCTTGTAGTAAGAAGACCAACAGTGTCAAGTTCACAGCCAGGTAGTAAGATCAAAAGGTATCAATGACAGCCATGATGGGAAAAGAGACCAATGACACATGTTTCGTCAATATGACTATGTCAAGGCTATAATTGTTTGTTTATGGGGATGAATTTTAGTCCAACTGACTGGTTGGTGAGGTATGCCAAGGACTATGATGGTGCCGGTATGCCAGAAGTATGCAGCGGTTTTGTCATCGTCCACAATAGCCTTCTTTTCTCTCCACGACCTGGGGATCGGGGTATTGCTGACTTGGGGAGCACCTGGGCACCATTCCCATGGGTAATGTTATTCACTGTAGATAGAATTTGGTTCTGTACTCTTTGGCCAGATTTAGGGGATCTGGCACAATCACACAACTACATATCTACCTGACACCACAACATTACGGCACTGGGTAACCCGTGCGCATTTCAGCGCCCATTCACATATTTACGTCACATATATATACCATGATGCGCTGTTGTCCACTAGGAGCCATTCGCTTTCCGCAATATCAAGCCTTCACTTGATCAAAGTTCAGAAAGAATACAATCGCCATATATAGGTGCCAAGATGACTGGTTTACGATACGTCCGCCACACACAGTGCTCAAACCAATCGGCCTATAGCTTAAACACTTTCACACAGAGCCACTCTTTCCTTTACCCTGAATGCAAGGGACTATAGTCAGTGTTGTATCACTCAAAGTTAATAGCTTAACTTATTTGATAAAAACAAAGAAGATACTGTTTTATCTTAACACACTGCACCCTGACATAGTGCTATTACAGGAAACAAACTTATACTATGTATAAGATTGAAAACTATGTCATGACAGGGTTGGGAGAGAATACCATGCACATTAAAGCTGTTCTGTCAGTTCGACATCATGGCACACCAAGATGCATCATAAGGGAGGAGTGGCCGTTTGGTGAGATGGGGACTGGTATTAAAACACATAAGGACTGGCAAGACCCTCTAAGACACTTTATACTCATGAGAATAACCATACAATACCAAGCCCTTCTTGAAGGCTCAATCTATGGCCTAGTCATGGCAAGCCCCCAAATATATTAAAGAACGTCTGACAATCTATACCCCCGGTTGCACTCTCAGGTCCTCCGCGGAGGGTCTACTAAAATGCCCACGTTTCCACTACTCCAAAACAGGGGGCCGAGCCTTTTCCACCCTTATGCCTCAAACTTGGAACAAACTACCAAGCAACTTGCGCTCTGAAAGCAGTCTCCTGCCCTTCAGGAGGAAACTGAAAACCCTCTTATTCACGGAGGCTTGGGCCTAAAGCCCTTGCTACAATACTTTCATTTCCTGGCACTTCCGTAGTTCCGCTCTCAGCGCTTAGAGACCTGTCGGTATTAAGCGCTCTACAAATTCAAGTTAACATAACATAACATAACATTAAGTGGGTACTGTCAGTTGGTCCTGGGGCTGGAGAAGCCACCAGGGGACAATGGTGGCTCAATCTGTCTTACTATTGATTGCTGACGGACAAACGTAGGGTGATCTCAATGCTAACTGATTTCCTTGATGAGAATAAGCATTCCGTCCCCTACGCACAAGTAGTATGAGTGACAGCCTAAGCAGGAGTTTGGGGTGAATGTTTGAGGGACTCAGTAAAAGGGGTGCACAAAAGCGACAGTTGCTAGAACAGCAGGTAACAACAGTCACGAACACTTAGAAGTTTGCATATAACATTTAACCTGTGCACTTTATTGAATGCCAGGGGTGAATTAAACAATCTCTACGTGTCACAGGTCTAAAAAGCACTATTCTGCCTAAAACAAAGGAATTATGAGACAGGAGACAAGGCAGGCAGACTGTTAGCCCTGCAGCTAAAACAACAGGAGTCCCAGCACACTATCAGAGCAATCGGGGACAAGAACAACACAGTCATCATCCACCCAACAAACATCCACTTCCGGGGACTACTATGAGGCACTAAACACCTCCGAGTACCCTCACTTAAGCCCTGTAACAGAAGACTTTCATTACGGATCACCTAGCCCATACTCTGAACCAAACTATCACCAAGGTGGAAATCACACAAGTCATCGATGGACAGCCACATAGAACAAAGCGTCAGGACCGGCGATATCTGGCAGAATATTACTCACTACATAAACACAAACTAGCCCTCCTATTGTGCAAAGTATTTAATGGTATCTTTGAGGGCACTCTACCACTCCCAAAAATGAACAAGGCAAAAATCACCTTGCTTCTGCAGCCAGGTAAAGATCTGTTGGTTTTCACAAGTTACAACCCGATCTCCCAACTCAACACTGACACAAAAATATTGGCTAAGATTTTATCCAATCGCCTAGAATTTATCCCACTCTTGATTCATCAAGACCAGGTGGGACTTATCCCATACTGCTCTTTGCCATCCCATTTACAGGCACTGGTGCATATTTTCTGGCAGGCAAGGGATGATAGGTACCAGAAAGTTGCGCGCTCTCTGGAAGTGGAGAAAGGATTCGATAGAGTGAAATTACCATATTGCTTCCACCTCCTCACTTTGACGGCCTTGGAAGCAAGTTCGTCACTCTGGTTAGATGGTTCTATACCAAACCTACGGCATTCATCTAGTGCAATGGACTCTTATCACTGGACTTTGAAATCTTGCGGGAAACATGAAAAGAGTGTCCAATCTCCCTATTGCGTTTTGTTTTATTAGCCCTGGATCCTCTAGCACAAACTATTCGGAACCAGACAACATTACAGGAATACAGACATCCGTCGGGAAACAAAAGCTTTTTCTTTACGCGGACAATAGCCCTTTTACACTTTCTTACCCACAGCGATTCATTCCTCTCTCGATACAGATAGTATTTTTTTAATTTTATTTAGAGAGAGGGAGTTTTATATAGCACTGACAAGACCGAGTGTATCAGAGCACTTTACAATATTGACACAGGCAATAATATCAGACAGCAAATAGTAAAAGTAAATAACTGAGTCGAACAACAATCTATACATAGAGTGGAAAACTGGAAAATTGGGGTATACCAAACACACTTCTGGATCGGCTAAAACAGCTGCATACAGACACATGGATCAGGGTCAAACTAGGTGCAGGGACACACATCTCAAAACGAATCATGACCTCGAAAGGCCTCAAGCAGGGGTGTGTCCTTGCCCCGATCCTTTTTAATCTCTTTTTGGCCGACCTGCCTGGGGAGCTGGACAGCTGTGTATCTCACGCTCCAAAACTGAGAAACAAGCTAATAACAAATTTGCTATATGCTGATGACCTGGTTTTAATCAGTCGGACACCAATTGGACTTCACCACCTATTAAATACAACAAGTAGTTTTTCTAACCGGAACTCCCTCAAAATAAACCTCAAGAAGACCAAAATTATGGCGGTTAACTACCACAAAAAGAAGATCAATAGCTGGTTCCTTGATGGCCAACGTTTGAATCAAGTACAAAGTTACAAATATCTGGGAATGCTAATGGATCATAAAAGCTCAATCAAACCTCAGTTAAAGTCCATACGAAGAAAGGGGACCACAACGTATTTAGCACTGAAGTCACTGAAGAGACGGCTTCCCGACCTCATGCTTGATCCCTTTTTACAGGTCCTGAGGGCCAAATTGTTGCCGACATTGACATGTGGGAGTGAGGCTCTGAAAGGTAAAGATGCAGCAGTTTTAGACGTCGTAATAGCCAACTCCTACAGAGCAATTTTCCATCTTACAAAATATGTCTCCCCGGCTCAAATCCGGTTAGAATTTGGGATCCAAAGACAAACGATGGAAAGGAGTACCTACGTTAAAAGTTGGCACAAAATCCGAAGTGCTGAGGCAGGATCTTTAAACTCCCACCTCTGGAAAGCCTTGCATAATCAAGAAAAATGTCCAGCAAGGGATTATCTGTTTGACTCTATTGAGTTACTGGGTCTGTCCGAACTCTGGGCCGATCCTACGGATCATCTTTCCTTCAAAAAAGCAGTGAGAAAAACAACATCCATGCTATCTGTTTTAGAAAACAAAGCAATTTTTACTAAAAAGGCACACGGCTGGATAGTGCTCAGTGACTATGTAAGGCCAAAACCCCAAGCCTACTTGAGTGCCGGAATTAAGATAAGCAGGAAGGAAAACTTTTTAAGGCTGCGCTTGGGAGTAATTGCCAATTGGAAGAACTTAATCTTCCACCATAGGAAAGGAAAGGAGGCACTCCGACTGGTCGTCTATGCGGAAGTGGGAAGGAAGACATCATTCATGTAATCTGCAACTGTCCCAACTTAAAGGACATAAGATGCACCTTGTTACGTCCCTTTTTTAGGTATTACGGCATCCGGTCCTGTAGGCAGGCAGTGAAGCTTTGCTTCAATCCCATTGACGTCCAGCTTAACTGTCGGTTAACAAAATTTTTTGAGATGACAACTAAGAGACTTAAAACCCTGTCCTTATCCGAAACACGCTAAAATGCTTCTCAAGTGTAATATTAATTTCTTATCTTGGTTTAGTTGCACTCGCACTTTAATCACCAGGCCTCTAACTTGGTCAATGGACCTGGTTAAGCTGTGCCATCCGACCTGAGAAGTTATGGTAGTCATTGCCAGTTAGTACTATCTGAGACATAAGAGTTTGAGAATCTCTTTTAAAAACAGCTAATTGTATAAATTAGGAATATGCAATTGATGACCTTTTTTATATTAAGCGGCTTTTAATTGCTTTTATTTGTATTTATCTATTGCTTGTAAT
The DNA here is from genome assembly GCF_964204655.1 of Triturus cristatus. Classification (NCBI taxonomy): domain Eukaryota; kingdom Metazoa; phylum Chordata; class Amphibia; order Caudata; family Salamandridae; genus Triturus; species Triturus cristatus. Next base: position 469,177,099 of record NC_140581.1, on the reverse strand, counting down.
TAACCAAGCAAAATAAAATATTATCTTATCTATACATAGAGTGGAGTAGTGATTTCCAATTTGCGCTATGCTTTACTGTCCAGAGGGTTGAGGTGCCGATTGAGAAGGAGATCGTTTAGTTGTCTCTCAAAGATCATGAAAGAGGAGTCGGTCCTGAGATCTAATGGTAGGGAGTGCCAGAATTTGGGGGCACTGCCCGAGAAGGAGCGAACCAGGGTTTATTGTTTATGCTGCTTTGGGGTGGGGAGTGAGAAAAGGTGGGTTGGTGTTTCTTAGGATTCTTGACTGGCCTGCCTTAGTGAGTTTGGCCACCAGGTAGGCTGGTTTACAAGTGTGAAGCACTTTGAGTGAAATAAGGAGTTTTGGGAGCCACTTTAGATCTTTCACGGAGGGGGAGATGTGATTGCTTTTTTTACTCCGGTGACCATCCTTGCTGCTGCATTTAGTATAGTTCTCAATGGGGCTAAGTGGACCTTTGCTGTGCCTGTGGGGGTAGCGTTCCCGTAGTCTGGTCTGGACAGAACCAGGGCTTGGGTTGCCATTTTGAGATCATTCAGAGGGAGGAAGGGCTTGATCTTATTAAGGAATTTTAGGTTGTAGACGCCACTCCTCACTGAATTCTTTGTGTGTGAGCTCATGTTCAGGCTGGGTTCAGTGTGATCCCCAGCGATTTGGCGGAACCAGCCAAGGATTGATGATTACAGTTTATAGAATTTATGAGCTTTAGCCACTCCTGGACCTAGGCGGGTCTGTCCTTTGTAGGAGGGAGGGGGAAGAATCTCCATATTTTCTTGGTTGAGTTTCAGTTGGTTGTCTGATAGCCAGTTCTGGATTTTTATAAGCGTATCTTTTAATCGGACTATGGCCTCTAGAGAGGATATTTCTAGATAAAGCTTGATGTCGTCTGCATAGAGGTGGTAGGGGATATTTGCTTGTTTGAGTATGATGACGAGGGGCTCAATGTAGATATTGAAGAGTGTAGGTGAGAGGACTGAGCCTTGGGGAACACCTCTGGTAATGGCAGAAGTATCTGAAGATCGAGTTGTTTATTTTTAATTTGTTGAGAGTGGTTATTAAAAAATTGTGATTCATTGCAGAATCAAGCCGTCCGCTCCAATCTGTTGTATGAGGGCGTTTAGAAGAAGCTTGTGGTTGACCGCTTCGAAGGCCGCTGATAGGTCTAGGAGGATGAGCATCCAGAGATTTGTTTATATCATCAGCTATTTTTAGTATAGCTGTTTCTGTGCTACATCCCTTTCTAAAACCCGATAGGTGTGAGTCAAGGAGAGTGTTAGTGTTGATGTGTTATGAGTTGGACTAGGACACATTTCTCAAGAATATTTGCCAGGAAGGGAAGGTTGTAGATGGGCCTGAAGTTGCTGAGGTCATCAAGGCCTGATCCTGTTTTTTGTTTTAACAGAGGAGTTACTTGGCCTGGCATAACCCCAGTGCTTAGGTAGCTGTTTATTATCATTGTCCAGAGGGGGGGGGGTTATGACGTGAGTGAGATTTTTTCTAGGGACCCTGGGAGGGGGTCTGCAAGGTGACTTTGAATTTGCAATTCACTTAGAAATGTCCATCTCTGTGAGTGGGTTGATTACCTTCCAGCTTCTGTGGGTTTATGCGATGTCCTGTGATTTGGTTGCGCCTAATGATTTCAGTAGCCGTCTTTGGCCTGCTCTCTGGGTATAGAATCAACTGGGACAAATGCAAGACCCTCTCACTCACTCACTATAGCACTATGGAGGTGATCTATGACCACCTCTTCAAATGGAAGACACCGCCTTAAATATCTGGCTATTCATATAAGGACAGATCCTGTAGTTATGATAGAAGCCAACTTAAACCCTTTGATAGCTCAAACACAATCGGATTTCTGGTGATGACACTTAATATCTTTGTTTGGGGTCGGCTGCAGACTCTCAAAAGGAACATTATGCCCGATTAAGTAACGTTTTTTGTATGTTTCCCCTACGTCTAAAGACATGTACATTGCATGATCCCAACCTGCTGCCCAAAGCATATAGGTAGGGCGAAAATGCTGACTGAAGCTAAACTATACATGGCCACAGAAATTGGGGGAATCCGCCTATCCCGAGTTACTGATTAGCATCCCAGTTAGCACAAATACGGTTTCTGATTCATGATTCTCTGGATACCCCTTTAGGGATATTACTCGAGAGATCACTTTGGCGGAAGGTGGGATCTCTCTATGTGCATTCCACAGACATAAATACATGGCAAAGAGCTCCTAACCAGTTATAGATTCAATGATGTATGTGTGGAGAAAAGGGCACAAATTCTGGGCAAGCAACACAGATTTCATAAGGAGTCCCCATTATGGGAAACGACCACATCTGCACTGGGTAAGTGGAATCGAACTGGATGCCTTCTAGTACTAGACCACCATGTCAGTTAGGACTGCTTGAAAACCGTTGCTGAGATGCATGTTGACTTCCAACTAGATCAGACCTACTCCTGGGACTACCAAATTCCGTGGCTCTGTCTTGCCTCTCTATTTACACACATGCCTGTAATTCTGCTTGAATCCTCATTGATCCAATACCTGAGGACGTGGGGTATGTTAAAGGGGGCGATGTCAGCAATACATAACCCACTTAACAGGCACGTATTCTTGTCCCCCTTTTCGTGCCAACTGAATGAATGATGGTCACAACGATTCAGCCTTTTCAAGTATTCGGATGAGGGTTGGGAAGACCTCTTAGTGGGACATGACAAAGCACTGAGAGATTCACGTAAAAAAAATGAGTTATTACAAAATTATGCACAGGTGGCCCTGGTACTCAAACGGTTGCACGACATGGGTCTCTTACCGGGTGTGACATGCTAGAGATGTAATGCCACTAACTGTGATATAGTGCATATTCTGTGGGAATGCCCCCCGTTCCTTCACTCTATACACAGCAAAGAAATGGACAGTTGTGTGCAGTAACCTGGAGAAACAATCACAGCTGAGGGGCCAGACAGCCCACCTCCATAATGACACCCCCTAGCCTGAGGTCACCCACCAATATAGGCGCTGGTTTGCCACAGCTCTAGCAGTGGCTAGAATGTGTATCCTGTGACTGTGGAGGTCCCCACGTGTCCCAAATATTCACATATGGCATCAGGCAGTGCATGACACATCGGCTTTATTAGCAGTTCAAACATTGAATTAATGAACCAATGGATAAGTTAGAGTAGGTATGAGACATCTCCCTGTCCACTGGAAACATTTCCGCCTCTAACTAGTGGTCTCACCCTTCCCTAGGCCACACTGCTTGAGGGTCCGTTAAGCATGGTTCTTATTCCTCACTTACTGAGGTTCAGAGGCCATTTCCCACATGCACCCCAAGGTTACTTTCTATAGAGCGGGGGAACAATCTTATGGGGCACATCACACACCCAGTGCCCCTAGGATACACCAGACAACCATTGCCCCGAGACTGTACACTACATGTCCTGTAGGGCCGCAGTAGGCATTCCAGACCTAGACCAGGCCGCTACTACGGTTGGAAATGTACTGCTACAGCCGTGGACTATTGGTGTTGTCCTCTTTCTAGACCACAGTCACATCTGTCCCTGCCAACACAGCATGTTTATCTCGGACGATGTCCTTATGGGTGTAAAGTAGGCAACGCACTGGAAGAGTTGAGTCCAGGCCGCAGAGTACAACAAAACACTACACAATGTGACTCACTCGGTGTATGTGTCGGCAATGACCTCGAGCAACCATCTGCCTGTTTATTTATCTCCTCATCCAGTGCCCGGCCCTCAGAGTGAGAAATGGATACAATGCCTGATAGAGGTCTAGTGGCACTCTACATCCCTTCCATCTTTTAACAGTTTGTGGATAAGTGCTCACGCACCTTGCACAAGACAGACCACGTCTCTCAGTCTCTGGCTGGGAGGTGGATTTGGTTGGAGGCCATACTTCTCATTTCTGGAATGTGCTTTCATTCCTGCTCTCTGTAGGGTTGCCCCCAAAGATCTCCCCAGCCAGGGAAGTTGGTTGTCTTTGGTGTCCACAGGTTGTCGAGGGGTCGATGACCGAGGGCCCTCCATTCCCAGTGAATGTTGAGGTACTACCCTTACTTGGGGACACTGATGTTGGGGGTTATTTCTCTGCTGCCCCGCTGTCCTCTCTAGTCTCATCCGCCAGTGGGCCAGTCGCTCCTGTAAACTCGTTGAACCACGATATGTTTTGTAGAGCTGTGTGACTCCCTCGCTGAACAGTGAGCATGGTGCCATCGATCTTTACAACCTCCACACTTCCGGCTCGTAGGTTGTCCAAAATTTCCATCTGAGGTGTCAGTCTTTCATGATGACTTGGGTCCGTATCTGGAAAGTAGGGTTCTGCGCTCGTGCTGTTGGCTAGCCTTGTCATTGATGGTTTAGCTTATAGGTCCAAGCCGGCTGGTCGCCAGTCCCGTCTGCCAGGATGCTCTCCTGAACAGCAGATTAGCAGGGGCACAGTTGGTAGTGCTATGTGGGGTTTGTCTGTAGACCCTCAGGAATTTGTGCAGGCAGCATTCCGCATCTTCGCCTTGGTCCACCTCTATTCTCAGAGCTCGGTTCAGAGTCTGCATGAATCTCTCTACCTCCCCATTAGCTTGAGGCCATTGGGGAGTGATCTTACGGTGGTGACTGGCCAGAGACCCCATATATTCTTGTAATTTTTGTCCCTGGAATGGGGGCCCGCTGTCTGACCTTATTTCCTCAGGTTGCCCAGCATTGCAAAAGGCTTCTCTAGGATGGGCTTGACATGGGCAAATGCAATGGATTGAACTAGCTCCACCACTGAGAACTTCGTGTGAGAGTCCATCAACACCACTGTGAGGCGCTCGTCCAGGAAGCTCCTGAAGTGTATGCAGACCTTGGACTAGGGTCTGAGGCTAGGCTCTTGAGTCAGTACTGGGGCCGGCAGCAGGTCGAGATAGTTATGGCACATGGGTGACAGTTGCGCACCTTCTCGTCCACCATCACATCCGTCCACGGGAACCATACTTTGCTGCACAGGCGAGCCTTTGTCTTGGCGGTCCCTTTTTGCTCCAGATTGATCACCCTGGCCCATAAAATCCTGGCCATCACTATATGCTGGCCTCTCAGGAGCAATCCAGCTCAACTTTCGTTTGGTTTGCTCCTCACTCGCCCCAGCTGTTGTCTGGTCATCTGTTAATCGTGTGTTAGTGATCATAATCCATCGAGGAAATGCTGCTACTCTCTCCAGGCTAGGGCCTCCTTTGCCTGGGTGAGGCTCCCGTCATTCTTGGTTGCCTCGCAGATTTCTTTGAGGGTTATCACTTTTGGGCAGGTATCCTGTAAAATCATCTCTATGAACTCTTTCAGTCCATTCCTCATCTTCGGTCAGTGGTTTATCTCCACCGGGGAGGAATGTCACAACATATAGTCAGCGGAGTTGCTGGGCCCCGGGCGGTAGACGCCTTCAAAGGCGTATGGCTGCAGCTGTACAGCCCATCTCTCGATTCTTGGAGGGGCGAAGTGAGTAGTGCCAGCGAAGAGAAGGGAGCAGGGGCTTGTGATGGGTGACCACCCTGAATTCTTGGCCGCAGAGATACAGGTGAAAGTGATTGCATGCCCACCTAATGGCCAGGGCTTTACGCTCAATTTGAGCATAGCGTGTCTCTGTCTGAGACTGCTTGACGGGCGTATGCTACTGGTACCCACTCCCTGTCTGCCCTCTCTTGCAGGAGTACATCACTGAGTCCCACTGGACTGGCATCCACTACCAGCTCTGTCTTCCACTGTGGGTGGAAATAGGCCATGGTGGCTTTTTCCAGGAGGGTCTCTTTTATTGCGTGGAATGCCATCTCCGCTTCCAGACTCCATTCCCACTGAGCACCTGTTCAGTTCAGAGCTCGTAACAGTTTGGACACCGTGCCGAGGTTTGGGATAAATTTCCCCCAGTATGTCACCATTCTGAGGAAACTGCGTACTTTTGTTGGGTTCTGTGACACTGGCACATTCTGGATGGCTTCTGCTTTCCGCGGGTCAACCTTGAGTCTCTCATGCAAAAATATGTTGCTGAAAAACCCATTTGAGTCCTGGTAGAAGGAGCACTGGTTGTTATGCAGCGTTAGTAAGCAGTCTGCCAGCCGTTGTAGGGTGGCTCTCAGTTTTGCAAGGTGCTCCTCGAGGCTCTCAGAGAAGGTCAAGATGTTATTGCTCAGGTTGATCACGCCCATCAGTCCAGAGAGGGTTTCTCTGATGGCGTTTTGAAATACCTCTGCTGCGAACAAAATGCCGAAGCTTAGTCTCGGATACTGAATGAGGCCCACATGCGGAGAAAAAGTTGTGATGTAGCGACTTTCTGGGTAAGTTCTAAATCGTGATATCCTGAGTTGAGATCCAGCTTTGGGAACAATTTTGCCCTGTTAAGATCTGCCACAATGTCATCCATTGTCGGCATAATGTGGCGTTCCCATCGAATGGCTTGGTTTGGAAGTCTCATATCTACGCACAGCCGGATTGCTCGCATTTCTTTCAGCTTAGGCACTTTGACTAGTAGGAACACCCAGGGCGTGGGCCCAGGAACTTTTTCGATGACTCTCTACTCCTCCAGTTTGTGCTCCACCTGCGGCCTCAAGTGGAAAGAGACTCTTTGGTTTTGTGGAGCCGTGGGCTTGATGGAGTAGTCAATATGTAGCTTGATTTGTTTGCCCTTTAACTTTCCCAGGCCTCTGAACTAGCTGAAACTTTGCGAGCAGGGCGTTGGCGTGCAATTCATGCACTTGCTTTGCGAAGAATACCAACTGGTCTTCAGCTGTGTGGCAGCCAAGCAACGTGCCTTTGCCCCCCTCTGTGACATGGAATTTCGCTCCAGTTGAGCGGACACCTCATTGTGATGTCTACCTCTTAGGTTCCTCCGAGAGGTAGCGGTTCTGTCCTGCCATAGATGTAGATTTTTGCCTGACTGAGTGATAGCGGCGAGCGAGGCGTGAGCTTCTCGAATTGCTCACAGTCCATTACATGTACAGACGACCCGTGTCATTGAACGATGTGACAGGAGTGCCTCTTATCTCCACAGTGCACATTCAAGGCAGTGGTCTCATGTGACTTACTGTTCTGGCAAAGGAGACTACGCAGACATCATCTTCTTCCTCATCGGATTACTGTCTGTTGCAGGAGATTGAACTGTGCTAGTATTTTGGTGAGGAGGAAGTTTGGGAGGACTCGTGCTTGGTTGTAGGCGTGACAGGCAAAGCAGGCAGAGGGCGTGGCCTCAAGGGGCAGCGGTCTGCTTCGGTGATCAGTAGAAGCCGGAGAATGGCGTGGTGTGAGACTGTGGGTCGACAACAGGTGGCTGAATTACGCAGACCAACATGGTGCCGAGCAGCAGGATGAGGCTTTTCCAGCCACACACAAGTGATGTAGCGTAAGGGGACTGCCCGGTCTTTGCACCGCGCTGACAAGCCATGTCGTGGCAGGCAGTGTAGGCACAGAGCACTAGGTGGGTATACGCTGGCATGGGTGGCGGGGGGGGGGGGGGGGGGGGGTGGAGTCAATGTACACAACAGGAGCGATCCGCAGGATGCAGCGTTCACTTACCGGGTGTGTTGGCATCAGACCAAAGGGGCTGTCTTCCGTTGCAGGGAGCCTCGTTTACAGCAAGCCGCAGGACGCAGGTTGAGTCGTGTGCGACTCGCACGCCGATGCAAAGGTCTCAGGCGTGTGCAGACAGACTGGCAGGGTTGCGTCGCCCTCGTTGCCAGTGTAGAGAGGGCAATGCACTGGCAGCGATGATTACAGGCCGCAGAGTACAACAATAAGCTACACAATGTGAGGCCTCGATGTATGTGTCGGCAATGGCCTCTAGCGAGCATCTGCCCGTTTATTACTCTCCTGACCTTGACGCGCGCGCGGCCCTCGGATTGAGGAATTGATGCAATGTCTCGTAGAGGCCGGGTGGCACTCTACATCGGGTACGCTCTCCTGTAGGACCCACACAGGGTTCATTGTATTTGGTACTCTGTGCGCTACATATTGAGCATAATATCTGCAAACTTAATGGGTAATTGTAGACGCCTGGCTGTAGGGAACACATCTTACTATCTGGAGGGAGTGTATACACTTGTTTCACTTTTCCAATTGGCCGAACTCTCTTTGTTGTTGTTCTGGGAGATAAACGCTCTTGATTATCTTTGTGTGAGCTCCCCCCAATTGTTCCAGCGGACCACGTGACACTACAAATGTACGAACATTGTAAGTTTGAAATGACTGTGTTTTTGTTCTTAAAATTGAAAATAAAGAGAAACCATCCATGATTTAAAATAAAAAAGTATTGCCTGGCATAAATATGTATTGCCTGGCATAAACATTTTCGCTCCAATGGGTGTAGATTTTCTATTTTTAGCTATACAGGATGATATTATTGGGTGTTATTTTTCTATGATTAACTCTAATGGGACGATATTTTTGTAAATGATTAAAGACAATTCTTTGGACAAGGCACTTGGGCCACGATATCCTGGTACCTTACCAAAGTGAGCGCGACAACTTATTTAGGTGAAAAGCAATTAGCGCAGACCATATTAAGGTGCAGATAAATAATTGTGGTTCATTGTAAGGTGCAGATAAAGAGCACAGGCAGCATTAAGGTGCAGATTATTTTCTCTTGACTGCATTGATGACTGGAACCTGATCAAAAAGTGTATTAAGATTGGAGTCAAACACTCATTGGACCTCATTTAAAGTTTAGTAATAACAGAGAAGCTTCCTATTCGTGAAAAAGGGAAGATTTCGGCACTGAGGGATTTTTTGCTATCAAAGTGCACTGCCCAGAGATGTTCAAAGGAACTCTAAAAACGTAGCTATTTTACATGAATGTTTATAGATTGACTGCTTTAATAGAGAACCACATTCAGGACACACATTGCAGTTTTTTCCGTGAATGTAATTGGTGATTTTTCTTAATTCTCGTACAGGTGCCTGGCATAGGAAAAGTAACAGAGAAAATGTTAAAAGCTCTAGGAATTACAACTTGCACAGATCTTTACCGGCAGAGGGCACTGCTCGCTCTTCTATTTTCTGAAACTTCGTGGCATAACTTCCTCGATATTTCACTGGGTTTGGGCTCCACGCATATAGAAAGGTATGTTTCTATTCATTGACTTTCTGTTTTGTATATGTTATGTTGTACTTGTAGAGCTGTGCGTCTTATATATGTAACTCAGCAGGAGGGCGGGATGGAGAGGATTGCCTAGAAAAGCGAGCGGATTGGTTCATTGTTGCCCTTCTCCGGGCGCCACGAGACTCTTGGGAACTAATATGTACATCTCCATAGGGACTTCCCGTTTAGGAGCTTCTCGCAGTTTACCAGTGGGAAGAGGGGCGTGCATGAAATTAGCAGTCGCAGCTCTGTACTGAGCACAATTAATCTTCAGATTCACAAATCACCACGCATAAACAGTATGCTGATATTTTCCCGTTAAAAAAGTCTGTCTGCCTACCTAAAACAATTGCCCACGCGCAGCTCGTGAAAGTAAAGTGACCCGTAATCTGATTGGCTAACCTCGGATTTCCTAACCATAGTACATCTGTCGTATGAACTGTATTCTTCGCTACAAGCACAGACGATATTTAAGATGTTAATGGTCCAGTATGTGCCAGAAATGCCTACATTAGTTATGCATTCGACTCCTGTGCACACCAGCTGCCATAGCGTCTGGGCCATATTAAGTGGTTGGCTGCACTGTCTCCTAGGATTCGAACATAGATTGAAACACCCCAATGTCCCCTGTCGAAAAAAGCTGTGTTTCTTGATTGGTTTGGGAGGCTTGTCAGGAAGACCATAGCATGCTGGATGCATTTCGAGATCGATTCTGTTGGTTGGCAGGAGCGATGGCCTTTTCGCACCAGTTGGACAAAGTCTTCCAGTAGTTAGGATGGGTGATTAGAAAGGTCTGTTCGTGTATCCTGTCCCTTCAGTTAAGCAGAATGGGCGCTGGCATCACCAGGACTGAGGCCCAGAATCAGGTAGGTCCTTGTGCTCTGGATCAGTGATCATGGTGGGAGGGATCTGGCTGTTCATCAAATACTTCTTTGATAAGGTTCACAAAGGACTCAGCAGACTCTGCCTTCTCTTTACCCCAATAATTGGTACATTATTGCAACACAATCTGGTTTCAGTGTCCTCAAGCATTTGTTTTGGGGTCTTGTGTGCCTTCATCATTGTTTGCAAGGCTTGTAGGTTAGCTGTCACTGGTGTTTCATACAGTGCTTGAAATGGAAAAATAGAAGTGCAGGTACTCTGTCCCAGAGTACCTGCTTGTTTCTGAGAAGTGCCTGTACTCTCCAATTAAAAGCATTTGCATTTCTCATGAGAAGTGCCGGTACTCTCCCTCTCAAAATGAAAAAGTGCCGGTACTCTGTACCGGACAGTACCGGCCCATTTAAAGCACTGGTTTCATCCATGTCTATGATTCTTTTCTCCACTCACACGACCGCGTCGGTTCATCATCTTTATTTGCCTCAAAGGCTCATCAGTTTCGTAATTATATCATAGAACTTTTTGTAATGGCTCGATTGATTCCTGCGTCTTTAGAATTCAAGGCATCCTTGTGCCAGTGTTCTGTAGGTTTGGCAGGGAATCGGAAGCAGTCTTCTGATTTCCTGCCATAGATTGAGGATTGCTGGTTGTTCATCTCGTTTTCTAAGTCACAACGTTATAATAAATCTTATGTTTGTCTTTTTTCTTGTTCTTTCTCATGGTTATTTTAGTAGCTGCAGCCTTGAGAAGCTTTTTGGAAGTGGTAGTGTTTGGTTAAGACATATGATGATGTTCGATATATTTCAGTGGCAAATGAGCAGCTCTCGGGCCTCCCACCGAGTTCAAACGGAGATTTTGAGACTGAACAAATGATCATCTTATAAAGCGTGAACTTTGCCCAAAGGCGTCAAGGCGCTTAGACAGAGCTAACGGTCAGTAAATAGAAGGTGTAAGTCTGCCAAGGTATTAACTTGCAAAAAGCCAGGGCTTTCAGGATTTACGAAGAGATGGTAAGACTCTAGGCAGGAGATCAATAGGGGGATGGCGGAGCTTAGATGCGGCCACAGCAAAGGCTCTTCCTCCCCACCTTGTCCTCCTAAACCTGGGCACTACCAGCCAATTTTTGTTGGCCGACCGCAGCTGTTTAGTAGGGACGGAACGTTGAAAGAGATGTTTATTTCCTTCTGGACCAGAATTGTGAAGTGCCCTATGAACTATACATAGGGCCTTAAACAGAATTTGTTTCTCTAGTGGAACCAATGCAACTTACGAATGGCAGCGGAGATCGAGTGAAATTTGAGTCTCACTGCAGCATTCTGAACAAGTTGCAGTTTATGGATGGATCCCTTGTTAATCTCTAAGTCTAGAGCGTTACAATAATTCAGCCTGGACAAAATCAGGGCAACAGCTGCTTGCTTTTGTAAAGAGAGAGAAAGGTATGGGAAGATCTTTCTCAAGATCCTAATAACCCCAAAACAGGATGAAAACAGTTCTGTTGACCTGGGGAGTAAAATAAAGTGAGTTGTCAACTATAACTCCGAGGTTCTTTGCCGAGGCAGCAGAGCAAGGGCATGGTCCAAGCATTTCTGGCCACCAAGAGTGGGTCCATATAAATTGTTGGCTGCCAAAGACCAGGACCTCGGATTTGTCCCCATTGAGTCAAATTAGGTGTTTACCATCCAGGAGGCCACGGCTGCATGCAACTTTTAAAATTGGCTGCGGAGGCCCCTAAATTCTTTGTGATGGACACAATTATTTGTGTGTCATCAGCATTGGCTAAGGCCTCCAGCCCAAAAGATCTAATCACCTTAGCCAGCAGACAGACATAAATGTTAAATAAAGTGTGACTCAAAGAGTAACCTTGCGGAACTCCACAGAAGGTGGGAATAGAGTCAGAATAAAATTGGTCCATCATTACTTTCTATGACCTATTTGTCAGGAATGAGGACAGAAGCTCCAAAGCAGAGTCTGACACCCCAATTTCCTGAAGACGGTTGATCATTCTTGTCGGCGAGATGGGATCAAAGGCCACAGATAGGTCCAGTAGTATTAACAAAGAAGTATGCCCGGCATCTACTTGTGTAGGTATATTATTTACTGCAGCTATTAAGGCTGTCCCAGTGCCGTGGCCGCTCCTGAATCCATATTGGGTGCAGTCAAGCAGTTCATGTTGCTCCAAGTAAATGCTCAATTGTGCATTTATATGTTTCTCCAAGATCTTAGCGGGAAGGGGTAACAAGGAGATGGGCCGATAGGTTTTAGGTTCTGATGGGTGCAGGTTGGTTTTCTTCAGTAGGGGCTTGACGGCCGCTGTTTTCCAGCTAAGAAGATAACAGCCTGAGGAAATAGCCAGATTGAGAGTTGAAGTTAAGTGGGGCACAATAATCTCCCTTCCCAGTATCATATACTTCAGGGGGCAGGGTTCCAATGGGGACCCAGAAGTAATTCCCCCTAGGAGTTGATCAGTCTGTTCATGAGAAAGAGGAAGAAAAGTGGACAGCCCATCTTCCCTTTTTTCCATTTTAGGAAGGTTGTAGGATGAGGAATTAGTCATTTGAGCCATATTGGAGAGTTCAGAGTTCAGGCTGTCCAAGGAGGAATGAATTTCAAGAATTTTAGAGTCGAAATATTTGGCCATCCTGGCACAAAAATCCTGTGAACTGTCATATAATGGAGCAGGCGGAGAAGAAAGAAGATTAATCACTTTAAATAGCTCTCTGGGGGACTTAAGCGATTCTTTCTCATGAGAATAAAATGACGATTTTTCTTCTATGATGGCTGCTTTGTATTACGCTAATTTCTTGTGATTGTCTCTTTTGATCAGGTCGAAGTGTCTCTTGGCAGCTGCAGGTTTGTCTGAGTATTCTGAGTTTCCCTGAAAACCAGGGGGCTGTGTGCTTTTTCCGGCCTACATAGTATTCTTTGAGGGGAGCAGGGAAATCAATGGCTGACAAGTATTCTATTATTACCTTTATTAGCTGTTTTATGACACACTGGAAGCCAGATGGAGAAAGGAATGGCATAATGGTCTGGCCAAGAGAGGGGAAAGGGTTCGTCACTATGAGACTAGGATCTTTAGAAAAAAAGCTGTCCAATATATGTCCTGCATCAATGGTGGTTGACTTTACAAGTTGAGGTAGACCACAGCATGCCAATGTTTCTTTAAAAGTCTGAGATGCCTTGAATAAGGTGTTCTCCAGATGGAAGTTAAAGTCTCCCAAAAGAGTCAGATTTCGTTTTCCCAGGTAGGGTTCTATACAATTAGTAAAGGAAGATCTAAGCCCAGGAGGCTGATAAGTCAAAACTCCAGCAAAGGTTACTGTCAGGAGTACTTTTAGTGAGAAAAATAGTGCTTCGTAGGAATCTGTGGGAGTTGTTAGTGGCTCAGTAAGCAGGTATAGGAATCCTTAAAAATGATGCCTAACCCACCCCCATTTTTAGGTCTCGCCTGACCCAGCGCATGCGCTGGTCTGGCAAGACTTATTGAGAGGGCTCCAAAAAGTGCTGCCAGCCTAGAGCCACAGTGCATGTGCGCGGGCCCGCGCGCCGCGTTTGACCGTGATTACTTTCACTTTCGTGGCCGCACGGCCTCTTTGAAGTTTAATCGCGATCACTTTCGCGGTTGCAGGGCTTGTCTTCTACTTGCTAATAGTCACTCTCCTTTTCTTTCATCCATCCTCAATTCCCCCTTATACCCGGCTCCCGTTTCTTACTCCCGCTTTCTATCTTACCTCCAGCTCATGTTGTTTTCCTCTTTCTGCTTCCCGTTCTCTGTCTACACCAAATTTACAACTTTCACCTCCATATCTCCTTCCTGCCTCTATTCTCCCATCGCTTGTTAATACTGGCCTGGGAAGGGAGGGCCATTTTTTTTCTCCTTACATAGGGCCCAGAGCACGCTTGTGACGTCACTGAGAGCACAGGCCCTGGTAGCAACACCTGAGCGAATACACCGTTCACTGCTGCTTCTCCCTTGTCATAGACGTCACCCTGATCAAGGATCCTACGTTCAGCCGAGGTTAGAGACAGTGTGAAACCCTGCCCTCCCTCCCACCTGCTCTGCGGGTAGGCTCCCTCCAGATGCCTCCACGTGCACTCTACCTAAACACCTCCTCAGAGCAGCCCCTTCCCAGGCACAGTCTTTTTAGCTGGCTGCTCTTGACCAGCAGAAATGATCCGAATTATTACAGCTAATTTCGTGGTCCACCGGTAATCTGTTAGGATTATCTGCAGGGAGAAGGCCGGGATTAGTAGGCCCACCTCGGCTTTCGATGTTTTACTGTCACTTTCTGCCCCGCCCCCTCCTTTTCTTTATTTTCACACCCTATTCATTCAATCCCCGCCCGATCCATCACTCCCCTTGTTTCGGTTCTATTCCTAACTCCCCCTCTAGCGAGCGGCTCATTTTAACGCTCTTCTTCATCACCCTTATCTTCTGATTCTCCTACCTGTCACTTGATGGCCGGTTCACAGAAACGTGTAGGAGTACGTGACGTAACACTGCAGGAGTAATACTTTACTTACTCCAACATGGCTTCGTGACAAGGCTGCTTAATCGTGTGTTTCATTCATCTTTTCTCTTTTATTTGCCCTCACACATTTCTATGCTCAGCCCATCCCTCCTCACCTCTCCTACCCGTTCAATCCACCCTTCTCTCCTCTTCCCATCCATCCATTCACCCATCCATCCGCATTGCCAGAGAGGTCTGGCCATCAAGCCCCCAGCAGCTACTTTGAACTCCGTGCATGCCTCGTTTACTAAAGTCTGGGTTATAAGCAGATTTTTAGCTGCTATCTGTGTTAGGCACGAGGCTGTCAGATCAGAGGAACAGCTATAAATTGTGCAGCAGGTGCAATGGCACCAAGACCCAGAGACCTGAGGGGCCCAGGCCCACCGAATTCCTATTATTGTAGTATAATTCTTTCCAAATAGCTTGGGGGTGTGGGAGGAGGTACTAACTCTTTGCTGGCACTAGAGTCCATGGTGCCCAGTTGGCATTAGAGTCTATGGAGCCAGGGCTACTCCACCGTCTCAGGTTAAGCCAAAAGTTAACTGGTGGTGGCGGCTAAACTGTATAAGAAATGTGGCTCATGTCCTTTTCAGTAAGCCAGTGGAGAGAGATCTCCTCCCTGTCCTGCTTTCTGAGTCTTTGGTGGGGTCTGCCCCACGAAGTGTTCTTCAGATGCGTCCAAGTTGTGCATTTTGAAGCTCACATTCTGAAGCAATTTATTATTAAGTCTTATGTTTCAAAGGTAATGACGGCGCACTCAAGATAGGCCAACATTTTAGGTTATGTAGGGTGAGTTAGGGTGGATTAAGGGGTATTCCCCAAGGAAATTTTGAAAACAAATTGTGTAGATGTTAAAATGCAGCATACATTTTTTCAGAGAAATGGGCTAAAAAGTCCCAGATTTGATTGCTTCTCCAGAGCAGCAGATGGTGAAGCGTCCATGAGCACAAAATGCACCAGGAATGGTATTTCAATCATGTGCCCAGTCTTGGAAACGGCCTCAAAAATTCTAGCGCAGCCACATGTGCCGTTTCCCCGCAAGCCGACCCACGCTTGCCTTAACCACGACATTATAAGTGTTTAGCCACGCAACAGTTGATGTGGTTGCACCAAGGATATTGTGATGCATAACTAAATACTTAGAAGGTCCCAAAAGCGAGACCTATTGGCTATGCCAATGCTTGTTACCTATTCCATCAAGTCGTGATCGGGTATATCCCTTTGGGATAGCATCAACCAGGTCAGGACCAGGTCTCCGTGATGAAAACCTAGTCTGGTTTTGAAAGGAAACAAAATTAGAAAACTAGACTTTATTTTTAATCAAGGATCTCACGTTGATTAGGAATCCAGAGAGGGAGTTCTCGTGTAGGTGGGGGAGAGAGACCTGGGTAGGCGTGTGGCTAGGTTTGAAAGGATGTATCTGAAAATTGCAGACCGGGCAAACAAACTTGTCCGGTGAGTCAACTTCCAGTTTTAAAAGGTGGCAATCAAAGTTCCCCTACCCCCGTAGTTCAAGTAGCTGATTCTTGGAATACGCAAATGGTTCAATTATATTTTCCCTGGTGTAAAGGCCAAGGCGCAGTCCAGGCACGGATGATCGCAGACGAGCTTGCCTTTGATGCGCCAGCGACTCGTCCGCTGCGTGACGGGGCCAGCATGCTCCCTATAAGAGCTGGGCCAAAGAAAGACTTGGCTGCTAACCCCACCGGTTATGCAGCATAGGTATCCACTTCCCTCCGCACAGACGGCACAAACTACTGCGGCGGACCAGGGAAGTAAGAAATGAAGGTAGGGAATGTAAAAATTAAATGCGAGTCTTACTTGCTTTAAAAAGTCCAAATGTGCATAGTGCCAAAATGAGGTGAGATTGCATAAAACAATGACAGACAGCCTACCGCCGTCTGTCTGCTGGAATGGATGAACATGTGCAGTTGAAGAGGTAACAGCTCGGTAGTCTTGTGCAGTTGGCAAGGTATCAGCTCGGTAGTCTTGGAGACAGTTATCCATGTCAGTAGTATAACATTTTATTGCATAGTATCCAAAAAGGTATAGTTTTTCTTTCACAGCGTGCCTAGCAACAGGCCCTTTTATTGCACTAAGTCCATCTGGCTTGCAACCTTTCTCTTCTCTCATACCCGGACATATCCTTACAGGGTGCTGGTTTCTCCTATTGTCACTCGTTAGTAACAACACCCCTATCCAGGAAAAATGTTTGTGGATATATCAACAGCACTTCGCATGCAGGATTCTCTCAAGGTGTGCCTGGCAATGGTTTGGCAAAGCAAGTCTATTTCCTGGGTATTATTATCACCAGTAGCGTGTGCTTCTTTGCAAGTATACGATCTGCTTGTCTGAACTGTGGTATGCTTCATAAGCCTGCCCTAACGCCCATGATTTACAGACTGTTTACCACTAATGACAATGGTGAATACATTTGAATCCTGCAAAAGTGTTCCACATTTGCTTGTGATAACAAATAATGTGACTGAGAATGTTTGTTTCTCTTTTTTTCGAGGGATGGAGAAAGGAAAAGCATGAGTACAGAAAGGTATGGTCTTTTCTTTTAAGCTGTACAATTGTGTTTGAGTCAAATTAAACTATCTATATAATGGGAGAAAACCCTTGTATTGAGACCCAGCTTATTATTTGATTTATATTGTTTGATTGACTCGTATTAGGAGATAACTAGATAATTTATGGTATTGGTTCCTGGCTGGCATACGGTCTGTCCTATGTCTCTGCTTTATAAACCTTACTTGCTGTAAAATAGTGAACATCCAGCACTGGGACTTTGAATTAATTACATCGGAATAAAATGGTTTACGATAAAAAATATAGTGGATAAATAAGTAGACTGAAAAAAAGTTCTAAATCATTTTCATCTACCGAAAAATAGAATTAAAAAATTGTTGAATCTAAACAAATGATATGCCTTATATGGCAAGGTACGTGTACTTGGATCAGGGAGTTGTACTCTTACTAAAGTTGAGAGGAGCATTTACATTCCCAATTCAAATAATTTTTTTCTGCATATTTAGGACGTTCACCGAGATGTGGAAAGCCGACGAACAGTATAGTTTGTGCCAGGAGCTTTGCAGTGATCTTGCTGAGGATTTGTTAAAAGAAGGGCTTAAGGTAAGTATGTCTCTCCTTTGCTGTAGTTGCACACTGTGTGATGGTATGTCATTAAAAAATATATTTACTTAAAAGACTACCCAAATCCTGATATGTTGAAACATATTAAGAAAAATATCATTCAAAACAATTCTTGTACAGCACTGTATCTCTCTCTCTCTGTTCTCTCAGCCCCTCAACCTTCAGTTTATTATAACCACCCATCAACCTTGTTTTTATGTATCTTATTTACTGCCTTCTGCTTTGTACCACTAAATGATAAACTTATGCAAAGTGCAAAAAACTATGAGACCTCATACAAATGTAGAGATCCTGGAAAACAGCAGGAATTGTTTGTGTGTTAACTAATTGGCTTGTTATAGTCCACCACTATGTTTTCATGTTTTAGTTGAATTAGAGGTGTATGGTGGTATGAAACCCGCCTGGTCTGGTTCCACCAGTTGAGGCATGTAGGGCGCTAAGCGAGTCGCGAGTATGCTCGTGTAGAGCTTAATATCTACATTTAGGAGGGAAATTGGTCTATATGCGCTGCAAAGTGCTGTGTCTTTCCCAGGCTTTGGGATGACTACCACAGACGCTTCCAGCATTTCCTCGGGGATGGCTCCACTTAGTGCAAAGGTGTTAAATAGGCCCCGTAATAAGGGGGCCACTTTAGCACAGAAAGTTTTATAAAAGGCTGCGGAATAGCCATCTGGCCCAGGTCATTTACCGAGCCGGAGGCGGGAGATCGCCACAATAACTTCTTTGGTCCCTATCAAGATGGTCTGCTTGCGCTTGGTTAAGGGTGGGTATCTGTGCAGCCTCTAAATAGTCGGAGCAGTGGAGTGTTTCTAGGGGGTCGCTCGAGTAAAGTGCCGCGTAGAAGTCTCGGAAGGCTTCTGCGATGGCTGCATCATCTGAAGTAAGCTCGCCCCCGAGCCCCCGGATAGACTGCACCCCTTGATGCTGCCGTGCTTCCCACAGTTTGTGGGCTAAAAGACGGCCGCATATATCGCTCCCAGTGTAGTAGGAATGACGTAGACGGAGAGCCGCATATTCGGCCTTGTCTTGATCCAGTGCTGCGAGTTGCTTCTGCTCCGTACACAGTTGGCGCCAGGCTCTGGCAGCACCAGTGCACTGGTGCATCTGTTCCAGTTCTTTTAGTGAGCTCAGCTCGTTTGCGGCTGTGTTCTATGTTACTGCCTGACGAGATGGCAATGAATTCTCCCCGTAGGATGGCTTTAAGAGCAGTCCATTGCGTCGCTAGGGATGCGTCGGAGTTAGCGTTGAGGGCAAGATAGTTAGAAATGGCCGCTTTAATTTGGTCAACTGTGGAGGCCCGATGTAGCAGTGTGTCACGCAAGCGCCAGTGTCGCAGTGGTTGCTTGACGCGCGGAAACTGAAAGGATGCCATGACTGGAGAGTGGTCGGATAATGATGCGGTAAGTATCTCGGTGTCAGTCGCAAGTGCCTGCAGCGGGATGGAGCTGAGGAAGTAATCCAATCTGGCGTACGTGTTATGAGCCCCTGAGTAGTAAGTATAGGCCCGGCTGTGAGGGTGAAAGTGGCGCCACAGATCAGCGAGTCCCAGCTCTCGGACACGGGCCAGCCCAACCTGGGTTGTGTGCTGGCAAGAACGGTCGGTGAGGTTGTCAAACACCAGATTCAGATCCCGCCCCCCAGCAGCAGGTTGTGCTCTGTGTTAGCCGTTGCCTCAGTGAGTGCTGTGTGGAAGTATTTGTCCTGACCTTCATTCGGAGCGTAAACGAACCCACTATAAGGGAGATCCCCGCTACTAGAAACTGGTATGTAAGCAACCGGCCCTTAATCTCAGCCTCCTTTTGGAGTACTCAGCCCTGAAAGGAGCAGGAGACCAGGATAGCAACCCCGGCTGACTTAGTAGAGTTAGAGGAGAACAATTGCGTGAGGAAGGCACAGGACTTCATCCTATGGTGGTCTTTGGGAATGAGATGTGTCTCCTGTAGGAGGCATATGTCTGCTGCAGACTGTTCCAGATAGTGGAGAACCGCCCTGCGTTTGATCGGGTTATTGAGGCCCGGACATTGAGTGTTAGGATCCTAAGTGGCTTGTGCGGCATCTAGCGTGTATAAGAAGAACCGGCTATACCGTGTCCAGCAGCTGCCCCCCCCGATGCACAGAACTGGAGAAAGAGGGTCTCCACCCGCTGCCGGTAGGGCCAACGGTCTGGAAAGGAAGGTGGACGAGAGGAACCAGCTCCAAAACAACCCAAAAACCCCAGAAAAAGAAAATCCCTAACCCAAGAACAGTTCGAACAGGTATAGTAAATAAAGATAGTCCGTCGTCCCGGGACAACTGGTCAGTCTAACAGTTAGGGTCCATAGTGTGGCCAAGAGAAGGGGCACCTCCCCTCCCCCCCCCCCCACTGCCCACCCAAAGTCAGCAGGGATGCATTGAGAGGGTCCAGTAAAGGAAGAAACTCCCGGGCTTTCACTTAGTGGTGGAGCTCGCTCCAGCAAGGGCCTCCGTGACTGCGGTCAGAGCTGCCTGTTGACTTCTAGCAATTTCCGATTTGGGCGGTCTCCGAGGGCGTCGTCTTCTGCCCTGTCGTTGCCATCCCGATGGGGAGGTCTCGGGCCCTGAGGCGGTGCTACAGTTGTTGTCTCCTTTGCTTGGTGTCGCTAGGCCCAGCAGTCGGCAAGTGTCCACTAAAAAGCGGAGTTGGTGAAGTTTGCCGTTGTAACAAAAGATAAGGCGAAATGGGTGCCCCCAGGAGTACGAGATCCCCTGCTGCCGGAGATGTTCGGTCACGGGGCGGAACTGCCGGCGCCGCTGTAGCATGATCAGGGCCAAGTCTTGGTACAGCACTGGGGAGTGTCCCTGAAATGAAATGGGATGGAGAGCTCTTGGTTTGGTGAGGATGGACTCCTTGGTTTTGAAGTCTTGGATGCACACCAGGATGTCTGCAGGTGGAGCGTTGGGGCCTCGGGGTGGCCCCACTCTGTGTGCTCTGTCCAGAACAATGTCGGCCTCGTGAGAGTCCCCCAGTATGTGCCTAAAGAGGTTGTTAGTGAAGGTGAACAGGTCCCGAGTGTCGCCTGAGGTTTTTACACCTCGGATCCGGAAGTTGTGCCTTCGGGATCGGCTTTCAAGATCCTCCAGGTGTGTCTGGATGTCCATGTTCTGGTCCTGCAGCCGAATTACCTCCTGTTGGAGCATTGTCTATTCAGATGCTGTGGTGTCACTTTTCTCTTCGAGGGTGGCCACTCGCTCTCCAACACCGTCAACATCCCGGTGAATTTCTTTGATCTCCGCGGCAAATTTGGTTTTCACTGATTGGACATCTTCCCTAAGAGTGAGGAAAAGCGACTCTAGGAAAACCTTTGTGATGGGTTCATCTCCAGCATTCGTAGGGTGTCTCGAGGCCTCGGCTTCGGACGCAACGATAGCCATGTTGGGAATTGACTGTGAGCGGCCGAAGATGTCTTTCAGGGGTTTCACCTTGGTATTTCTGGATTTGGACATGCTCTCCCTCCCCCTTCAGGCGTCTGCCGGTGTGCAGTCAGGGAGTTAGTGAGCCGCCCCAAAGGTTATGAATGTCCGCAAATTGGGGTCTTTGGCTGGGGGCGCTGAATTCAGCCGAGTAAGTGTGGGCCTACCACTGTCTTCCCCCTACAGCATTGAGCACGTGCGACGCTGGTCCTTCGGGACTGCCGGCTCTCCCACCATTATGGCTGCGCTACTGCGTTATAATCTTGCGCGTGGTCTCCTTGTGGGTCTGCTGGGGGGGAGTCCGCTATGGCCAGGAGTGGTGCCGCCTGGATCGTTGCTTCCATGGGGGCCCAGGGGTCAGATTGGAGCTTCGGTCTGAGGTGGGGGGTCCACACATGCGCCTCGAGTCCCACACAATGCTCAATCAGTCACAGGCTGGGGAGTGGCGGGGTGCAGCTAGATTTCCTTCCCCAGTGGTTGGCCTCCCACGCCGCTAATGCACCAAGTCCCGCCGGTCAGGCAAATGCGGCTACACCGGCCCCGGGGTAAAGCGTACGTGTCGCTCACCATGTGCTCTAGGGCTTCTGCCAGATTCCGGGGACATTCTCACCGCCTGCTCCTCCGAGGACTTCTCTCCGCCGTCGAACAGCTGCCTGCTATTCTGGGCCCACCAAGCCCTGCGCCTCAGGGGCAGCCGCCCCTGACCAGTTGTTGGGGGTCAGTGTGCGAAAGGCATAGTGACTGGGGGGGGGCTGCATCAGTCCGGTCTCCAAATGCAGGCGATCGGGCCGGCGTCCGGGCCCCACCCCTAAAGCCGCGGCCTCGCCTGGGCTGCAGCCGTGTTGCCGTGGCGGGCACGCTTCTTACTCCAGGCCGGGGATCTGCCGGCCCGGCGCACCAGCAAAGCCACCGGGCCTCAGCAGCACCCCAACCGTACTCGGCAGCGTACCTTGCTTCTCTCCCGGTGAGTTCCACTAGGACGTCCAGGGGTCCCTCAGGCAGGTGGTTCCTGTCCTTCGTAGCTCGGGGGCAGAGCGGGCCTCGCTCACGGCCCCGGTTGCGGCCCTACCATTGCGCCGCTCTCCGGAAGGTAGTCCCGGTGCTGGGGGAGAGTCACCTGGCGAGTCGCTGGCGCCGGGGCGACCGAGAGCGGAATATCTGGCCTTGATGGTCCCAGACATGGACCACCGCGTTGTCGGAGCCTCCCCACCCCGGGGAGGCCGGATCT
Organism: Triturus cristatus; assembly: GCF_964204655.1. NCBI lineage: Eukaryota > Metazoa > Chordata > Amphibia > Caudata > Salamandridae > Triturus > Triturus cristatus. Next base: position 469,154,766 of record NC_140581.1, on the reverse strand, counting down.
GACTCTCCGCTGCCCTGGCGGGGCGCCCGCTCCTGCCTCCTCCACCAGACTTTCAGGCTCAATTCGGGTCCGGCCCGTTCCGGGACAGGACCCGGGGTCACCTCATGCTATTTTTGCCCTGCACGGGCCAGGCTATGCTGATCTAGTCAGGCGGCGAGCAGGAGCCGAGAAAAGTGCGTCCTACCACGCCGCCATCTTGGCCACACCCCCCGTGAACTCTGTTTTTAATGAGGTAAAGATTTCTATTAATTTTTTATACAAAAAGATTAAAAACAATGATGTGCTAATAACACAAGCAGTTATTCAAATCATTTAATGAATTGTAACTTAATTGTTTGTAAAGTTTGTTTCTAAACTAATAGCCTGTTTCCCTGCGCTTGGTAAGTCACCTTCCATACAGGGACCCCTGTCTTCGAAACTAAGGGGATCCGTAGACATACTTTTTGACCACTTTTTTAGACTTTTGTCGACTCTTTTTGAGCTTTGCTTCCAGTGTGCTGGGGACGTGTCTCCCAACAAAGCCACAGGGTTTAAGCCATGTGAGGGATGTCACAAACAGATGTCTGTCTCTGACCCACACATGGCCGACTCCTACCAGGAGGAAAACTGATGTGAGGAGCTGGGTGAAGCCAATGTTCTGGACACCTCTACAGACACTAGCCTGGTTTCTCCTCCAGACCCTGCCATGGAGGAAGTCACGTCCTTTGCATCCATGATGCACAAGGCAGTGGAGGTTCTCGACCTGCAGCTAGCCTTTATCATGATCAAGACCAGCATCTTGACAGAGGTACTAAAATTGGAGTTGAGAAGCCCTTCCTCTGCTTTAATGAGTTCCTCACTGATGTTCGCCTGGGGGCCTGGGCAAACCCTGCAATGGCGCTCCTTTGCACAGAATGATAGTCCAACCCCGGACCCCGAGCCTTCCTATCCCAGTATCTCACTCCCGAGAGCCTCATGGTGCAGGCTTCAACAGCTTGGTAAACCCAAGCATGTTCCCAACCACCTCAGCTGATGGGGAATCCAAGAGGCTGGATATTTTTGGGAAGCGGATTTTCTCTTCTTCCTGTGTGTAATGGAGGTCGGTGAACACCGCATGTCTCTTGGGCCGATAAAACCATGCCTTGTTTGATTCTGCTGCCCATGGTTCCAGAGGAGGGCAGGGCCATCCTGAACCAGGCATTGGTTGATGGAAGGGACATACCTAAGGTTAACATTCAGTGTGAACTGGACACTACTGATTTATTAGGCAGGGCCGTGGTCTCCACAGTGGCACTTTGCCGCCACGCCTGGTTGCAGTCCAATGTTTTTTTCAGGGAATGTCCAATTATCTTTGATTGACATGCCTTTTAATGCCACCCGCCTCTTCTGCTACAAGGCTGACACAGCGCTGGAGCCCTACAAAGGTAGCCGAGTCACCGTCAGATCCCTAAGAATCTCCTAGGGCTCACATCAACAGCAGCAGTCCTTTTGCCCCTTCCCTGGCCATGGTTAAGGCTTTAATGGGTGTCCGCAATACTCCTCTCATCCTCTGGGCCAGCAGGCTTCCCAGTACTTTTGTGGCCAGAGACGCAGATCCCATAGAGGATGTGGTACCCATACCCAGCGTACAGCCCAGCCCCCACCCCTCTGGCTGTTGCACCCTCAAATCTCCTTTAGTGGGTCCTCCATGCAGCATTTCATCCCATTGGATGCAGGACCAGGTACCACCTGTGCCAATGGCAAGCAATGACTTCTGACAAATGGGTGCTACAGATTGTTCAGAAGGGTTATGCCTTACCTTTCCTGGAGAAGGCACCACCCTTTCCACAGTCCCCAGAATGGCTGATGGAGGACCACTTCTTTTTGCTCCATCAGGTAGCACAAGGTCAAAGGAGCCATTGAGAGGGTGCCCGCATTGGAATTAGTACATGGTTGCTATTCCTGCTACTTTCTGGAGCCGAAATAGGATGGAGGCCTTCGTCCTATGGTAGATCTTCTCCCTCCCAACTCCTTTTTATTGAAAGAGAAATTTAAGATGCTCGTGTTTGCTCACGTTCTGTTTGCCCTGCACCCCAGAGGCTGGATGGTTCCAATTGACCTTCGGAATGCGTATTTCCATTTTCCCGCCCTGAAGGCCCACAGGCATTGTCTGCGGTTCACGGTAAACTCAAGAACATTTCCATTTGCTGTGCTCCCCTTTGACCTACCAGTGCCCATCGGGTGTTCATGAATACGATGGCTGTAGTTGCAGCACACCTGCGAAGGTCATGGACAACACCACCACCATGTGGTATTGCAAGAAACAGGACAGAGTCGGGTCAAGGACTCTGTGCCAGGATACCCTGCACCTCTGTACTTGGCTGGAGTGACAGGACAACTTACTGGTCGTGCAACACGTAGTGGCATGTCTAAATATCAAGACAGACAAACACAGCTGTCAATGCTTTGCGGATCACGAATGACATCCACATTGGGAGGCGGCACAAAGTCTGTTCCGAGAATAAGGAGAATCTTGGCTCCATATATTTGCCGTCACCGAGAATGCACAATATCAGCTCTTCTGTACGCTGGAGTTTCCAAAGTGCCTCTCTTGGACACGCGTTCTGCTTAGATAGGAACCCAGGATTCCTATACACCTTTCCACCGAGCCTGCTCCTGCCCCGCGTCCTCAAGAAGATCAGGACTGACTGGGCCCAAGTTATCTTTGTGGCTCTGGACTGGGCAAAGAGAATTCGGTATCCCGAACTCCTGAGCATGAGCAGCTTCTGTCACTGCAGCAAGGTATAGTCCTGCACCCTAATCTATGCACACTCCACCTTTAAATGTGGTGATTGAGCAGCAACAGTTGACTGCCTTTGATCATCCTCCCGAGATTTGTGATGTCATCTTGGCAGTTAGTTGTCTCTCAACAAAGACTGTATACTCATAACGTTGGAACACATTTGCAGCTTAGTGCTCTCCAGTCATATTCACCCACTTTCTGCCCCCTTGTCAGAAGTGTTATTGTTTATGCTGTCATTAGCCCAGCAAGGCCTTGCTGTGGGCACCAATAAAGATTATTATTCTGCCATCTTAGCTTTTTTGCGGTTGCCGGATCAGCCATCACTGTTTCAGTCACCTGTTGTGACACGTTTTCTTAAAGGAATGCAACATTTGTTGTCTTCAACCTCTTTTCTCGTGCCCCAATAGGACCTTAAATTAGTCCAAATGTTTCTTATGGGCACCCCATTCAAGCCATTATATTGCGGTCCGCTGAAACGTCTGACTCTTAAGACAATCTTCTCTCTGGCCATTACATCGGCCAGGAGACTCAGCGAGCTTTAAGCTCTTTCATTTCATCCTTCATGCACCAGCCTCTGCCTAGACAATCTGGTTCTTCGGACTCTTGCCTTGTTCGTTCTGAATGTGGTGACGCCATTCCACGTCAGCCAAAACATTACTTTGCTGACATTTTTCTCTATCTCGTCCTTCTAAGAAAGAGGAGAGGCTCCACCACCTGGATCTGAAAAGAACTGTGTCCTTTTAAGTTGATCATACCAAAGACCACTGGGTGGACGATCAATTCTTTATCGGATTCACAGGGGCGAAAAATGTGAGGCATTGCAGAAGAGAACAATCTCCTGATGGCTTGTACTTTGCATTAAGATCTGCTATGCGATTGCTAATCAGCAGCCTCCTTTAGGCTTACGGGCCCATTCCTCCAAGGCCAGTGCTTCCACTACTGCGTTAGCAGTACCTGTCCTTGACTTCTGCTTAGCAATACCTGTCCTGGACTTCTGCTGAGCTGCTACATCGGCCTCTCTCCACATCTAATTCTAAAATTAATAATCTGCATTTAGAAGTAAAGCTTTTTCTGGTAGAGACTCTATCTAACTGCTGATTCCTCACCAACACTCTCATCCTCTCCATCTAGGGAATTGGGCTCCTCACCCTAATATTTTGTTCAGTTCCTCACACCGGTTAAAAATCATGCTGTCATGGATCCGCCGTTTTGGCGTGAAAATAGTCATGACACAAGCTGATGTCAGCATATCGGGGTGGCGCCTATATAGATGCCGCACACGTTGCTTCCAATGCAGCCGATGCACAGTCGATGAGATCAAAGCCACATACTGGCATGCAGAGGTACCACTCAAGATTTTCTAGATCCAGTCTGACTTCTGGGGAATATTCTAAGGTGAGAAATCTGCGGTTATATAGAGTCTCTACCAAAAAAGCCTTACAGAAGGTAAGTAACATGGTCTTCTTTTTATCTCTGAAGGTGCACTGAGTCCTGCCAAATAAGCCTCAGTGCCAGTGCACTGAAAAACATGTTTGTCTGATTAGTTCACCCACAATTGGCATGAGTGAACTTACTTATAATTCCCTAGTATTTTCTCATCGGGTGCCGCACCACAACCACCTGGTGCCCTCAGGTGCCGACACAAGAGTCTTCTACACTGGCACACACTAGGGCTGCGCTGCTTTCTCAGCGCGGGCCAGCCTGTTTTACAGGAGTCAGTTTCCCCAGGCCCTGGTCGCCGTCTTGGGGGCCGGTATCGGCAGCAAGTCGTGGTCAGGAATGGCTGCCACCACACAAAAAGGGCTCTCTGCGGTCCAAGACGTGGCTCTGGTGTGACCACCACCAATACTGTGTTGATAGTATGGCTCGCCTCAACCCTAGGCGATGGATGGCTCAGGATATGTGTTGGGCCTGGCACGCTTGCCACGCCCTGCCATCTCTACATGTTTTTCGGGGTCAGAGCACATACACTGGGCACTGGATGGTAGTTCTCCAGTGTTCAAAGTCCATTCACCAGCAATAAAATGTAGTAAAAACTGAGGGGTGTGACCACACAAGAAGGGCATTTTATCACATGACTCAGATAATAAAAAGGTTGTATGGAACGAGGTTAGGCAGTGGCTTAAAATCCCGAAACTACACACTGCAACTTCTTAGGGAGTTTTGCACTTACCATAATGCATTCATTGTATGTGGGTTACAGATTCGCACCTTTCATAAGCCTCTTTTATGATGCAGATTATACCCCAGTATGGGTAAAGGAGACAAGAAGATAGTGTCTGCACAAGAATAGCTATTCATCTTATACAAAGGTACATGATTAAATACCTCTGGCCGCCAACTCAATTATACTATCCACTACACAGATTTGTAGAACACCACACAAACTATTTGAAGTTCCTTTAAATTTACACTCTGAATTGCTGGTATGGAGAAACATGAAACTTAAGATATGTGGGTTTCCCTTTCATTTGGAAGAGTGGTTGGTAATGGTCGTTAGTTACTTTACAGATTTTTAGCCCCACAATCCTGATAAAATATTCCCGGAACTACAGCTGGAATAGGAACTCTCATTGTGACATAGATGAGAATATGCACAGTTGAAGCATTTATATACATGCAGCACTGGGCTCCTCTCTGTGCTTAATTTGTAAAATAATACATGCCGTGGCCTAAAGGTTTTCTCAGAGTCTGGCAGCGGGTATGTGCGATAGTAAAAAAAGGAGGGGGGAAACAATGAGTTGCGGTACACCAGTTTGAGGTAGGTTTCTTTCTGTTTATTAGGCTGAACAGTCTTTACTCCAAAGTATAAGAGGGGGTTGGATTCTTCCCGCTTTGTAAATCCTGCATGCGTCTCTTCCTCCCGGTGGTGTGATTCCCGTCCGAGGCTCCGAAGGGAGGGGAAAGGAAACAACAAACACAAGAACACACGGGTGAGATGGTTATTCTGCTGTACAGGGCTTGCAAAAGGGTAGGGGGTGAGGGATCATCTGGGGCTACCACCGCACCTTTGTGTTTAAAAATGTAAGGAAGTGGTGTCGTAGAAAGACTAAGTGTGAGGGGGAAAGATAAAAAAAAAAAAAAGGAATCCACACTCACACAGCCCCGTGATCTCCCCAACCTATACTACCCGGTCACTCCCCGAGTAAAAGAAAAACGTAAGACCCGATTCCGTACCTTTCCCAGCCACGCTCCTCCTGAAATGTGGCGGGGCGAGTCGCGTTGTCGTTGGCCTCCTGGCACCTCTGTCCTCTCGGCTCCGCTCTCTCCTGCTCCTCCTCCTTCTCTCGATCTCCTTCCTCTCTCACCGTCTCCTCTCTCCGACTCGAACTTCCTCTCTCCAGCTCCGACTCCTCCACCGGTTTTTGCCTCGCTGTGTTCTTCCGGACTTCCTTTACTTGCCAGCCCCCTCGTTGATTGGCCCGCTGCTGCTGGTCTCTGATCAGCGAACCCTGCCTCCGGGAGACTCCAGTCTGAGTTAAAGGGACCGTAGGCGTCCTGTGGCCGGGGTGGGAACGAACAATCGTTAATGTCTCCACCCCGTCCTTCCTCCGTGATGACCCCGTGACACATCCCTCCCCCTGGATTACCCCGATAGGGGGAATAAGGAAACCGCAAGAGAAAGTCAGCGTTCCCCTGGTTCACCCCTTTCCGATGACGGACATCTATCTGATACGGTTGTAAGGCCAGAAACCAACAGAGGATGCGTTCATTGTGGCCACGGTTCCGTTGCAGCCAGGTAAGGGGGGCGTCATCCGTGTAAAGAATGAAGGGCCTGCCCTCCAAGTAATAACGGAGCTTATCCATCCCCCACTTCACTGCCAGACATTCCTTTTCCACCGTTGAGTATGCCTGTTCCCTCGGAAACAACTTACGACTGAGATAAAGAATGGGACGCTCGTCTCCCGCCTCGTCCTGCTGGGAGAGGACCGCCCCAATCCCAACGCCAGAGGCGTCCGTCTGCAGCATAAAGGGTTTGCCAAAGTACGGGGTCATCAGTACAGGGGAGGAGGTAAGTGCATCCTTTAGGGCCTGAAAGGCATAGGCTTCCTGATCGGAGGGGGCGTGCAATCTGGGAGAGGTGTGTGTTTTACGTAAGTGATCGGTAAGGGGTCCTGCTAAGTTAGCGAATTGGGCTATGAACCTGCGATAGTAGCCCACTAGCCCTAAAAAAGCCCGTAAGTCCCTTTTGGTCTTGGGATATGGGACAGCTTGAATGGCAGCCACTTTCTCGGTCTGGGGTGCGATGTGTCCCTCCCCCGAGAGATACCCCAGATACCTGACCTTCCTAAAGGCTACCCTAGACTTCTTGGCGTTGATGTGTAGCCCTGCCTGCCTGAGGCTACTAAGGATGTCACCCAAGTGTATCAGGTGTTCCTCCCAGGTCTTACTGAACACCACAATGTCGTCCAGGTAAGCCGCCGAATAACTCAGGTGAGGGCCAATAGAGTGTCCATTGCTCTTTGAAATGTGGGGTCCCCATGCAATCCAAAAGGGAGGACGGTGAAATGGTAGTGGCCGGAAGGAGTGGAAAATGCGTTTTTCTCCTGGTCAGCGGCGGCCAACGGGATCTGCCAATAGCCTTTGGTGAGGTCGATTGTTGTTATATACCTGGCCTCACCAAGGCGTTCTACCAATTCATGCACCCTAGGAAGGGGATAGGCGTCCTGTTTAGACACTCGATTCACGGCCCTAAAGTCGATGCAAAACCGGATGCTGCCATCCGGTTTTGGCACGAGGACCACTGGGGAGCACCAGTTGCTGTGTGATGGGACGATCACTCCCGATTTCAGCATTTGGGAGACTTCCTCCTGAAATGCTAAACATCGGGCTTCGAGTATCTGGTAGGGTTTCTGTTTCACTATGACTCCTGGCGGGGTAGGAATGGAGTGTTCCGCAAGGCGAGTTCTCCCTGGCTGATCGGAGAAAACATCGGAATAACGAAGAAGTAGAGAGTGGATTTCCTCGCCTTGTGTGGCCGAGCGGTCCGGATTAGTGGGGGTTTCGTTGACTGTGTGGTGTAGGTAGGAGGCCGTAGACACTGTATGAGCCGTGTGCGTAGGGGGTCCTAACAACTTTTTCTGAAGGTTGATATGGTACATTTGTGTTTTGTTCCCTGATAGCTGTAGTATATAGGTGGTTTTTCCTACTTTTCTGATTATTTTAAAAGGGCCTTGACATTCCTTTTTTACTTTGCGGGATGAAGTGGGCAACAGTACCAGAGTCCAGTCGCCTATGTTTAACTCTCTCCACTTCGTGCCACGATCGTAGAAGGTTTTTTGTTTGGTTTGTGCAAAGGCTAACCGGTCGTGGGCCAGCATTCTGAGCTTATGTAACCTTGTTTGTAGCTGTCGTGTATAATCAAGTAATGCTTCGGCTTCCTGCAGTCCCTCCCGTTCCCAACTGTCCTTCGTGATTTCCAGTAAGGTCCGAGGTTTTCGGCCAAAGTGTAACTCAAAGGGGGATGTCCCTAAGCTGGCTTGGGTCTGACTGCGGAGAACGAAAAGGGCCAGCGGGAGTAGTTGGTCCCAATTTTTACCATCCCCAGACAGAAGTTTCTTCAAGGTAAGCTTTAGACTACCATTATAACGCTCCACCAAACCATCTGTCTGGGGATGGTAAACTGATGTTTTTATATGTTTAATCCGTAGTTGGTCGCATACCTGTCTCATTAGTCTAGAGACAAAGGGTGTGCCCTGATTGGTAACGATCTCTCTGGGGAACCCCATGCATGAAAACACCTCCACGAGTCTTTGGGCGATGACGGCGGAGGTGGCTGCTCTGAGGGGGAAGGCCTCCGGATATCTTGTAGCATAGTCTATCAATACCAAGGCATATTGGTGCCCCCGTCCTGATTTAGGTAATGGCCCTATAAGGTCCATCCCCAGCCGATCGAATGGAGTACCAATGATGGGCAAGGGATGTAAGGGAATCGGAGGGGGGGCATAGGGGTTATGTCGCTGACATATCTGACACTCCTGACAGTATTTTTGGACTTGGACATACACCCCAGGCCAGAAAAAATGCTGTAAGATGGCCTGCCCCGTCTTTTCTGCTCCGGAGTGTCCTGCCAACAGGTGAGGCGTGAGCAAAAAAAAGAATTTGGTCCCTGAACCCCAAAGGGACCAGGAGATGAGGGACCCCATCAGTGTTAGCCAGTCGGTACAACAGTCCATTCTGCTCTATGAACGTGGGATACACCCTATTCAGAGGGTCTTGGTGGTCTCGTGCTTTTTGCCATGCGTGGGTGAGGCTGGCATCGTTCAGTTGGGCCGTCCGGAAGTGGTTATCCCTAGCCCAGGGTTCTGGGGTGAGGAGGATGTTATGTTTTGTTGGGTTCAGGGCGTCATGCATCAGGGGGCTAAAGCAAGGGTTGTCTATCCCTATAATGAGCTGTTCTGGGAGACTCTCGAACACACCCACCACCACCTCTGACTGTAACCCGGAATCGGTACAAAAGGAAATCCTAGCTAAAGGTTATTCTTTCACATCCCCATGTATGCATCTGATGTGTACGGTCCTCCCAGGCAAAAGACCAGAAGGGTTTATCAGCTCCTGTTTCACAACCGAGTGCTTACAACCTGAGTCAAGGAGAGCCCTTACAACCCTCCCATTAAGAGACACACTTACATAGAACACTGGCCCGGTTTCTTGGGTGAAAAGGACAGAGCGGGGTGCATAGCTCACGTCCATAGGTTCTTCTTCGTTTCCCCTTTTCCTGCGGCAATACCGCGCTATGTGTCCCCACTCCCCACATTCATAACATTGGGTCCCGAGAACGTCGGGGTTTCTGATCGAAATACACGGGGACGTGGGGGTTCTGGTATTGGTCTCAGGGGGTTTTTCTCTGGTTTCCCGGGGGCGGAGGTTCGAGTGTTTTTCTCGGGTTCCCTTAAGGGGGGTCGGCCTTGTGCTCTGGCGTAAGAGGTCGCCATTTCTATTGCTTGCTCTAGGGTTAGACCTGCGTGTTTCAGCCAGCGCTGGGTTGCATAGGGGAGTGCCTCAAGAAATTGTTGGAGGTAGATCTTGTTCATGACTTCCTCCATGCCTGCTTCCTGTGGTTTCAGCCAGAGGTCCGCCGCTCCTTTTAGTTTGTAAAAAAAGAGTCTTTGGTAAGTCCCCAGGGGTTCCACGTTCTTGACGGAACCGTATCCTGTGTGTTTCTTCATCCACACCCAAATGGTCCAAGATGTACTGTTTTACCAGTGCATATGTGGTAGTCCCAGCTTTATTCACCATCTGGTATGCTGCTTGTGCTTCTCCAGTCAGGAGAGGGGCGAGATATAAAGGCCAGCGTTCCCTTGGCCAAGCACTGGCTCTCGCGGCCCTTTCAAAGTTGAGAAAAAATGCCAAAGGATCATCTCCCGGCGTGAACTTTTGTAGTGGGACTATGGTTCCAGGCGGGTTAGCTGCCCTGCCTTGTCCTAGAGTGGCTAAAAGCTGGGCATGTCCTTCGGCTAGTTTCAGCAAATTGCCGGCCTGGTTCTGGATCGCCGAGGTAAATACGGCACGATCCGCCTCTGCCTGACTGGAGGTCTTTTCTACGGCCCACTCGAGTTTGGCCTGGCCCTCCTTCATCTGGTGTATAAGGGTCTCCATCCTTTATCGGACGGGGGTTCCTAGGCTCCTATCTGGCTTGCCACTTGTGGGATAGTACAAAAAGGATGGGGAAACAATGAGTTGCGGTTCACCAGTTTGAGGTAGGTTTCTTTCTGTTTATTAGGCTGAACAGTCTTTACTCCAAAGTATAAGAGGGGGTTGGATTCTTCCCGCTTTGTAAATCCTGCATGCGTCTCTTCCTCCTGGTGGTGTGATTCCCGTCCGAGGCTCCGAAGGGAGGGGAAAGGAAACCACAAACACGAGAACACATGGGTGAGATGGTTATTCTGCTGTACAGGGCTTGCAAGGGGGTAGGGGGTGAGGGATCATCTGGGGCTACCACCGCACCTTTGTGTTTAAAAATGTAAGGAAGTGGTGTCGTAGAAAGACTAAGTGTGAGGGGGAAAAGTTAAAAAAAAAAAAAAAGGAATCCACACTCGCACAGCCCCGTGATCTCCCCAACCTATACTACCCAGTCCCTCCCTGTGTAAAGGAAAAACGTAAGACCCGATCCTGTACCTTTCCCAGCCACACTCCTCCTGAAACGTGGCAGGGCGAGTCGCCTTGTCGTTGGCCTCCTGGTACCTCTGTCCTCTCGGCTCCGCTCTCTCCTGCTCCTCCGCCTTCTCTCGATCTCCTTCCTCTCTCACCGTCTCCTCTCTCCGACTCGAACTTCCTCTCTCTAGCTCCGACTCCTCCACCGTTTTTTTTTGCCTTGCTGTGTTCTTCCGGACTTCCTTTACTTGCCAGCCCCCTCGTTGATTGGCCCGCTGCTGCTGGTCTCTGATCAGCGAACCCCGCCTCCGGGAGACTCCAGTCTGAGTTAAAGGGACCGTAGGTGTCCTGTGGCCGGTGTGGAAACGAACAATCGTTAATGTATCCACCCCGTCCTTCCTCCGTGATGACCCCGTGACACAGTACTACCAAATGCTGAGGGTCCCTGAACACCAAGGCTGTGTCATCTTGATTCCACCTCATGCCTCTCATCCACTGCCTACACTCACTGCCCCTTTATCTCACTGTTGCATGTACTTTATCACCCCTGCTTTCACTGTTTTTCTGTCTTTCTCTTCCTTCTTCCCCCTTTTTTGATTTTCTCTGTCTTGCTCTGGGTCAAGGTCTGATAAATAAGTCTGCGTCCCCAAAAATGTGTGCCAGTGGGCCTCGCCTGCAACCACCTTCTCACATTAAGCATTAAAACACCACCACACTCCCTCATAATGCCCCATCACTATCCCCTATTAGGAAATACTTGTCTACGTGGAGATAATACAGGGACTTGATTTGCAGTCTCTGAGAGACTATATAGGCCATCTTTTTCAGCACCCACAGTCGAAACGCTTGCTGGGATGGCTTCCTTAAAGAGTAGTTTACGCATTAAATATGGCGTCCGAAATACTATTTTACCACGACAAAGGCCTGATAAGTCCATCTTGCTAAATTTAATGTGCTTAAGGTACTCCGTGACTAGCTCTAGTTTCCACGACAATCGCATCAAATGAACATCGGACTAGAGCCCTAGTTGCAGTGCTTAATTTGAGCCAGTGGTTTCCGGTTCTCAGCACCAGCACGTAATCATCAACACCGGCACTTTTCAGTTAAGGACATATTCATTTTTGGTAGGCACAGGAATATTCAGTTATTTGCCGAGAATCACAGGATGTTGAGGCAATGCCGAGACTCGAACCTGGTTCCCCAGCTCAGAAGTCGCCAGCTCTGGCCATTACGCCACACCATCTTCCCACATTCATGGTTAGTATTTGGTTCTGTTTCAGGCGCAGTCGCGGTTCCTAGGGGGAGGGGAAGGGTGCGGGGTAGTAAACTCCGGCATACGGCTGACAAGAGTTGAGTACATAAATACATAAGACGAATTACATTGCGCGTGCTGCAACGCAAATAGCGTTGCAGCGCGTGCAATGTAATTTGTTTTATTTCTTTATGTACTTAACTCCGATCGGCCGTATGCTGGAGTTTACTATCCACCACCCTGCCCCTCCCCCGCACCGCCCCGCAGCACTCCCACTAGGAGCCGCGATTGTTCAGGCGGCGCTAATAGGAGAGATGGGCGGGAGCAAGCTTCCTCCTGATGAGAGCACCGGCACCTATTATATATATTTTTTTTTAACAAATTAACCACTGCCTAGTTCTAATTCCTGGACGTGTGGCAACCCAGTCAATGGCATTCTATGTATTCTTTGGGTCTGTGTATTATTGATATTTAATTGGAACCAAATAAATGACCACATGCAGGCTTTGTGCAGATAGAACCTCTGACAGATACCATCACTTGTGATGCTGCACGATGTATCAGGCTCAACAGGCATGACACGGCACTGTGGAAGATGTTTTTTTAGTCCTCATTTATCCAATTATGCTCTAGGATCAAAGAGGTAGAGACTAACTAAAAACCAGGAAGAGGCAGTACAGAGCCCAGTTCTCCACAAGGGAGGAAAAGGATAAAAACAGTTATCCCCGAGCCATCATAAAAGTTGTGCCTCCTAGATGGATAATGGCTCCGACTCTTCTATTGACGGGTGCTCTGATATGCAGTGGCCCTGCCACTAGAGCAGACCTGTATAGCATATTGTTAATCATAGGACCGTAATGCTCAGAAAGCTTAATCAGATCAAAAGAGAAAAGAGTTGTGCTCAGTGGGTTAGATTTGGGACATACATTTTAAACCAAACGACCTAAAGTTCCCAAAATGTTGTTTTCTTAGCAAGTTTATTAGACCGATCAAGGTGCGACATCCTCTGTTTGAAGCAAATCCATTCATCTTAAATATGGGAACAAGAAAGAATCCAGTTAACGCACAATTCCCTCCGTGCAAGAAGAATCAAAACCAAAAAAGGGCTTTATGGATTTTAAGAAAGCTACGGTTTTCTACCCCACCCGGAAGTACTACAAAGGTCACTGATGATACTGTCAATTTAATCTCTTGACCCAAGATATCTGAAATGGTCTTACCCACTTGATACAAAAAAAACTGGATTGAAGGACACAGCCAAAATTTGTAGGCCTCGTTTGCGTTGTTTTTGCCACATTTCGGGCATTTCTTTATCCCTCTGCACCCCAGCTTCGACAGTTTCTGTGGCGTCCAATATACCCTATGAGCAGATTTCACATATGACCACAAAAGAGACATAGATACTTGCCCTAGTTTCTCGAGATCTTCGCCTGCTAGGTCCCTCCTCCAGATCTCAGTGAATGATTTTTGTATATCTTCTCCATATTGGGCTAACATCCAATACTATTCAGCGACTTCTTTCCATACTGTAATCCGTGAACAAATCTTTGACACCAAATCCCCGTTCCCTGTGATCTCCTTCCCCGATGATTTTACCCAGCTTGAAAGTTGGTAGTATTTAAATTTTGAAACCAAATTCTCGGTAATCGCTGAGAGATGTTGCCAAGAGATTAGCTCAGTGTCCACAATAAGCTGCCCCTACCTAACAATACCTCAAGTATGAAGCTGTACAGCAAGTGCATCTAGTAAACAATCCGGGGTACCTGGAGAGTCCCAAATAGGTGTTGCATCATTGTTATAGGGTATTTGTAAGAGCGATCTCATCTGAAACCAAACTTTAGTGGCAGCAAGGAGGATCTTCAACCTCAACTTAAAAAATGTGGGATGGCCAAATTTTAGGAGAAAAAAGCCTGCTTGCTGCGGAGCATTTGCTGTAAGGGCCCTAAGGAGCGGGGACATACACAAACTCTCCATCAATAATTGACGAAAGTTCTTTAAGTGAGAAGCGCTATAATACAGGTAAAGATCTGGGGTAGCAATACCACCATGTGCTTTCTTTCTTCTGAACTTTATAAAAGATATTCTTGGCCTTTTGTTTCCCCAAATAAAGCTAGAAAAAACTCCCTGTATTTTCTTCAACCAAACTTTTGCAAACTCTAATGGGATGGTGATAAATAAGAAAGTAAATTTAGAGAGGATTGACATTTTTAAAAGGTTTGATCTGCCCAGAAAGGAAAGTGGAAGAGCCCCCCATGCTTGTAACTGTGACTTTACACTCGCTGCTACTTTATCAAAATTCACCTGTGCCATTTTTTCTATATTTTGAACTATTTGGACTCCTAGGTATCTAATTTCCTGCTTTATGAAATCACTCCTATAAGGAGTATTCCATTTCATCAACTCGGTCTTTTGTTGATTGATTGAGTATCCCAATGCCCTTCCAAAACTCTCCAACTGTTCCCAGATCGCAGGAAGTGATTTCTCTAAATCCCCTGTCAGAACCATAAGATCTTCGGCATAAAGCCCGATTTTCTTTTCACAACCATTACAAGTGAAGGGGAAAATATCTCGACAAGCTCTTAATTTAAATGCCAGTGGTTCTATATAAATGTTAAAAAGGAGGGAGGACAGAGGACATCCCTGTCTGGTCCCCCTACCTATTTTTATAGACTTTGTGAGGTTCCCATTAACAAGGACCCTGGCAGATGGATTTTTATATAGGGTCCTGACTGCTGCTAAAAATGTTTCCCCTAAATTTAAATGTTGGATTATTTTGTACAGGAAAAGCCAGCTGACCCTGTCAAAGGTCATTTCTGCTAATGGAGTCTCATTTTGTTGTGTCATGTCAATTGCCCCAATTAAATCGTGTATTAATTCTTGTAATTGCCTCCCCTTCATAAAACCTTTTTGATCAGGGTGTATTAGTGTTCCTGCCACCTTCTCCAGACGTTTAGTTAAAATCTGGGTATATATTTTGTGGTCACTATTAAGTAAGGGTATGGGCCATAGGACTCACAAAGCCACGGGTTCTTATTCGGTTTCAGAAGAATAGTTATGATGGCTTCATCCCAAGATGAAGGGAGGTCTTAGCCAGAAATAAAGGCAGAATTAACCAGTTGGAGCAAGACTGGGATAAGTTCTTCTTTTAAGATGGTATCAATTTTGTGGAATGGAATCAGGGCTAGCAGCTTTCTCTTTTTTTAGGAAGCTAAGGATTTGAGAGACTTCCTCCAGAACAATAGGACTGCTCATGCTGTCTGTTTCTGATCTCTGAAGCATGGGTAGTTCCAGATCTAAAAGAAACTCCTCCATAAATTCTTCACTTAGTGTTGAATCCTCTGAATAAAGACCTTGGAAAAACTGAGCGAAAGCTTCCTTGATCCGAGTATCTTCGGTGATAACATTACCAGAGGTCTACCATCTGAGATCCTTTATCAGGTTCCTAGACTGACCTATTTTAGCTTTCCATGCGAGAAGTTTACTGCATCCTTCCCCATACTCATAATGAGATAACCTACAGGCATCCCACTTCCTTTTGATTATTGCTTCCAGATAGTCAGTCAGATTTTGTTTTGCCGTGACTAATTTTTAAAAATTATTTAGGTTATTTGGTGCTTGTTATAACGCTATCTGGTTTATATGTATTGTAGCCTCAAGAGTTTTGATCTCTGGTTTCACTTTTTGTTCTGAGCAATAGACCAGGAAGTTAAAATGCCCCTTAGGAAAGCTTTCTATGAGTCCCAAACAATGTGAGGAGGTGCGGAGTCAGCGATAAATAGAAAAAACTCCTTTGTCGCTGCTTTTAAATTTTCAATTACAAGTGGTTCTAGAAGCAGCGAGCGATTTAAAGTCCATCTACGGGTGAGGGGTCTCTTCATAAGAGAAAATCCAGGGCTACCGCTGAATGATCAGACAAGTGTTCTGGGATATAACTAACCTTGATCGTATTCCTACTAATGTAGGAATCTACCAGGAAAAAATTAATCCTGGAATAATGACCACACTTTTTATTGTGAAAAGTATAGTTGCCCCCCATTGTCCCGGCTTTACGTCCCATTACTCTCCAGATATCTAGGAGCCCCATATCAGTCATTAATTGATTCAGTGCAATTCTAATTTTTTGGAGTTGTCTCCACTTTTCTTCTAGATGTAGAATCTTGCCTTGGATCCAAAATTACATTGAAGTCGCCGCCCATTATAACAAGATCTTTGATGTCAATTAATTTAAGAAGTAGCGAATGTAAAGGGGCCGGATCATCTAAATTAGGACCATAATAGCCCACAAAAGCCAGCCAAGAGCTGGTGATTTTGGCCCTGGAGATTGCCCACCTTCCAAGCGGGTCTACTACGCTGTCTCCAAGTATAGCTTTAGTGTGTTTTTTTTAAAGATGAGGGCAACCCCTTTTATTGGGCAAGACTGGGTGGTACATATACAATGATCCCCCCCATCTCTGTTTTTTTTTTTTTTTTTTAAAGAATCTTTTTTATTGTTTTTTAAAACAGAACATAACCAGGTCACATAAGACAGGTCCCTTCATGAAAGGCATCTGGGGTGACGCAGCCATCTCTGGTTTTTAAGTATCGTTGCCCACTCCTCTTTACGCAGATGTGACTCTTGTACAAAAAGGACAACACTGTCGGAAAGCCCCAAATATTCTATAATTTTCCTTCTTCTGGAGGGGACTCTAAGGCCGTTTACGTTCCATGTTAAAACTTTCAAGGTCCTTGACTTCTCAGGTCTACCTAAACTTGTCATGAGAATATAAATGCGTACAAGGTGACCTGAGAGACCTGGGGATGCTACACTTAACAGATAACACAATTTGGTGTAAACCTATGAAATCTATTTGATTTATTTCATCAATGAAGACAATTTTTTTCATTTTTTCCCACATGCTCCCTCACCCGGTGCAGGAAAACCAAACCTTTTTTTGTGTTTTGATTTTATTTGTGCAAACCCCCCCCCCCCCCCTTCTTTCCATCCCCAGAACTCCGGGGAACCCTCCCACAATACTAGAGATATACTAAGGTACTTTCATATTCGGGCCCTCTCCCTATCCAGGCATAGTTAAACCTTATCATTTGGATGTGCTTTTTATCTGATCGATCAGGGAACTAACTTTGGAGGGGTCCCGAAAGTTAAACATTTTATTATTCCACATTACCTTTAAAGAGGTGGGGAATTGGAGGTTAGCAGTGGCACCCAAACCCTCAGTTCTTGTATGTATTTCCCTAATTCCTTCTGCCTGTCTTGTGTGGTGCGTGAAATATCGGACCTGACATGAAAGGACCAATCTCCTTTGTCGTATAGGCCTGCTTTAAGACCCCTTGTAAGGATCGTTTCTTTAACTGAGTAAGGTTTGAAATTAACTAGTATCCTTGTCGGGTTTCTCTTCCCTGGTCTCTTAGTGTGGGGATCTCGGTGGATTATCTGAATATCTTCTTCTAGGGTCTGTTTGTCAATATCGGGTTATAATTCCCCAAGAAGACTAGTAACAAAGGACCTTATGTCCCCCCCCCCCTCAAGGTCTTCTGGAACATTTAAAATCCCAATGTTGTCCCTCCTGGTGGCATTCTCAAGACTTTCCAGATTGTATCTTAATTCTCTATCATTTTCTTTTAACCTCGTGATCTCAGATGTATTTTTGTCTACTTGTATAGAGAGATCTTCCAAAGCTGTCTCCATTACTCCAACTCTTTCTATAATATCATTCATTTTTCCCTCCAATGTTTCACATGTCACCTGGATCCTCTGCTGATTAAATTCGTAGACTGCGAACTTCTCTCTGATTTCGGTCAACAAAGTAGCTAGGAGATCCTCAGTAGATGATCGATCCCCCAAACTTGGCTCTTAACTGGTTCACTCAGCCCCGCTCCCTGTCGAAGCTGCTGGGTCGAAGAGGTCTCCAGCCCGAGGTTGTACTGAATATGAGTGCTATCCTCTTCTATGTCCGCCAAAGGGGTAAACCTATTTTCAAGCGAGATGGGGTTATTTTCGGTTTCCATTCCCCCAACATTAGCTATACTAGGTTGTTTAAGAATGGTTGTGGGGGTAAAGCTTGTATTCGCCATAGAAATGGAAGTAAGAATAGGCTGAATATCCTGAATAGGTTGAGTAAGTAAGATGGGTTGAGAAGACTGAGCTTGGACCTTGAAGTAGGACCGAAGTAAATGTGTAGTTCGAATGGTGGTAGGTTTATTTCTAAACAACTTTTTATCTGCTGTTGAAAGGGGCTTCTCTACTGCTGCTTTTTAGGTCTCGCCAAGACCTTTAGCAATCGCTTTGGCTTTTCAGCCAAAAACGTGCACGCGTTCCATTGCCTTCAATGGCAACGTGTGCATGTGTGGCGATTCACTTGCAGGAGCGCGCGGTGCCATATGGCAGCAATTATCGCTCCTGGCGCTGCTCGCTCTCGCAAGTGAAACGCTTCAGCACTTGCCCCTTCCTCTCGCCCCTCCTGGCTCCGTTTAGCGCGAGGAACGCCCTTGTTTTCTATGGGAGTCGTGTCCACCTCCAGACTGGATGTTTACACAGCTCAAAGGGAATTGAGTACAGGTGAGCATGAGGCCCTTGAGCAAGTGACGCTACTCAGGGTGACTGATATGAAGGACGGGTTATTGAGCGAGACATGTGAAGTGCCGTGACGTTGAATTTGGGCGTTTTAGCTGCCCGCTTGCGGTTTGTAAACAAACCGCGTCTCCTTTGTCACAAATGTCCGTCTTCTCTTCTCACCACCCCCCCTCCCCCCACCCCCACCGAGATGACCGTTGTGGCTTACCTTCCAGATCTGCATCAGCTTCCCTTGTGCACACTCCCCATTCTCTCATCCGTAGAGGGACGACCCTCCTTCTCTGCTGGCTCAAGGCTCTGACCGTGAGTGTGCGATCGTCTTGGACTGTTTTAGTGAAAGCGCTTCTCCTGAGGCGAAAGTAGACCTACCGTGACCCCACAATTGGCCTCTGGCAAACCTTGATTAATACAAAACTTGCGGGGGTCCCACCCCGAGATGAACTTTGCTTCCCCTTTAGTTGAATAAATCTCCTGATAGTCGCTACTTTTTAATACATCATGAACAAGTAATATACTATCTGTGCTAATCCCGGGCCCTCTACCCCAAATGTGCCTTTCTAGGGAAAAGGATTGATCCCGGAAGAAGTCTTCTACGTTCACTCAAAATGCTGTTAGCATCAAAAGACGTCAGACCCCTCTTGCCATGACCTCTCTCGAAGTGCAAATTTTCTGTAATGCTTACTTTGCTAATAATGATCCTGCTACTGCCGTATAGTGGCGGAAGTGGAGCTGCTATCACGACCTCAATTTCTTTTCCGAGAACCCTAGCTTCATAAAAATTAATGCTACATTTCTCTGTGTCTTGCTTATGCATGTTTAATCACCTCGTTTCCCTGCTGCGGCCTACCTTGATGCTCCTCTGGTGAACCGAATCAATGCAGATAGCTTTAATCCAGTGGTAGTTTGTGATGTGGATTTTTCACTCAGCGGTGGCATTTTAGCACTGATCCAAAGAAGTGTACCTACGTCACTGAAGGGAAGTGTGACTGGCTTTGACCTGGTTTGCACACTTAGCTCAGTTTATCATATGTCCTTACTGTCTATAAAACGTGCTGTGTTGTCAGTGTGGGGTGTGACTTTCCTTTCTCAATTAACACGTGGTGCAAATACAGTAGACAAATGGGATTTTTCAGAAGGCCACATGAAACATCTGTTGATGGTACCTAAGCACTGTTTGCACAATGTTCCCAATTTGAGCAGCATTGCTAATTTCTGTTTCCTCATTCGAGACGTTTAACATCTCGATGTATGCTGCAAATGAAAAATTTGCTTTGTCAGATGCACATCACATTTTACAAATATTCCTGAAGTATTTCGAGTGAAATAAAACTGGTGTGTGGTTAACCCAGCTGATGACTGGTGGCATGATTGCTTTGACATTAGTTTGCTTTGCTTCACTAGCATGCCTAGTTTACGCCAACACCAGTATTGGTGAGAAGGTTTGTGTTGCTTTCATAAATAAAACATAATTTTGTATCTTTGAGTTTTATATTAAGTTACAATAAACGCAAATTATTTTGAAGCATGGAGCAAAATGAGTTTCTAGATACTAAATGGTTTTGAATCACTGGGTTGTGTTCTAGGCCATAAGTATAAATTTAGGCCAACTCCTGCAAGGTCTATATAGTTAGACATTGAAAAGTTGAGAAGCATTGGCATAGCCAATAGGTCTCGCTTTTGGGACCGTCTAAGTATTTAGTTATGCAGCACAATATCCTTGGTGCAACAACATCAACTGTTGCATGGCTAAACACTTATAAGGTCCCCAAGGCGAGACCTATTGGCTTTGCCAATGCTTGTTTGTTCTGTGGGGGGGGGGGGGGGGGGGAGGTGAAACCTCGGGTGCAGAATTTTCCTGGGGGTTGGATTGTGCTACTGGCGGGGCCGTCTTTCTAATCGAAACCTCAAAGGGGGGCTGATCTTGTCCCCAAATACCTGTTTCTGAGAGTATATCTATTTGGTCTATTAACCCCACCAATCTGTGTATCCATCAGGCCTTTTCTGTTTGTGACCTGCTTGTCTTCAATAATAGGACCCTTCGATAATTTTGCAGCAAGCCCCCGGCCCCCTTTAGTTCTCCTACTTACATTTGGGGGTGCTGTGCAGTGTTCTCAGCCTCCAATTCCTGCACCGCTCTGCTGCTCTCTCTACGCCATTCCCCCACCAGAATACTGATCAGAGTGCATGGGGCCGCTGCCCGACTCCCGCTGCCCCGGAAGCCGACTCTCGCCGTGGCGCACTGGCCTCTTGCGATCCGGTCTGCAGCCTCTGCCCACAGACTGCACCGCGATGATCCCACTGCCGCCACTGTTTCTTCAACGAGCAAAACGGGCGAAACGGAGGACGAAAAGGAGCCGACAAACAACCTGACACAGCCCCGACCCCACACCGAGACCGCTGAGGCCAACACACATCCAAAAACTATGAGTGAATTCCAATCATTCGCCTGAGTTCGGGAGAGAGTCCATGGCTGCGTTAGCTAGTGGCCGCCATGTTCCCCAGACATGAAGATCTGGGCGGGAGCAATCTGCCTCCTGATGAGAGCACCGGCACCTATTTTTTAATTTTTTTACACAAATTAACCACTGCCTAGTTCTAACTGCTGGACATGTGGCCACCCAGTCAGTGGCATTATATGTATTCTTTGGGTCTGTGTATTATTGACATTTAATTGGAACCAAATAAATGACCACATGCAGACCTTGTGCAGACAGACGCTCTGACAGATACCATCACTTGTGATGCTACACGATGTATCAGGCTCAACAGGCATGACACGGCAGTGTAGAAGGTGGTTTACTATCTTGCTAACAGTAGTGAGGGAAATCAACAACACCCGCTCTGACAAAAATTGGTTTAGGGAAATGGTGATTATGGTGGGCAAGAACAACATGCTAGATCTGATTGGAATTTCTAGAAGACTGGACGTCATAGAAAATGGAGTCGTTAGGTCATTTGAGAGTCTCCAAGGAGACCTCGACCTTTCACATACTCAGTTATATAAATATACTGGGCTTAGACCGCCTTCCACGTTGAAGGATTGATTGGGAAGACCTGCCTGAGTCGGTCCCTTACAATTTTCCTGTTGTGGGATCCACTGGGTAGGGTATAATTACTCCATAAGGCCATGATAAATCATATCCCAGACAACCTAGGGAGCCTACTACAACTGTGGAAGTGGGACGTGGAGGGGATGGAGGCTGTGGACTGCGAGGCCTCTTTGAGTCGTTCCCAAAGAGTGGCCATAAGGGCGCTCTTCTGTTGAATGCAATTGAAGATCCTTCACAGGGTCCACTTGGACAGGGCTAAGCTATATAAAATGGGGGAGATACCTCACCCAACGGTCTTAGATGCCAGGGTACCATGGACGCATTGTGTCACACACTGTGGGGGAGCCCGGGGATCCAGGGACATGATCCTGCGTGAACTCAGTGCCATAATGGAAGATGAACTACTGCACAATTCTCAATTCGTGCAGCGGGGGGTCTCTGGCGACATTGATCTCCCAAGAAAACAACTGATGTTTTGTTCACTGGGATGGGCTGACAGTGGCGAAGAGAGACATTGCACAGAACTGGGGGTAGCCCACTCTACCAGCTAAGAGTCAGTGGCTTGCTGGGATGCACAGACGCATTGGGTTGGAGAAAGTAATTTACGCTGCTAGTGGTTACCCTAGGAAATCCGACGGGGTCTGGGGTAAGTGGAGAGAGTGCTATGGACTGGGAACTGATTGAATCCCAGGATCTCACGCATCAAAATGCTGACGCAGAACTCTCAATGCCAAATATGGTTGCCTCCTTTCAGGAGTGACAGGGTCGGTATGGGGAGTCTGGAACTGAACCGTGATGGAGACAATTAGTTCCTATAGGTGGTGCCCGGGGCCAGGGCTGGTCCCTGTAGCCAGACATCTCATGAGTGCATGGATAATGCACTATATGCTTGCTCGCATTGTATTTAAAAAATAAAAATGGAAGAAAAAAAATGAGTTAACCCTTGTTTTTGTTTTAGTGAGCAGGAATGCCTCCAAAGTGTAAATCATATAAAATGCATTCCGATTGTCATATTTAAGCCCAATAATTATTGCAGTCGAAAAAGGCAGGATGAAGAACCCGCAGCTGTTTACGTTACCTTTAAGTTTGAGAGAGATGGGGTACAAAGGCACAGATTGAAACTGTACTGGGAATGAAAAGGAAAATGTTACACACAGCCAGATGAACTGCATTTCAAAAGGAAGTAAAATTGCATCTGTCCCAGTCATGTAAATTACATTTCAGTTTGAATTTAATCTACTTGCTTCTGCGCCAATAGTCACGTGAGGTTTCCCGTGGCTTCTATAGGAGGCACTCAAAGGCTGACGTTCATAGTCATGAATAAATTAGATCTGTGTCAGCGCCAGCAGAGCGATGACGTTGATTCAGGTTATCCTTGAATAAATTCATGTTAGTACCTTTAATGCTAGGCCCTGGACATTCTACTAAGTTGATTGGTTGTGATTTGTGAATTTTTATAAGCTCAGTTCAACATCCTATTCCCCCAAACCATTGGCAGAGTGTGTGGTTGAAATTGACGTTTGTGTTCTTATCAGTACAAGGCTAATTTATTTGGTCTCAACGCTGACGACAGACTTTGCACAAAAATCATTTTGTTCATTCAGATGTGTCTTTTGGGATCATCTGTGTTTCATTTTGGCAGAATTGTTCTTACCGACCGGTTTTATCGATTTGCCAGTTTGTCATTAGATCTAGCATTTATGTTACTTCGCTAATACCTGTAGTGTATGTAGGTAAACTGGCAGTTAATACTCTGTAGTTATTTAGTGCCATGGGTGTTCTGCTGTTGTTGGAACACACAATTCCAGCGATGCCTTAAAACCCATTTTTTTTGTAAACTATTCAGGTAAAGGTTTGTAAATGATTATACGCTTCCTACCGCGGCCTCTTCTGCCAGTTTTAACACTTCTAAAATGCGTTTGCTTCAATCAATGAATGCATTTGTAGTCAGATCTTGTATTAATGCTCGTTCAGATGCCTTTAAACATCAAGATCAAATTATTGAATTGATAAAGGCGACTTTAAATGTCTCTCACTATGTATTAACCTAAAACCCCACAGGCGATACAATTCAATAACTATTAATTATGGTCTCTCGATTCTTTTGAGTACTGACACTTGTACCTTGTGACCTGGAATTCCCCCAGCTCTGTTGAGGAATTGAGCTCTGGCTCTTGTTACAGCAAGACTTCGGTTTGAATATTACACTAGCGCCCTGGCCCTTTCCATGCTGAACCGGTGGTGACATGGAGTCATATGGACTTTGAGTAACAAAGTCAACATTAACGTAACTTTATTCTTCTGTTCCTGTTCTAACCTATTTGGCATCAAGCCCTACATTGTTCAGTTACCAAGGGATATTTAGGAACTAATGGATTCCCTTTCTTCAAAACATATTGAAGGTGATGGTAAGTTAACTCTTTTGTCTTGTAGGGTAAGACGGTCACGTTAAAGGTGAAGAATGTAAAATTTGAAGTGAGGACAAGAGCGTCCACAGTGTTGTCATCTGTCTCCACGCAAGAAGAAATATTTTCCGTAGCTAAAGAGTTGCTCAGGGCAGAGATTGAAAGTGCATCCCCGCAGCCATTGCGTCTGAGGCTTATGGGTAAACTATTTTGATTCTCTGTTGAAAAATGAATGTTAATTAAAATATGTCTGCCTTCGTTTTCTTGATCATGTTTATCTTTAGTTTGTCACCTTTCGTAACAAGCATTGTCAGGTACAATAGACTTGACTTTTGTATGATGGATGCACCATGACACATTAACCATGAACACATTGACATAGAACATGCATTGGTGCACATGTTTTGTACCAGGCAGTGCAAGCAGAACAGTGTGTGCCGAGCGGTGGAGCTGCATAGTGAACTGCCACTCCAGTGTCCTCCAGGGAGCCTCTCCGATTACTCCCTACCCACTACGTTTGACCTAAAACTACACAAGATTCCTGTGTGATCCATCATTTTGTACCATGCATATCCCTAATATGTTAACTGTAGTGAGTACATTCCTTGGGGATTTGCATTAAGACCGTTTTGGTGCACAGGCTCCCCTACCCAATGTCCATATTAAAACCAGGCAGCTGTTTGCTGAAGCAGTTACAAGCGACCCACAAAAAGCAATAGTGGAACAAACAACAGACCGATCATCAGAAATTACACTGGAAACCATGCAGAAGAATCCTGCAGTGATCAGGCTGTCCATTAAAGCAACAGAAGGGACCACTATGAAACCAGCATCTGAAATCCAGTTAAAGAGATCTGGCCTCGCTTACCTCAGCATGTGGCTATGCACTACAGAAGATAGACTTGTAATGGTCAAGTGCAAAAAGGTCCGAGGCGATAGATTTGGAACAATTCAGTAGACATCAAACCTGGAAGATCGACACCAGAGAGACAACACCCACTTTTATCGAGTGTGTGAAAAAAGTGAAGCCGATGGTAGGGTAGCAGTCCCCACCACCTTCATTCCAGAAATCACCACACCTTGGTTTCACTGTACACAGAATAAGATCATGAGATATCAACAGCCGACAGTATCAAATACAGATAATTGCCTGCTTCCTGAGTAGCCTTCAAGCACATCAATTCATCATGACGGCTAAGAAACAAGTAATAAGATAAACAAGGGGTAAGTATTATGTTTAGGAAAACAATGGTTGCTAAATGGCCTATATGGTCCAAAAAAGCATATATAGCTACAATAGAGATTTATTATTAGGAGAGCCTCTGGTTAGTTAGGCATATGGGGTAATTAATACCAACAGGAGCAGTAAGAAAGTTACTTAGCAGGGACATTAAAGAGGCATCTAACACATATTTTATTTAATATTTGCAATATAAAAAAATTGTTCAAGAGCTCACAAAAAAGTGACAGCAAGCGTGATATGGTGAGTGATAGGGACATTTAAAAGTTACATCGCATTGACAACAGAAGGTAGAGAAACCCAATTGACAATTTATAAAATACAGGCAGTCTCTTGTTGTAGGGGATCGACGGCGTTTCGATCTCACAGAGTAGAGATCATCATCAGGACATAACGTTTGTGAGCAAGAAGAATTTCAGTATAGGAGGTGCTAGAGGCATAAGCACATGGAACTGCTGGCTAAGGCAGGGAATGGTTCTGTCGGGTTACCGATTACTTATGTTAGCGCATTAAGGGTCGCATCTGTCAATTTTATTATAATAGCATTCGTATCTCAAACGCCGAAACGCAGAAAACATTTTCACAAACAATAAGGCACATGACTCAAATTGCTGTCTACTGTGTAAGTTTTATCAAAATTATATCATTCAGATATTTTTTACACATATAATCACGGCTGTCAATACAAGTGAGATTTTGCAAGTAAGTGGTGGCCAAGTGACATGAGTGCTCAGTGCTCAGTGGTATGCAATATATACATGGTGGTGAAAATTATGTACATATGGGTGATGGGGCAGATAATAGGAAAATACAATGGCTCTACAGGCTGATGATTATTCTTTAGTTGTGCAGAGCCTTGGTCAATCTGGGCCTTGTGTGGTCTTTGACGTTTCAACCCAATATATGCTCCTTTCGGTAGTCAAAAGCGGGTCTTCATCAAGACAGAACAGGGGTGGGGAGGGGTAGGACAGCCCTAAAGGACCTGAGTAAATCCTGGAACGAAACCTGGTGGCGGAATCAATTTGGCCCAGGCGGTGATAGTCTTAGAAAATTAAGAACGGGTGGTTCAAAGCTGGAAGTCGGTGTACAGGCAACCGTCCTGTAATGCCGCTGCTGCTGTCAGATATCACTCATTGCTAAACCTTAGGCTACAAGAAGAGACCAGATGGACATCAAAGACCAAGGAACACATTGAGATCACCACTCAGAGGCTGAGACTGTTATACAAGTATCCATGATTGTTATAGATTGTATAGTTATGACAAATGTAGATAGAAGGGAAGTTGGTATTGCGGGGGATGGGGAACCATACTGATTCTTGAGTAATTCATGCTACATCCTTATTGATGTGTGTATACCAAGTATGAATATACCTGTTAGTTACAGAGAACTAAAATTAATAATCATGATTATTTTTCAGATGGTGTGCTATCATTGCAGTTACTTGTTACCCACGTTTTTGGGTCAGAATGTTGGTGTAAATTGACTTTCACTAGCTTTAGGATGATCCATTACAAAGGAGGGACTGTCTGGATTTCTAGGGATACTGTACCCTACATGAGACAGAGCTACCTCTCCCCTCACTTATTGATATCGAACATCCTGGTTAGACGCTTATTCCTTTTCCCTGTAAACTATGGAATTTTTCTAGAACTGTGCAGATTATTGGTGGATGGACCAGGGTTCAAAGGCTGTTCAAAGAGAATCGCTTTACCTTTTTTTTTTTACTCTCTGTCTTATTTCTGGCCTGTTTTTCCCTTCCGACAGACATTCAAACCAATTACGAGGCTCATGCCTTCTCGGCGTTCCTAGAAACCCAGCACATTTTTAACACGTTCTACTCCATCCCAATTAACTTGCTTTGTTGAGTGACACACAGTTGCAGACCTATCCCAGAGTTGATATTCCAGCCACACAATCAGGTGCTTGAAGAGATCTAATTACTAATAGTTTATCTGTCTGACCCAGATGTACTACTTTGACGTGTTAAACATGCCAACTGTACATTACCTTACAAAGGTCTGGGTTCTCTCATAGCACCCTGCAGTGACACTCTTGCAGATATACCATTCTTTTTTGATTATGGGCACACATGCACCCTGTGCATTAACTATTCCATCTCTGAATTTAAGTGGCCTTACACACAGGATATTACCTCAGATCACACAATTACAGATCCATGGCGATTGGTCCATCCAGTAGAGCAAGATTATACATTCCCCTCAGTTGCCCCTAAAGGGGGTGATTATGGTAATGTGAGAGCCAAGCCATACGCTGATAACATCATGGTGGTGTTAGCAGACCCAGCATCCTCGACTACCAGCCTTGATCTCCTTAATTTCAACCTTCTCTACATTTATGGGGGTAAAGAATCAACTGGGAGTAACGCAAGGCATTACAGATGAGAAGAACCACCACTAAAGCATCAATGGGTAGTGTCCCCTTCAAATTGAAAGAGTCACACTTAAAATACCTGGCAGTATTGATCAACAGGAGTTTGAAGAATATGGTGAGGGAAAATCTGTTCTCTCTACTAGATGCAATCTCTACATAAGTATTTTTTTCGAAATTACAGTTATCTTTGTGGGAAAGAGTACAAATAGTTAAAATGAATGTCGCATCATGATTTACCTATATTTTTACCATGATGCCTTTAAGAATATCAAAAGATTTACTCCAGCTGTTGACAGGGAACATCCAGGCGTTTGTATAGGGTGAATCTTAACCGAGACTGAAAGCAGCTCAACTGCTACAACTTCACCAAATGAGGTGTTCTCTTCTTCCCTCACCTGGAATCTTATAGGATTGCTCATCAGTTATTCCACGCAAAATATATGCATCCATTGTGCGGTGATGTCCCAGACTGGCTACTCATAGAGAGGACTGCTCTATGTTTAAAGTGCTGTTGAACCAGATGTACAAAAAAGGACCTAAAACTGGGGAACTAAGTTACCCTTTATCTACTCTCTAGAATATGCTTGGCACAGGGCTCACACTGTGTTAGGAGTTCACATCAGACTCCATGCAAGTCATGGGGACATACCATTGAATGACTTGCTATCTGAGGGCCACATTAAGCATTTTTTAGACTTACATAAGGAATTCAGCCACCCACACTCCCACAACCGGACATACTGACAACTGACCTATTGCTTGCAAGGTTGTCTTGGTCAATCGCCATGGTACCTAAATTATTCTGCTCTTTATAGTCACACACTTGGGGGATGTACAAGGTCATTGTATTGAGTCTTTACAAGATACTTATCAAGCATACATTTTGACATCCCCCAGCAAGTGAGCTTAAGAATTGTGGGAATGCATAGTGTCCATCAAATATTCTGAAGAGAACTGGGAGCAATTTCTTCAACAACATGGCAGTGGGGTGAGGCAGGCTAAACGAAAGCTAAACTACTTCAAAGTATTGAACCCACTTAAATTACAGACCATGAAACTGAGCCCCACATCTACATTTTGGACGTACTAACAACCAGACTGACATATGATGGGTATTATGCTAGTAAAAGTGGTATCAAATAAAAAAAAACTTGTGTAAATTTACACAGGAAATGAAAACAAACAATAGGGCTGATTACAATAATGGCTCAAGAAATGTAATAGTATGCATATTTAATATGGCCAGTAGGGGAGTGACCACAATACATCACAAATGGAGCCTAATATCATTCAACGGGGTGCTTGTTGTGATTGGTCAGTCATTTGTAGGTAGTGATCTAGTCTGTTTTCTAGAGGCACAGGGTGTAGAGTGTTGTCTCTGTGGCAGAGTAGGTGGTTTTCAGCTTCACAAATATATGTCCAGCAGGAGTACTTTTAGAATAATTTCGAGGATTTCCCTTTATAGAGCACTATTTTTATATCTGTAGGGAGCATGAGATCCAAAAGTAGTAAATCAGGATGAGAGGGAAGAGGCATAGGGTGTGCCGGGAATATGTCAATCATCACAGTGACATACTCGAGATTTGAGTGTATGTCATATAGTTTCATATATTTTATCCACGTATGAAGAAATCCTTTCCTATAATGATTCAACATAGATGCAGTTAAATACCATATGGACCAAGTTTTCTTTACTTTTCTCACAATTATACCATCTATCATTTGACATACCCAATTTAATAAGACTAGCAGCGTTCAATACGTTTTATGCAATGAGAGGTGTCTGAACTGTGGTAGGTCAGGTATGACATTAAATGAGCATGCGTTGGTATAGATCGAAGTCCAAGCCTCTTGGGATAACATCTCTCGGGTGAGTTGTTGGCTATACAAATGCAATAACATAACGCGGTTCAGCTGGGAGATTACAGCACCCACAATAAAACATAGAGATTTCTTAGGATGTTCAAATAGCTTTTGAAGGCAAAACAACAAATAAAGGCATTTAGATTACAGCTTGTTTGAAATAGGCATAGTTACATGTAGTTGGTGAAATTTATCCAATTCTAATGGATCATTGTTAAAGTAAATCCTAGCTGGCTCTACTTTTATCACTTTTTATATCTGATAGATTTACCCAGTTTCCTTATTGAAGTAATCAAATAAGTATGCCTCCAATGTGTCCTCTTCAGTTCACCATTATCAATTTGTGGTTGTGTCAAGTCTTTTACTTGTATTAGGTGCTCTATACCTATATTTAACTTACCGAAACCTAAAATGCAGTGAAATGTATGAGGTTAAATTCCAGTCACATCTCCATATGTGAAACAACATTAGAGATTTTAAATATAAAACGGATAGAGCCTGACAAAGCAACTGGCAAGCATTATTTTTTTTCACAGGTTAAGAAGACTGGAAGCTTTGTATATACTTGATTTAATGCAAAAAGATAGAATACTTGACTTTCCATTGAAGTAGCTTTTATGGATACACTCAAAGGTAAAGATTTCTGCTTTATTTGTATACCGCCACACATAACCGGTGCGTATCATTGTAAGCATTCTAAATAGCCCACAAGCCCCACTGCTGTACAATCTAAAAGCAGTTGTATCATTTGTGTAAATACATCATTTGCACTTGTTGGTCACCAAGTTTAGCCTGGAATGTTCAGTCTTTAGACAACACAGTGCTCATATTTGCCTTATAGAAGTTGAAAAGGCAGGGTTGCTAAAAATGCATTCCTGTTTTAAGCCCACATTTTTGTATATTTTCTTGGTGAATTGAGGGCCCGTTGCTCAACTTAACTTGTGCCTTAGTGTTGGAATTGGCTTACTGATTGTATGGCTTTGAATAAGAACAAGGAAATCCCCCAAGTTGACAGGCTTTGTTTTAATATCTGTTTAGTGACCACATCAAACACTGAATTTAAGTCAATAAAGCAAACAAAGAGATTTGTATTGGAAAAGTGCCATATTGATCATTACTAGCTGAGTCATGATGTTAATCATAATATTACAAAGGACGCAGAATCCTGTTTAATAGAGCAGACTAGCTTCCATTGACCGTTGGCTGAATTACCTTAAACAAAAGTTGGCATACATTTCACATCCGTATTCAAAAAGGCTATCCTACCGTACCAAATGGGTAATTTTTGACAGCCTTCCTCAGATAAGGGTTGTAGTACCAAGATTTAGTAAGCATCTTAGATTCCTTTCTCAAAGAATACCAGTAATCAGTAAAAAGGGGTCAATTTCATAGCAGCGCTCGTAGGCCCAGGTGCAACAGAGGAATTGCATCTTGTGTATAGTTAGAAATACGATCTCTAGTTAGCAGTGGTTTGCATCCTGTCCAAATAGCGACCCTCCCTCTAGTGAATGTAAGGGAATCACACAGCTAAGATAACCCCTGCTCACCCGCTTGGTAGCTTGGCACGAGCAGTCAGGCTTATCTCAGAGGCATTGTGTAAAGCATTTTTACAAACATATACACAGTAGCACGGTGAAAACACTACAAACTGAATCCACACCAGTCTAAAAAGATTGTCAATATTTATCTGAATAAAACAAGACTAAAATAACAAAAATCAAACATACACAATTAAAGATATCACTTTTCAAAGGTTAAATACGTTCAGTCCATAGAAATCTATGGATGTGTTTCTTTTAGCACAAAATACCTTGGATGTGTCAAAATTCAAAGACGAAACAGGCACAGGAGAGGTCAGGCGCCGGTAAAGCAAAGGGGTGCATCAGTTCCTTACTACCTGGGGAGGTGACGCGTTGGATCCTTATGGCCAGGGGAGGTGATGCGTCGGATCCTTACTGCTGCGCAGGGAAGATGATATGTCGGTTCCTTACTGTCAGAGGTGGTGATGCGTCAGTTCCTTACTGGAAGGGGAGGTGATGCGTTGATCTCCGGACATGCAGCCTTGGTTCCTTACTGCTTGGCAACATCGATGCAGAAATCGGTACCCAGGGACAATGCTCTGAAAATCCAGATGCGCTTCTTCGATTCCACAACAATGAAACAGGTGCTGTGTCGGTATTTGAGGGGTGCGTCACGGACTTTGGTGATGCGGTGCTCGAAACTCGCGTTGCAGTGGTTCTTCTGATGCGCTGCAATGGAAAGATGAGGCCTGTGTTAAAAGCAGTGGGCAGTGTGCCAATGGGGAACCAGGCTCCGGTGCTGGCCTCGGGGGATGTGTCGAAGTTTGTCGTGATGTGTCGATAAAAACAAGCGCTGGGAGTCGATGCAAGGGTTTTCTCCTTCAGTTCACCAGATTCTACTTCCAAGGGCCCAGGACCTGGATTTGGCACCACTTGGCAAGTCAGGGCTCTCAGCAGAAGAGCCCAGGCACTGGCAGGTGAAGTCTTTGATGGCCCTGAGACTTCTTAACAGGAGATAAGCACACACAAGCCCATGGAGAACCTTGGAAGCAGAAAGCAGAGTCCTGTCCTTTCACTCCCAGACTGACATATGATGGGTATTATGCTAGTAAAAGTGGTAACAAATAAAAAAAAAACTTGTGTAAATTTACACAGGAAATGAAAACAAACAATAGGGCTGATTACAATAATGGCTCAAGAAATGTAATAGTATGCATATTTAATATGGCCAGTAGGGGAGTGACCACAATACATCACAAATGGAGCCTAATATCATTCAACGGGGTGCTTGTTGTGATTGGTCAGTCATTTGTAGGTAGTGATCTAGAACACAGGTTTTGAGAGACTTGCGAAACATTCTATGGTCTGTCTTGGTGGGGAGATGAAGAGGGAGAGCGTTCCACAGAGTAGTGGCGAGGCAAGAGAAAGATCTTCCGCCGTTGCTGGCAGTGCAGATCTTGGGAAGGATGAGAAGATGTTTATTGGCGGATCGGAGAGTTCTGGAAGGGTGATACCTTTTCAGTTTATTACCAAGGTAGTGAGGGCCATGGCCATTGAGGGTTTTGTGAACTAGACAAATTGATCTTGAATGTTATACATTTTCTGACAGGTAGCCAGTGGAGAGCTCTCAAACTTGGAGCCAAGGAAGATCAAGGTCGTAAATTTAGTACTAGTCTGGCCACCGTGTTCTGAAGGACCTGGAGTTTTGTCAGGTGCTCTTCGTTGATGGAGGCCAGAAGGGCATTGCCATAATCTAGCCGTCTGAGGATTAGTCCTTGCATGAGAGGCATACGGGATGACAGCGGAACCCATTTGAAGATTTTACGGAGGCTGCGCGTTAGTCCGTAACAGATGCTGGCCACATAATTGACGTGGTCGGACATGGAGAGTTGGTTGTCGATCAGCATTCCTAGGTTACGAACAGCCGACTTGGGAGGGGGACAGATGCCTAGATTGGGAGGCCACCAGTCACTTGACCACAGGGTTTGTGCTTTACCGAAAAGGATAATTTCGGTTTTACTGGCATTGAGTTGCAAGTGATTGTTTAGCATCCAGCAGTGTATGTCAGACATACACTGCCTGAAGCAGAGTTTTGTGTCAGGGGGGTCAGGTCCGAGTGTGATTAGTAACTGAATATCGCCCGCATACGATACTGTGTCAAAGCCGTGAGTTTTTATCATGCTGGCTAAGGGCGCCACATACAGGTTGAAGAGTGTAGGGCTCAAAATTGAGCCCTGGGGGATACCCTTATGTATAAGTTGGATGCTCGAGGTAAATGAGCCCATTAGAACTTTGGAAGTTCGATCTGTCATATAGCTCCTGAGCCAGGTCAGAGCGGTGCCCCGACACCCATCTCCTGCAGACGATTCAACAGAGTGCTGTAGGAGAGGGTGTCCAAGGCAGCCGATAGGTCAAGAAGGACCAAGATGGCAGATTGTTTGGCATCGAGGGACAGTCCGATATTATCGACTATTTCCAGCAGGGCGGTTTCGGTGCTATGTGAAGCCAGAAACCCAGATTGAGAGGGGTCCAGCAGGTGATTACTCCCGATGTAGGTGGGGAGTTGTTTGTTAACTAATGACTCTAGGACCTTCCCAAAAAGAAGGAGAAGGGAGATGGGCCGGTAGTTGT
Organism: Triturus cristatus; assembly: GCF_964204655.1. Classification (NCBI taxonomy): domain Eukaryota; kingdom Metazoa; phylum Chordata; class Amphibia; order Caudata; family Salamandridae; genus Triturus; species Triturus cristatus. The sequence continues at coordinate 469,120,985 of NC_140581.1, read as the reverse complement.
TAGGCTGCTTGGGGTCTAAAGTGGGCTTCTTTAGTATGTGTCTAACCATGGCCTCCTTCCATCTAGTTGGAACAGTTGAGTGTAATAAAGAAAAGTTGAGGAGCGTGGTTAGGACAGGAAGAAGGGCTAGCCTAATTATGGACAGAATGTTGGAGGAAACTAGGTCAGTAGGAGATACGAATTTGACCTTAACAAGAGTGATTCTGACAGAAGCAGCTAGCAGCAGGCCAGCACAACAAAGCAACAGGCAACGTGGCAGTCCTCTCTTCAGCATCCAGCTCTTTTTCCAGGCAGAATGTCCTCAGCCCAGAAGTGTTTTGATTTGAGAGTGACTGAGATGCAGTACTTATACCCCTTTCTGCCTTTGAAGTAGACAAACTTGAAAGGAAAGTCTTTGTAGTGCAGAAGACCCTGACCTGGCTCCACACACACTACAGGGGGTGGAGACAGCTTTTTGTGAGGACAGGCACAGCCCTATTCAGGTTGTCAGTGACCACTCCTCCCACCACTCTAGCTCAGGAAGGCCCATCAGCCTGGTGATCGCCCATCAGGATATGCAAGGCACACCTCAGCTCCTTTTGTGTGACTGTCTAGAGTTAATGCACAAGAGTCCAACTATCATCCTAATCCTGATGTGGATTTTATAGACTGGCAGAACGACAGAATGGTTAAGCAAGAAAATGCCCACTTTCTAAAAGTGCAAAAACAACAGTTGATGGACAGAATGCAGAACAATGTCATACATTCACCCCAGTACAGAGATCTGGGCCTAAATCCATCATTTTTTGCTCACCATGCCATTCCAGTTTGAACCCTGCCATATGCAAATCAGTCTTGACCCTGTGCCTCTTGGGAACAGTCCAGCCCGAACTGCCAAGCCAGGTCCTCCCTGGACTGGAAACGAGCATCCTAGGACCGGTTTTCAGCCAGGATAGCTTGATTCCAGTTGCATGGAGAGCACGGGACCCACGTCTGGGCATACCCGTCCCACTCAGGGTGACAAATGCAAAAGCAACAGTTGATGGACAGAAAACCCCGAAACCGGTCCTAGGATGCTTGGTTCAGGGAGGACCTGGCTTGCCAATTCGGGCTGGACTGTTCCCATGAGGCACAGGGTCAAGACTGATTTGCATATGGCCAGGTCTAAACTGGGGTGGCATGGTGAGCAAAAGAATGATGGATTTAACCCAGATCTCTTGACTGGGGTGAATGTTTTGACTTGTTCTGCATTCCGTTCATCAATTGTGTGTCTTTTGCTGTCTCGGCCTAAGTGCGCCAGGTATGCCCAGACGTGGGTCCTGGGCTCACTGTGCCACTGGAATCAAGCTATCCTGGCTGAAGAGGGGTGAAACCCCAAAACCGGTCCTAGGATGCTTGTTTCCGGTTCAGGGAGGACCTGGCTTGGCAGTTCGGGCTGGACTGTTCCCATGAGGCACAGGGTCAAGACTGATTTGCATATGGCCAGGTCTAAACTGGGGTGGCATGGTGAGCAAAAGAATGATGGATTTAACCCAGATCTCTTGACTGGGGTGAATGTTTTGACTTGTTCTGCATTCCGTTCATCAATTGTGTGTCTTTTGCTTTCTCGCCCTAAGTGCGCCAGGTATGCCCAGACGTGGGTCCTGGGCTCACTGTGCCACTGGAATCAAGCTATCCTGGCTGAAGAGGGGTGAAACCCCGAAACCGGTCCTAGGATGCTTGTTTCCAGTCCAGGGAGGACCTGGCTTGGCAGTTCGGGCTGGACTGTTCCCATGAGGCACAGGGTCAAGACTGATTTGCATATGGCCAGGTCTAAACTGGGGTGGCATGGTGAGCAAAAGAATAATGAATTTAACCCAGATCTCTTGACTGGGGGTGAATGTTTTGATTTGTTCTGCATTCCGTCCATCAATTGTGTCTTTCACTTTCTAAAAGTGGCATTTTCAAACACACAATTATTTTTTTTTTAAACAGAGTTTTATATAGCGCGAACCTGACCCGAATCAGGTATCAGAGCACTTTACATAGCACCAGTTGCATTACATGAGGTCACATTCAGTTTTGTTAGGCACGGGGAGATTAAGTGATTTGCCCAGAATCACAGGATGTTCAGTGTCATTTCCATGACTTGAACCCAGTTCCCCAGATTCGAGGTTGGCCGCCCTAGCCATTAAGCCAACTCATCTCCCCATTTTTAAACACCAACTTCACCAACAGATGTACTTTTAAATTGTGAGTTAAGAGACCCCAAACTCCAAATCTCTATCAGATCTCAATGGGAAATTACATCTAAAAGATATTTCAAGGCAATCCCTATGTTACCCTATGGGAGAGATAGTCCTTGCAATGGTGAAAAACTAAATTTGCAGTAGTTCTCTATAAGGACATGTAAAACACAACAGCACATGTCCTATCTTTTAAATAGATTGCACCCTGCCCATGGGACTACCTAGAGCTACCTTAGGGGTGACTTATGTGTAGTAAAAGGGAAGGGTTGGGCCTGGCAAAGGGGTGCACTTGCCAGGTCGAAATGGCAGTTCAAAACTGCACACACAGACACTGCAGTGGCAGGTCTGAGACATGTTTACAGAGCTACTAATGTGGGTGGCACAATCAGCTGCAGGTCCACTAGTAGCATTAGATTTACAGGCCCTCTGCACACCTGGTGCACTCTAGTAGGGACTTACTACTAAATCAAATATGGCAATGCGATTTACTCAGGGAGCACTCGTACTTTAGCATTGGTCAGCAGTGGTAAAGTGCCCAGAGTCCTAAAACCAGCAAAAACGAAATGCAGCTCTTAGAACTTTGCGGTTTGCTGCCACACTTGCTGTCCTGTGCCTACCTGGTCCCGGTGCTGCTGCTGTTGTTCTCCTGGTCCCGGTGTTGCTGCTGTTGCCCTCCTGCCGCCGCCGCATTCTCACCACATAGCGGCCGCAGAGCGTGGGTGGGACTACAGCCCCCAGGAGCCTTAGCGGCGGAAGTCCGCTTTCGTCAGTTTCACGCACGGAGGCGTCTAAAATCGAACTCAGCCCCCGCGTCGCGGGACGCGCGCGGGCAGTGCCGGGCTAAGCCCGGGCAAAGGGCGGGCCGTCTGTGGCCGTCCGGGGCAGGAAGAGGCAGGGCTGGGCCCCGTCTCTTATTTTTGAGTTACACGCTGTCCGTGTGGAGGACTATCTGGACATATTCACCGTATCCTGACATCATCGCATCTTGTTGAGGTACTTAGTTCGTGTATGGCCCCATTGTTCGGTTTATGGTATTGGTAAGTGATAGGTGAGCCACAGGAGAGGGACTGTCGGGACATTGTACCATCTAAGACATACAAGTTATATTATTCTCCATCAAGGCTGAAGAACAAACAAGTGGTGTAGAGTCAGTTAGATCATGGTCAAACCAAAAAACCAGCACACAAGGGCAGAGGGAGGGGTGAGGGGAACCCTGGACGCTTTTATTATACGCGCAGAGTCACTCCTAGCTCATGAGATTCTGTTGACTGAGAAAAGGCTTTCATTGGACTCTTTAATTGCTAATAAACGGTCTTCTTTGGGCAACATAGCCCTCTGCCCTACACCGGGTGGAGGTACATGCATGTCCCAAACGACGCAAGCACATCCACCCCAGCCTCAGTCCTCTGATACGCCGATAGTGATAGATAATTGCTCTCGGGGGGGCTCAGACTCATTAGGTCAATCAACAACCGACCACACTAATATAGGCAGTCCTCAGCCCGCTAGCACTAACATTGATTTGGCCAATGACAATAACATCATAGGGGTCGGAGTACCTAGGGGGGCAACCAGTGCACAAACACTAATGCCTAACTCACACCCTATACAATCACCCATTAGCGAAGTTATCACACGTTCTAAAAAATCCCAACTTGCGGCAGGGCAACTAGAGAATGGTGGAAGGTGTGCTGCTAATCTTCCCAGCAAGTCTGGCCGCGGAGGGCGAACCACGTCTAGCAAAAGAGGGAACACAAACAGTGAGAATATAGCATGCCCAGGCTGTCAAAATATAAACAGGGCGGGGGAGCTGCAGGATATCACCACAGCATTTGGGGAAAAAATGGAACAGCTTTTAGCCCAACACTTAGACCCAGTCCTGAACGTAGTTTTAAATCTAGTGGAAAAGATAAGTAGGCTGGTAAACTTAGTTAGTGAGCAGCACAATGGGGTTACTCCACCAAGGAAGGAGAAGGAGTCAACAGTGGAGGATAGTGGGATTAAGTCTGTAACCAATCCTGACCCTGATCTTAGAGCCCATAGGCAAGTACCTCCGGACCACAGGAATACAAGCAACAGAAACCTCGGTAGCATGGCCCAGGGCTCCACACAATTCCCTCCCGAATCAAACGAGGCCTGTTGGGGACCAAGCGAGCAAGCCACCAGGGATAAAAACACTGCGAATGCTTGTGTTCAAAGTACCCCAGGCCTCCAGACTCTGGATTTGCCCCCTGCCTCTAGCCCCTATTCGATTGTTTTAGTAGGAGTGCCGGGTCTGAACAATGATAGAGAGGAAACAACCAACGCTCTGATTAATAAAGCCTCACACTGGTTACTCAATAACACGCCTGATAGAAGTTTGCAGCACAGGCATATCCTTATGGCTAGGAGGGTAGCTTGGATTGGAAAGACCGCGAAAAAATTTGCGGGCGACTGTGTGATAGTTAACCTCAGGTACCCAGAGCTAGTCAGAGATTTGTTGGACAATCGATATGAGGAAAGAGTCCCTGGGTCCTGTATTAGGATGTTACCTCTGCATTTCTTTTATAGAAGTAGAGCTCCGCCTAAGGGTACTAGTTGGCTGGGGTCAGGGACAGTAGTTGGAAGAAGGGAGGAGGCTCACGGCTTTCAATCAAACAGATTTGCCCCCCTTTCAAGCCTATCTCCCCTGGATGAGCAAGACTGACTGACGATACCAGGCAACGGGGAGCAGGAGACAGACACAGACACCTTTAGTAATCATGTAGAATCGCCTCCCTTAATGGTACCTGATTTGGCTCAGGGGACCCCCGACCCAGATGTAGCAGTTGGTGATGTAGGCATGTTGGGTAGAGAAGCTGGATCCAGGAGACCTCATACTAATTGTTTATTGAGGGGCTCCACCCCAAGGCACTCGCCCGGTGCACCAAAAGGACAAGACTCAGACCATAACGATTTGAGGTTGATCTCCTGGAATACTGCCGGTTTGGCATCTAAAATTCATAATTCGGACTGGCTAGATTTTATTAGGAAATACCATGTTATTTGTCTCCAGGAGACATGGGAAACAAGTAACAACGCCTCATTCATTGAAGGTTACAAGCAATTCTTTGTTGCAGCCAGGAAATCAACTATGGGCCGTGCCATGGGAGGGCTAATTATGTATGTGGCATTGGCACTGAATGGGAGGTGGGTAGATCTAGAATGGGATTCAAGTTGCCTACAGGGAGTGAGACTCATAACCAAGGGTATAAAGATCATTTTTATAAATTTTTACAATGCAGGACAATCTATGCTAAATTTGGTTGAACTGGAAGAGAGGCTGACTAGTTTAAATGAATCAAGGGATGCTGGCACCCAATTAATTCTTATGGGGGATTTTAATTGCCATCAGTGCCCACACCTGAAATGGGAAGATGGGATGTGGGATGCCTGTCCCACTATTAGTGGATGGCATCCGGAACACTCCAGTGAGGGCCTGGCATTAAGTAGAATTCTCGGCAAATTTGCTTTAACCCACACGATGGATATGATTAGGAATGGGACACCTAACTCATTGATCCCTTCCTTTAAGGGGAGAGGAAGGGATTCAATTATAGATTATTTTTTTATATCCACCGTGTTTGAAAGTAGGGTAGCCCATTTTGAGATAGTGCCTAGCGTGTTCAGTGATCATAACCCTCTGGTTTTGTCATTAGTGGACATACTTGGTACCAAGGTGGCTGTAGTATCTACTGTGGGTGAATACAGAGCCAGGGACCAGGGGAGAAGAATCAAATGGAGCAACATTGATGGCGATGAACTCCACAGAGCTCTCCTCAACAATGCTGAGAATCACATCTGGAGGTGTTTAGATCCCAAGATAGAGGGGACGGACTTAATTGTAGCATTCGAAGGCACTGCTCAGCACATCGATAGTCTCTTAAGAAGTAAACCCAAGCCTAAGGGTGACTTTTGTCCCAGGTGGTTCGATAAGAACTGCTCAAAGGCCCATAGGGACCTGAAGTTGGCATTAACCAAGGTCCCTAAGGACAAAGGTGAGATAGCCGCTTGCAGGAGTAGCTACAAAAAGGCGACCAAGTTACGGAAAACAGCCCTACAAAATGAAGCATGGGTTTCTCTAAGAGAGGCTGCCGAGCTTAAAGACATGAGTAGTTTCTGGAGGGTAATAAACGCCCCTTGTTTCCAACCCCTGGATAAACCACAATTGGCCTCCCATATTTTACCAGAGGCGTGGGAGGCACACTTTTCCAGATTGTATAATCGTGGGGCACCTGAGGCACAGTCATCACCAGTAAACGGTTGCCCCATTAGTGCCTGGACACCCATTATGGTGGATGAGGTTCATTTGGGCATAGAAGGCCTAGTAGTGAGGAAGGCGCCAGGGCCAGATGGGATACCCCCTGATCTATTTAAAAGCCAGATAGATCTTTGGGCCCCCATTTTAACTAGGGTTTATAACACAGCTATGGAGGTGGGCATGCCGAGATCATGGTCTACGGCCGTCATTGTGCCCATATTTAAGAAGGGTAATAAAAATGACCCTCAATGTTATCGCCCAATATCCCTAATAGATGTAACGGCGAAAGTTTTGGGAAGAGTCATTTTAAATCGTCTAATGATATGGGCTGACGAAAACAATATTATCACTGACGTACAGTATGGCTTCCGAAAAGGGCGCTCCACAACTGATCAATGCCTTAACCTTTACCACCTGGTGGCAAAGTATACTGTGGCCAGGGAGGGGACAGTTTACCTGGCATTCATGGATCTCTCAGCGGCCTTCGACTGTGTGAACAGAAGAAGGCTGTGGGAGATCCTGAGTGCCATGGGCGTGGATCCTGGATTGATCCACGCCCTGCGTATGCTTCATCAAAACACCACGGCACGGGTCAGGTATACAAACGAGGGCGACGTCACTGAGGAATTCCAGTGTAAGGGCGGGGTGAGACAAGGATGTATCCTGGCACCCTTCCTATTTACGCTTTATATTAATGGGCTAGACAAGGCGCTCGGAGCCCTGGAGGCAGATTGCCCCAGTATAGGGAAGAGAGGAATACCCGTCCTCCTTTACGCAGATGATGCGGTCCTCCTGGCGCGCACTGGCAGGAGCCTGCAGGCCCTCATTGGGGGATTTGTCAGCTTTATGGCAGACCTCGATTTAGTCCCTAACCTCACAAAATCTTTCATTGTGGAAGTAGGAAAAACCCCACACAAGAATTGTGTTTTCACCATAGGCACACACAAACTGGAGAAGGTGAAACATTTTAACTACTTGGGTATGGTTTTTGACAAAGACTTAAATTTTAAACCCCTTGTAAGTCATAAATGTACCCAACAACTTGGTGCTGAGGGGTCAATTATGAATTATGCACGCAGACTGGGTCGCTGGTCACCCAACGAAATTGTACATTTATATAGTCTTGTCTGCTGCGCCAAAACCCTGTACGGAAGTGAGGTGTGGGGTTTTACAAATGGGAGAAAAATTCAGATTGAGGAAGATAAGTTCTTGAGGAGACTTTTGCAAGTCCCTCAAAGCATCCCCTCTTTCATAGTCCACGAAGAGCTGGGTATCCCCTATATTAGCGATAGGGCATGCCTCAAACCCATCATCTGTTGGATTAAAATCTGGATAAACCCTGAGGCAAGCCTTAGCAGACAAATTTTGGAGGACTGTCTGAAGGGGGACAAGGGACTGCAAATACCCTGGCTCAAATACGTAAAGGACACACTGACTAGTTTGGGCCATGCTAATCTTTTTGATGACCCCTCCATAATAGGAACGAGAGACAAAGAGGCCATAAAGGCAGACTTCTCACTAGATGTAGCTAACGTTAGAGAGGAAAGGGAAGGGCGGAAATCTACCGTAAGAGAACACCAGCTTACAAAAAATTGTGCGGGGATGGAATTCTATCTGTCCAATATACATAACAGACATGACAGATTCCTGATAACAAGATTCAGATTAAACCTCCTGCACCACATTTTATCAGTTCCAGCTGGTTACACGAGTGATATTAGCAAAAAAGGGTGTTGCGGCTGCGATCAACGATCTCCGCAAGACACCATCCACTTTGTTCTCATATGCCCATTTTACGACCTTCCCAGAAAGCGGTTTCTAAAAAACATCTTGAAACGCGCGGGAATTAGACAGGCTAAAGTGGCCCTCTTGTTTCTCAAACTCTCTGCTGACCCATTTGTATTATTTAGCACTGTGCACTTTTTGCGACTGGCAGTTAGATTAAGAAATACCAGAGGAGAGGACTAACTACTAGGACTGCTACCATGTTATTATGATTATAAAGTATCCTCTCCCATAGACAATCATTAATAGGCACAAGAAGGCTGCCGACAAATGAACCTTAGCACTTAACTGTCCTGCTTTTTATGATCTCGCATTTTGGGATTTTATGTATTGATGATTTTAGGGTATTATGTGTATTTGATTGTGGTTTTTAACAAAAGTATGTTGACTTGATGATGTGCATCTTTTATGGTTATTTGTAAATATCCGAATAAAGATATTTGATTTGATTTGATTTGAAATGCAGCACATAGTCAAAAACAGGAGGTCAGAGGCAAAAAGACTGGGGAAATCACAGCAAAAGATGCCCGGTCTAACATGTATATTTTGTTTCTATCCCTGTATCTGTAGAAATTACCATACATTTCTCACAGATCTGGTTCATGCTCGACGATCTTCAGCTCTGGTGGCACCACCTGCCTTCAGATAAGCAGCTAACTTCAGGTGGAAGTACATATAGGAAAATATTAAGCTTCATAAAAGAAAATATTATGAGACTAAAGTCAGCCGCTTGAGTGGCGGATGTTTATTCAAGTTTGTTGATCAGCCTCCAGAATTGTCTAGAGTTTTTTTGTTTTACGAGTGCCAAAAACGTCGACCCATTTGAGTCTGAGCCATTTAGTTTTTGTTACACATATTACCAATCTATATTCTTACCTAAGACCTTATGGCCAGTAGCGTAACGCAAAATGAGGGGCCCCCGAGTCTCCTTTTTCTCAAAGTTATTCATTGGTCTTGGGCTGAATGCCCCACACACCCCAAAAAACAAAACAAAATTGGGAACTTTCTGATGGGCTGAACCCCCATATCTCGTCCACCACAGTGGCTGCATGCGTTGGGGATCCTCGCCTAGAAGTAATACAGTGTTCCAAGTTAAAAAATGTATTTTTCCAAGTGACTCATTTAAACAGACCCCTGACTGCTTAGACGCAATTGTTAGATCTAAGATTGCTTTGTCATCTTGCCTTGATAGACTTTCACCTTGTACTGTGGTATACAGGCCAGTCTTCAGTTTAACCACTGCTTTCTATCTTTCCGGTTGATTTATTTCCTGGTGCCAGTTTGATAGGGACAATAAAGATGACCAGATGGGGAACGTTAACGCTTTCAGTTCTTGTACCAACGGCCTCTGTTGTGTGAAATAAATCTAAGCTAAAAAGGATTTATCATTTAAAGGCCCACGTGCATACAAGCGGTGCGTAAATTGGCACAGGATGTCAGATGAACAAAAGCTCCCGTCAAATGTTCTAGATTTAAATTAAGAAATGTTGTAAAAATTACCTAACCCAATTTGCCTGGTCTCTGTAGCAGTACACTACTAATAGGAATGTGCTAAAGGTCATCTGTATATTGTAGACGTCTACAGAAGAATGTAAAATTTCCTAGCTGTCGTGAAGGAAAGTTTCAATTCTATTAAGGACGCTTCCTTTATTTTCCGCTCAGCAGCCTTATCAACATCACATATACAGAAGAGTACAAATCCCATGAGTATTTGTAGCAGAACAACAGTAACAACCATAGAGGTGGTCCCATATAAACAATAGCAAGAAACAGTACTTCCTCTTTCTGAGGGCGAAACAGATTTTATCCCGCTTTCCGTTTAATAGTGTTGTATCTGATCCAACCCTGCAAAGAACAAAGGGAACCATATCAGATAAAATGGAACATCTATCAGCATGTCAAACCACAGTTTATATAAGAAAAGAATATACATCCATAAAAAAGAGTCAAACAAAAACATGCCATAACTGACTGGAAAATCCATGTACCCTGGTAAATGACAGACATCAACAAGATTAGCCTTCATAAGGCAGTTATACTTATCCAACAGCCAATAGCGCAGGTTTTCAGGGAGGGTTCAAAGATGAAAAAACAACTCGGGGGGGGGGGGGGGGGTATAATCCTCGCCTCCGTGGCTTTAATTGAATTGAAACTTTCCTTCACAACAGCTAAGAAATTTTACATTCTATGTCGGGACCAGAGGCTCAGATTATGCTAGTTCAAAGCTGATTGACTACTAGCGAGGCCATGCACGAGATAGGCTTTAAATAGAAAGTCTTAAAAGTGTAGTCTGAGGACCAATCTGCTGCTCTAAGGATGTCCTCCAGACGACTCCTCAGTGAAAAAAGTTTCTACGCCATGGCACCCCTTGTGGAGTGAGCGCCAAAGGTTGAGGTGTCAACCCCTGCTACCTGCAGTATCCATCTCACCCAATGGGCAATCGACAAGACTGATTTGAAAGGTTTCTTTAATGACAGAAAAAGTTGCGAGGTACCAGGGGTAGGATACTCTTCTGTCATGACCTCATACGCCCTAAGACACCTTGCCACACACAGCTTAGGGTGATCCGGAGACGCCGGATAATGAACTACACTGGTATTGGATTTTGTGCGTTGGGCAATCGTAAATTACACACCTTCCGGAGTATAGATACGAGAAGATATTTCCAGCGCTCGCACATCTGGTACTCATTTAAAAGAGATCAGGCACTAAAGCATGGCTAGCTTTCCTGTTCTCTCTTTCCATGAAATGTAATGGTTATCCTGCCAGGATTGAAGTAGTCTGAGGACAGTGTTTGCTTGTGTCTCGACAGTGTTTGCTTCCCATAAAGAAGAGCACTTTCTCCACGGAGGAAAAGGCAACTGAATAACCCTCATCAATCTACAAGTCAGGGGATGCTCTCCCACTGGGACCTCATTACGGGGAACATGCCCTGCCGAGATTACAGAACGACTGGCATTAATTGACTAGTAGGCTAGGCCGTTATCGACCAATTCCAGTAAATTATTCACTATGTGAACTATATCTGCCCCCACGGGATCCAAACCCTGTCGCAGATACCAACATGGCCACTTCCGTCACACCAATTTGTAACATTTGACTGTAGAATCTGCCCATGCCTTTCTGATGAGAGAGGAAGTCCCCGCCGAAAGTCTTGGAATTTCCCTGCGACTCCTGTAATCTTTCAGGCCATGAGTGTGAGTGTCCCCTCTTGAACCAGAGGGTGCAACTTGCTGCTCGAGTTCATCAACAGATGAGGAGCCTGAGGTAGTCGAATTGGAAAATCCATGGGAAGTTTCAGCAGAACCAGACTTGCGACTTCCAGAGATGTGTCACCAGGATCACCTCTGCTTTTTGTCTCCTGATTAGTGCTGTGAGCCTGGGGATCATGGAGAAGGGGGGAAAAACACATGCCCCCGAAACAGAGTCTAGTCCTGCTGGAACACGTTCGTCACTTCCGCGAGTGGACCTGGCCTCCAGCTGAAGAAACAGGGTAGTTAGCAGGGCAAAGAGATCCACTTGAAAGGGACCCCAATGTACCATGAGGCTTTGAAAGATCAAAAGATCCAATGTCCAGGCACTGACGTCCTGCAGGTGTGTGGAGTGGCAGTCCGCCATCTGATTGAGACTTCCCAGAAGATATTCCGCTGTGACAGACAGGTTGTGCCTGAGATAATAGTTGCAAAAGTCCTTGTCCAAGTCCTCCAGAACCTTGGATCTCGTGCCCCTCAGACGATTGATATATGACACTGTGGAGATATTATCCATCTTAAGAAGGATGGCCTAGGATGTTTTGTTGGCTGCTAGACTCTGGATCGCGAAAGAACCTGCCAGGAGCTCCAAACAATTGATATAGGGGACTCCTCGCGTTCTGACCAGTGTCTGCCAATGATAATGTCCCCGCAATGGGCGCCACAACCAAGGTGACTGGCATCTGATTCGATGACCGGTTCCGGAGCCGAGCCGAAGATGGCTCTCCCATTCCAGGCTTGCATGTGCTCTAACAACCAAAGCAGCTCTGCTCGGGCCTCCGGGAAGATGGCAATCTGCTAGTTATAGGTCAGACCCAGATGTAAGTGTTGTGTTTTCATTGCGTTGAAGAGCCCTATAATGGAGGGGTGGGGATAAATTCCCTGGATCGAGGAAGACAAGGGGCCGACCATCTGAGCCAGGTGCCGCAGCTAGAACGTTTCTTTCACCTACGTACGGCACAGTTCCCTGCAAATAAAGTGTGTTTTTGACTAGGGCAATCGCAGGCATTGCTGCATGGTGTCGACTTCGAACCCTAGGAACATCATGCATTGCGCTGGAGTGTACACCGTTTTCAGGTCGTTCAGGATAAATCCTAGGTCCCTCAACAAGGCTTGAATCATTTGAAGTTGGGTAAGTAACACTTCCTGGTGCATCAGAAGGATGTCATCTAGGTAAACTGTGAGGCGTATACCCTGTGTTCAGAGCCATTTCATGACTGGTCTCAACGGCTTGGTAAAGCACCATGGTGCTGACGACAGAACGAACGGTAGACAGGTAAACTCATAAAGAGGGCTGTTCCACTGAAATTAAAGGAAGCGTCTGTTAGGGGTGGGTGGCGAGATTGGTACTGGCAAGTAGGCGTCTTTCAGGTTGAGCTTAACCATCCAGTTGCCTGGTAATATGCCATCTCTAAGAAGATGTACCCCCTCCAATATTAAGTGGCGGTAAACCATCCATCGATGGACGTCCCGAAGGTTGAACACTGGCCTGAACCCTTTGTCTTTCTTTTCGACCAGGAAACGGTTGCTGATAAAGCCTCTGGGATGGGGGGACGCAGGAGCGATGGCCCCTTTTTGGAGGAGACCTGCTATCTCCCTGTCTACCACCTGTGCTCCCTCCCGCGAGATGACCTGAGGTCATGGTCGAGACAGTTAGTGCGCTGTACAATGGAATTCTATGTGAAACCCAGTGACCGTCTGTAGAACCCAAGCATCCTGTTTGATCTCTGCCCACTTGTGCATGAACCACTACAACTTTGCCCCACCCCTTGTAGGGAAGAAGGGGTATGCCTTACTGGTGACACCTCCTGGTGCGTTGTTGGCTCTGCGAAAGCTGCCCTTTCCGCCACGCCGGAGGAACGCTCCCTACCTCTTCCGGCCCCTCCAAACATTTGTTGACTGAAAACTTTTTTGATAGACTGCTGTGCTTTCTCTAGAGTAGAAAGTCTTCATGAACCGGTACAGTTTTTTTATGAATGGTTCTCCGAAGAGGCCTCCTTTCACCACCGGCCAGCCTCCTTGGTGGCTAGTTCACCAAGTCTTGGCTCAATCTTAATCAACAGAGAACGTCTATGTTCTGTTGATAGTGCACAGTTTGCGTTTCAAAGGAAACATACGGCCCTTTGGGCCCAGCTCGAGAGTATCACAGGATCAATCAAATGGCCAGTCTCTTGGGCGTCCTCCACCATGTCTGGAATTTAGCGAGTGGCCCTAGGATATCCGGCACCCTATCTTGGCAAGACCACCATGAGCGGCCTAGACCCTTATTTGGGTCTTTGATAAATTTCCTAATAAATGTTGCCATTCTTGCGTCAATTTCTGGTGAGTGAGCCACTTTATCCACTGAGGCGTGCTAAAGACACTCTGCCTTCAGTCGGCCGCGGACCTCTTGTTCCATCAACTTTCTGATGCGGCTGGCCACATGAGACGCCACTGAGGGCGCCAGTATCCTATCGGCAGAGCGGGGTGATAGATGTCCTCGGTGTTCAGCATCCCTGATGTATCTGGGGTGCCATTCGTTTGAGGTGCATCCAGCTGGGTTTTCTTGGAGCTACCTTCTGGGTGTCAGGGTCTACTCCGACCTGGCTTATTGCCTGAGTCACTGTGTACGTTGGTATCTACCCCGGTATTGTCTTCTGCCTCATCTTGGGGGCAGGAATCTTGGTCGGGTATCTGATCATGACGCATCTTTAGAAAGCTCTGGCGCAGCCTCTCAAACGCACCTAGAGAAGAGATGGTCTTAGTGTGGTCTGCACACGCTTTACCCTAGCCTTTACTCTTGGATGGGCCTCTTGTGCCAGAAGAGGGTTCCCTCCTGTCCTCCTCTGATTAGGGTACCACAGTCCTTCTGACCGTAAGTTCAATGATTCTGTGGCTCAGGGGTTCAAGCGCCCAAGGAGACCGCTGTCTTCAGGGATTCGTCAATCGCATCCACAAGTTCCACGTGGATAGGGAACAATGAGTGCTCCTTATGCGTGAGCTCCCAATCCAGGAATTCGCCTGCCATGGTCAGGAAGTGAAATATTGGGAGGAAAAGGAGCACCAGGGCATGGAGAATGAAGTTAAAACCCCTTTGAAGGCTTGCTTAGGGTTAATGCACATTTGCTACTTGTAAGGCTGGAAGGAAGGGGAAACACACTCCGCGGCAAAACCACACTCTGGAGCCGATGAGCATATTAAAGCCTTAATGATAATCGGGGGGAAAAAACAGAGAGGAAAGCCCTGATGCTGCTTCCAAACCCGTGCGACCACTCACGGAATGCGTGTGAGGCGTAAGCAGCCCAGCGCGATCACTGTTGCCAGATTGGTTTATTTCCCTCACAATTGGGCGACAGAAGGTCTGTTGGCAAATGAGCACGCAGCGCGCGCTGACTTCAGTGCAAATCATTGGAGGAGGACCCACCAGGGCTTGCCTGTGCGCACATGACCCCACCCACCCTCTACCCTCCATCACACGAGTGACACATGAGGCAGCTAGCTGCAGGTAGCCTGCACGTGAAACCGTGTAAGTGCAACCAAGCGCACCTGCTACACTAGCACATGCGCTGCACAGATCACCACCTAGCTTGGTAGTAGTGTGTGCGGGTCGATGTGAGTTCCCAGGGCTGTCAATCTTGTAGTGCGCAAAAGCACTACCAATGACAGCCCTGCGCAGCGCTGTTCCTTAAAAATGCTGGGGGTGACAGTGGAGTTGCCGCTCATTTTTTCGGATTCGGGCGGCGCGCCGGGCCTGTTGCATAGCGGACGGTGGTGGTGGACCGGACTCATTGGAGGACGCGTGGGACTGTGACATCGCGGCCTGCTCTTGTTGATTGCCTCGAGCCTGTGACACACACAGTCCTCCTCCTGGCTGCCCTGTCCTGCTTTACTCTGTCTCGCTGAGGTCCCCGAGTCCGGCCGGAGTGAATCTCACTCACTGTGTATGGACTCTGAGACTAGTGACTAGTCACGCTCACTGACCTGACCCTCACCCCACCCACACCACATGCAGAGTCGCGAGCTCGGAGACGGTGCAATGGCCTGGCCGCCGACGCCTGGCCTGGCCTGTGTGCTGCTGTGGCCCTGCCGGCGCGTCCCGGGCCTGGCTCCATCCTACCCTGGCCTGTGTCACGTGCTGCTGTGGCCCCGCGGTCGCGTCCCGGCTCCATCCTTCCCTGCTACCTTTGAGAAGTGGGTGGCACTGGCAGTTGACAGAGCAGTCTGACCGAGAGACCAGGGCCCTGCAGTGAAGAAGTGAGTCCACAACAAGTGTGACGTCTCTTGTGCAGAGGACGTAGACGACCAACGACAAGGTAGGAATGATCATCAAATTATATAAAGCGCAGCACGTCGCCGCTGTTAGCGTAACACAAGGTGAGGGCTTGATCAGGGTGGAGGCAATGGCACAGATAAGGATAGCACACATTCCCAAACCTGCCTCACACAACAAATCGCACAAAATTAGAGTCCCTGCTTTCTTCCTCCATTTGTAGGCATCCTCAGCCTGCCACAATCCATATATAAGCAATTTCCCCTGCCTCGCTCCCTCCCCAGCACATTAGATCATTCTCTCTCCCCTCCCTCTGTAGCAGCACCTCCCTTGCTGGCAGCAAAGCACCTTCCCATCCTGCAGAGGCTATATTAGGTGCCATTGCAATCTCAGGGGGAGGGGGCCCAGGAGATGTGGATTCTGCCTGGCAATCAGGAAGGGGCGACCAAGCACAAACTCACTGCTGTGGTCGTACCGATAGGAGCAGCTAAAGGTTGTGTGTTCCCCACACCGTCGGGTCTAGTGCACCACAAGCCAGAGAAGTCGTGTCAGAAGGGATTGTTGTCCATAAATGAGTGAGTCCCTTAATGTGTGTGATGGGGCAAGGCCAGGCGACCCGGCGAGGCCACTTTTTCAGAACAAGTTTAAAGCAAAATGTGTTCAATCTCATAATGCACATGGTCGTACATCTGTTATGCTTAATTGGTTGCAAACATTTTATGGTGTGAAGGCATCTGCAGAGGTGCCCAGTAAATATCAGGGAATAATAATTGGTGAGAACTCTGGAGGTTAAAGTATTTGTTGGAGAGATCTCAGTTTTGTGTAGTCCCAGATATGAATCAAAGTAGTTTTAAAGGCTAATGTGTCTCCTGCTAAGCACTTAATGTAATATGTAGATGACAGATTTATTTTTGAATGTAGCTAGGTTAGTAGGCTACTGCTTTGAACACGGATCCTTTTGTTACTTGCAGCTCATAATTTGTAAGCCTTTTAATATTGCACAGAGAGCTATGTAGGATATGTGACTGCTACATCTTTTAAACCTCACTGTGTCATGCAACACATCTTGTACAATGATTTACACACTTGCATGATTTTTTGTCAATGTGTATGGTATGTAAAGCAATCTGACACCCTGCATTATGTTGAGTAGCGCTATAAAAGAAATAAAATTGAGTTATTTAAATTCTGTGTAACTATTATATTTAAATGTTGTGTAAATACTTGGAAAGACCAACACATCTGACATTCTTACATTTCTCCCACTATCTGTATATTGAATAGAATGTATATTTGTCCTTAAAATTGTTTCTGATGACTATTTCTGCATAATTTGAGACTTGCTACTTTGGGATGGTTTTTGGGCTTAAAATGGTTGCGTTGGGCTTAATTTGGGCTTATTCTTGAGCGGCTTTGAGCTTGGGATGGGTCTCAAAATCTGGCAACACTGAGCGCGATGCCAAAGAATGTCAGGAATGCAAGAGGGATTTCCCTATCTTCGAGAATGAGCGCACCAGTGCCCCGCTCTCTATCAGGCTCGGAGTGTACCGCACCCTGAACTCCTGTGGCCCCGGGCAAACATGCCGGAAGGAGAATCACCAGAGGCCGCCCGGGCCCTCTACGGACAAGAGTGCCCTTTAATTCCAAGTAGGGAAAGGAATAACCGCCTCAATCAGCCGCCGCATCACCCTGTCAGATATCAGCGAACCAGGTGAAGGAGAATTGCGGCGAGGGCCTCCCTGAGGGGAGAGGCCGTCTTGAAGAAGAAAACGCCAGTGTCCCGACACCGGGAAATACCGCTTTAGCGTGGGGCACTTATGTGTTGGAAAATGACCCTCAAGCTACCACACCCAACAAAAGTAGGCAAATAAGAAAACATACAGGCAAAATAAGCAATAGCAAGAAAAAGCACTTAACTGGCTGCTGAGCAGCAAAGAAAGAGGAAGTGCTGTTCATTGCTACTGTTTATATGAGACTGCCTCCATTGTTGTTACTGCTGTTCGGATACAAAGACTCATTGGATTTGTAGTCTTGTGTATATGGGATGTTGATAAGGCTGCTGAGTGGAAAATAAAGGAAGAGTTAAGCATATTCTGAGCCTCCCATCCTGACATAGAATTTACAGAGACTAAATTTAAGTTAAAATCACATGTAACAATAAAATGAGTGCCTTGATAGGAAGAGCAAAGAAGTAGGAACAGTACAATACATTTAAGGATTTATTTCTATTCAGGGTTAGATAAATGTTTAATAAGACAATTCTTCCCCCTTTGGCTCGCCAGTAAAGTTAATAATTTGCAATCCTTCAACATTCACAGTTCAAGCTACTAATTACCCTCCTTCTGGCCTAATAACACAATAGAAGCAGCAAAGACGGCACTTCCAAGACAATAATGTTTTTGAAAGTACTTTAGAGATTCATGTGAATAGCTTAAAAAGATTTGTTCGCTGGTTAATCGTGATTTTTGTTATGTATTTCACCTTCCTCTTTCTGTTTTATGTTCAGGTGTCCGGGTGTCAGGGTTCCTAAATGAAGAGGAAAAGAAGCACCACCAAATAAGTATCATCAATTTCCTAAAGGTTCGAAATGCAGAAAGCAGTGTCTCACATTCTCTGCCGGATGAAACAACTTCGAGGCAAAGCACACAACCCGCTGCTGGAAAAGGTTGTGGCGAAAGCTTTTTCAACAAGAAGCGCGCTGTACGGCAACAGAACGATCCAACAAATGTTGTTACTGGTGAGCAGAAGTCACAGTGCGTAAGATTACCCGTATCTACTGGCGTGGCAACCAATGAGCCACTCATGTTAAGGGATAACGGTGAATGCCAAAGTCTCACGTGCCCTGTTTGCTTTCAGAAACAGGAAAACAGTAACCTAGAGGCCTTTAACAGACACATCGACCAATGCCTCAGTTTGGAAGCGTGTAATGATGCTGAGGGCAAGGAGGCGGTGGAAACTATCAGTGAAGCACAGGCACCGTTGATTAATACTGTTGGAAAGAAGGAGGGAACAGCGGATGAGTTCCATATCTCAACCACGGAAACAAATGTGTTTGCTGTTAACCAACAAAATGACACGGACAATATGATGGTTGACACACAACCGAATAGCACAGACAACTTCGTAGTAATCAACACTAAGCAAAGCAATAGAAAGAAAAAATATGTAGTGCAGGAAAAAGAAGTGGATGGAAATGTGCCTACAAGTAACACATATCATCCACAGAATCATTTCGCTCTAGAAGTCCCTTCAAATGAGAAAGAAGACTGTCAAGAAACTGAAGATGTGAAGGAAACATGGGAGACCTGTTCATCCACACTTTCAGAAGACATGGGTCTGATTTGTCCAGTTTGCAATATGTGCCAAAAGACTACTGATCTCTCTGAATTGAATAAGCATGTAGATATGTGTTTAAATAAAGGGATCATTCAAGAGCTGAAAAAGGAAAGAATGTTACACAACAACAATGGAGAACATCTGCATTCTACCGGTGAGTTTCCCTTTCAGCTCTGTCCATCATTGTGCCAATGCATCATATAGGTCTGAAAGACAGTACTGTCATCTTGATTGTTATCTGTTATTAGTTTTACCTCTAAAATTTGCTTCTGTATATTGACATTAAGCATGTGACGGCCAGTTGACTAAGCTCATTTTTTGCAAAGTTGGAAATCTATACCCTTAGGTTTCCTATTCCGTTTGAGAAATTGGCCAACTTTTCTTTGGATTCCAAGGTATTTATGCTTTATACATGAAGGTCTGCGGCCGTCATAGACTTCGAGGAGTGCTTCAATTTCGCAACAAGCATTTGCAATGCAATAGGTCTCACATTTGTGAAAGTTAGAGCTGTTGGCATTAATAATGGCAATGTTTTTTTCTTTTGTTTTATTTGCATGCTCTATTTTGTTGCTTGTAGATAGTCAGACGGCCATGTAGGCGTTGTCAGGGAGGAAGAAGGATAAAAGGGATCCTAGGACGTGAGAGCAGTGCTTTAAGTGAAATGAGAAAAGCTAGGGTGGGCTCTAAATTGAATCATTTTAAAGAGACATGATGTAGGTGATCAAAGGGTATCGCTTAAAATATGTACAATAAGCTCACATGCTTTGAACATTGTGTCATATGACTAGTAATTTTGTTTTGTTAATGCATGCAGCCACTGAGCTACCCTGACAAAGAGAAGAATACCACTCAGACCTGAATGACCAGTTTACTTTGGATTTACTGCGAGTCATTTCACGCTAGTCCGGGGCATTATAATGGGACAAAAGCTCTCTGACTCCAGTGATGTTTCTCATCCTAACAAACGAAGAGATGTTTGAAGTGTTTCAGGAGTGGTGTGGAGCTTCTTTAGAGAACACTTGAGTAGATCACCTGTATGTTGAAGTCACTTGAGCATGTGTAGACTGCTGCAGGCATCTCCAGGGTGCACCAGCGAAAGTGTTTGAAAGTGTTTATTGCTAAATCCCTCAGAAAAGCTGCACTTCACTGGGTCTTTTAGTGGGGTCTACGCACAGATAGGAAGGGCCAAATTTCGAATAAGTACAAACGCAGAGAATGTTTTAAATTTGACATATCACTGTCGGGCATTCTGGTACGTGATTTAGGGTTTAACAAGTTTTGAAGAAAACACGTTAATAAAGCCACAACAGAAACTCCAAAACATTACTTTAACCCACTGACAAAAAAAAAGGACGACAATGCACGTACAATTAATTACCTGTCCTCCTGAGATGGAGGCTTCATGTTTTGAAACTCACTTTGGTAACTGCAAACCTTAAGCTACAGCTAATATGACTTTTAATTCACTAGCTCAGCTCTTTAAGATTTGGTAAAAACGCACATGTACATTGTCAGTGGAGTCAATAAAATACCCCAAAGTGCGGTACTCTGACGTTCAGTTATAAGAGTATATGTTTTCGTAATATCCAAATTAGTCAGTGACCACCCGCTTTTTAGTAATATGCACAGCCTGCTTGTTATCATGCAGCAAGGCAACTGAGCTGCTAGAGTGCCTTGGTGTGTCATAGCAATCGCCTGAAACCAGGAAAGGTGAAGCTGCGATTAGGGAAGTGGTGGGGGGGGGAGGGGTCAAGCTGAAAAGCGGGAGGGTGTTGAGAGATGGAGGACAGAACAGGCGCCTTCAGAAAACATCATGCCAATAACAATGCACAAAAAAGATGAGCAAAATCGAAAAAGCTGAAGGGGAGTCAATAGAGCACATCTGCAAAACTGTAAAATGTATATAATTGAGCAAACCAAAAAACAAGCCAGATAACCGTGATGACAGCACGCAGTGCGATTCATTTGTGATAAAATGTATCTATAAAACGATTTTGCAGAAGTTCCTAAGAAAGGGTTAGGCTCTTTTTGAGAATATCCAAGCTTTATTGGCTTTTAAAAATGTGGATAAAATACGCATTCAGACGCCATAACACCAATAATTACAGATCTGTTTACAGAAGGGAACCTTCCAAAAAGAGCAAGGAAGAGTACACCGACTTCAAAGAGTTTTTTGTGTGTCCCCGATATTCGCTGCAGCGCAAAAACCTCCATTCTCCCGCTCAACAGAGAGGAGGAGGCAACAGCTGTAGCCAAGGAGGAGGAACGAGTCTTAGCAAATGTAACAAGTTGCGATTTGGGTGAGGGGTTGTGCGCTGGCGCTTTCACACAAATTTTGTTTTCCAATTAAAATAACATAAAGAAGATCGCACAGACACCCGCTGGGATTAGTAATGTGGTGCAGTCATCAAGCCCGCTCGGGTATGCAAAGGGAAAAAACAAAATGCACATGAAGGAACAAGCTGCGATTCAGGAGGGGATTATGTGCTTGTGCGTTCACACAACAGATAAGATTGTAATAATAAAGCAAAAGATACGCTCCCCCCAAAGAACAGATGAACAGTGAAGGCGTAAGGAAACTGTACTTGACCGGTGCGCTTTAGTCTTCAACAGAACTGACATGTTGGCACTTGGAACCAGTTATCAGCCAGCAAAGAAGAGTGACACAGGGGTCAACGAATGGTAAACAGCAGGTGGGAATAAAGTAGTTTTATTGAATGCAATAGGTCTTGCAGACAGAGCCTGTACACTGATGCTCGACCTAAAAAGAACTCGTGCATAATTTGCAATAGGTAGAATATCAGCAAGGTTAGCTGATGTGGAAATAGCCATTTTCAAACGTAACTTCTTTTTCTCATCATATAAAGTACAGTCCCCAGTTCAGAAACTTCTTCGTCTACACTGCTATTAGGTGGGTGTTGCCTTCCTTTTCCTTTTCTGGAAAAGTACCTAATTAGGCATTTGGAGTAAGTTGTGTGTGTTTCCAGGTAGACCAGATACCTTCAAAATATTTGTGAATACACAAACATACGCATTTGTGACTGTTTCATGCATGTTACTGCCCCTTTTTATTAAACCTTCTCACCCTCCAAACCCTAAATCAGCATGCAACATTTACTAGCACAAAATGCTTTTTTACACACCTAAGTACAAATTAGGTGCACAAACATATTTTGAACTGGATCCAATATTTTTCAACAAAGCTGATGAATTGAGCAATATGACTTGTCAGAAAAGCAATGCATCCTTCCATTATACACCTCTATTTAGAGAAGTTTACACTCTGTTAAGAAACAGAAGAAATATAGGTACATATATTTTCACACTGATAGAGCTTTATTAGCTCCTCTTGCCAGCTCAGACCAACTTCATCATCTACACAGCTCAAATTGAAGCCATGTCTAACTGGCTCACAAACGGACCTCTGGTGGTTCTCGACACACCTGTAGCCTGTTCAACATCAGGAAGTGTAAAACTGAAAAAACAACATAGGAGGTCTTCTCCATCTGTCCACCCAGGAACTGAAACAACATTCATGTATTTATAAGGAACACCTCAATCCTTCTTCAGTTTTGGAAAAAACTGAAAGCGCACCTCTTTGAAGAACACTACATTGCAGCATAGTCCACGTTCACGATCTCAACTCTGCTACTCCTCTAAATACTTGCTTACTGTTTCTTTGTTTCAAACCCTTTACAGCTTTCCGTTGCCTTTTGGCTTGATTTGCGTTAGAAAAATATCATGTATATTTATAAATACATAAATGCTTTTTACATAATTTGCCCACATAACATAAACTTCTCTAATGATAATTCGGATTCCGGCATATGCCCTTGCCCTGTGTGTTTAAAAGACCCTGATCTTTTATTGTTTTATATTGTTCAAATGCCAATTTTTTGCCTGCCCATGCCATTATGATCCTAGTCAAAATATTGTCTTACGCTTTTTAGCTGTGAAGAATAATATTTTCCCGGTATAATAGTACAACAAATTGTTATGGTGTTCCTGCATGTACAGGAGTTGTACTTTTGGCTACATCGGTGAACCCAACATATAATTAATTCTAAATCTAGTGAATTCGGGGATAATTGTTGACTTAGGCACAGACTAAAAGACTTAATTGAATAGTGAATTGGGGAAAAATAAAACGTATGTGCTTGTTGACAATAGGAGAAAAAACAGATGCATGCTTTTGTAGAATTTCTGCTAATGGGTTGTTATTAAATCTATTATAAGTTGTATATTAATGATATAAGGAGGTCCTTTAGAAGGGTAGAACTGTGAGATCCCCACTGTGCTCTGGGAAGCCACCACAACTATGTTTATCATTTTCAATTCATTATTTAAAAGTAATCAACACCTTGTTAGATGCAAGGTAACTATAGAGAATAGTAGAAGTATCAGCACATGCGACTATTAAAAATGCAAACAAATGATAGAGACTTGACACATTATTAAAATCAGCTGAGATCTGCCATTTGAATTTCTGCCAATTTAATGGAAATGTACTTTCTATACTCCCCTCATACCTCTCCTTAGATGAAGGATGGTCAGCTCACCCTTCGTAAATTTGACATTCAGAATTCATTGGGAGTGGACTCAGCTAACTAGCATAATCTCCCCGTAAGAAAAGAAAGTTTGCTTCGAACAACTAATACCTAGGGGTTTTCTACACTTTGACTGGGAAGAATTTATCAACTATCCTTACAGACATGAACAACAAAACATTCTGTGGAGTAATCCTGAAAAAACAGACGTGGATGGAAGAGACTGGCAAACCAAGTACAGGTAGATTTTGGGGCAGGCTTTTCCCCTGCGGGACCCAAGTGGCCCCTTTCACTGGTATGACTGAGAAATGTACTACAAAGATGAGACCTCTTTCTTCTGAATGTTGTTTATTCGTTTTTGGTCAAACCCAGTGCTGCACAGTTTCTAACAGACTTGGCAAAAAGTTAAATACCCTACAAAAAAACCTGCATTCTGTGGTACGAATGTCACACTCCGAAGAAATTTAGACAGCACTACAACTAAAGAAACTCAATTAATAGTTCTTGAGTGAAATCGCTACAACCTGGAAGGTCAGGGACAGTTGTATGTTGCTCTTGTAGGGCCCCACTCCCCTCATAAATGGGGAAGTGACTAGTGCTGCTCATGTTGTGTTCATTCTAAGGATCCAGACTGTTGGAGGGAAAATGGAAATGATTGGGGGAAGAGGGGGGTGGACATTTTGAACTAACAGTAGAGGAATGTAAGATAGATTAAAGAAAGTGGAAAGGGGCATTGTGTACATGTGATCTAAATGTGGGGTGATACGTGGACTCATTGATTATTGCTTTGATTTTTTCAGCATAACAAGATTGTAGTGGTGGGGAAGAGACTGGAATGGGAACAGGAAGTTATGAGTACAGTAGGATGAATGAGATTCGGGGAAATATGAGTGGCACAGGATGTAGGGTATCTAAATTAGGGGGAGGGACATGACAAGTAAGAGGGACATGGAATAGCATCCATGTCATTCAACTTGATGGGTCGGGTGGGATGAGTCCGAGCACTTTAAAGATATTGGTTACTCCCTGTTGGCCTCATACCTACAGTGATAAATCTTTTTGCCATCTCTGTCTGGTTGTTCGGATGGTTGCTTCTCTGAATGTATTAGCTTTATTTCACATGCTCCCCCATGCACTAAAATGAACCTATATTTGCTGTCCTGCTTACAAAGAAACCTCCCAAGGTGTTCCTTGTGCTCTATACCTCAGGGGTATCTGTCTGCCTTGTCCTGTGTCTGCGATGGTTCCATTTACCAGGAAAACGTTTGGGATGACTTTCACATATCTTGCTATTTTTCTAATACCCTCCAGGCAGTGAAAGTTCTCCGAAATGCGCCCTAGGATTTTATGTTCTTCTACGTTGTTGCTTGCTATTTTTTTAACAATGTACTTGCCAAGTTGAGATTCAGTTGTTTCTGCAAAAGTTTCAGCCAAGTATCTCAGCCTCTTACTGCTGGAAAACAACAAAGAGGGCTGACACTTTTAAAGCCACAGGGGTTGCATCTTGTATCCAGGTAGAAACTGCCTGATGAACTCACAACTTGACTGGAGTCTTATTTGAACAGTGTAGGTTATACAAATACTACAGTTGCATGTACATATCAATAAATGCTAATTGTTAAGCATATTTGAAAGAACACATTGTGTCTTATTTCATAGTTCAACAAAGTAAATTATTTAATGGCACTACTACCATACAATGAAATACACTTTTGGGCTCAGTTCTGGTTTAAAAAAAAAAAGAGGAGAGGGCTTTGACAGCAACAGCGACAGATGCTCATTGCTGACCTCTGCAGTCAAAGGCCCCGCGGGCATACTGATTCTGATGTGCCCTGCATCTGGTTGGGCTTCACCGCGTCCCTGGGCCTCCTTAGGTCCTGGCAACTGTGTGGGGTGCCTGATCAGTACAGTGGCAGCTCCCCGATCACCGAGCAGCGGACCGTGGAGACAGTGGCTGTGATACAGAAAATAGTGGTGCCCAGATCCTGAACAGTGGCGTGCTCAAGTCCCGTGGGTGAGCAGCAGCGAAAGGAGGGACCCGCCGTGTGGGGGTCCAATGATCAAAGAGAGGAGCTGTGGCTCTGATACTAAGACTGGAGCACAGGAGCCCGTTACAGGCATGGGGCTGGTGCTGTCCCAGCCTGAATGAGAGAGTCATTAGACGGAGATACAGAAAAGGTTGGGGAACCGCCATTGACACCCAGCGCCCCTTCTCCCCAAGATGAGAGGACTGAGCGAGAGACCCCCCCCCCCCCATAAATCACATGGGTCCCGGAACACTGGAGGAGGCCATGTCCTAGTCCCAAGGATAGCCTGACCAAGAGCAGAATGCTGAGTACCAGGGACAAAAGGCCCCCAGGCCCCATGCTCAGTGTTTTGTCTGTGGGACAGGGGATCCCTAGGGCACAACAGTGACCCCTTCTGCACAAGCGTGAAGGTCTGCGCCACCTGCAAAACCTTTTTTTTAGGAGGTTAAGGCTTTGATGGCATTGGGGATGAGAATATGGGACACTTACAAGATGGTGGTGAGGGGCCAGCTAAGTGCACATTCAATAATGAAAAAAGAGGAGAAAATCAGGGAGGGCAGGGAACTTGAGGAGAAATTACCAGCTTGCAAGGCACAACACATTGCACACCCGGATGCGACATTAACTACTTGGATGGAGAGTACAAGGGGGGACAATTAACATCTGATGCACCAAGAAGCTAGAACAATCTGTAAATCCAAGCAATATAAACTGTACGAGTTCGGGGAGGCCCCCGGTCTCCAGATTAACAGAACCAAGTCCTTTCTGTTTCCCGCTGGGTAGAGTTGGTGGTGTCTCCCTGACTCATCTCTCTCAAGTTGAGCTAACCGGGATGAAAGACAGTGTCCGATATCTGGGGATATTCATGACCCACAAGGAAAATCATTTCTACGACCTAAATATGGGGAGCGTAATTGTGGGACTATGTCACTCTATCCAATTTAGGAACACGCTGAAACTGTCTTCGATGGGAAAAATTGCCCTCATTAAGCTAGTGGTGTTACCAAGATGTTTATATGTAATTCAGGGGACGTTCTATGAGCTGCCCCAGAGGGTATTTAAAGAGTTGGACTCACTACTGTTGAAGATTATGTGAAATGACGGATGGTGTAGATTTACCCTTGACATGATGTGCAGAGAGTGGGGAAAAGGGTGGGAAAAAGGGTGATTAGACATACCGGATCTAGAATTGTATTATTTGTCAACGCAGCTCCAACATTTGATACACTGGCTAGATACGGACCCAAGCTGGGAGAGGTCCTTCTTGGTGGGTACATGCGAGGGACACCAGTTGGGGGCACTCTTGCTGAGGGGTAGGAGCCTCCCACAGTCGTACCCCCATGGCAAGCCTGTGGGAACAAGCGGTCCAGCCCTAATAAGAAGGCACTGTATGCCCCAGAGTTGTATTTTTGGATTATACGTCCCTCTGCTCAAATTGCGCAGTCGATGTCTGAGGACTGATGGCGGGAGGGTGGCTGTCTAATGCTGTCTGACCTATGCCCAGAGGGCCGATTTATAACATTACCGGACGCAGTAGAGACGTTTACTCTGGGCTCTGGACAGCTCCCACAATACACAAAGATCGCAGCCACAGCACGACAGTTATGGGTAACATTTTCAGAGGTTCCCAAAGCCACTAACACAAGAGTCAATATGATTACTATGGCTGGCGAATGTAAATTTGTAACTCATCTGTACTGGGCATATGTATGGACAGACAGGTCAAGCCACTTAAAGTAGAGGAGAGGCAGCAAACCATATGAGTTGAGCCCTTGTTCCCTAGAGATTGGTCCCATATTCATGCAGAAGTCCGGATAGTGTCCGTTTGTGCAAGGTTCAAGCAGATCCAATACAACATTGCACTCATGATATATTTGTCTCCTAGATACCTTCATGCAATTTATCTAATGCATAAATCTTGATGTCCCAAGTGTGTGGCCCCTGAGGCTGATGTTTTGCATATGGTCTGGTACTGCCCGCTAGTGATGATATATTGGGTGGGGGGGATCTAAAGCAGCTTAAATGTGTGACTGGGTGGGATATCCTACTGACAATTAGTATATGTCTGCTGGGAGTACTGCCCAGAGACCTGAAACGGAAGCTCAGCAGAAGATTCACTGTGCTGGGATTAACAGTAGCAAAATGACGCATAGCGATTAATTGGATGAGTACTAAAGCACCACTAGGGAGATTTGAGGGAATGGGCAGCTGCTGAGAAGGAACATATGAGAAAAATGAGGAAAGATAATAAATTACCAGAAGTGCTGCTCGCCTGGGGAATGAGAATGCAGGATTTTTTTAACCCGGGATTGGGCTCTCAACTCGAGTCGGGTGGATGGGCAGGGCAGGGAAACAGGAATGGACCAGAGAAAGTGGGTCATCCCAGCGATACCCCAGTCTGATGTTGAAGGGATGTTCTAATAACTGGCCTTCTTGATACCGTATGTAATGGAATGGAGCTATGTGTGAAATGTAGTCTCATCGATAACTGGAAGCTGTTTGGGGGTGGGTGAGAAGGGTCATTGAGTGTTATATTATTGTTGTCATGGCTTTTAAAATTTGATATCGGAGATGATTGCTACAGTTATATCAAAACTGCCGAATTGGAAGTATCCTAAATGTGAATGCTGTCCTCGCTCAAAAATCTAAAAAAGATATATCCCCCAAAAATATATATGAACAATACGAGGTGAGTAACAAGGCAGGAATGTTGCTCGCCTGGCTAGCACAGTGAGTGGAAGGTCGGATATAGGTACAGAGAATCAACACTGTGGAAGGACACATGGCAGAAACAGCGACTGAGAGATCACAGGTGTTTGTAGGTTACTTGGGAAGCCTCTACCCCACGCAGGGGCAGTAGACTGGGACGTGGCATGGACAGCTTCCTTAATGACATTTGAGTATCAAAACTGGTGTGGGAGGTGACGAAGCTCCTAAATCGAGAGATATAGGAGGGCTAGATTGCATAAGTTGTAATGCGATTGAGGAGTCGAAAATCACCAGGCCCCTGGAATTTTTTTAATGTGTGAGAAGCCAGGTAGTGAAGCTGATCAAAGAAATGCTGTATGAGTCCAAAAATAGGGGTGAACTACCAAGAGACTTTGGAAAGACAATAATAGTCCTAATTCATAAGCAGGGATAGCTCCCAGAACTCTGTTCTTCATATTGACAGTTATCCCTTCTCGACATCGAAACAAAAATGATTTCTATAGATGGGTAGTGAGGTATTAGCTGTGCAAAGTCTGATGGTTTAAATCTCAGCAAACAATTCATCAAATTTGCATCAAAAGGGAAATATAAACAGCCACCACCACACGCTGTTAAATTACAATTGCAAGCAATTGCTGAAATCAAATCAAAAGTTATTTCCCTGAGCAATGGCAATCAGTATAAGTCTCTATAACATAAATGTTTCAGACATAAATTCATAGAAGGTAAAAAGTATCCAATATTCATTCCAAGTCTTTATTTTCAACTTCCTTAGTCTCTCATGGGGGACTTGTTGGAACACAAATTCAATTCTTGGATCATACAGCCAACACGTGTTTCGTCTATGGTTACAGTTTCCATATAGACTTCCTCAGGGCTTGAGCAACTGTTACTATAAAGTGAATCCTTAAATCATCAGTATCTACAATAGGTTCATAGAATCATATGCCAAGAAAGGTGCTTCCAATTTCAAAGAATCATATTCGCAATTAACAATCTTTCCACAAACAGCGTATCCCAAACATTTTCTTATTTATATATCCTCCAGTGTCGAGGTGTCACTCTTCAGCATATTATGCCAGACAACGTGTATGGCGTGTAAGTGGTAAGCAGTAAACCACTGATGAAAGTACTTTATAACATCATAGCCCCAGACCAGTCGGGTTTCATGCCATATAGATCTACCAGGCATAACCTCAGGCGACTGTTCGGGTGTCTGGTACATGAAAGGGGAATGCAGGATCTGGCAGTACTCATAGCGCTGGACACCAAAAAGGCTTTTGGTTCTCTGGAATGGCCTTACATGATGACACTGCTGGAATGGATGGCCTTTGCCCTCTCCTTCCGGCCTTGGGTACGGCTTTTGTGTAAATACCCTATGGCCCGGTCCTGGGTAAACAACACACTGTCAGAGGAGATCGAACTGTGGAGGGGGACAAGACAGAGTTGTCCCATATCTCCCTCCTATTTGCAATAGCAACGGAATCCGTAGCCAAATGGATCTGCAGTGATGTTCTGATCTGCAGACTGCACTGGGGCTATAAAAGTGAGGATATTGTCTCGCTATACGCGGATGACATCCTGTTACACCTAGAGTATCCAGAGGAGTCCATTGCCACAATACTGTTGATCGTTGAGGTCCTTGGGAGTTATTCCAGGCTTCACATTAACTGTTACAAATCTTGCCTCGCTGGCGGGATAGATGCACAGGACGAATTGGCAGTGCACAATACCCAGAACAGAGAAGGGATTCAGATACCTTAGAATCTATGTAACTAGAGAAAGGACCTCTTTTATGATAGAAACCTAGGCAGGCTGCTTGAGGAGTACAGGGGGGATGTGGGTCACTGGTAACAGCTGCCTTTGTCTGTAATGGGCCGAGCGGCCTTATACAAAATTTTATATTCCCTGAGCAGTTCTTCATGATGGTTGTTGTTGAAACCAGGCTAGTATTGTGGGATGGTGGTGCACAGCAAATAGCGCTGGCAACACTGACCAGAAAACCCTTTGACAGGGGTATAGCACTACTGAATCTGCACCTCTTCTATTGGGTGTCCCAACTAGTGGTATTTATTGACTGGTGGTTTGCTGAACACTAACGGACAGAGGAGCTATGGACCTGCTAGGTTATATTCGGTAGATCTACAGGAAGAGGAAGTTGATTACAGTACCATCCCCTACGGAGATGGTAATGAAGGTATGGAGAGGGGCTACAGACAGGATTGGATGATAGGACAGAGTAACTCTGCAGACTCTGTTATGGGATGCAGCAGTCTTGGCGCCACTACAGGGAGTTGAAGAATATACGAAATGGTATATGCTTGGCATATCAAAGCTGGGGGACATTTGGACTGATATGGGCATGATGACTGTTGCAGAACTCCAGGCACAATAACAGTTGACCATGAGGCAATACCTACGCTACATAAAGGTCATTCAAATCCCACGGGCCTGTATAGGCCGAAGGAGGACATATCAGAACTGAGCTCACTGGAATACAGAGTGCTGTTCCCTACTACAGCTCTATGCTGTCTCTGTGATATATGGCATGCTGCTTGCCAATAGTGCCCCCACCCCACTGGGGGCACTGCTGGATAAGTGGGAGGAGTACCTTGGTAGAGTGGAGAATGATGAATGAGAAGAGATGTGCCAATACACCAGAGAGGTGGTGATCAGAGCAGGATTTAGACTCATCCATCTCAAAATCCTACATAGGGCGTACTACACCAGATCAAGGCTGTCTGCTACGTGTAGGGTTACAACAGATCACTGCCTACGGGTGTTTGCACAGTGGGGCACTCTTATACTTTCCCTTTGGGACTGCCAGGGGATACATCCATTCTGCAAGGGGGTCCAACTCAGGATGTCACAGGCCTTGGAGGGGCCAATAGAGCTCAATTCCCAAGTGGTTATGGTTGGAATCGGGAGGGGGACTAAACACTCTATAGATATGCGCTTCTTTTCTGTAATGTAGCTCTAATGGTAGCTAGATGAGATGTTATACAAAAGTGGGGAAGTGCTACTGCCCTGATGGGGGGCAGATAGGAAGCCGACATGGATTGGTGCATGCGTGCCGAAGAACAGACGTACATAGCCCGTGCTAGCCCAAGCAAATTCATCAAACTATGGGGACCATGGAAAGGCCTGGCAGACGAAATGTCAGAAGGAAGGCACCCCTGGAACAGTTAAACATGCGGTGGGATAAAAGAAGAGGAAAGATGGAGGGAAGGGACAAATCTGTGGCAATCAAGGTAGTAATGGACTTTGTGGGTCAAGTGGTCGGACTCCTGGGAGATGTACTGAGAAATTGGAATGAGAATTTGCAAAGATTGCTGGATATGTGATGCCGTCTAAGGGAGTAAGAGTTGTTGTTTGTTCATTGTTATTGAATGCAACATAGCGTAAAACTCAAATAAAAAGATTTATGGAAAATAAAATCAGGAATTGTCAGTGGTCCTCTTAAAAGGATTATATAGGTAAGGTCTGATTTTACCCCTAGCCATGAGAGGCAGCGTTCCCTTTCCCTTCCTGCACAAAGTGGGAATTGAAATGTGGACAAAGGAGGGCTGCATTTGTGGAGAATCGGTACAAGCAAGCTGAAAAGCAGGCTGGACTTCCAGGCGTTCAGTCTCCATTAAACCAAACCAGGCAAGGCACAATAGAAATCATGGCAGTATTTGAGGAGAGGGTTAAGAAGTAGCAGGAACAACAGAACGGTGCTTTTGAGTTTTGCGGTTGCTGCTGCCACTAGCCCTCACCTACTTGCCTGTGGTCCACTACATTTAATGCTTTCTTCCATCCCCCCAAGTTCTTGCTCTTTTTTCTTACTACAGCTCTCACTGAGTCCTCACTTCTGGCTAAAAGCCTGCAGGTACTGTGCTAGTCACCACTTTGTCTCTCATCTGCTCCTCCTTCTGGAACCTCTGCCTGTTAGTGTTCCCTTGTTCTTCTGCATTCTTGTGGGTATCCGGTTAACCCTTGGGTATAGGTGCAGTCACATCTTTGGAGAATTCAGTATGCTACCAATCTCTCAGCCCTACGCTCTTCAACGTCTACATGGCTCCGCTCGCCCCATCGTCAGAACCTACGGACTCAACATTGTGTCATACTCAGACCACACCCAACTCATCCTCTCCCTATCCAACGAACCCAACACCGCCAGACACAACTTTCGAGAAGGCATGGAAACCGTCGCCAAATGGATGAAAAACAGCTGCCTACAACTAAACACCAACAAAACGGAAGTACTCATCATGGGCCCAAACCCCGACGCCTGGAACGACCCCTGGTGGCCCACCACCCTCGGAAGCCCGCCCACCCCCACGGACCACGCACGCAACCTGGGCATCATCCTGGACTCAGAGCTCAAAATGGACCGCCAGATCAACTCCATCTCGTCCTCCTGCTTCCACAACCTCTGCCTCCTACGTAAGACCTTCAAATGGATCCCCCTCAAACACAGAAAGACCGTCACTCACGCCCTGGTCACCAGCAGGCTCAACTACGGCAACGCACTCTATGCCGGAATAAACAAAAACCTCACCTGCAAGCTACAGAACATCCAAAACGCCACCGCAAGACTGGTCCTCAACCTGCCAAGAAGCTGCCACATCTCCCAGCACCTGCTCACACTCCACTGGCTCCCCATCGAAGCTAGAGTCACCTTCAAGATGCTAACCCGCGCTCACAAGGCCCTCCATGACACCGGACCAGCATAGCTGGACAGCCAACTCAAATTCCACGCACCCCAAAGGACCCTACGATCAGCCCAGCTCTGCTACGCCATGGTCCCCCACACCAGAAAGACCAGATCGGGAGGCTGCTCCTTCTCCTTCCGCGCAGCCAGAGCCTGGAACGACCTTCCTCTCCACCTCAGACGGATAACATCGCTCCCCATCTTCACAAGAAACCTCAAAACCTGGCTCTTCGACAGACCCCCTCCTTGATGGACTGGGACCAGCGACCCCCCCAGCGCCTTGAGACCCTTACGGGTGAGTAGTTGCACTTAACAAACACCTGATTGATTGATTGATAGTGCTTACAAGTATTCTTCTTAAGCATTGATGTTACTTGTGCTTCTGCTTCGGGGATTACAAGTGACAATGTGACCTCTACATTAACAGCTCTAGTATCCGATTTATAGGAATACCTCACCTCGTGTTATCCCATGGACACGGAACCCCGGAAGATAATATGCCCCACCAGATCCCCAACAACATCTCCGAAGTGATAGAATAACACCCAGCAACCTGAGGAGACTCTGTCTTGGTAGGAACTCAGCATCGTGAAGCATGACTTGGGAAGATCCAGTTGTGTCAAACACACTTTGGAAACCCAAGTAGGACACCGAAACTGAAATGTAAAAAAAAAGCATGATGTTGCTGTCATCTAAACCCAGACTCCCCGGTCATATCACCAGTTAATATATACCTATAACAGGGATCAGAATTGCGACCAGAGTAGACTTGGCTTTAAGATGCTATACATTCCAAGGTAATTCCCAGGATTAAATAAATTGCCAAAATCCAGTGGTCATCGGACCCACATTCTTAAATATCCTAAAACTGATGTGAAGAACACCAAGCTCTAGCACATTTTTAAACACCTCAAAAAGTGTCCCTATAAACCCTTTGCCCAAACAGTTTTGAACACTCAAGAACAGCTCTCCCAATCCTCTTGCCCAAATTCAACCTTAAACAACACCAGGGGCAGAAAATCCTAAACAAAACTGAATAAAGGAACTTAACCGTCAGAATCCTATGCACTTATGTCAGAGGCAAACCTACTGCCATAATCTGTCTCAAAACAAAACTGAAGGCCAGAACAATAAACTGTAGAGGTAAGTACCTCAAGTCTCCCAAAAAAAGTATTGGCTCTTGAAGAAAGCTAGCAAGTGCCACCAGACTATATGAGAAACAGTTCTGGAGTGCTGTTCTGACTGTGCTGACTCTTCTTACAGCAGTCAGCCTCCACATGTGAGCTGTCCTTTCCTTTTGCTGTAGCAAGTGACTCCAGGGTGAGACGTGTGATGTCACATGCCTCGGCTGGCGATGATGCACCTGCTCTACGTCCCTCCGTAGCCACCCTCCTGTTATAGCTCCACCGTATTTGCCGGTGCCAGGGCAGCCCCTGTGATCGTCTGGGGGCGGACAAGCCTGCCTTCTGCGATGCTGCCGCTTCCTTTCCCCCAGTACGCGAATGGACTCCTATGGCTACTAGATCAGTGCTGTGAAAGTATCCCGATTGGCCTTGTGCTGCAGTACCTGACACTTGCTCCTAGGCTGGTTGGAAGAATTAGACACAAAGTTTCCATCTGAAGGCCATAAGAACATCTACAGCAGTATAGTTTTATCTCCTCCAATACCCCCTGTTTCCCCTCTGAGGAATACTGTAGCAGGTTTTTCTGTTTCCTCCCGTTCATCAATGCTCTCTGGTGGAGGGTTGGTGGGTGGTGGTGAAGCGAGCTACAACACAGACCCTAATTTTGACAGGTTGAGAGAAACCTTTTCCCCGATTTGGAATGGACTCCGACATTGATGCATTGCAGACTTATGCACAGGGTGTGCTGCCAAGTTCCAAGACACTTTAGAGCTGCTCAGCAAGAACTGTCATTTTTCTCAACATATTAACAGGTTTGGGTACTCTGAGAGGCCAACAGCTTGTACATCCACCTTCCACTGCCTCTACTACCATGGCTATCACATCTGACACTAGTGCTTCAGTGGTGATAACCCCTGAACACCATTTTTAACATTATTATGTGGCTTGGCTTCTCCTGAGAAGTATACTGTGGCTCTCCGACGTTGCCAATCTTTCCTGGCACAATACCATTAGCATTCTTTAAACAAACTTTTAGTTTTATCACAGCAATTTACAAAAAAACTCTTACCTAGTTAAGGAAGTCTGAGCTTGGGGGGGCCACACCTTAGACTAATTGTAACAGACCTTTGCTCACCAATTTTGCAACATGGAACAGTTCGCAAACTTACTTGATTGGAGACACACCAGATAGCTCATGTTGGGTTATTGACCCTGAGACAAGATTTAGAGACATCATGACATATATGTCATTTTACAGGCTTTGCAGACAGAAACTGATTGGACTGATGATTCAGTAGCCGCCAAAGCCTTCTATATTGAACAACAAGATGAGTTAAGGACGTCCTGGCATTAGTAGTATATCATCCTACAGCGTGTGATGCCTTCTAGATGGTTGCTCAGCAATAGGATTGAAGAAAGGACCCGTGGTGTATTTTCATGGTTACTCCTTCTAAATCCACCAAACAGGAGAAGAGCACAGATAAACATTTTCCCTCACACTGGATCTAATCTGGCCAAAGAAGAGAAGGAGTGATGCAGTAAGGAAGGCTTCTGCCTGTATTGTGGCAAGACTCACTTTGGATGGAATTACAGGAAAAATAATACACCCTTCAGTGCGCTGCAGACCGCAGAAGGTCAGTTTAAAATGTGCAACAAACAAGACCAATTTGCATCTATAATTTTGTCCCACCACCACAAGGGTCCCCATATCGATCACTGCGCTGGTGCAGCCTATGTATGTTTTATTGATAACAAACATTATAAATGAAAGGGAGTTCCTTTACAAACCGCCTGCCAGAAGCCATTCATAGCATTGATGACAGACTATTTGCTCTGAGGGACGTTCATTGGGAAACCAGCTTTTGACAATCTAGTTTTGATGTGATTAAGGACTCCTGTTCCTTACTTTAATTGCATAGAAGAATGCATGGCGTGGTCTTCAGTATATTGCCAACAACACCTATAGCTACACCCGGCCTTGGTCTGCTGCACACTCTCACTTATTTTGCTGTTCAAGATCTGAATAACAAAGGACAATTCAATCACCCCATGAGGAATTCTCGGATGTGTTCTGCAAGTTGAGGAATTACCTCCTCTTAGGGTGTGTGATCGATTTAATTCCTCATTTGAAGATACCATATGGAAGAATATATACTTTCACGCTGAAGGAAGATGCTGTTTTTAAAGAACATCTGGAAGAAAACGTCCTAAATGGTTTCACTTGAGACTCACTCAGTCTTGCAGTGGTGCCTACATTGTTTAATACTGAAAACTGATGGCAAATGTCATCCCTGTCCGAAGAGCCAAGAACTAAATGCTGTAACACTCTATAATCGACACACCCTTCCTCTTATATTGATACTTCTCAAAATATGCCTGCAAATATGATTTCAAATTAGATATCCAAGGGCCCTAAAATGTATTGAGGATCATAGAGGGGGACAATTAGAATGTGGCCTTTAACTCCCAGGGAAGCCATTTTGAATTCGTCTTAATGCCATTCGGTGTTTGTAACGCCTGGGCAGTCATTCATCATTGTGTTAACTTTATGCTCTGAGATATTAGGGACACTATCGTTGCGCTGGTTTGCCCGCACATGAGGGAGGTACACCTACTCTAGGAG
This sequence comes from Triturus cristatus, assembly GCF_964204655.1. Classification (NCBI taxonomy): domain Eukaryota; kingdom Metazoa; phylum Chordata; class Amphibia; order Caudata; family Salamandridae; genus Triturus; species Triturus cristatus. Next base: position 469,084,152 of record NC_140581.1, on the reverse strand, counting down.
CTGCAAAATTTTACAGACATTTTGTTAAGAATTTTTGAGAAATCGTGAGCCGTATTATTATTCAACTAACAATAAAAGGGACTCCTTTCGAGAAGGGAGCTGACAGGACAAGGCGTTTTCCTTTTTGAACACCCCAATGTTCGAATGGAGGGAAGTACTTTACTGAACCAACAGTTCCACTTATGTGACATCCAGCTTGCAATATGCAGTTTTTCACCAAAGCAGGTGACCCCTGAGTAGTTTTAGGCTGAATCTTATTTAAATAGCATGCTGTGATCAGTGCAGTGCCTCCAGTGGCCTACTACTCAAAAACACCATCTGCTCCAATAAGGGCCTGCTCAGTCTATGGCCTTGAACTGCTAGCTTGTAATGATGCATTCTCACACTGGTGGAGTGTTTTCAAATCTGTTAATGTGAATCCTGATCTAATTTTCACCTTTGTTGGGTACATATGTGCCTTGGTCCAGTCACTTTCCCTAAGCGGCAGAGTGTCTGCTGCCTATCAGGACTTTTATTACATGTAACACAGTTGTAGAGTTCCTCATCAGACTTCTGTATACTAAGGATATTGCAAGCTTCATCCGCAGGGCTAATAGTACTCTTTATGCAAATGAGGATTCATCTTTGACTCTGTTAATAGTTCCACATACTTTGTGACAGAGCGTGTTGAACAAGAAAGTATTTGAAAACTTGGGAGCTAGAAAGGGAGAATTAACTGCTCAGTGTTGTCTGATTCAATACCTTCCGGGTCCCATATGTCCCCGAGCTTAGATAAACTTATTACATGCCTTTTACGGGACTGTTTATTATTGCATACATCATAGAGCAATGCCAAGTCCCTAAGTGGTGTCTCAAGGGTCAGCACACTCTGCCAGCCTGCTTTCTGGGTAAGCAGGCCTATTCCTAGTCCTGTATGTCTGTACTAGTACTGTCAGGTAGTCTTTGAGATTCTGCCCCCACTTAAGGACCTGAGATATCCTTTAATGCAAAGACCATTTTTAGCTGCTATAAAAGAGGGTTCTTGCTGGCGAGCAAAAACCTTATATTTTATATCCACCATTGGCAAGGCCCTATAATATCTCCGTAAATCATGTTGGGTGATTCCCCCATCGTATGAAACTCCAGTTGAAAGTGCAATCCGTACCATATTCCCATTCCACAAAAGGGTGCTTACCAGCACATCTAGACTGGCGCAATAGGCACAAGGTATCCCGAATGGAGTGTTCTGGGATTACATATAGGAATGTAGTTAGGGCGACCATTTTGTTTTTGTCAACACAGTTATTAAAATATTAGACAGTTAATAAGTATTTTTATATAGTTGTTTTAGGGTTCAGGGATGGGTTGTGTCTATTCATAATTGTATTGTCATTACAACCTCGCCATACATAAACTTGCTTAAACATTGCATTGTACTTGCATAAACCGTATTAAACTTCTTCCTAAACTTTAATGACTAATACATTTGAGCTCTATCAGGAAGCAAAAAACCTGTCCAGTCTAACAACAAACACAGCCCTCCAGAGGTCCCTTTCAGCACCACCACCCAGTAACCCTTCAGATGGTTCTTCACATTGTCAATGCTCTCTCCAAGCGCTATGTTCATAGTGCTGATATAGGCATCCTCCCCCTGCAAGAAGAACATAGCATGCCCAGCAATACAATAAACACACAAGACATGTTTGTTGGGAAACATTTTTCTGCACATTTATTTCATAAAAGAAATGTATGCCAGCGCGGTGGATTAACTTATGGGCGATCCAAGGGCAGGCAACGGTGACTAACCTAAGCTGCCCTGTCTGCCTGATGAGCCAACTTACCGTGGCCAAACCAATCGCTGCTACCATTTAGTGAGGATTATCCCCCTTAAATACCGTGGACCACCAGTACATCGCTTTACTCACATCTTTTTAGGTGGCGGAGTATGTTCAGGCAAGCCCTTGGTTGCTCACGCTTACAACCGCCCGAAGGGTTAGCAGGGCGCCGTTGCTTTCCTCCAGGGTCCTCCCGTAAATACTCCTGGGGTTGTTTGGCTTCTGCACCCCTATTGTGCTCCTGAAGAGGGTACCCCTATGTGCCATTCAGCCTATGGATCGCTCTATAACTCAGCCAAAGCCCTGGATGTGGCTGCCGTCATATCCGGGGCCCCTCCACCAAGGAAGGCTCCATAACCTCCTGCAACCTGCAGATACCAGTCCTTCTAGCTGGACCATTTCCCTTCTCAGCCTCTGGCAAGTGTGCCCCATCCCTGTCGGGGTCCCATGCTGTGTTTGTGCTAAAGAGGCCATGCCTAATTTACCAAGCCATTTTTATTTTTGGGGATTTTGAATTCCGGTTGAACCAAGCCCTCCTAGTTGGTGGGCTTGTACTTGGCTTAATATACCCTTATGTGGGAAAGTTCGATGGCCTCCCCAGAAGATGGGAACTACTGTTTTCCTCTTTAACCACAAGTCTAAGATATGTCCCTCTAGTGCCCTCTGTACTAATGGGCCTTCTGATTAGGGCTTGGCTGGGCCCAGTATATACCCCTCACTGCCCCGGCCCTGACTTCAGGATTCACTAGTAAATGTAGAAGTGTCCGCCTTCAAGGCTACAAGTATGTTTGTTTAATAAGTTATTGCTGTGGCCAAAATAATACCCTTATCTTTATCTGCTGACCTCCATTTGTTTAATTGTACAGCATCGGCCAAGAATAGGACCCCTTGGGATATTAAACAGCTCTCTTCATAACCACAGTTCTGTGTGATACCAACCATAACGCACTGTGTGCAAGTTTGTGCATTTTCTTTTGGGGGTGACTAAGCCCTTGTTTGCACCCTTACTTGGAGGGTCCCCAATACAAGGGTTCAGCCTGATGATCAAGTGCCGCACCAGCAAATGAACATGTAGACATGCATCAGATTTAAACTGTGTCATGTCCTTTCGAGGATGCCTGGTGCTCCTCTCCCTCCTAAAACACGTCAAAAGTGGATCTAAAAACAGGGGGTGAGGCTGAGGTCCCTCAAGTGTACTCCAGATATACTGCTACATATCACGTCCTTAGTGCCTGCAAAAACCCATCAGCCTGACTGCGATCTGCAGATCCTGCGTCCCCACCCTAGCGTATGTAGCCCATAGCCAGACTTTTGCCAAAGGTATACCAATGTGTAGAAAAGATGGCAATGCCATTGGAAAGTGAGAACCAAGGGTAAAACATATGAACGAATTTACCTGCAACTTCCTAACTAGGAATGCAAGATGTGTTCTGGTGATATTCCGCATATCTGCTCCAAGCCCAATTTCTCAACACAATTGAAGCCACAGCACACTTTTTAGAATGACTAATGAACTCCCACCCTTGCGTGATTAGCCCAGGGCCAGACTTCTGCTGATGTATACCAGCATGCAGACAAGTTGATGGAAAAGCTACTGGGATGGAGAGAACAATACATGCAGATCGCTTGCCCTTTCTTCAATTATGGGAATGTCAAATGTCCAATAAATTGTAGCCTTTGTTCTGTAACCCAATATTTCCCAAAACTTTGGAACCCCAACATACGTTTTAGACTGACAAACTTACGCAACCCACCGAGCTGCAATGTCGGTAATGCGCAGCATTTGGCTTATCTACCATTGCTTTTGCAATGACCAATCTGTTTGCACGGACAGTTTTCTTGATAAACTAAGACAAACAGATTAATAATGTGTCATATCCAGTTTCAGTGAATGTTTGTCTTATGTGCACCAATCCCAGGATACGTGTGAATGTAAAGCCAATAGCACTGCAAATCCCAGTGCGGATCTATTGAGATGGGGAGAACAGGAGGATAACCATATTTGCAGATTACTTGTCCTTTCTTAACTTTTGGGAGTGCTGATTATTTTCTAATAACTGTGGCCTTGTTACTGTAACCTAGTATTTCTCCTGAACCTTGGAATCACAGCATACTTTTAGGATGACAAGCTTAAGTATCCCGCCTAGCTGCAGTGGCGGTAGGCGGGCAACCTGTAACACGCTCTCGTTTTGAGCATTTTCTGTTGAACTGAAAATTACATTTGCACAAACCGTTTTATTGATAAACTATGGCAAACAAGTTATTACTGTGTCCTTCGGTTTCATGAATGTTTGTCTTATGTGCATTTGCCAGTAAGTACTTTGATTTGTCTGGCTGTAACACACTTGTTTACCTCAAGCACCTCTTCTGTCGCAGTGTCAGATACATTTTTACGGACAGTTTTATTGACAAACAAATTTATACTGTGTCAAGTCCAGTTTCAGTGAATTTCTGTCTATAATGCATCTGACAGTGAGTCCCTAGATTTGTTTTGGCTGTGTTAAAATAGTTGCTTCCGTCACACTTCAGGGTTCCCAGACGTGCTTAATCTTTTAGCTTTGACTGCTGAGTGTGCCCAGTCAGTTCTCCGGTATCGCATTGCAATTACCTAGACTGCAAAATAGCAGGAGATAGTCAGCCCCAAACCCTGTGCTAATATAACAATTTCATAGCCTATTCTGTTGGGGACATAGCCTCATGTTCACCCTCAATGGTGTGATCTGGACTGCTTTGACTACGCGCCATTGAAGGCCTCGGCAAGTAACATTGTACTGGATGCTACAAAACATTTTACTCAGCATAAGGCTGTCAATCTTGTATTGACTGAGCCATCCCCCATCCCGTGCCCCCTTTGAAATCACCATCCATCCTCCTTGCGCAAGTGGCATTTTCATAATTTTCCTAAGAACCTGGTGATCAACCCTGGGCATGTTGGCGCTGAATAACAGATGTTTGTTAATATTCCCACTCATTGATACTAATTTTAATGACCTCAGAGAGGTGGCAGGCTGAAAGAACCCAACAGGGTTTGATCCATGCCCAAGAGGTTGAAACCAGGCCCTGCAGTGGAAGCTGTAGTCCACTGAGCCAACAGAACCAGCAATGATAGGTCCTGGTCGGCTGCTAGTAAAACCTGAGTTGGAAACAGTTCTACGCAAAAGTCTGGTATTCAGCAATTTATACACCATAGAAACTCATCTGAGATTAGAATCATGGGGCTTTACTAGTGTAAGTCTATGTTTAATTGCCAAATGACCCTTATTCCATCGAGGAATTTCCCCACATGCAGTAACTACTATACGGATCTGCTCCCAATCTTCCCAGGTTGTTAAAATGTTACACTGTGAGTAGTCCAGTGACATTGATGTTGGAATCTAAGATTCCCCGTATATATTTTAATGCCGCTTGGTGAAGGGAATTTGAGGCCAAACGTGCCATGTTCCGTGCAGCTATATATCCCAGGCTGCAATATATTGGTCGGCCAATACTGGCCGTTAGTATTGCCGTGACCTATGTCATTTATGGCTGTGTGCTGCTTCTGTGTGCTCTTACCTGTATGACCAGGCTGGTCATACTACTCTTTAATTTTCACTTGCTTGATGCATTAGTGAGGTGGACCTCTAATGCCATTACAGAGGGTGTACTCTGTGTGGGTGGCAGGAAAGTGAGTTTGTTTGCTGTTAATGCTGTTTCAACTCCAGATATTAAACCTTCTTGAAATGTTGCCCCCGTAATTCGCAGCGGAATTTGGAGTCGTTTAAATTTAGACTCTATAGAAATGGCCAATTGCAACCATATTGTGTTATAGATAGCGCTTCAGATCGTCTAATTTATCTCAGCTCGGAGTCTGTAGGTGCTACTATCTGTATGTAGTTCCTCTTGTTACCCCAGGAAGAGGGAAGGTGGCATATCATTGGAGCTAGTGACCACCTACAAGTGTAGTGATTGACATTGGCTGTGCCACCCACAACATCAGTATTTGTGCGCATGCCCACCCGAAAGGTACCTTGGCGCTGCATAACATGTGTTTATTGCTACTCGACATAATGGTACTTATTAGATCAAACTCAAGGATGAAAGGGTGAGTGGACCTGCTGAGGTCTGATCCTGTGGCCATGAGGTCACCGACCATCCCCTACTACTCTTTATATTTCTAAAGGCAGGAATGACCGCACACGTGCTCCATCACTACTGCACGTAAATGATCTGCACTGGCCAGTTGAAAAGGAAGTGCAGCCCATGATACCAACTGCGGAAGACCTTGCCTCTGAGCTGCAGGTCCTGACAGCAGCCCCATTTCTTCCCTGATCTGAATATATAAGACGTAGTGACTGCGCCCGTCGGGCACTCTGAGCCACTAAATTATGAAAGCATATATCAAAGCATTACTTTAGAAGCTGAAGCTAATGGCTTCCTATGGCACGATGTGAGTTGACCCATCTAAACCCACAGCCTTACAGGGATGCCCTTAACAAATGATTTTGGCTGCATTCCTGTCGTAACAACATAGGAATCGCCATTAAACTGGTGGCAATTGACCATAGTGATCTAACACTAGGGTGCTAGGTCCCTAGGAGGTGCTTTCCTGGTAGAACGCCAGGGTCATGCATCAGAAATTGCCAAGGTGTGTTTCCCAACCCCCCTATCCAAACTGCGAACATGCATCACAACCTCCACAAACTAATGTCCTCGGCTGCCTCCCTGTCGCAACAACGTGGGAACCAACACAAACCAACAGCAATCCTCCCTAGCAAACCATGGTTGGGATATAAGTTCACAATTCAACAAGGTCCTCAACACCAATCTTTGTAACCAATAACTCCGAGTCCCAAGATTTATGCAAAATGACCGAGACAAAGAAGGGAGGATCCCATCTCGAAGCCTCAGCAAGAATATCCACCCGAGCGGTCACTGCACCGCTTCTCCTCACAACATTCTCTCACATATGATGACTGCCTTTGTGCGCGATAATCGATGGTAACAGCACAAGTGACGAGCACTAACTCTGCCCGCAGCCAAAAATAATCTGGGTACGAGGTCCGCCCATGGAGACGCTGTCGACAAGAACACATCAGGGTGACGAATGGAGAGAACCCAAAGCAAACCACAGAATCTTCATCAGTCAACGATGCTCCTGGGAGCCAGCAACTGGCGGAGCCTGGGCTGTCAACCTTATAGTACTTGCCTAGCTTGAGACATACACCAGTGGCGGACGCGGTGTTGCGACCCATGTGTCGACTTGTCGCTTAATATTTTGGCACGAGGCCCCAGGAGCCCACTCAAAGAGTTCGCAAAGATTAACATATGTGAGTTGAAAAACCAGGTAAAATTCGGACCTGTTGAGAAAACAGTTGAGCAGTGCCACCTGTGGCGTGACACTTTATGCCGTAGGAGGATACAACAACTTCCTTTACGGCAAATCTACATATTGTGCCCTACAGCAAACCTGTACATTATTTACAAGCATTTGTTACACAGGTTGAGTTAACACGTTATGCAAACTATACAGACAATAGCCTATTTACGGAGAAGTGATGTTATTGTCACTTCATCATGTCTGTACTGTTGACTAACCTTTACGCTGGAAATATGTAACCACCATTAATACTGGTTAGAACATTTCACAACTTACGGGCCGAAACCCTGCCACAGCCATATTGCCTCAGTTTGATAAAGGAATAAACTTATTGCAAACTAAAGCCATGTGGATGCCCACAATTGTGACTCTCACGGAGAATGTGGCACCTGACTAAACAATCACCAAAGCTACCGGCCCGGTACACTAACAAAACTGATGCAACATTGAAACCACCTCGACTGTAGTGAACTGCAGAGCTATCCTCTGCCCTAGACGCCCAGTTCCCCTCTCCCCATTGCCCGATAATAACTTTTGCTGACTCAAAGTAAGCTCCTAGGGCAGGATCCAACCGCCGGCACGACAGACTTTACCTTCTCATCTGCAAGCCTCTTGCCTCCCTTCCAGGGCACTACTCTCGACTGAAGATGGGATATATATATATATATATATATATATATATATATATAGATATAGATATAGATATAGATATAGATAGATATAGATAGAGAGATATAGATATATAGATATAGATATAGATATATATATATAGATATAGATATAGATATATATATACTCCTTGTTCCGCTGTTTTCTTTTGAAAAAAGACGAGTGTGGACCCAAATCCGTGCTGCAAATGGTTTATTGGTTACACACCACCAGTTAGTCCGCCATGACGCGTTTCGGCCGTCCCTCGGCCTTGATCACATGACACGCTACAGACTGTGAAAGCTATTTTTAAAGTGCCAGTGCTTCAATTGTGCATGATAGACATAGACAAAATACTTTAAAAATAAAGCGAGCCTCGTATAAATACATATGTGGTTTACAACAATAGCCTGAAATGTTTGAATTAGAAACCATTCATGGTTATAATTATACTACCCTCATGGTACCAATGAATTAGTAATCCACGCCCGCTATATACAAAAATAGTCATCAGTAAATGCATAAATGCAAACTCTAGTCGGTAAGTATATCCAATGTGTATGTCATAAGCTAATCATGTGCAAAATAGCAAAGCCTTAAAAAATTATTATTACATAAAAAATTATCATTATTGTGGTAAAAGAGAAAGCGAAAAAGAATAGAGTGGGATTATGTGTTGAATTTTAAAATTTATATTATAAAATTATATATATAATATAATAAAGTGCTGTGCAAAGCCAAGATGTATTTAGTTTAAATACAATATACATGCTTGGCTAAAATTGAAAACTATATAAAATTCATAGCAAATGTAATAGGAGATAAAGACAAAGATAAAACTATGTGTTTGGGGTAAAAGCGGTTAGGAGGGGAGAAATACGAGCGATGGTACAGTGGTTTAGGAGGTGATCTTAGTTAATATATACCTGTCCATATAACTCCTTAGATGTGTATTTGATGATAGTTAAAATTAATAAATATTACATATAAATACATTTTATAAATATAATACACATTTTAAACAATTTCTAGGAAAACGTTCAATATAGATCTGAGCATATAAATATAAAAATCTATAAAATATTAATTATATAAATATTCTAAAATTCAACTTCCTGGTCATTACTCCAACACACCTCTCCCTTCCATTCCTGAATTTACCCTCTCTTATTGATATATCATGTATAAAGTTGTTCTTTTATGCTCTCGCATGGAGTACAGATCAGTCTATAGTGATAATAAGCAGTGCCTCAAATAATCCTTGTAAATTGATATATGTGTAATCTCGAGTATTGTGGGGAAACACCAAGTAAAAATACTATCAAGTAATGTAGAATATAATATAAATTGTGAATCACATTGTAATATACCTTGTGACATATTATATACTTATCTAAAATAACAGGAACTCCAACTATTGAAAAAGGATTTCCCTGTTTTGTAAATATATGTCAAAACACCTCAATCGTTATAAATTACTTGGCGGACCTTTTTGAACTGGATAAAATGATACATATACAATACAATACAAAAAGATGATAAAAGGATAATATCATATGTATGTGTGCAAATCCTCAGTCGTGTTAAGTCCTCTAGGGTACTTAGAATCAAATTCTAGAATATATCTAGTTTCCAATCGTCTTAATTTACCCTCGCGATCACCACCTCTTTTATGTACTGGAACTGAATCTAGGGCATAATATCTGAGGTCTTTCAAATTGCTGTCATGTATTTCTTTAAAGTGTCTCGCAACTGGGTATGTAACATCGTTATTAGTAATGGCCCTCATATGTTGTAGGATTCTTTTGTGCACTGCTAGTTTGGTGCTTCCTATGTACTTAAGATTACAACTGCATTCCAACACGTACACTGCAAATTCAGTCTTGCAGGTGAGATGTTGTTTAATAGGATGTATTTTATTATCAAATGCAGTGCAATAGGAGCTAGTATTGATACCTTGTTGGCAGGCTTTGCAGGTGGTGCACTTAAAGAAACCTTTCCTAGCAGTTAACCACGTTGTTTTGCCTTGGTCTTCTGGGCTGCTTTTTACTAATGCATTGATCATGCTGGCAGTCTTCCTGAATGTTATAGAGGGATTATTCGTTATGAGCTTCCCTATGATAGGATCATCCTTAATTAATGGCCAATTACGTTTGACGATGGTGCGAATTTGTTTATCCTGTTTAGAAAACCCCAGAATTAGTCTGATAGGGTCAACTACATTTTTCTTGCTATCAGACTTATTCCTATATTGTAGGAGGTCTATCCTAGCTTTCTGTTTAGATTTCATGATAGCTGCTTCAATTACCTTACTCTTTTATCCCCGTGCCAGGAACCGATTACGACACTCTCCTTGTATTTTATCTACTTCTTCCTCTTCGCTGCATATGCGGCGTATACGTAGCATTTCCCCATATGGGATGCTATTAATGAGGTGTGTCGGATGTGCACTAGTTGCATGGAGAAGCGTGTTGCCCGCAGTTGGCTTCCTAAATAGGGTAGTGGTTAATTTGTTATTGACTATTTTGATTTGGACATCCAAAAAGGTAACCTGTGCACTGCTTATATCATAAGTAAATTTAAGATTGACATTATTTATATTGAGGAGTTCTATAAATTCTAATGCACTCTTTTCACTACCTCTCCATATAATGAATGTCATCTATAAATCTCAACCAACTTACAATTTGAGTCTTGAATGTTGATTCATGCTGCCTCATGAGGACCAGCTCCTCCCACCAACCCATGAATAAACAGGCATAGCTGGGGGAAAAGCTGGCCCCCATGGCTACTCCCTGAGTCTGATGATACATTTGATTGTTAAAGGAAAAGAGATTATTGTTAAGACAAAATGTTAACATGTTATAGAGCATTTTGTTGTGCTATTCAAATTGGATAGCTCTTTTGGATAAAAAGTGTTCTACTGCTCTGAGGCCATCTATATTTTTGATGCAAGTATAAAGAGACGTTACATCCAGAGCAATAAGTAAATAATTTTCATCCCATATTATATCTCTAACCTTTCTCAAAAAGTCGCTAGTGTCTTGCACATATGACTTCAATTCTTTCACATGATCTTGTAAAAAGTAATCAATGTATTTAGACACATTTTCTAGGGGTCCATTACAGGAAGCAATGATGGGTCTACCCGGTGGCCTCGTGATATTTTTATGCATCTTGGGTACAAAATACATGACTGGTGTGGTTGGGTGATCTTTTTTTAAGAACTTGTATTCATCCCAATTAATCATGCCCACACTTTTCCACACCAGTAATAAAGAGAAAAATTGTTCTTGCATCTGCTTGTATTTTAAGATGGTACTTTTTCGATAACATTCCCCATCCATAAGTTGATTACGTGCTTCCTCTAAATATTGTTCCAAAGGCCACAACACTATATTCCCACCCTTATCCGCATTTCTAATGACAACCTTATTGTTCTCATTTAGCTTCTTAATTAATGCAAAATAACTTCTTTCTTGATGAGTGTATTTTACTTTTGACTTATTTAATGAATAGTTAAGACTTTTGATCTGTGCCACCAATTGCTCACTGAAAATGTCTAAAGAGTCACGTAGCATCACTGGTACAAATTTGGACTTCATCTTAAACGGAGTGCTCGGTTTCACGCCTTTTACTGTCAGTCTATCCAACCTTAGATCCTGATTGTCTAAAATAGTTTGTGCCGTCATGTTGCTGGTTGTTTGAGATTGTTTCATTTGTAGATCTTGCATATCTTGCAATAAACCTGCATCCGATACCATTAAGTTCCATGGTTCTTTTTCTTTGTCTTTGTCACTGTTCATGCTCTCAGTAGGGTTGGTTTGATCCCTATTAGCCTTTGACAAATGATATTTAGCTAATTTCAATTTTCTAATGAAACAATAAATGTCCGCCCTAGTTTGCACATAATCAAAATTGGATTCCGGGCAGTATGATAGGCCTAATGATAATAACTGCTGTTCCGCTCTAGTTAGATTGACGTTGGCCAGGTCAATGATAGTATTTTCTACAATAGCATTGGGGGCCGTGGTGTTAGTCATGGCCAAATTGGTTGCATTTATCTGCGATTGCCTCGTCCTCGCCCCCTCCTCTTGTTTTCTCCTACTTCTTTGGGCCTGTCTTCTCCCCCTTCTCCTCTGGGTACTCCTGCTGCCACAGGTCCCTTGTTTCGGGGTCGCAATGTGTCTCTCCGGCTCCTTTTTAAAATGTCCAATTCTTCCCCCGGGGTCAGTCTTAGTGCCCCTTATTCTCTTCTTCTCTGCCTGTTTTCCGTATCCGATTCACTATCCACAGTAGAGCTTAATTCTGACCCAGATTCCGAACCCTTTTCTTGATCATTCAGATCTTTACCAGCAGCTCCTTGCATCCGTCGGCTCGCTGTGGCTGTTCTTAGCGTGTCGTATCTCCTGGCAAAGGTGAATATTTGGCCATTTGCGTAATCGTCTCGATCACATTTGAACTTATATGTTTTCCTTGCTTTGATCTTCTCTTCTTCTTTACCGAGTCGATTGACCATTTCATCATGCAATTTTGCTCTGCTCTGTGGGTCCCCTTGCTGTTGAATTTCACTCTCTAATGTTTCTATTTTGGTTTGAAGTTCCGCTCTGTCAATTTCAGCATATTTGACTAATATGCCCACCAAGCGTCGTGACGATTCTAAGTTGCATTGGGCCCACTCTGTCATCATTGATGGGTTCGGTGTATCGTAACTGGGGGCAATCATGATGCGGAGACCCCTGGGGATTCTCCCCACATCAAGGTACCTCTGCAGAGATCTTGCTTCCCACCATTTCGATTGTTCCTGTTTTTTGAGTTTTTCCAGTATACGATAATTATCTTTAAGTCCTTTACTTTTGCCATTACTCTCTCCTTCCGTTACTTTGTTGGTATTAGGGCTTGCAGCTGGGTCGTCCGAAAACATTTCCTCCACCGCCATTTCCCTATTTTTTAGCGTGTCGGCCGACATATTTGGTGGGTGCTTCTACAATATATAACTATAAGTCCAAATGTTCATATACCTAGCCTCTGTGTTGGGCTACTTGTTTATATGGTTTGGTGCACACCTCCTCCCCTGTTCGCAACTGTTTCCACGTACCTGACGGCGATACCTCCGGATAAAGGAATAGCTTCCAATCCCGCCTTCACTCCTCCGAGTAATCCACGAGTTGAATGCCACTTCTCCTCCAGTGTTGCCTGTCAGGTAATATCCGTTAATTAGAAGTTGCTCAGGGGGCTTCGGTTACTCCTTTGCGGGAAATATAGTTCAGTGCCCTCGGGGTCCCCGCTGACTCCAACTATCGAGCCCGCGTCGTCGTCAGCTTCATTCCCGTCCGGGCGGTAGACTGTCGTTCCGAAGCCTGCTTGATGAGGAAGGGGTCCACAAATTGGAGGCAGACACTGCATACAATATTTAAACTCCTCGTTCCGCTGTTTTCTTTTGAAAAAAGACGAGTGTGGACCCAAATCCGTGCTGCAAATGGTTTATTGGTTACACACCACCAGTTAGTCCGCCATGACGCGTTTCGGCCGTCCCTCGGCCTTGATCACATGACACGCTACAGACTGTGAAAGCTATTTTTAAAGTGCCAGTGCTTTAATTGTGCATGATAGACATAGAAAAAATACTTTAAAAATAAAGCGACCCTCGTATAAATACATATGTGGTTTACAACAATAGCCTGAAATGTTTGAATTAGAAACCATTCATGGTTATAATTATACTACCCTCATGGTACCAATGAATTAGTAATCCACGCCCGCTATATACAAAAATAGTCATCAATAAATGCAAACTCTAGTCGGTAAGTATATCCAATGTGTATGTCATAAGCTAATCATGTGCAAAATAGCAAAGCCTTAAAAAATTATTATTACATAAAAAATTATTATCATTATTGTGGTAAAAGAGAAAGCGAAAAAGAATAGAGTGGGATTATGTGTTGAATTTTAAAATTTAGATTATAAAATTATATATATAATATAATAAAGTGCTGTGCAAAGCCAAGATGTATTTAGTTTAAATACAATATACATGCTTGGCTAAAATTGAAAACTATATAAAATTCATGGCAAATGTAATAGGAGATAAAGACAAAGATAAAACTATGTGTTTGGGGTAAAAGCGGTTAGGAGGGGAGAAATACGAGCGATGGTACAGTGGTTTAGGAGGTGATCTTAGTTAATATATACCTGTCCATATAACTCCTTAGATGTGTATTTGAGGATAGTTAAAATTAATAAATATTACATATAAATACATTCAATAAATATAATACACATTTTAAACAATTTCTAGGAAAACGTTCAATATAGATCTGAGCATATAAATATAAAAATCTATAAAATATTAATTCTATAAATATTCTAAAATCCAACTTCCTGGTCATTACTCCAACACACCTCTCCCTTCCATTCCTGAATTTACCCTCTCTTATTGATATATCATGTATGAAGTTGTTCTTTTATGCTTTCGCATGGAGTACAGATCAGTCTATTCTCAGTGATAATAAGCAGTGCCTCAAATAATCCTTGTAAATTGATATATGTGTAATCTCGCGTATTGTGGGGAAACACCAAGTAAAAATACTATCAAGTAATGTAGAATATAATATAAATTATAATATATATATATATCGTGATTCCAGCCTGAATCCAACTCTCCGGAAACAAACGTGGCGGACACGGACCGGATTTCGTGCTTAAAGGTTTTTATTTCCTGCTGTCAAGACGCGTTTCAGCTCAACGAGCCTTTTTCACTCGACATGGCAAGACGTTTTGTTAGAGTTTTTAAAGTGACAGTGCAATAGAAAACATGTAACCACGTGACACAAAGCACAATAGAACGGGAAAACATACTATCGGTAAGGTGTCGCATCTAATACAGCATATTGTGTTAATACTTGAAAGATTCAAAATATCTAAATAAATGGAAAATAAGATAGTCCATGTAGATAAAATATAAAACCTATAATGCTGAAACATGGTGATTTCCTAATAACAGTAAAATACATCAGATCTGTGCTGTACGAGTTACTAGTAGTGATTATTATCACCAGTCAATTCACTTCATGAGATACAGACCCTAAGAGCAATGTCCCCTCTTGGTGTACTAAAAGTCGTATTAATAAGTCACACGGTATAAAATTAAGTGCAATAATTGTGAGAAAGTGCAATGTTCAAAAATATATATTCGGTTTCTTAAAGAACAGCTGTTTTCACATTTAAAAGAATCATATTAAATGTTGTCAAAAGAAAATTCTTTCTGAAAGTTCATTCCTCCGTGTAAAGTCGGAGAATGTTGGAGACAAGGAATGGTAGGAATCATCTGCAGAGTGGTGTGTGAATAGACGATTTCATTAGAGATAAATGCCATTCGGTCTATTCGTGTATGTGTGTATATATATATATATATATCTCCCAAAAAGACTCAAACTCCCGCCACCTCCAGGCAGCGATAAAGGAGACACAGACCCCGCAGTATCAGGCAAGATGTATTTATTTAAACCTTGTTCCCATGAACGATGATGCGTTTCAGGCTCCAAAAGGCCTTGTTCACATGCAGAACAACATCGCCATGATGGTTTTAAGTGTTTGCTAAGTGCACATCTACCTCCAAGGCTCCGTGTCACATGACCATCAATAGTGAAGACAGACTACAAATTCAAATATATGTAAACACAACATCACATTGCTCTCTCTGTGTTCACAAAACGTTTTGAATGTATAAATAAATAAATACATACATATAAGGTCACAATTCTTCTATGTATAAATAAGTGCAAAAACTTTTTTTTTGTGGGTGTTGTGTTGGCACCATCTTTTTTCTGGTACTCCGCCCAAACTATTAACACATACCTCTCATGCAAGGTTTATTCTTGTATAGGGACTGAAATAGCAACCAATATACTACACAGGATAAATCCCGATGGTATAATTTGTGACACTTATAGAGTTCGAAATGGAAAATAACATGAATTCTGTCTATTATATTATATTAATTTATATATATATATATATATATATATATATACACACACACACTAGGTCACGCATTGTTCATCTTGTCTGATTGGACTTTCTTCCCCTGGGACAGACTCGCATCCGGAGAGAAACACGGTGCAGAAACAGAAGCACGAGGGGTTGGGTGGGAGGTCTGAGGGGAACATGGGAAAGGCATTTTGACAAGCCCTGAAACCACACGTTTATGTAACCCTCGCTTCAAATGTTACCCAATGGAACTCCTTTTCATGAAATGATGCTATGGAAGTTGTCTTTACCAAAGAACTTGCTACCAATAACGAAGCTTGAAATTAAGTGATT
Source organism: Triturus cristatus (assembly GCF_964204655.1). Taxonomy (NCBI): domain Eukaryota; kingdom Metazoa; phylum Chordata; class Amphibia; order Caudata; family Salamandridae; genus Triturus; species Triturus cristatus. The sequence goes on along the minus strand of NC_140581.1, from coordinate 469,068,012 downwards.
TACCCAGAATCACAGGCTGCTGAGCCCACGCTGAAACTCGAACTTGGTTCCCCAGCTCTAACCGTGAAGCCACAGCCTCTCTCCTGCGATACCTTTAATCTGATTTTATAAAATTCGGTAACCTTGTTTCAAAACTAGTCTTCGAAATAAAAAGAGGGCTAGACATGGGGATGTGCCTAATGTGGCACTAAGGTGGCTCCCTTTTGAGCGGGCATACATTCTGGGGATCTATCGTCATTTGGTGGATGTCGGGTTTCAGTTCATGCTTTGCAGCCTCTTCCAGGCACCTAGGTGAGGAACCTCTGACTGAAGTCTGATAGCAGCAGCCTTTATTGTTTTAATCTCATCCATGACCTAGAGTCACTTTCTCAACCATCTCGTCCAACACCAACAGGCGCCTTCTCCAGATGCCTGTCGAACTCGGGGTCTGTAGTACAAGGGTTATATTACTCCGTAGCGCCATATTACACCATTACCATTCTGTGCAGAGAGATATCAAAGAATCATAGGGGTTACTAGCCAGCATTCTGAGACTCACTATTGACCTTTATTCTGGGCTTGTTAGCGAAAGGAGGATCAAGTGTACAGTGTGGTTATTTGTACATATGGGCCGCCACTGGCTAAACAAAGGTTCCTGCTGAAATTCATTGTGGGTTAAAGGGCCAGTGGGTCTGCCCTCGGAAACAGACTTTTGGAAGTTGCAAATATACAAGATGTGATCCAATCTAGTGATGTAATGGGCGGGACTAAGGATGAGGTCAGTGTATGACGCCGAAATTTGGAGACATTTGCAGCTGGGACGAACTCTGATGAGCCAGATTCATTGAATTTATTTATTTATTTATTTATGGGTTTGTACCGCGCTGGACTCGACTCCCAGAGGAGTATCTCCGCGCCTTAGGACGACCATAATGCAAAAGGAAAGGAAGGTCCAATAAGTATATCTTATTAGTTTTGAAAAAGGAAAGTTTTTAATTGTTTCCTAAAAGGGAGATGATCGTCACAGAGCCTCAAAGATATTGGGAGGCTATTCCATAGAGTTGGACCAGCAACTGATAGGGCTCTGTCTCCCTGTCTTGCTTTTTTTACTCTGGGTACACATAACAGAGCCTGCTCACTGGATCTCAGAGAGCGCATGGGTACATAGGGGCAGAATTTGTTGGACAAATATACAGGGCCTCTCCCATGTAAGCATTTATGTATGACACAGCAGATTTTAAACTTCACCCTCTGTTTGATAGATAGCCAATGCAGCTTGTTAAGTAGAGGTTTTAAGGGAGTACGAGGGGGTCGATTTAGGACAAGGCGAGCAGCGGTGTTCTGGACTACCTGGAGTCTAGAAGTTACTCCTTCATTTGCTGCCAACAATAGTCCATTACAATAGTCCAACCTACTGAATGATGGTTTTATGTTGCAATAAATCCAAAGTCTGATGGGCTACGTGTGTACCGTCATGGAATGATCGATTATGTGACTTACTGCGGAATGTAGTTTCTTTCTGTTGGTTTGAAAAATAACGTGGGTGAAAATATTTGGTAAAATAAAACCAGAAACAGTATATAAACACATAATGCATGTATATTTGTATATAAATAAATTTGAATCCGATTAGCTCTTTACCTGCATAAAAAATGTCATAAGATCTCCACAGATGACTTATAAGACGTGCATGGTTGACATTTCTGTCAAAGAAGCACCTGACAACTATTGGACTTGTTGGTGTTTATCAAAAATCCGATTGGCCGCACTCTGCTAGTCCTACCAGCGTGTTACCCCAAAGAATTGTGGTCCATGAAGTAGCGTCGGCGGGTACGCCTATGCCAAAAGTTTAAAACGAAAATAAGTGTCGCGTTAACCATCCCTGGACACGTGTTTCGAGGTAGTTGCCTCTCGTCAGCAGGGAGTAGGTATGTGTGTAGGGTTGCTGCGTAGGCTGCCAAAAAATATTCTCAGGTAAAGTACCACTCAAGGCGCGCAGGTGCGTAGCCATGGGCTCGTCAGCCCCACCGGCTCAAGGGAGCCTGAATGTAAACAAAAATCCGATTGGCCGCACTCTGCTAGTCCTACCAGCGTGTTACCCCAAAGAATTGTGGTCCATGAAGTAGCCTCGGCGGGTACGCCTATGCCAAAAGTTTAAAATGAAAATAAGTGTCGCGTTAGCCATCCCTGGACACGTGTTTCGAGGTAGTTGCCTCTCGTCAGCAGGGAGTAGGTATGTGTGTAGGGTTGCTGCGTAGGCTGCCAAAAAATATTCTCAGGTAAAGTACCACTCAAGGCGCGCAGGTGCGTAGCCATGGGCTCGTCAGCCCCACCGGCTCAAGGGAGCCTGAATGTAAACAAAAATCCGATTGGCCGCACTCTGCTAGTCCTACCAGCGTGTTACCCCAAAGAATTGTGGTCCATGAAGTAGCGTCGGCGGGTACGCCTATGCCAAAACTTTAAAACGAAAATAAGTTTCGCGTTAGCCATCCCTGGACACGTGTTTCGAGGTAGTTGCCTCTCGTCAGCAGGGAGTAGGTATGTGTGTAGGGTTGCTGCGTAGGCTGCCAAAAAATATTCTCAGGTAAAGTACCACTCAAGGCGCGCAGGTGCGTAGCCATGGGCTCGTCAGCCCCACCGGCTCAAGGGAGCCTGAATGTAAACAAAAATCCGATTGGCCGCACTCTGCTAGTCCTACCAGCGTGTTACCCCAAAGAATTGTGGTCCATGAAGTAGCGTCGGCGGGTACGCCTATGCCAAAACTTTAAAACGAAAATAAGTGTCGCGTTAGCCATCCCTGGACACGTGTTTCGAGGTAGTTGCCTCTCGTCAGCAGGGAGTAGGTATGTGTGTAGGGTTGCTGCGTAGGCTGCCAAAAAATATTCTCAGGTAAAGTACCACTCAAGGCGCGCAGGTGCGTAGCCATGGGCTCGTCAGCCCCACCGGCTCAAGGGAGCCTGAATGTAAACAAAAATCCGATTGGCCGCACTCTGCTAGTCCTACCAGCGTGTTACCCCAAAGAATTGTGGTCCATGACGTAGCGTCGGCGGGTACGCCTATGCCAAAAGTTTAAAATGAAAATAAGTGTTGCGTTAGCCATCCCTGGACACGTGTTTCGAGGTAGTTGCCTCTCGTCAGCAGGGAGTAGGTATGTGTGTAGGGTTGCTGCATAGGCTGCCAAAAAATATTCTCAGGTAAAGTACCACTCAAGGCGCGCAGGTGCGTAGCCATGGGCTCGTCAGCCCCACCGGCTCAAGGGAGCCGGAATGTAAACAAAAATCCGATTGGCCGCACTCTGCTAGTCCTACCAGCGTGTTACCCCAAAGAATTGTGGTCCATGAAGTAGCGTCAGCGGGTACGCCTATGCCAAAAGTTTAAAATGAAAATAAGTGTCGCGTTAGCCATCCCTGGACACGTGTTTCGAGGTAGTTGCCTCTCGTCAGCAGGGAGTATGTATGTGTGTAGGGTTGCTGCGTAGGCTGCCAAAAAATATTCTCAGGTAAAGTACCACTCAAGGCGCGCAGGTGCGTAGCCATGGGCTCGTCAGCCCCACCGGCTCAAGGGAGCCTGAATGTAAACAAAAATCCGATTGGCCGCACTCTGCTAGTCCTACCAGCGTGTTACCCCAAAGAATTGTGGTCCATGAAGTAGCGTCGGCGGGTACGCCTATGCCAAAAGTTTAAAATGAAAATAAGTGTCGCGTTAGCCATCCCTGGACACGTGTTTCGAGGTAGTTGCCTCTCGTCAGCAGGGAGTAGGTATGTGTGTAGGGTTGCTGCGTAGGCTGCCAAAAAATATTCTCAGGTAAAGTACCACTCAAGGCGCGCAGGTGCGTAGCCATGGGCTCGTCAGCCCCACCGGCTCAAGGGAGCCTGAATGTAAACAAAAATCCGATTGGCCGCACTCTGCTAGTCCTACCAGCGTGTTACCCCAAAGAATTGTGGTCCATGAAGTAGCGTCGGCGGGTACGCCTATGCCAAAAGTTTAAAATGAAAATAAGTGTCGCGTTAGCCATCCCTGGACACGTGTTTTGAGGTAGTTGCCTCTCGTCAGCAGGGAGTAGGTATGTGTGTAGGGTTGCTGCGTAGGCTGCCAAAAAATATTCTCAGGTAAAGTACCACTCAAGGCACGCAGGTGCGTAGCCATGGGCATGTCAGCCTCACCGGCTCAAGGGAGCCTGAATGTAAACAAAAATCCGATTGGCCGCACTCTGCTAGTCCTACCAGCGTGTTACCCCAAAGAATTGTGGTCCATGAAGTAGCGTTGGCGGGTACGCCTATGCCAAAAGTTTAAAATGAAAATAAGTGCTGCGTTAGCCATCCCTGGACACGTGTTTCGAGGTAGTTGCCTCTTGTCAGCAGGGAGTAGGTATGTGTGTAGGGTTGCTGCGTAGGCTGCCAAAAAAATATTCTCAGGTAAAGTACCACTCAAGGCGCGCAGGTGCGTAGCCATGGGCTCGTCAGCCCCACCGGCTCAAGGGAGCCTGAATGTAAACAAAAATCCGATTGGCCGCACTCTGCTAGTCCTACCAGCGTGTTACCCGACGCTACTTCATGGACCACAATTCTTTGGGGCAACACGCTGGTAGGACTAGCAGAGTGCGGCCAATCGCATTTTTGTTGGTGTTTATCACCCACCTTACAGGGCTTGTGCCACCCCATAGGTTTGAATTTGAACACCATATAAGCAAACAAATTATGCACATTTTTCTTATTGTTTTTTCTTATTTATATTACATCACTGTCTCTTTACCTGCCCAAAAAGAATCTCTCGAAACTGCAAAGAACCCAAATTATGCCTTCCAAACTCTTTCATCCTAGGATGCCAGAACCATTTAACACCTTCAATGAAGTTTTTAAATATTGGCTCCCAATGAAAGCCTTGGATGCCTATCCATATTTCCCAGCCTTACCATCAGCACTTAATTTGGTGCCCGGGCCCTTGTCAGGCGGCCAGTGCAGCTTGCACCACCCGTTGCCCCTGCTAACATGGCCAATTACAGTACCAAACAACTACTACCCATCAAACTCCTACAAATTTTACAATTCAGACTATGCAAGCGCCCCTAAACTAGAAGAATGGTCTGGCCGGCAGATAACAATCATTTCGAATGTATTTTGAATTATTAAACAACTGTTGTGCTGATCTGTAAATTAGACAGCCCCATTATGTGGCAGACTGTCACAAGTGTCCGTGTTGACAATTAGGTGCTGGAGCAGAGCACCGGAAAACACCAGCTCAAATTAAACACTGCCAGTCACCCAGATGCTAGCAGTAGACCTCTCTGAAGCTACTAATTTTCCTCTGTTTGTTTTGAAATATTTGATGGGGGAACGTGCAAGTTTAAGTCTCTGGACTCTGCAAATAGCTCACTTCAAATAGTGTACCCCAGGAGACTATGTTACACCGTGCTTCTTGGCAGGTTTCCATAATATGTGGTGGAGGGTGGGTTGGACGGATGGGAGTGTGCATGGGTTGTGCGTATGAAAGAAGTCAAATGTGGGCTAGATGTTACAACACTTGAGTTACAGTCAACTGTTGTGTTGGTTCTTGAAATCCGTAGCAGTGTACTTACATTGCATCTGTTCAAGATGTCTCACCATGGGTCCCTCTTAACATATTTTTGTTCCCTTCAGTAGGTTATTAGTAAGACCTGAACCAATTTACATTACTTTATATTGTTTCTATAGGTACCTTTGGAAGAGGGCAGCAGGATTTAAATACAGAAGCACGAGCAAAAAGGTGAAGAAATTGTATTTATTTTACATGCATTGTTGTTTATGTTGTTGAAATGGTGATTTTTAGAATCTGGTTGTTAAATACAACCCTTTGAATGAAACAAAACATGAATTTTTATAGCTGAACAGAAGTCTTCAATTAAGAGAGTATCAGCAAATGTTTCATTTAAATGAAGTTTAAAAAAGGCTGCATCCTGAAATTTGTGGGAGAAATGCACAAAATGAAAATGTTATTCAGGGTGTTGGCAGATTGTGAAAATGCTGATGCATAATTTTAGTTATGTAGGCTAAGCATGTTGACTCATGACTGTCCCTTTAAGAATCTTGGGGCCAGATGTACGACAGAAAATTGCATACACAAACGGGTTTGCAACCCATTTGCGCATGCACTTTTCCTCTGGGCCATGTACTAACACTATTTTGCAAGTCGCAAAGGTGTTCCCTTCCTAATAGCGACTCACAAGCCTTGCAATTTACCGCCCTCTTCAAGAGGGTGGTAATGCAGTTGCAAATGGGAAGGGGTCTCCAGGGGACCCTTTCCCCTTTGCAAATTCGGGGGGAAATATTTTTTAGGGGCAGACAGTGGTCCCAGGGAACACTACCTGCCTTTAAAAAATGAAACGAAAACATTTCATTTATTTATTTATTTTTTAATGAATCCCGTTTTCCTTTAAGGAAAACAGGCTGCATTTTTTTTTAAATATAATGCTTTATTGACAAGCAGTCCCAGACGTGGAGGTCTGCTAAGCCCAGCAGGCCACCATCCCTGGGAGGGCCAGCCATTCCCAATGGGATCGCAAATTGCGAGTGCCTCATTTTGCAACCCCATTGGGAATCGCAATCAGTGTCTCTGACACTGTTGTACATTGTAAATTGCGACTCGCAATTTGCGACTCGCAATCAAGCCCAAATTGCGACTCGCAATTTACACTGGTCATACATCTGACCCTTGAAGACTGAACTGTCCATCGTGCCCAGCATGCAGTCAGGTAGCTTGTTGTTTTCCGTCCTTTGAAGAAGATCTGAAACAGTTTTTGTCTTTCGGAAAGGCTATTTGTGGCTAAAACACTAATCCTGTCGGGGCTTTTTATTATCACCCGATGTCTTAGGGCATCAGATAGCTTTTTCAACCCTTTTTCCTCGTGGGAAATGTCTTTTCTTTTTTTTCAGGAAGATTGTTTCACCGGTTCTTTTCCTTCAGTCATTATACCTTCAGTTTTTGATAAATGTCAGTCGTTGTGGTGAAATATCTAGGAAAAATGTAAGTTTTAGCTGTTGACTTTGAAGCGAGAGGGCCAGCGTCTGCTCTCTCTGCCTCTCAGGACAATGCTTCTGACACTTCTGGAAGTGAGTAGATAGTCATGCGGCCACCAATGTCCATGCGCACGATCGCTGAGGCTCTATGCAGCAAGATGTCGGATATCTAGATATATGCATACTTCAGCGTTGAGTTAAGGGAGCGAGAGTATTTGGAATCAATGCTAAAAGACCATTTCCTGTTAAGAGTGTTCCTCTCTCATGACAAGAGATGTTTCTCCATCGACCTTGAGGACCTGCATGGTCATCACCAGATCCTCTTCCACCTACTGCTTAGTAAGTCCTATCCACTCTACCATCCGAAGAAGACACAGCTTTGCTACCGTCTTACATTCCACTGTCTCTTCCTCATGCGGTGCAGCCTTTTGCAATTCTTGTTGTGGTCCCTGAAGTTCAGCCCAATTTCTCTAGAAAAGTGGTCTTCATCCAGAGCAGAAAGATATTCGTGGCACTATCTCAAGAAATGCCAAGTAATACGGTCTAAAGGCACTCTTTAGAAGTACTGACTTAGGGAATAAAGTTACATCAGCACATACTGGAATTCGATCTACAGTAAAGACAAAATATAATTAAAACAGGAGGTTTTGTCACTCTGCACATCTGCAACAGATGACATGCATCATAATCTGCTCAGTTAATTAACTAATTAATCATCAAGGACCATTGTGTAATACAAAGTACCTCTATTTATATACCTTAAGGTGAACCTTTTATTAAAACAAGAGAGTACATTTTGCCAAATATAAAAAACGGAAAGGAAGGAAAAGAGGTACTCAGGAAGAGAAGAAGAGAGAGTCTGAGGTATATGGATGATGGGGATATTTGGGAATCATCAATGGAGCGAACCTCCATCAATCTTCATAGTCGTACATATCATAATTCAACACTGAGAAGCTACCCCTATGCCTTCATGGCCATTTTTCCCCTCGGGAGGAATCCGGTGAGAATTATAACAGCTACAGTCCACTTCCAGTCAACATCCTTGCTGTATGACATTTTGACAGAGTTCTTCTGGATAGCCTCTGAAAAGGATTTTGCCACCTCCACTTGAACAGACATAGAATCTTCCTTCCTACATTACCTTCGGGCAGGAAGGTTCAATAGGGAAGCCAAGACACCCAGCTCCTTTAGTTCCATTTTATTGCCACATCTTTTTTATTCTAGTATGTGTTGCTAAACTAAGATCCAGAAAAAAGGGGATTCGCTTTCCGTCTACCTGTATAGCCTGTTTTAGTTTAGTCGCTGTCTTCACTTTTGGGTGATAAAGGTCTGGGTCCCGGAGACTCACAATGACTGTACCATACGGAAATACCAGCAGCTCGGAAGGCAGCCTTATTCTCTCCTAATCAGTACATCTTTGTTGGGCTCCGAGGGTGAAAGGTACTTTTTTAAGTAAGACTTGCTGTCTAGTACTAGAACGTCTGTGGACTGTGCATCCAGCTCTGCTCATGAGACTCTCTAGTTACATAGTTAAGATCTGAGCTCTTTCACCGATATTAGTCTGTGTAGCCAGCTCAGCACATGCAACTCTTTATTTGATCCAGTTTGGATCTGAGCTGTTTTACGGATGTTTCCATGTTCAGTACCTTACTCTTTACCTGCCTTAATCTGGACTCTGCTGCCACTGTTGCTAATTTGTCAAGTGTGTTTAGAATCTTGTCCCATGCTGCCTACGTGTTCCTCTGCCATGTCCTACTTGCATATCAGCTTCATCATTTCTCTGAATTCCTTTTTCCTGGATTGATATGGAGTGAAAACCTTTTTTTATTCTTTTGCTCCCATGGCCCATGCTGGAGTATACTGCATCTCTCACTGACCGCTTCCCTACACGTGCCTCTACCTTGAGTAGCTCAAACCAACAGGGCCCTTACTAACATGCAAGCCCTACATCACTGAGCATCCACCGCAATCTCCAGAAGATGTCTTTGCACACCGCACAAAAGCAGTGAGTAGATTGTGCTCGGCATTAGTTACCATCTCCCCCTCTGCCTGGTGTACCTGGAATGCTTGAGACTGATCACCCTCGGCACTGTAATATTGCCTGCCTTTTATTGCTCAGAAGAGCCCTCCTCTAACTCCAGATCACCTGTAATCATGTGTTCCCACAGTTGCAAAGCAGCCAGAACCTTGCTGCTTTTTTAGTTCCCAATGCCTCCTGTGAGAAATTGGGTTGTTGGTTGAGTGGGGTGTAAGCCCTTCTCAAGGAACAGCCACAATCTTTGTCAGGGTGAACCTCAAAAAGTAACTAAATTAACATGTGCTTCATAACCCTCTGGGAGCTTGGCACAAAAGCAGTCCGGCTTAACTTAGAGGCAATGTGTAAAGAATGTATGCAGCACTTCAGTAGCAGTGATAATGTGAAAACACAACACAAGAAAAATCCCATACCGACTTAGAACAATAGAGTACATTTTAATAAATTATTTGACACCAACAACAATATCCAATCTGTGAAGCCGGAAATATGCCATTTCAAAGATTTAGGTAAGTATGGTGCCTAAAAGCATAAAGCACCACGCACGGTTGTCTGGTGGTGCTAGACTGGAGAAAAGTCACAAATTCAGGCCAGCTGCAATGGAGCATGTGCCAGACACAGGGCCCCGTTAGTCCTTCTGAAGAAGTTACCTATTCAAAGTCCGGCTCAAAGTGTCTAGTTCACAGTGGAGGAGGCCGCGAGGAGCGGGGTGAGCGTTGTAGATGCTCATTGCTGTAGTGGAATAGGCCGTGTGTCGTCGCTGTAGCGCAGAGATCCTGTCAGGTGTCACACTGGAACTTCATGTCGGTGGTCAATGCGGGCTGTCTATGCTGTAGCGGGCAGTGCAGATGTCATGTTGCCACTTATCGCTGGCGGTCGCTGCAGCGTGAGGAGTCTGGTCCACTGGAGCTTCACGCTTATGGTCATCACAGGTGAAGAGATCTCGCTACATACTGGCCGGTCCGCATTTGCAAAGAGCTCAAAATTTAGGGGTTTCTCCTTTTCTTATCAGGAGGCGCTCAACTGATGTCAACCAAGGTTCTAGGACCGGGGAGGCACCTCTTGGGGAAGCGCCTCTTAGGGATCAGGAACTCACTCCCGCAGAAACCAGCAGGGCTCAGGCAGGTCCAGTGCACCAGGTCAGCTGGGCAGTTACAGGAAGGCCTTAGGAAAGCATAGTGTATCCCAGTAGCTGAGAACAGAAAGCAAGCCTCCTGAATCCCGGAGTCACTCTGCCTGGAATGAAGGGAACAGGTCCAGTTTTCCATCTCAGAGAGCAGGACAGGGATACATCAGCAGAGGAGTCCTCTGGTAAAAGGGCAATCCTTCATCTTTACTACCCACAGAGCCATGTGTGTACTGAAGAGTGTGTCTCAGGGTCCAATATTTATATCTGGTTCCAGCTTTGGAGCGGGAGAAACTTCTGGAGTTTTCCTCCCCACAGATGGTTCTGGAAATTCCTTACTCCAGACCCTTGTCCCAGCATGTCTGGGGTGACAAAAGGCTAGTGTGAAGTCTTTGTGAGTGCAGGAAGTAGCCCCTATTGAATTAATAGTGTGTTAGGTGACAGCTCTTCCCCCATCCATCTTGTCAGGATGGTCCATCCTGCCAACAGCTAGTCCCCCTTTGTAACACTGTTTGGAAGAATACACAAAGGCCACTGCTAACTACACCCAGTCATTTCACCAAGGACACAGACTGCAGGCATCTAATGGTTAGGACAAGAAAATGCCAACTTTCTAAAAGTGGCATATTTAGAAGTGTATCTAAAAAATAGACTTTACCATTAAAGAGACTTTTAAGTTGCAATTCTCTAGAGACCAAACATTATATGTCTTCCTGTTCCCAAGCAAATGTTTTCACTTATTAAATGTAATAAGGTAATCCAATGTTATCCTAGGAGAGAGGTAGGCCTTGCAGTAGTGCAAAACACATTTAGGAATTTTGGGTGACTTATATGTATTAAAAAAAAAAAGGTGTAGACCTGGCAAAAGATTTATTTTGCTGGGTCTAAATGGCAGTTCAGACCTGCATACAGGCTGCAATGGCAGGCCTGAAACATGTTTTAAAAGGATAACAAGTGGGTGGCACAATTAGTGCTGCTGGCCCGCTAGTAACTTCTTGTTTCAAGCCCGGGGTACATGTAGAACCACTTTTCTAGGGACCTATAAGTAAATTAAATGTGCCAATTTGGTGTTAGCCAGTCAATTTTACCATGTTTAAAGTAGAGAGCACAAGCATTCTAGCACTCGTTAGCAGTGGTAAAGTACACAGAGTCCTAAAGCCAACAAAAATGAATTTCTGTACAACAGGAAAGGGAGAAGGCAAAAAGATTGGCCACCCTAAGATTTTCAGGTCTAACACCTCCTACACCACCCATGTAAAAAGAAGGGTGGCAAGTGTAAGAGCTTGGTTATAATTATTTTCTGGTTTACCACTTGCATCCATTGCTGACATGCAGATTTATAAATTGTATCTACCTATAATTTATTATCACTAATGCATCAACACACCATATATATTTATATATTTTTATGCCAAAGACCACCATTTGAGTTTGTTCGGTATTAATCTTCAGGTAATTCTTGATGGCATATGTATCAAGGGCTTTAAGTGATTGTTAGAATCTGGTAGGTAACTACATCTTCAGTATGATACATTACCCTTGTTGTAATGGTGTCAAGTCAGTTTGGGGCTGATCTAGGTCACTTATAAATAAATTGAATAATATAGAGCCTAAATGCATCGATGAACAACACCTTATCTACCAGGGATGCATGGATCTATGTGGTATTTTTTTGATTGCTGCCTGCCAGGGATATCAAAGCCCATCTATCGCTGTGTGGCTTCCTCAAGATGATTCACAAGGGAAAGTGGTAGGCTCAGAGTTAGCAATTTAAGCCAAAAAAGTGAATAAAGCATTGGGTTAAAGGTATGGGTGCACCTCATTTCAAAGCATATTATTATACATCACAACAGATATGGCCCACTGGAGGAGGCTACCAGGGTCCCAAGATCGCAAGGAATACTAAGGCTGTTGTTGGGTTTCCGTAAGGATGCTTAAGGACACATCAGAGCAGTTAAGGTACCTCTATTTTGCTGGGCAAGATACACGCACCACACCTGACATACCCCTGTGGTGCTTGCCTGAGTTTGTCAACTTGATTGGGAGGTTTCCTCAGAGGCCAGGGTAAGAGGCAGGGATATTTAAGGTAGAAGATCTCTACCGGGTTACAATGGGCGAGTCGCAAATTTGAGCAGTGAGACTGGACTGACTGCCGGTCAATTTATGGCTCACGTGGCATTGATGAGGTCGGTGTGATGCACATGATTAAATGAAGACACTGAGCCGGAGAGGTCTACATTGTTAAATCAAATACTCACACTAGGCATCTGTAGACATGCTGTGACTGGACTTTGTCGGGCCTTGGCAGCACCAGTATTTTGCACTGATATCTCTATGGTAGAGGTTAAATGGGATCGAGAGCTGGGCAGGGAGGTTTTGGAGACAGATCGGTACAATTCCAACAGCTCTCCTAAGAATGTCACTATTGGAAATAGCCCTTTTTGCAGGGTTATCCCCAAACTTTTTGCTTCTTCCTTCTATTTTTTCCTGACCTGTTTGTGTTGGTTTTAGGACTCTGGGCACTTTACCACTGCTAATCAGTGCTACAGTGCATATGCTCTCTGTGTAAATTGTGTTGGGGATTGGTGTTTCCATGATTGGATATTTGATTTACTTGTTAGTCCCTAGTAAAGTGCAATGAGTGCGCCAGGGCCTGTAAATCAAATGCTACTAGTGGGCCTGCAGCACTGATTGTGCCACCCACGTGAGTAGCCCCGAAAAGGTATCTCAGACCTGCCATTGCAGAGTCTGCGCGCAGTTTGTAACTGTCATGTCGACCTTGCCAGTGCACACACTTGCCAGTCCCTAACCTTCCCTTTTCTTACATGTCAGGACCCCTAAGGTAGGGCCAAGGTACCCTTGTGGGCAGAGTGCAGTGTATGTGAAAGGTAGGACATGCCCTGGTGTGTGTGGCATATCTTGATGGTGAATTACGGCCAATTTAGTTTTTCACTATTGCAAGGCTACCTGTTCCCCGTAGGACAAAAAGGGGAGTTTGTTTATAACATCTTATAAACTTAACTGGCCCGGGGAATTCGGTAGGAAAATTAAGTTTAGTATGCCTGAGCTCGGAATCTAAAGATGCATCTTTTAGTGAAGGTGATTTTATCATTCTGTGTTTGAAAACACCACTTTTAGAAAGTAGGTATTTTCTTGCTCAGTCATCCTGTGTGCCTCTGCTGGAATGTGGATTGCCTGTCTGGATTTTGGATGACAGAATACTGGGGAGCAGGAGTGGCTGCAGATAGTATAGGTGGGTCAGGAAAGGGCTGAATAGACCTGGGCTGCAATTGGGGAAGGGGGAGTCCTTGCACCTCATAGGGCCTGGTCTGCCTCTGACAATGCCGTCTCCACCTCCTGCCAGGAAGTCACACCAGAGAAGGCAGAACTGGTTCTGGCTGGGCACAGACAGTGTCTGCCTACGAGATCAAAGGATTTTGGGATATAAATATTGGGGCCCAGACCCCTGAACTTGAGAAATCTTTTGGACCAAGAAGACTGCCAAGAAGAAGAGCTGGAAAAGCTGCGAGGAGGAACTACCACTTTGCTGTGTGCTTTGCTGTGTTGGCTTGCAGTGGCTGCTTCTGTCTTGGGCAGTGAAAGGACTGGACTGAGCTTTCTGCAATCTACTTTTGTGAGTTTCTCCAAGGGCTTGAGGTAGAGCTTGCCCCTGTCCAAGAAGTCTCAGGAACAGCAAAGACTTCAAGCTCTTCTGCCCTCAGCACTGGGGACTTTGTGTTTTGTGCTGCAACAGAAGAAAAAGCAACCCAACGACGTCGCTTACGACGCTGCCGACTCCGTGTCCTGACGGCACCACAGAGGGCACTGCCGCACCGCGACCCTGGTCTCACGGACTACGCTACTGAGCTGCTGCTCGCACCGCGACCTGTGGGCACCACAATCCGCACCTCCTCGCTTCACGACGACGCCTTGGTATCCCCGACGATGCCGCTCCACGCCGAAATCTATGCCGCTGCTTGCACCATGGTTCGAGGGCAACGCTCATAAAGTTACACGACGCACCGCCCTCATCCAGCACCGCAGTCTTGGCCTACCGACGCCGGCGCCATCAACTCCTGTTTGTCAGCCGACGACAGTGCTTCAGCAACAACGACGCTACTGCTTGCACCGCTACCTGCCAGCACCACATTCACTTCGCACTGCCACCCTGGTCTCACCGACGACGCCATCTGACGCCGCCACCGTGCTGATGCTCGCACCGTGACCTGAGGGCACTGCACGCCACACTGCTGCACTTTGCACCGCAGCACCCGACGCCAGCGCTCCTGACTTCAACAGAGAGGAGTTCGATCTGCAACGCTTGTGACTGCGAGGGCCCGACGACTCCTGCACCGACCTCCGGAACCAACGCCTGCGGACACCATGCTTTCGGAAGCGCAACGAGAGGTCGCGGACGCCCTGCATTTCTAAAAGGTACTGACCCGCGTCGCCGCGGTCAGCCAGAACGGTTTGGATTTGTTTGTTCACGACGTCGTGATAGCCCCGGACGGAGCTATTGACATCAAGAAACGGTTTTTCAAGCATATTTTGATAAGTGTAGATTTTTAAGTGCTGTATTGTGGATTTTTATCATTTTTGGTCTTGTCTTAAGTATATAAAAATATTGGATATTTTTCTAAACTGGTGTGGTGTCCTTTTGTAGTGCTTACACTGTATTACTGTTGGTTATGCGCAAATGCTTTACACACTGCCTCTAAGATAAGCCTGACTGCTAGTGCCAAGGGGGTGAGCAGGGGTTATTTTAGGAGTGTAACTCCCTTATCCTGACTAGAGTGGTGGTTTCTGCCTGGCATTGGCGCATGCCCTAGCATACCAAAAATCCCATTTCTAACAGTCACCATAAACCAAAGGTTTATATTCACACAGATAAATTAACTGCATCAGGCATACCTTTCACCACATCGGATAGCTATGATATTACCTGGAGCGCAAGACATTTGTCCTAGGTGTAGACAACCAAAGGCGGATTTCTGCCACATAGTCAGGGAAAGTGGGTAGATTCAAACATACTAGTTGATAGTGGTTCAGACGGTCAGGGAAATAGTTGAAAAGGCTATTGTCGCAGGACCCACTGCTTGTCTGTTGGGCCTAATGGAACAAACTACTGCAACCAAACATAAATGTTGTTTTATGGAGTTGCCATTTATTGTAGCAAAATGGACGATTGCTGAACTGGCAGTGATTCGTGCGGTTCGAGCCTGGGGAGCAGGCCCTGAGCTGATAGCAAACTATGAGGGTTTTCTGGCAACGATTGAAGTGACGAATGGCCACCATGAGCACTCAGGCAGTGGATTGGTCGATTTGTGTGAAAATCTGAGGAGATCGTTGAGGTGAACTAGCGCCCCTGACATACAAGAAATGAAGGTATCAGATACGTGTATTGGAGAGAATGTACAAGTAGCATGTATTGGAGTGAACGTACAAGTAGCAACCGGGAATCCTAAAGTGTCATGTATATGGATGGGGGGGACAAAATAACACTACCCTACAATGAGGGTGTGAAGCGGAGGTTGGGGACAATTATTTTGACTCTGCTGACAAGTATGAGCATGTATAATGTGTAACAGATAACTGAAACTTTGTTTGTTGATGTATATCATGAGAACAGCAGTACAAGCAATAAATAGCAATTTAAAAAAACATTGGGTTAAAGGCATCCAAGAAGTCCAGCAATACACAGTTCAAAAACTCCCTGTCCCTAACCAGAGAATTAATGGAGAGGAGCTTGAACATCTTGTACCGTACATTGTGAGCATCCTATTCCAGAAGTCCATTTTAGTGGGCTGTAGAAGATTTCTAGTTTTGATCCATTTTCTCAGTACTTCAAGTATTATTTTGAAAAAGCATAATTCCCCAGTGATCACAGGATTGCCAAAATATAATAATTGCTGGGACCGGCTTGGTTTCTCTTAAATGGCACCAGTTTGTAAAACTGTAGAAAATGGTGGTCTAAAAATCTTCCACCACCATATTGGATTTGATTTTTAATATATTGGTGGTCAGACCATCTGGTCCGTTAAAAATTGGCAATTTAGTTTTGATATTGATAGAGCTTAAATATATGGTAAGTGGTTTTGATAAATCTTCTGCAGCTTTTGAATTAGAAGTAGTTTTTGGTATTTAGCCACCTTTTACGGGTTAGTGAAATGGTCACACTAAGAGGCATCGCTATCATTATCTTTACAAGAGGCGGATGATTGGACTTAGCATGCATGGTTGCGGTGTAAAATGGCGCAGTTCAGAATAGAGTCTGTGTTTTGCTTGGGGTTTTGCTTCAGGGTGATACTAACCCACTCTGCTTTGACTGCTTGATAGTGAACTCCGTATGCAAGGCTTAATAAAAGATCCGAACCCTTTCATTACAACATTGTATTGTGAAAAGGGGGTATTATTTTTGTTGGTATACATTGTTTTCCATTGCAGCCGTTAGATTACTTCAGGCTCCCTGCGAGTGTGATTATTTTCAAGTGTGAAAATGACAGAATTTGTTTGGGCATAGGTGACAGTTCGTGTGCTGTAGTTCGATGTGACAATCAGAACATTGCCAGAAGCATACCATGTCAACAATAGCATAGTTCACGCCTGAGCCAGAGTGTGTCTGTATCAGTTTGTAGATGCTGAGGAGTCCTTTAGGTGTTGTATGGTGTTTTCCCCAATAAAGTCTAAAATAACAAACTCTCACTTATCCTGAGAATGATTAACAAACTTTGGATTAATACTTCTGAGGTTTATTTTCTCTGACTGTGGTATTTGCTAAATCTGTTGAAGGTATTTTAGCATTAAAGTTGCCCAACTATTTGTGGGATTCGACATAATATGGTACTAATACTAACCAATGTGGGTATCATATGTTCATTTCAGACAGGAATATTCAAGTAAATCAAGTTATTATGCATTCCAGTGGCTTTATTATTAGAAGAGAAGTAAATCCTGATCACACTCTACTAGCTTGATAGATAGTGTTGAGTGTAGGGCATCAAGGCACTGACCTATTTGATATAGAAAGCTGGCCAAGACCAGGATTCCCCTATTTCCCCTTCATAGCTGGAGAGCAAATGACCTTAGCTAGGTTGAAATCATCAACCATTCATGTTACTCGAAAATTAACACATTAGAAGTAGCCGCCTTAGTTTTAGGTCTCGCCTGGCGACGCAGCGCATGCATTCCTCGCCTTGGCGAGATCTATTTTCGTCGGTTTTGGTAGCGAAGGGATACAGTAGATGTGCATGCGCCTGGACAGGCGATGTGCATGTGTACGGCTAGCAGCGTTTGAGCACATCGCGCGCATGGCACGCGGCTCGCAGCGTTTGAGACATCGCATGCATGGCGCACATTCACTTTCCCTCCCTCCCCCTGTCGGCTCCAGATCGTCTCGGCTGGCCCCGCCTCATTCCTGGCGGTGACTCACTTTCTTTGTGTGATAAGTGGCTGTGAAGAGGGAGAGCTTTGTGGAACTTTGCACGAGCGCTGGGAAGCGAGGCTCGGCACAAAACATCTCCTTGTCGGCATCTTGGAAGTTGCTATGGCTTTTGAAGGTCTGGAAAAAAATTCAAAAGAGTTTAGGATTTAACCATTGCTGGCTGTGTAAACCTCACTTGGATCCACTGTTTCTGCGCTCCCATTCATGTTAGTTCTTCTGGAAAAGTTTCACTTGTCTTGCTTCCTGTCCTGACATCTGTGGGAAGAACGAAAGTAGTTAGTAACCCCAAACTTCCGCATTCTTTAGTTGTGTGAGTCATGGAATAATTCTAAATATCTTAAATTCTGACTTACCTCATGCTTCATTGCAAGACAAATCTCAATATCCCGATGTTTGCCAATGATTCAGTGGCCATCACAGGATTGCCCGGGTTATTTACTCGTCGCGCTCTGTTTGCAAATGTTATCCCCATCTTTGGCAATAGCAGTAATCGAACCTTCGCCTGGAAATATGATAATTTCCAGTTTTTCCACTGAGCTGCAATTCTGACAGATGGGATTGCAACTGGAGTTCATGTCCATGCTTTGTTCTGCAGTCTGCGTGATGCAGATGTTTCACTGGACTGTATGTGTGAGGAGACCTTGCCAGCTGCATTGACACCACGCGCTGCCCTTTACCTCATACGGACCAGCCTCAGTGAGCTAATCTCGCTAATGTGTTGCTGAACTGCACAGTATGCCATTGTGTTTTTTTAAAGTCACCCAAACTCTTTCTGTCCCCTTAATATCCATTTCCTGACTCTGACCACACTACCCTTTGATGTCTGAGACCCAGTGACTCGTAGCGAGTGTGGATTTGCAGCCCAGCCCCTCCCCTCTCCTTGCTCCTCGGCCAAGGAGAAGCGTGCAACTAAAACAGAACAAGCATTTGCAATGCAATAGGTCACGCATTTACGCGGGTTTGAGCTATTGACATTGCAAATAACAATGCCTTTTATAGTTGTTTTTGTTTTAAAAACCTAAATAAAAGGCATTGTCATTAGTGTTAACTCGTGTAACTGCGAGACCTATTGCATTGCAAATGCTTGTTGAAATTCAGTTGTTGGATGGATTGCATTTTCATGCTTATTTGCTCCCATTTATTTTTATTTATTTGCATTTTCTGATTTATAAACACTTTTTTCATTCAATATTAATTGTGCGTGTACGTGCATTATTACAAGTTGATAGCGCATCAGGTGCTCATATATGTGTATTAGATTGAATCATACGTGCAACGGTATTCATATGCTAATTCTTACTTTCTACATCATTAATCAGGAGATCTAGCCTTTTTGCTAATAGCTATTAAGGGGTATTTAAGTCGTATGCGAAAGCATCTTCAGGTGGACACCTCAGCTTTCCCAAGGAGCTTTGAGCTTGCTGCAAACATCCTAGTTGAAGGCTACGGGCTCACATAGCCATTTTATCAGTGCTTGCCACAGTTCAGAATGTCATCATGGGGCAAGCTGTGCCTTCTCAAAGCACAGTAGGTGATCAGACACAACCTTGTTATCCAGCAGAGGTATGTGTTTTGGATGCGATTTGGGAAACTTATATGGGCACGTAGGGACTTGGATAGAGTTAGCCAAGAGCTAGAAAGTGAGGGGCTGGTTGAATCATTCACTGTTTTGTTTCATTGAGCACCATCTGAAATGTTTGCAATTCTTTTTAATATACTGCTTAATCAAATGTTTTATTACAGCCAGCCATTTTTGTGGTAACTGCTATTCATGTAACCTGCACCAGATTAGGTAATTATTTATGTATTCTGCACCACACCAGTGCATTATTTTTTAATAAAGCGTTTTTGAAAAGATAGTGGGAATTTCTGGTGGGTAATCATCCATGGAAAAAAAGAAGCTTTCAAACTGACTAATAAATGTAATCCTGTATTGTCACTGGATTGATTATTGCAATATGCACACTCTCCGCAAATAGATCGTGGGAGGTACGTGGGTTATAGCCCACTTGACTCCATTTGGCAAGTTGGCTTCCGTCTGCTTTTTTCAGAGGGTTTTGGATGCCTAAAACTGGGCCGTATTTGCTGGTAATACTGCAGATGTTTATCACAGTGTAGGTATTTGCTTATTTTTGCAATATTCCAAGAAAAAACAGTCAGTTAACAGTTCCACAAAGGGCATTGGTGGGCTAAAGTATTTCCGTATAGATTGCCCTCTTGTTACGACCAATCACTGTCAGGTTTATATGCACACTCACCCATTCTCAGGGTCAAGCCATAACCAGGCGGGTCACAGCCATTGCATTTGTTGCATATGATAATTCCCTTGTAGCTCAACAGAAATGGGATAACAACAGAATTAAAAAATAATCGGCCACCCACTTTAAAATAGTTTCTCTTGGGTTTTGCCTCTTTATTTTACCAGCAGTAAGCTCTTTTTTAGACTTTATAAATGCCATATTAGGCAATTTGTTATGGTAAGAATTGGTCCTAGCTCTTTGCCCAGACTGTATTGGAAGACACCAGTACATAAACACAGTACAAGGGAAAATTGTATGCTAGATGACCTGAAGTTGGGTGGCAGATTCAACACCTTATCACCAGATGTATATTAGCCGATTTTGTGAATATCAAACCTATTGATGAATTGTCCCCCTGCTCCCTACAAGAGGATCCAAAAACACATGTGCATATCTTTGGAGAAAGACGGCTTGTTTTGCGCAGTAACTTCAAGTTTCTGAGTACATTTTCTGACATCAAAGTACAATTAAGATTCTTTTTTGATAGTGCTCTTTACAGTTGGATCTAATGTCTACTCAGACTTTGAGCTGTTTCTCTGCAGAAAGGCAAGCCTGCATAATAGAGTAAGTGGAGTTAGGCATTGCACTTTAATTTAGCTCTCGTTGAGTGACTAATTCAGTTTGATTTCCTGAAATATTAAATCACTGTTTTACTGTCTTTAGTAGGGTTGTCTAGGTCTTTTGTATTCAGTTGATTTCCCTTTCCTTTGGGGCTGTTTCCTGTTACTATTGTAGATACATAGTTGGGTTTAAGCAAAAATGCTTCTACAGGGCTTTCAAATGGATAACCCCGCCCCCGACTCCAAGAAAACCGTCACCCATGCACTCATCACCAGCAGACTGGACTACGGAAACACTCTCTACGCCAGAATCAACAAAAAACTCCTCCGCAAACTCCAGACTGTCCAGAACGCTGCAGCCAGACTTATCCTCGACATCCGACAACATGACCCAACACCTCCTTTGACCTACACTGGCTCCCTGTCGAATGAAGAATAACCTTCAAACTGCTCAGACAGGTCTACAAAGCCCTCCACAACACCGGACCCCAATACCTCAACGACCGGATCTCCTT
This sequence comes from Triturus cristatus, assembly GCF_964204655.1. Lineage (NCBI taxonomy): Eukaryota > Metazoa > Chordata > Amphibia > Caudata > Salamandridae > Triturus > Triturus cristatus. The sequence continues at coordinate 469,047,061 of NC_140581.1, read as the reverse complement.
CCACGCCACCAAGAGAAACCTCCGCTCAGCCGCCCTCGCCCTAGCCCCCGTCTCTCGCCCTAGCCCCCGTCTCTCGCCCTAGCCCCCGTCTCTCGCCCTAGCCCCCGTCTCTCGCTTCTAAAGGACCAGAGCAGGTGGAAAATCCATTTCCTAGCTCGCAGTCAATACCTGGAACGAACTCCCCCTTAACATCCGTCTAAGCCTGACACTACACAAATTCAGAAGGACCTCAAGACCTGGCTCTTCAAATGACCCCAATGGAGCTGCCCACACCCGCTCCCTCAGCGCCTTGTGACCCTCACAGGTGAGTAGTGCTCTCTACAAAACTTGATTGATTGACTTGATTGATATAGGCATTATCGCAGCAAATTATCAATATGACACCGGCATCTGCACTCAAAGTAGCCGAGAGGTGTCATGCAAAGCAATCCCTCTCGCAGGCTGATATCTTTTTTCAAGATATTGTCCCTAATGATCCTAAGCTGCAAGGCAAGTTTGTCCAGGGAGATACTCTAGAGGTTCTGCTAACCTGTTGCGGCAACCTAAACTTCCTTGGTTCCTTAGGTGCTTCCAAAGAACATGACTTTTTATCATATCACAGGTGATTGAAATTGTGGTTTCTGCACTCAAGTTAGGCAGTTTGAAGGTTTGTGATGTGGAAATGCAGGAATCTAAAGACACGTTTGTCCCCATTTTCATGCTAAAAGCAATCATTGTTCGGATTTGATGAGGAATTCTTTTGTGGCAGGGTTGGTTTCTTAAAGATCCATCATCTCAGAAGATTCCTCTTCATGGGCCTAATTGACATAGGGTAGTGAAGTAGTCTCGCTGCAGCAGGAATTTTATAATCCATTCCATATACAAAAGCGTGCATGTCATGCTGTATTCGGGTGCATGTGGGGGTCACTAAATCAAGTGGTACTCTTATTTTACAGTTCATAAAAAGAGTGTTCAAGCTTTTTTCTAAACTATATAAGGTTTATGATTGGGATAGATTATTCCAGACCCAGACACTTGCAATTGCTTCTTGTATCGGGCAGCAGTAAGGAGCAAATTTGCAATGAAACTTAATGTTCTTTGAGCAGAATACCCATTAGATCTCAACCTCAGTTGTGCTGGACAATAATGGTGGATTGCTGCACACAGCACAGTACGTGTCCTAGCGTCAGTTATTGATTGAGAACAACAGCCTTGCAACCTCCATAAATGGAAGGAGATGTGATGAAGAAATGTAGTGCCTCTGAGCACAGTGTCTGGATGAATTTAATTTCAATACTGTAATTTTAGAATCTTTGAAGAAGAGTGAGTTGCATCAGTCTAAGAGTGAGCCCCTGATGGCTCTAGCAGATGTAAACTCTCTTTTCGCCATAAGAAAAGACATAACTGTGCAAGTTGCGGCATTCAAAAGCCACAAGACTGCTGGTTTATGAGGTTGTCGGTGCTGAGCTGGGAGTCAAACCAAATGGTCAGTGTCTTAAATGTCTGGGAAAATTGGATCAGAGTTTCTTCATTAAACTTGTCCTTGTAATGAAATAGTAGCTTGTTGATAGAATACTGGAACGCAACTAATAGCAGCTTATATTTTATCAGCTGTGAGTGCAGGGCTGTTGACGGACATCCACGCTTGTACGGGCGTAATTATATTATTTGGAGAACCACTATTGATACTCTTACACATTGTCAAACTATTGGCTAGATGCTGTAAGTGTACCTATGAAACCCAAACCTGTGTGAAGGCAACTAGTCATGTAGAAGCTTCACCTACACTTTTAAGAACACTGTAGATAATCAGTGAAGGCACACTTGATGTCATTTAATTGAGAAATTATCTGATCACATTTGTCCTGAGATATCCTTCTTCTGAGGAAGCAAAGCAGCTTATGTTCTGGCCCACGAATGGTCCACAAACTCAACCAACCCTGTGTTGAAGGCAGGTCACAAGCCCAGTAGCACTAATAGTGATGTTTTGTCATGGTAGCCCTAGACCTGCCCCTGTATGAAGAAACTATTTATTATTTTAGTGATAACTATTGAAAGCCTGAGCACATAGTTCTTTTCAATAAAGGTGGCACATGGTTGACCTACACGCTCATATCAATTAATCTCTCTATAACTGTTTCAACCTCATCAGGTTAAGTGACCCTTAAATGAAATTCTGATACTAATGCGCCTCCTGTGTTCTCCATTGCGGTGCCATTTTCCCTCATGTCCATTACACCACTGTTTTATGTCCGTTGGAGAATCCCCTATCTTCTGAATTGTATTTAGGAAGAAGTCCTGTGTAAGTGCAAATGTGTCCTTCATATTCTCCCGAGGTTTCCTACGAAAGCTGACTCATCTTACTTCCTGCTGGCTTGGAACAGCACTGCATAACACCCTCCACCCTACACTTGGCACAGTAATGATTTCTTACCGACTACGCAGCCTGTCTTTGTTGATTTAGGATCCCATTAACCACTTCCTTATCACCTTGAGTAGACATTGTGCGATAGAGCATGGCACTTGTCTCACAAATACTACTCTGGCAGCACGAAAGCACAGAGGAGGGGGCTGATGACTGCGCTTAACCTGAAGGAGAAGCGCTTCACTGGAGTACCAGGTGTGCCAGTGAGCAAAGGGCGCGACACACAGGTACTCTCCTCAGTTGTTCACATAGTTGTTTACCTTTTGTGCAGCAGTGAAAAAGCAAAGGACTCTAGGCGGCAAAACTGTCTGTGCGAGTAGAAATTGTTGTCTACAATCTAAATTGCGAGACAGGATTGGGGTTGTTCTTGTATACCTTTTTGTGCATTTAAGAAAATATATAGAAAATTCCATTTACAATAATTCAATAGGAAACTCTTTTTTGTATTACACTTTATTGCCATTTTCAGATGCACATCAGCAGTACATGTATATCCAAAAGCATATATTAGCAATATCTGTCAATGCACCATTCTCAAGGATATTTGAGGCAATACACCATCGATATCTAGCTTGTAGATATTGGCTTAGACCCGACTAGAGAGGACAGCCATGTCTCAGGCAGACCTGTCTTACTTATAAAGGGAACTCAAAGGCAGGATCTAGATCTCTCAACTACGTCCACCCATTCAATTTACTGTGGTGTTTAAATGGACAGCCCCAAGTCTGATATTTTGAGACTTCAAGTACCCTGCGTTAACCCCCCTCACTGCCCAGCCATCGAGCGTTGGAGAATCTACATCACACCACTTCGGCGCTGTATCCTTTTTTGTGGCTATGAGACACATATTTATGAAATTCTAGGGCATATATGTTTGTGTCTGTGTAATAAAATGTATTTAGTAGAGCCTTTTTAGGGGTATGGTCAAGTGGCCAAATGTACTGCTCGATTTTCCCGGCCCTATTGTGTTGATGGGTGATTAGGGTGACTTCAGTCTCTCTACCATTCAAGCCTAAGGGTTAGAGTAGTGAATGAAGTCTATTTACTAGGCACTTCGACATGATCCTGTGTTCTTCCCCATAGATTAGGGCTTGCACACATATCCTAGGGGATAGATTCGTTAGTATTAGGGATAACCTGCCCTGTAGTGAGGGTATTTCATGGAGCCGTGCTGAATTCAGGCCTGGTAGGCCTCAAACGGGGGAGACTCCATCTTTCTTTCTGCTCCGGCAGCTTGAGATGCTTCTAGGTTAAAGGGGATGTTTTAGTTATGAGGTGTTATTCGCTTGGAGAGAACCGGTTCAGACCGGCCCTTATCGAAGGATTGTATTTTTCTTCATGCCGAAGACGCTACATCAGGCCGGCCGGCTGGGAAAGTGTCCTTGGCACGGGGAGGTACAAGAATTTGGTGGGCGGCAGGTTACGGGCCGGAATTTTCCATGAGGAAATGCACCTCTATATTAGTAAAAGTCTGAGGCAGTTACGGGGCACTTACTTCAGTCCGTAGGCGGCATCTAGCCGTTAGCAGTAAAGCTACTACTTATTCCAGGGAAGACAGATGACAAACTTGAAGGCGGAGAAAAACTGAGAGACAGATACTCTTCTAGCAGAATTGCCAGAGAGGAGAGAGTAGCCGATGAGGAAGAGGTCCCAGTGACTCGGAGAAGGGAGCTACGGAGGTGTGATCTCCAGGCGAGCCGAGGCACAGACGAGAAGGGAACCTAGATGACCATTGAGTGCAGGCTACACACGACTAAGGTGATGTCGACCCCTTTCTTATTAGAGCGTACAACCTAATCTTTCACTTTTCTTTGCAGGTTATGTGTTACACAGTAATGTTATGTGATTGCGTATATAATAAATAATAAAGTATCCAGTTTGTAGTGAACCAACATGTGCTGCGTGTTCTTGTATAAGAGGGTAGCCTATTCTTCTAGTCAGCTGTGACTTGACATGAACAGATGTTAACCCTGATCAGGTAAGTGGTAACTGAATAAGGGAGAGAGGAACCCCTCGAACCAGAGAACAGGTTGTGCTCAAACTGGCAGTTCTTGTGTGATCTGGTAAATAGTAGAACTGATTCCCCTGCTGTATGTTATGGTAAATCATAGGATGAACTTGTGCTAAGGCTGCCGTCTGGGTAGGAAGTCCTGGGTCCGTCTGGGACCGCGAGGCTGAGGCTGCCGTCTGGGTAGGAAGTCCTGGGTCCGTCTGGGACCGCGAGGCTGAGGCTGCCGTCTGGGTAGGAAGTCCAGGGTCCGTCTGGGACCGCGAGGCTGAGGCTGCCGTCTGGGTAGGAAGTCCTGGGTCCGTCTGGGACCGCGAGGCTGAGGCTGCCGTCTGGGTAGGAAGTCCTGGGTCCGTCTGGGACCGCGAGGCTGAGGCTGCCGCCTGGGTAGGAAGTCCTGGGTCCGTCTAGGACCGCGAGGCTGAGGCTGCCGTCTGGGTAGGAAGTCCTGGGTCTGTCTGGGACCGCGAGACTGAGGCTGCCGTCTGGGTAGGAAGTCCTGGGTCCGTTTGGGACCGCGAGGCTGAGGCTGCCGTCTGGGTAGGAAGCCCTGGGTCCGTCTGGGACCGCGAGGCTGAGGCTGCCGTCTGGGTAGGAAGTCCTGGGTCCGTCTGGGATCGCGAGGCCGCCACTTGTATTATAAGAGGTCTAGATATATATATATATATATATATATATATATATATATATATATATATATATATATATATATATATATATTAGGAATTCCCTGTCCTTAGGTGGTATATACTTGTTGTAAATAGGCCCTAGGGAGAGGGTAACGTTCTGGCTGGGTTATAGAGGCTCTGATGAGCGGGTTCTATCTGATCCAAAAACCCAAGCAGAACACCAACCAACCGCAGATAATTATGTTAATGCAATCGCCATCAAGTAGGGATGGAGCTTATCACAAGACCACACCATGTGCTTGAGGTCTCCCTTTAAATAGCCACATCTTTAATATGCTGGAGAAGAATAATTCCCACAGCATTATAATTTTTGACAGGCCAAGTGCATGCTGAATAGGTATTTTCTAGTTTAAACTTTGCTTCTACCACCACTACGGCCATGATCTATGGCCATCTATTGCCTCCCTTCGGATTATCTAGCTCACCCCATCAGAAACCTGGGGCCTGTCGCGAACATTGGTTAACGTAATCTGTAAATATGTTATCTCGTCTTGAGTATTTGGATATTTAATCTGTAAATACGTGTCCTATCTCCCTTATGTATCCTGCACCCTGCCCTCTCTTGTTCGATCCGTAACTGGATGATGCTATGCCTATTCTGTACATGGCTATGTTTTCCTGTAAAGTGCTATGATACCCTAACGGGTCAAGTTTGCGCTCTATAAAGCACATAAATATATCAAAATTCACATTGGATCAGCCAAAACAGGGTGGCAGTCGTGCCTCTCTTGGAGCTATCAATGCCTCTCTCCAGTTGTCACCTGGCAATTTAGTCCTGGTCTGCCTCCAGAGCTCTCTTAAGTGTTGAGGAGGAATTGAGAGTGTTGATGACCAAGGACCTATAGAGTTATGAGACTTTATAGATGTTCATGCCATCTGTCAGCAGTTTGGCTTCCTTGGTGTTAAAATATAGGTGGTCCACAAAGGTGTGGGCATGAAGGAGACTTAATGAGGGAGCTGAATATATTAAAAGAATTGACACTAATAAGCTAAATTCAGTTTGGAGATCAGTAAAGGGACATATTGAGTTCTGGGCAATTACGTCCCTAAGATTAGAGATACAAACTTTGTCCCAGCTTTAGAATCTCTGTATATTTGCAGCATCACCCACCACAAAGGAGCTTCTATAGTAACCTTACTCTTCCATTTGATAGCTGACTGCTTTGTGCTACAGTTTCAGGCCCATGGCTGTAGTCATAGGGAGTCCAGTCGCGGTATGGCCCCTGTAGAAAGTGGAGGCAGTGTGATGGTTCCATTGACAATCTTTCAGTAGAGTTATTATCTGAATAAGAAATTAACATCCATTCGTTAGCCATTACCATGTGGGAGGCCGAGTTATATGACACAATGTCTGCCATGATCAGGCCACCGACCAAGAGAGACTTAAAACATTTAGCAATTGATCACCTCATAAGATTATTCATTCCACAACAGTCCTCAAGTAAAGCAGTGAGACGTTTGAAAAAAGCCACATCGGATACTTCTTAGTAATTCTGTAAGTTACATAGAAGTCTAAAAGGGGGAATCAGCTTATTAATAGCCACTCAACCAATTAATGACAGGGGGATGATGGACCAGAATTCCAGGTCAACCCATAGTTCTTCAAGGAATGGTTGATATTCTACTGCAACTCAGGTATTTTCCAACATATATTTACACGTAGGTAAAAAAATAAAAACCCCTCTGTCATCCTTCTTTGTCTCAAGATCCGGGTGAGCTCAGGGGGTTCTGCCCAGGCTGGGTAGGCCATCTTTTTTGACTAGTTGCATTTGAGACCCAAGAATTCCATAGAGGTACTTAATATGCTCAGGTCCCTTGGGCCTGTCATGTTAGAATATGCCAGATTAAATCAGCAGGTTATCTACCTCCTGTAGTTAAATGCGCCCCTCAAGCTGGGCATGAACTCTCAGCCATTCCGCCAGTGTAAGTTGAGCTAGGGCGAATAAGAGGCATACAATGGCCACCCATCTTGGGTTGAAGAACCTAGACCTTATGGGCCTGGCGGCGCAGGGTACGCCTTAATCTCCTGAGTTCACCTGCTTTGTCGAACAGAGACACGGGACACTCCGTTAGGCGTAGAAGGTTTGGTTTATTAGCTGCAGCCAAGTACAGTTGTCCCAGAAGTACACTCGGTATGTTCTTGGGAGACTGCCACTTTACTTCGTGGCGCTCAATCTTTTATAACACACATATTCACAAAGAACACTCCCAATGCATACAGGGTTAACCAATGAGAAGAATGTGAAAACAAGATATTAAGTAACTCAAATAAGCCTCCCTTCCAACTGTGTTTGTCACCCTTCCCCACGAGTTAATCAGTGGTAGTGTTTATGAGTCGACTTGCAGGTGGCAGGACACATTTGTATGCCCCGCAGGACAGTTGTGAAATGAGAGAATACGAGTACAGAATAGTGAAGGCCAGAGGATAAGATAAAGTCAGGAAAGAATGGTGCGAACCAACAGATAGTCGAGACAGGGATCAGTCAAACCAGACGAGGATTAGTGGAGTCGGCCAGACCCTGGGTAATTACTGTAAGGCACTGTTCCAGGGTCGGTCTGATTGAAAATCAACCCAGACCGTACCTCAACAGAGAGAAAGTAAAGAGAAGGATCTATATGATAGAGGTCTAGGGTGGGGTACTTAGGAAGGGGGGAGACAGCATGAGTGTCTCATGTTGCCCTCACACATCCCGAGGGATGTCATGCTTCATCATCGGGCGGTGCTCCTCGTCGGGCCGGCGGTGCAATGCCCTACGGGTCCCCCGAAGGGTCTCTTTAGCGGAGATCTTTTAAGAGCGCTGCCGTTTGGTGCATGCGGGTATGTGGAGGGGAAGTACCAAGGTCAGTGGTGCTAGTGGTGTGTGCAGGAATAAAAATACCTAAGGGTTACCAGGGAAGCTAGTTTAATAAGAAGGTACCCTTGGTACATTAAAATACGTGGCAAAAGTGTTACTAATTAAAACGTGATGTGTTTAGTAGTAACTAAAGGTACAGGTCAAATGGTCGACATGTTTCGCGCCTAGTGGTGGTCAAAAAGATCCGGGGCGCTTCATCAGGACCAGTAGAGGTGAATAGTGTGGGGAGAGGTGCCCAGACTATGTGTAGTGGCGGGGGGTAAAATATCGCCCTCCCACTCGGCAATAAAGGGGGGGGGTTTAGTGTCTCCTAAACAGGTGGTGTCTGCAGGGAGAGGTATGTTATGCCCCCTTTGACTTAGACCTAAAGTAGGAGCTGGAGTTGCTCCTTGAGTTTAAAAAGCGGCGTAGGAGGCCCACACCATCTAGGGGGGTTGCTCAGGTGACGGCACTGGAAACCTGCCCGGTCCTGACGCCTGCTCGAAGGCCAGACCCTGACATCAGCTATAAACAGAGGCAGGAGGTTATTTGACACGTTGCAGTAGGATGAGGGAAAACAACACCTCGTACACCGTGCTGCCTGAGTGAGGGCAACACAAAATGGCGGAAAGACACAAATGGTGGCTAAATACGAAAACTGAATTACCTCAGGGTGCCCTTGCAAATTAGAATAGGATCTGAAAGCGCCGCATTCAACCATACTCTGGTCATAAGTTGTATAAAGAAGTTGAGTCCCTCACACGAAGCTGGAGCTGAAATTCATTTAGTTGAAATGGCAAACAATTAGCCCTAGTCCATTGGCGCAAAGGGTTTTTCAGAATCGACATTTATCAATTCCGCAGGCCTGACGGTGGTTTTTGTTGCATTATACGTAATGTAACACCGGTTTTGTTGCTATGTGAAATGTCCTTGGTTCAACTGTTGTACGTTTGTTCCAGCTTGAATGGCAACTTGAGGAAGGTAGAGTAGTCGACTCTTGCTGGTTGTGTACTGTTGCATACGCGCGCATTCGTATTGGAGAAGTAATTTAGAGTTTCATGTGGGCAATTCGTGAGTCCAAGAATTGTTTCAAGAATTCAGCTTTTCTAAAAGCATGTTATATTTGCCAGTTTAATATTTTTGATGCAAGTTAGTACAATATGGAGAATACACTCCTGGCGTGAGTTCAGTTGTTTGAGAACAATCCCGTGGTGTAAGCATGTGGTGTTTGTATGTAGGCTGGAAAGGTAGTTCTTGAGTATGGTGTATTTTAGATAACTGTTGTTTATAGGTCTTAATATGGCTAGCGATAAAGAATACGTCTGTATGATGTGTTGTGGGGTTCAAAATTTGTTCTTCTTATAGCTCTTCCCCCTCCCCGCCTTTACCAAAATGATGGAAGCTTTAACCAGTAAAGTAATTTCAATTTCCTTTGGAAACTTTCATGCACATTCAGTAAATTGCACAAAAGCAAAACATAAATTGGCATTTTAGCCCGTACTAACAAATCTGTCTATAAACACAAAGGCGCTTTGACAGCTTCCGTATATATAAATTATGACTAAACAAGAGTTAAATAACGTTTTAAACTAGTAAAACCACGGAAATTCCCCATTTATAGTTATTTACAGTAACTATAACTCATGCCCTAAAGTAACTTTAGCTTGTGGCCCAGCCATGCACAGTGTTATCATCAATGATGTTATTTCAGATGTTTCAGTGATCTCATATAAAATGTCACGAGTGATGTAATATGGTAGGTAATTAGCAGTGCATGGCGAGGGCAAGCTTTTTTTAAAATGTAAAGTAAGATATTATTACAATTCTTTTTTTTACATAAAGCAAGATGTGCATTGTTGTGCATGGCGTGGTGTTGGCCGTAGGGCCTGCGCCCGACCCCTGCCAAGGTCTACTCTCTGTGCACATGACTGTTCTATTCTATGTGCACCTTTAAGGCTGTCAGCTTATGCTAGGAATATTAGGTGGTCTCCATGGTGATGGTTCTATCGGAGACGGTTATTGTGCAGTGTTGGTGGAATATCCAGTTGGTGGTGTTGGACTGAAAATAAACTAATTGAAATACAAACGGCGAAGAGTGCCTGATAGGGGAGTAATAAGACATCCGATCTGTGTGTATTTCAATCCATTTATTTCCTATCCATTCTTACCATAGATCAGGATATCGTCCTGGAAAAAGAGAACGCTACTCAAATCACCTAGTACTATCTTTATAACCCTTTGGAAACAGGCTGCCACCGAGGCTAGACCAAATGGCATCCTTATGAAGTGATATGCTCCCAGTGGAGTCACAAACAAAGTTAAGTGTCTAGAATCTTGATTTACCATCACTTAATGGTATGCCGATGAAAGGTCTAGGACACTGAAAACTTTAGCCTCTTTCAGCACACTGATGGATTCTGAGATGCTTGGAAGTGGCTGAAGGTCCACCCAGATCCACTCATTCAAGCCATGAAAGTCCACACACATTCTGATACTGCTGCCTTTATCCTTGGGTTCAAGAAGTACCTGGGTCAACGACTCAGAGGCGTCAATGTCTTCTAAGATGCCCAAATCCAACAGTCTCTTCAGCTCCACTCTCAATGGCTCCACCATCATGTTTGGTGTTTTGCGCACTTTATGCCCACATGCTTTTTCTCCTTTTTTGTTAAATAATGCGATGCTCAAAACTTTAAAGATGGTCTAACCCATCACCAAACAACTCAGGAAAGTCCTGGAAAAACCATTCACCACTTCCCAAATTGTCAACAAGCATGACTTGATCCTTCGAATTACTGGCACTGGGATTTAGAATGATGCCCAAGTCACGTTGGTGTCTCGACCCTAAAAGAATGTCATCCCTCTTGGCTACATATACCTTCCCAATAGTTTGCCTATTCTTAAACTCAGTCTTGGTGACAACATCACCCAGAACTTTAATAAGTTCCCCCCTCCCCCAGCTGACTGAGTTCATATCTGGTGGAAGTAGTTTGACATTTTCCGTGTCAAATCTCTCATCCCACTGTTTATTTCCAGTCATGGTGAACGGTGAACCAGAGACAGCCAATACAACAAAGGTTTTACCATACACCTCAATGTCACACTCTGGCATCGTCACTTTCCCCGAATCCAACTCTTCACTCTGGTCATTCACACTCAAAAGTATAGTTTGTACCCTATCTGACATGTTATCTGTCCCTTTCACTCTTTCAGCCGATCTACGCACACAAGCATAATGCATTCTGATGCCTCATTTCTTGTATACTGACCCTCTGGAATAGCAATTAGGACTATTTGAAAAATGTGCAAACTTCCACATCTGAAACACTTGGCTTTCTGTGAATCTGCATGTCCACGTGTCTGTGAGTCACATTCAAGTCTGCGTGTCTGTGAGTCGGGTTCAGGACTTCTCCCCTTACGCCAGAGGACACTTTTGCAAGTGACCCTATGAATACTACTCTGAGTGTCATTGTTGTCCACTGTACCCTTCCTCATCTCCTTCACCCAACTCAACGTGTTTTCCATTCCTTCCTCACTGGCTACCGCTTCCGCAAGTGACGGGTTCTTGGACAGTAATTTTTCTTTCACCCTATTACTGTTGGTACATCTGACCAACTGGTCCTTGACTAGTGAGTCAGACAACTCCCCAAATTCGCAAATATGAGCTAAAGTTTATTGAGACACCACGTAATTTCCGACCTTTTCAGTAGGTTCTTGTACTCTTGTAAAAAACCTGTAATGCTCTAATACCACATTAATACGTGGTCCAGAGTACCGTTCCAGCATTTCCATTGACATCTGAAGGCTCCCCATCTCCACTCCCAATTGGAAGTTTATCAGTACTGTCATAAATATTTCTTCCCTCAATGCCAAGATTGTGCAGCAGTATGGCTTGCTTCCTGATAGCAGAAAACTCCCCCTTCCCCCCCATAGGTACAATGTAGGACTCAAATAATTTCTTCCACGGTAATAATGGCTCACCTTTCTCTGAGAGAAAGGCATGGGGTTGTGACATGCTAGAGGTTGTCATGTTGAGGGCTGTCCTTAAAGTTAGATTATTAATGAAAATGTCAAAGTTACAAGGAGAAAGAGAAAAGAAATCTTATATAAGTCCCACTTACTATATTTCTTCCAACACAAAGTTTGTTACTGCAAATGCTCCCAATAGTAGTCAGTTACAGCTGTGCTCCCGATGGTCCGGTGACTCTGGTGTAGGTTTTGCAAAACAACTCAAGATGGCGGCACACCGCTATACGCATGACCTCATCCCGTTAATAGTATGACGAGATACGTCGGCCGCAAAGGTAGGAGTTCACGGTGAGCGGCACGCATGAAGAATCTCAAGACGGGAAACAATAGATGATCCAGCGCGTGAAGAGGCTCGAGGCTCAAGCTGTGAAACAGCTCAAAGTCTCCGACTTGGACCAAACTTGTGGAATCACCTCCTGGTAAGAGCGCAGGTGTAGACTCACCTCTTTGTACTGGCTGTTGTCGACCAAAAGTCCATTCTTTCTCATCTCTCGTTAATTTTTCATCTCTCGTTTACTTTTTTCCCGTTATTCCTTATTCCATTCGGTGGGTCCCGTAGGGGAATTGGTGGTGTGAGCCGCCTGTCCCCAATCAGGCACTCGTCGCCAGTAATGAGACATCCGATCCGTGTGCTTTTCAATTAGTTTATTTCCAAACCAACACCACCAACTGCATCTTCCACCAACACTGCCAGAGTACAATAACTGTCTCCGATAGAACCATTACCATGGAGACCACCTAACATTCCTGGCATGAGCTGACAGCCTTAAAGGTGCACACACCTATTCCCCATGGCACACGGCTAGCACCCAGACCCCTGCTGAGCATGGCCTTGGCCACCTACTACCCCCGACGCACACGACCTGCGGCCAGGCCCTGTGAATCCCTCTCCCACACACACAGGCACCCTTCATCACCTCATCCCCACCTGCCACGAACAGCTGACTTTGTTATTTTCTAAATTAGAAAGGGTCATTTTAAGTAAGTTGGCTTTGTCAAAGGACCAGAATGCCAAAATATAACAAGCATTGGTAATGCATCGGTTTCGCCTATGTACTGTATAAAGAGCAGTTTTCATCAATTTTCGTCGGGTAGAAGGAAAGATCTCCCTGAATGGTAACACTGGAGTGGAGAGGATGTGCTACAGCTGTCAGAGCTGCTGACTCGAGAGCTAAGAATTCCAGTTCGAATCTCAGTGGCACTGTGCAACATCCTGTGACACTTAATCTGTCCGGGTGATAAACTGTTATATAAATATGCTGCAAGAGTAAAAGACAAACAGTTCCACCAAAGCGGATATTAACAGTATTTCGGCAGCGGGAAACTGATAATAGAAGCAGACGAGAACAAGCAGTGGTACATGCAGGAAAATATACTACAGCCAAAAGAAATAGAACAAATGAGAAGCCAGGAAAGAGAGGAGGTGGAATTTAAGTCCCTTTTAAGTCTATATTAAAAACAATAGATTTCTCAAGCACTGCGCAAGTGCTGTGCAGCGAAACCTAAAAAGTGGTGGGCCTATTGGCTTTAGCAAGGGCTCAGCACCTCAACATATATAAAGCTGACATATTGGAGTTGTCAAAAATTCACCAATAACCATAATCAAATGTATATTTCATAAATTCACACATCGCAATGTTTAATAATAGTGATTGTCATAAAATATTTCCAATAATGCCTTATTTACCAAAATATTAAACATCTTTGAGTCTTTTTTCACATGTTTCAGGTCACAAAGTGCAGCCATAGAACCAACCACAAGGGATCCCTTGCCGTCAGCTGAAGAGCATATAGCCCTAGCTTGGAGTACTTTAATAATTATGGTCCGCTCTCCTGGGGACATGAATTCAATTAACCAGAAGACTTGCTGTATTTTTTTTTTTTTAGAACGCTGCTGGTAGGCTGCTGCGCTCCCTGCAACCCTCTACAACATTAAAAAATGTTTGGTGGTGCCCCTGGTCTTTCACGGCGCATCACCAGGAACAAACAATATAATTTAAAGACCCTCACAGTGCGTTATGGGCCGCTCATTCCCTGGAGCCGTGAATAATAACTGAATGGCTCCTGCTGCTCATTTATTCTTTTTTTATATTATTATTTCTATTTATTTCGGTGTTCCGGTGCCACTTGTTTCAAAAGGCGATTATTGAGCCTTTGAAGGCAATAGAAGGGCCGGGTGAGGAGGTGGAAGGCCCCTTGGAGTCACCTTCTCATTCTTGCAAAGAGATCCACATGGAGCCCTGTGCGCCTGACGCCGGAGGAATGACTTACCTGATTAATCTTTGAAGTGACCAGATCACTAACAGCACGTGATTAGGACTACAGGGCCATAAATAGATGAGAGGGTGAAAGCCCCACAAAGGCTACACACAGATTTTCCAGTTAGTCCCGAGGAAGACCCCACCAAGACGGTTATAATATCGCATTTTGTCAGGGGTCGAAACGTCGACGCTTTGTCAAGTGTCTCGCTCCCGCTCTGTCATAGCAAGCACTGGTTTGGATTTTGGAAGAGAGAGCTCTTCCAAAATCCAAACCAGATTGCTTTTCCACACAGGGAGCTGCATGTCAGCAGCTCCCCATGTGGAAAAGCAATGCCGGCTCCCGCAGGACGCGGGGAGCCGGCAGGGACCGTGGGGGCATGGGGGCTCCCCCCACGGTCCCCAACGAGAGGCCAGGCCCCGGGGGATGGGGTCTCCGGGGCCAGAAGTGGCCAGGGAGGGGGGCCACGCAGCCCGCCTCCAAAGAAATTAAAAAAACCGAAAACCTGGCCATGCCTTGGGGGTGGGGTCCCCGGGGCAGAATATGGCCTTGGGAGGGGGGCCACGTGGCCCCCTTACAATTAAAAAAAAAAATAGGGGTCAGGCCCTGGGGGACGGGGTCCCCAGGGCCCATAAAATAGAAAAGGAAGAGGGCCACACAGCTCCCCTTCCTAAAAAGAAAAAAAAAGACCGGCTTCGCAGAGGCCCTGCCCCCTCCCACCAGCACACTCCAAACGTGCCCTGTGGCCCGTTTTAAGTTGGGAAATTAATTCCCCTTCAATCCAGAAGGCCCCTGGGGGCAACTAGGCCACCAGGTACCTCCAGTAAGCGCCACAGTCCTGCGTTGCAGAGAGGTGGTCCAGGCCCCACCCCTTTTAACACCTCTCTGCAACGCAGCTCTGTGGCACCTAGTGGGCTAGTTGGACCCCAGGGACCCTCAGGATTCAAGGAAACTTAATCTCCCAACGTAAAATGCGCCACGGGGCGCGTTTGCACAGTGGTGAATGGAGGGGGCGGGGCCAGAGGTGACGTGTGCAAACTGGCCAGTGGCGCATTTAAAGTTGGGGAATTAATTCCCTTTCAATCCTGAGGGCCCCTGGGGGCCAACTAGTCCACCAGGTGCTTCCAGTAAGCGCCACTGCGCTGCGTTGCAGAGAGGTGGTCCAGGCCATGCCCCTTTTTACACCTCTCTGCAACGCAGCTCTGTGGCGCTTACTGGAGGTACCTGGTGGGCTAGTTGGACTCCAGGGACCCTCAGGATTCAAGGGGACTTAATCCCCTAACTTGAAATGCGCCACGGGCGCGTATGACAGTGGTGAAGGGAGGGGGCCTGGCCTGAGGTGACATGTGTGCAAACATGCCCTGTGGCGCGTTTTAAGTTTGGGAATTAATTCCCCTTCAATCCTGAGGGCCCCTGGGGGCCAACTAGCCCACCAGGTACCTCCAGTAAGTGCCACAGATCTGCGTTGCAGAGAGGTGGTCCAGGCAAAGCCCCTTTTTACACCTCTCTGCAACGCAGCTGCTCTGTGGCGCTTACTGGAGGTACCTGGTGGGCTAGTTGGAACCCAGGGACCCTCAGGATTCGATGGGACTTAATCCCCCAACTTAAAACATGCCAAACACACCCTGTGGCGCGTTTTCAGTTGGGGAATTAATTTCCCTTCAATCCTGAAGGCCCCTGGGGGCCAACTAGCCCACCAGGTACCTCCAGTAAGCGCCACAGACCTGTGTTGCAGAGAGGGGATCCAGGCCATGCCCCTTTTTACACCTCTCTGCAACGCTTACACACCAACAGACAGACGGATACAGTCATTCACACAGTTTACTCATTAACCCATGCATTAAGTAAGATAAGTTTAATCACTCACTTATAGAGTCAGTCATGCACCTACTAAATCATCCATTCAGACACTTATACACCCACTCATTCCTCAATACACCTTTCCCTATATATATATTAAACATATTTAAACTTTACAGAAACACACAGTCACTGGATGATGTCATCAGAGATGTCATCAGTTTTATCATCAGTGATGTCACTGACCATGTCATGAGTGATGTAATGTGTGACGTCATCAGCAGTGTATTGCGGGGGCGCGAGTTATAGTTAGCTGAACTAACTATAACGGGGGAATTTCTATGGTTTTGTACGAACTATAACTTTCCCTAAAACCTATGGTTTTTTCAGTAAATTTCTAAGTTTTTTTAAATGCTAATTTCTAACGTGCCTGAAACCTATATGGTTTTTTCTGTGAATATATATTTACCTCTTCATAAATCCAGCAGACTCACTTTTTATATTTTAGTGTTTCAGAAGGCTGTGCACGGCGTAGGGTTGGCTGCTCTTGGGGGATTGGCTGCAGAGCCTGGCCAGCTAGTGGTTGGCCTGCCCAGGGGATCCTTTATCTGTATGGTATGTTTTTTATAGGGAGTAGTACGTTCCTGTTCAGTCTGTGTTTTTAGATATGGCCCAGAGGCGACTTTAGTTGTCTTTTGGCATCATATAATAAAAGAAATCATAATCATTATAAAAACATATACTTACATAGAGCTGCTTTAGGACATCCCTGTTCATCAGTTGTACTGTTTAGCTAACATTTGCATTTTGCTTCTGCCCAGCATGTCGCAATGTCTCACCGCCCTTCAGGGGTTGCCTCTCTTCACTGTGATTGACCGTATTTTTCTTAATCGCATTTTTCACATTTGTCTAAAAAGAAGTGCCATAGCTGCTGGGCCAATTCCATACATTGACAATGCTTTTATCTTCCCATTCCTTATACTTTTTTGTTTAGATTTTGTCTTCAAGTTACAGTAATTCAAAGACATTTTCTTTGCGCCAAGAAGATTCATATTTTTCTCATATGTGTTTTAAAATTAAAATGGCTTCTTTACCTATTCTACATCTGCTTGCTAGGAGGCACCTATACTTTTCTAGTTAAATTATATAAAAAGGTATATTTCATTTTCATTTTACATTTTGTATTTTATTATCTTTGAAGATTGAGCGTTTGTGTTTAAGGCACTAAGTATTATTATTGGTCATTTTGCAGGTCGGGATCATCGGCCCAGCAGCCAGCATCAAAGAAATCAAAACCAAGCAATCCAAAGCAAACTATTGATAAGTTTTTTAAATGACTAAATGGCATCTGTTCATTTTGGGGTTATTTGAAGGGTTCTAGCAGCTTTTAAATACTGAAGAAGGATGCAGAGCAAGCAGTGGAGTATTGCATTTTATATTAAATTATGTTGAAGGAGATATCAGTTGTGTTTTTCACAACATGGTTTAATTCATCATGTGATTGGATAACGAAATAAATGTCACTGTAAACTAAATTAATTGCATTTAGGTTGTCGCAGATGTATGTAGCATTTAAACCAATGCTGTTACAACTGTAACCACTCCCAAGCTGTGATAAAAGTGGCTTTTATACTCATTTAATATTTTATCAAAATTAAGTGAAAAATGATGCTGAAAGAAATGCCAGCTGTAACTGGCCGTGGATACAGTGCAAGGACCAGAAGAGAAAAACGATATCAAAGATATGTAATTTAATGGCAGGTTGTATACCTGATTATTCTTTGATAATGTGGCAATATTTTTAAAAACTAGAAATGTGTAAGCACAATACAAAATACATTGCAACACGCCATGAAAAGGTTTGCATGCAATATTTTTTTGTCAAATATATTTATATATACATAATTTATAGCATTGCTGTGGATATTAAATAACTGTTTATTTATAAACAAAGGTACATTTCAAATAAAATATTTTTTCTCCACTTGCTCATTATTGTAAATGTATTTTATGATTCATTGCTTACCTTAATTAATATAAATTATACTGCAGCAGCCTTTATTTATAGAATTTAGCATTCATTCACTTGCGTTGCTTCAGTAACTGCTTGCATTTCGTTACCTATTGTTAGTGTTGATGTATAGATATTTATTAGTCATTTAACCAACGATTATTAAAATTAAAGAAGGTATTTAGTTCAAACTGCTGTGTGCAGGGCAACCATTAAACAGCACAGCATATGTTCATTATTGCAAAGTGTTTAAATAAATGTGCAGTTACTACACACACAATAATTTACTCAAATTATGTATTTCTTTGCGACGTCACCCCTCAGTGTAATTCAAATGCCTACATTTAAGCACTGCCAAATTTAGATTACAGACCTGTTAATCTGCAAGATTATCAGTTACGACGGGTCATACTAGTCTTAGATTATCTGATTTTATCAGGAAACTTTTGTATTGCGGAGATCCCATAACGTAAATCCCCAAATTGAGACCACGTCATAAGCCCATCCCTCTCCGATCACCAGTACAGTATTAAACAGTGCATTTGATCAGTGTTTTATAGCGTTCAAGAATCAAACTGAGTTGCGGGTGTCAAGCGTTCACAGCTCTTGGCATGCCCCTTGCCCAGGCTTAATTTTGGCCATCACTGACACTGGTCGCTGAATCTATCTACCTCCATGCTGTCAGGATTAAACTTTCAGCAGCAGGGAGGCTCAGAACAGGTGTATGCCTTCTGGATACATGGATCTTAAAGACCATTCATGCGTTGGGCTGGTGCTCTTTGAATGAGCATCTGCCATCTTGACACTCGCCAAACCATTCCCCTCAGGCTCACGTCTTACTTTTACCCAGTCACGTGTTGGTCCCAGAGTCTGAGAACAAGGGAGTTAGAGTGAAAGGTGAGCTGCACCTGCAGGATGGATGGTAATAAAAGTTAGACAGTTAAAGGAGGGTAAATCCTGTGTAAGCTAATTTCACAGCGCAGACATACTCTGAAGCGTGTACTGGATTACCCAAATGCATCTGCCTACTTTTGGATGCACACTATGGAACTTGTTCCTATTACTGGTTAATTCCTGTAAGAAAGTGAGAGCCAGTTTAAGGTACAGTCGTAATTTTACTGGGCTTGTTTAGAATATATGTAATAATAGTGAGGTACCTAATTGATCGCTATGCACTTCACACATGCCTAGTCTTCCAGATCATTCTTATCCGAAACATGCTTTTCTACGGTTGTCCATGTGAACCTCTGGTATTTCTTAGTTTGAAGGCCACAACTTGTCTAGAACTCGTTGTTCACCTATCGACCTCCTCTGGGTTCAGCTGTCAGGTGTGGCTCCAGTTTCTGAGTGAGATTCACCCAGACGGGACCTGTCTGCATTGTCAGAGCCCCCCAAGTCTTACCTTCCGCTTGAGGGGTGATCCTGCAGAGGCGACAAGAACCACCACCCCCGTTTCCCACCTCACCCTAGCAGGGGGTGAGCACTGACTAGGACAAGGGGGTACCAGGGGTAGAAGTCAGATAGGAGCGAGTCAAGAAGGCGCCCTTGACACCGAGCTGTGTGGGGAAAGAAGGGAACACGATTACCTTACTGCAATTCCCATCTCTCCACCACTCTGTGTCATACCAGCCCACTGACCACGGGATTACCTTGTGCGATGTCGCGTGGCAACCTCCATGAAACGTGTCTCCAGTTCCCAGTCCCAGGACTGCTAGTGGGCCTCCGGATTGGTGAACGTGAAGCACTGCAGTTAGTGTGAAGCAAAATCAAATAAACAAAACCAGCGCTCCTGCGCAAATAATAAGTAGGCCCCCTGTGCAGCTATCCCACACACTCCTGTGTGTCGTTGCTAGGAGAGGGAAATGGAACTCCCCCAAAGGACCACAAGCTTGCTAACGCCTGCACAGGGTTCTAATCCGGCCAGTTAGGGATGCAAACCAAAATCATCAAACCAGCGCTCCTGCGCAAATAATAAAGAACATGGTGAGGAACCCAACCCCCCGTACACACGCCGGTGTGCAGTGGCTGGAGAAATGGACACGGAGTAACGGGCGCACCACTGGTGCGAGACGGCAGAGACGGTCGTCCCAATGGCCTCTGTGCACCCTATGCGGGAAACAGTACCTGTGCGGGCAGGAGTTCGAAGCAGCGTCCCCTCGTCAGTGGCTTGTCGGAGTAGTCCGGAGCGGCGTCTCTCCTTCTGCGGCGCTGGCGAGAATCCAAAGCGCTGGGCAGCCGGAGTTCCCGGCTGTTAAGCGCGTCCACCCGGAAGTGAGTCTTTCAGCCTTCCGCTTCCGTCTCTTGAGATCTAGACCGCTAACCCATTTCTCCTCAAGTAGCGGTACGGCTCACGGAATCATGACAGCACCCACCACCAAACAGGACCCCCACCCGGCAGCCGGCAGGTCACACCGGGGTGGCGGGCCGAGGACAGCCAGGATGACCCAAGTGGAAGGCCCGAACCAGCCGGGAAGCGTGGCGGACATGCGACAAGGGCTCCCACGACCTCTCCTCGGTATCATAACCCCTCCAGTCCACCAGGTAGTAGAGCTGGCCCCGGGATCTTCGGGAGCCCAGAATGGCCCGGACCTCGTACTCGATGTGGTCCCCACGAAGAACAGGAGGAGGAGCGGAGGCCACACAATCAGGGTGAGTGGCATGTAGGAGGGAAACGTGAAAAACAGGGTGGCATTTCATGTGAGGGGGCAGAGACAGCTTCATGGAAACACGGTTAATCACCTTAGCTATGACGTAGGGACCCACGTACCGGGGCAACAGTTTCTTGGAGCCGTGAGCGTTGATGTGCTGTATCGATACCCACACCCTGTCACCCACCCTGTACTGCGGCTCAGCCTGTCTGTGCCTGTCCACGAACAGCTCGTAAGATTCCTTGGCTTTGGCCAACTCAAATCGGGCCTGCTGCCATAGATCGCGAAGGAACCCATGGTACGCCTGTACAGTGGGTAGAGGACTGGTCAAAGGTTCCTCCCAAGGGACCGTCCGGGGATGACGCCCCTGGAGACAAAAGAACGGGGACATGCCGATTGCGGTATGTTTGCTGTTATTGTAGGCGTATTCCACCAGCCAAAGGACTTCTGACCAATCGTTCTCCACGGACAGTAGTAAACATTGGAGGTACTGCTCCATGGTCTGGTTTGTCCTCTCCGCCTGTCCATCGGTTTGAGGGTGATACGCCGTGGATAAGCGCACTTCCATGCGCAGGATGCGACATACTTCATTCCAAAATTTGGACACGAACTGGGAGCCCCTGTCCGTGATCACAACCGACGGGATACCATGTAAGCGTACCACGTTGCGCATGACGATAACCAGCCAAGGCAGCTGCTGAGGGCAGTTTCTCCAACGGAACAAAATGGGCCATCTTGGAGAGATGATCCACAATGGTGAGGATGGTGGTGTATCCTGTCTTCGTTCTGGGTAGTTCCACCACAAAGTCCATGGAGATGGTATGCCAGGGGTACGGAGGCACAGGGATAGGATGCAACAATCTCACTGAGGGTTGAGACGAACCTTTCCCCTGAGCGCAGACGGCACACCGCGCAATATAGGCGTGTACGTCAGCGTCCATGGTAGGCCACCAGAAATGCCTCAACAGTAGGTCCATCGTCTTCTGACGGCCAGGGTGACTGTATAGTGGGTGATCATGGCACATGTACAGGGCTCGTTGGTGGTGGTTCGGTAGAGGCAGAAAGTAACGGTCTCCCTGGTATACGAACCCATCCCTAGCGGTGAGACCCTTATGCTCCCCTATCCAAGACGAGGCGACTTTCTGTTGTAAGTCGTCGTGCAGCTGAGTCAAAAAGCCAGAAGACAGAACGAGCCCCAGGAAACAATGATTCGGAATGATCGGAGCAGGAACGACCTTGGGTGTGTTATCTTCGGTCTCCGCGAGTCGTGACAGGGCATCGGCCTTGGCATTGTCCTTGCCGGGTCGGTACGTGATGTGAAACTCATATTTATTAAAGAATAAGGTCCAACGCAGCTGCCGAGCGGTCAGGGCCCGTGCTGAACGAAGGAACTGGAGGTTCCTATGGTCTGTATATATGGTTATTGGATGTTTCGCATCCTTGAGGTGGTGGCGCCATTCCTCGAAGACGGCCTTTATGGCTAGTAACTCACGGTCAGAGATCGTGTAGTTCCGCTCTGCTGGCTGTAGTTTCCTGGAGTAGAACGCCACTGGGTGCATCAAGCCCGTGTTGGCATCTCTTTGGGATAACACCCCACCCAGGGCATCTTGGGAGGCGTCGGCTTCCACAATAAAAGGCCGTTCCGGGTTTGGATGTAGCAAGACAGGGGCCGTAGTGAACCGTGTCTTCAAGGCTCGGAAGGCTCGTTCGGCGTCGTGGTCCAAAGCAAAGCGGACCCCTTTGCGCAGAAGGCGGGTGATGGGGGTGACGATCCTAGAGAAACCACCAATAAAACAACGGTAATAATTTGCAAACCCCAGGAACCGTTGTACTTGTTTCACAGAAGTAGGGGATGGCCATTGCAGTATAGCTGCGGTTTTCTTAGTATCCATGGTAACCCCCTCAGGAGTGATGACGTGTCCCAGGAATTCAACGGCGGTGGTGTGAAAGACACTCTTTTCCAACTTGACGTATAACCCATTGTGTAGCAATCGTTGTAAAACGGTGTGCACGTGTTGGATGTGTTCTTCTTGGTTTTTGGAGAAAATCAAAATGTCGTCAATATAGACGACGCAAAACAGGTCGATG
Source organism: Triturus cristatus (assembly GCF_964204655.1). Classification (NCBI taxonomy): domain Eukaryota; kingdom Metazoa; phylum Chordata; class Amphibia; order Caudata; family Salamandridae; genus Triturus; species Triturus cristatus. The sequence continues at coordinate 469,024,294 of NC_140581.1, read as the reverse complement.
AATTCCCTCAGTACTTCGTCGATAAAATACTGGAAAGCCGCCGGGGCGTTGCAGAGTCCGAAAGGCATGACCTAGTATTCGTAGAGACCGTACCGGGTCCGGAACGCGGTCTTCCACTCATCCCCCTTTCGGACTCTGACGAGATGGTAGGCCCCCCGGAGGTCCAGCTTGGTATATATGCTGGCGTCTTTCACCTGATCCAGCAGGTTCGTGATCAGAGGCAACGGGTACCTGTTTTTTACCATGATGGCGTTCATCCCTCTGAAGTCGATGCACGTTCTTAAGTCTCCTTCCTTCTTTGCCACGAAAAAGAGAGGAGACGACACCGGCGATCTAGATTGGCGGATGATCCCATTGCGTAAGTCCTCGTCCAGATACATACGGAGATGTTCGTTTTCCTTTTCGGTGAGCGAGTAGATGCGACTACAGGGCAGCTTAGAGGCTGGAATCAGGTCTATTTTGCAATCGAAGCTGCGATGCAGAGGTAAGGTGTTTGCCCCCTTTTTATCGAACACCGCAGTCAGATCCAGATAAGCATCAGGTACCTTCCTGTGTACGGTCAAGATGGTTTTGGTAAGGGGCAACACATGGGCTTGTATTCCTGATGATCCGGGGGTATACGGCCGGGGGTAACAGAGAGACGTGCAATAATCCAAATCCAATCGCATCACCCTGGACACCCAGTCGATCCGTGGATTATGTTCCACCAACCATGGAAGTCCCAATATCAAACGGAATTGAGGTGCGTCAATGGCATCAAAGGTGATGGATTCCGTGTGGTGGTTCCTAAACGACATCTCGGAGTTCGGTTTGAAAACGGATGAGACCTGAAGTAAGATCCGTCCCATCCACGGCTTTAACTGCCTCCGGTGTTTTCTTCGGTACAATGGCCATACCTAGGCTCGCCATATACTGGTTGTCCATAAAATTGCCTGTGGCTCCAGAATCGATAAGGGCTATTACCTGCCACACCAGGCCCGACCGTGTCTGTAAGGTTACTTCTACTCCAAGATGATGGCAACCGACGCCGTTACCCGGGGTTGGTATCCTGATGGATGACGAACCCAGTAGCCGGACCCCACCGTTTACTGGGTTTCCTCGTTTCCCGACCAGTCTCCCCTGGAAACAGGAAGCGCAAAGGGTCTCTTCCCCCTCGGTTTTGACGGCTTCACTGGGCACTCCCTCACGAAGTGTCCGCTTTTGCCACAATACAGACACTGGTTCTGTCACCTTCTCTTCTCCCGTTCCTCCTTGGTAAGTGGTCCCCGAATTCCTCCGATCTGCATCGGTTCTGGTGGGTCAGGGTTGGATACGGAGTCGTCTGTGTTTTTCTCTTTCTGTGGTAAAACTCGGGGATCCCCGCCTCTGTGTCGGTCAGTCTTCCGTTCCTGCAGCCTGAAGTTTAACTTCACCACTAAATCAATAAAAGGGCCGATGTCTTCTGGTGGATCCGGGATCTGGGACAGGAGGTCTTTCATCTCGTCCCGCAAACCCCTGTAAAACACCGACACCTTCTTGGACTCAGGCCAGCGGGCTTCGATCACCAGCCTACTGAAGGTGGTGATATAATGCAGCAAGTCCGTGGTTCCCTGTTTTAATCCGAGCAGTTCGTTATCCGCAGCCTGTACAAAGGTGTGGCGGGCGAACATCCTTCACATGGTGTGCTTGAAGGCTGGTAGGCTGTACAAACCCGGGTCATCATTCTCCACCAAGGGTATGGACCACAGGGAGGCATCACCTCCCATATAGGAGAGGATAAAGGCGATTTTTGAAGCGTCGTGTGGGAAGGCGGTGGCACGTGCCATAAAGTGCAGATGACACTGGTGAATGAAAACGCTGTACTTCGTGCTATCACCATAAAAGCGCTCAGGAAGAGCCAGCTGTACGGTATGCGGAGCTATCACCTGGATGGAGGTGTCTTGCATGGGAGTAGTGGCAGAACCACCAGGTTGAAACGTGGCGGGTCTCAATAGGCCTTCACGCAGTACCCTAGCCGTAGGGTACTGTCCCCAAGGTCCTGTTCCGGTATCCGCAACTTGCGTCTGCAACGCAGTGATGTCTTGGCGCAGACTGCGGTTTTCCGCCTGCATGGTGGCCAAGATGGCTGCGATGTCCTGAAGCGTGATCTCGGGATCACCCATGTCGCCCGGGCAGGAGAAACTACGTGGGCTTTGGATTCTGTCAGAGCCCCCCAAGTCTTACCTTCCGCTTGAGGGGTGATCCTGCAGAGGCGACAAGAACCACCACCCCCGTTTCCCACCTCACCCTATCAGGGGGTGAGCACTGACTAGGACAAGGGGGTACCAGGGGTAGAAGTCAGATAGGAGCGAGTCAAGAAGGCGCCCTTGACACCGAGCTGTGTGGGGAAAGAAGGGAACACGATTACCTTACTGCAATTCCCATCACTCCACCACTCTGTGTCATACCAGCCCACTGACCACGGGATTACCTTGTGAGATGTCGCGTGGCAACCTCCATGGAACGTGTCTCCAGTTCCCAGTCCCAGGACTGCTAGTGGGCCTCCGGATTGGCGAACGTGAAGCACTGCAGTTAGTGTGAACCAAAATCAAATAAACAAAACCAGCGCTCCTGCGCAAATAATAAGTAGGCCCCCTGTGCAGCTATCCCACACACTCCTGTGTGTCGTTGCTAGGAGAGGGAAATGGAACTCCCCCAAAGGACCACAAGCTTGCTAACGCCTGCACAGGGTTCTAATCCGGCCAGTTAGGGATGCAAACCAAAATCATCAAACCAGCGCTCCTGCGCAAATAATAAAGAACACGGTGAGGAACCCTACCCCCCGTACACACGCCGGTGTGCAGTGGCTGGAGAAATGGACACGGAGTAACGGGCGCACCACTGGTGCGAGACGGCAGAGACGGTCGTCCCAATGGCCTCTGTGCACCCTATGCGGGAAACAGTACCTGTGCGGGCAGGAGTTTGAAGCAGCGTCTCCTCGTCAGTGGCTTGTCGGAGTAGTCCGGAGCGGCGTCTCTCCTTCTGCGGCGTTGGCGAGAATCCAAAGCGCTGGGCAGCCGGAGTTCCCGGCTGTTAAGCGCGTCCACCCGGAAGTGAGTCTTTCAGCCTTCCGCTTCCGTCTTTCGAGATCTAGACCGCTAACCCGTTTCTCCTCGGGTAGCGGTACGGCTCACGGAATCATGACATGCATGCCCTTGAGACACTGCCAGATTAAACCCTGTGGAGGCCCAAAGGCAGTCAAAATTTCACACTCCCCTGCAAATGATGTCCTAATACCCAATGCACTGGATTTGTTTAAAAACTGACAGCTACCTGAAGATGAGCTTTGAAGAGACAAACGGTTATGTGAATCTGATATCCCTGGTTTATGCGCTTTAAGTTGTTAACAGGTACTTTACATTATTACAGTATTTTCTCTATTGAGTGTTTACTGTAAAGTTTTCATTTCTTTGAGTTGAATAATTTTTTTCTATGGTAGAAAACTGAACAAGTATCGTCAGCAAGGGACACTAATTACCGCACCACTATTTGTGTTTTTAAATTTGCTAAACACCTGTTTGATAATTGCCCACCTCAAAAGGCTAGCCACAAACATTAGCCTTTCATATTCCAATTTATACAAATAATAGTAGAGAGGCAACTTCAAAGAGAATACATAAAACTGCACATTGCTGTATTTATAACGAAAGAATGATTCGAGAGGTCTGTTCTTTGCTTTTGTTGTTTCAGTTCTTCTGGCTGGGGCCGTGTCCGGCCATGACGCGACACGTTCAGTTGATGTTCCTCAAATTTTGTTCAATAGGAGGATTTTAATTGATTATGACTGCAAATAACGGTCAGTTCCACGTTTGAAAGACTGTTTTGAGATCCCGATGTCGGATAGAAAATTAAGCTGTGACAATCCTACTGGTACATAAAATGGGAGGATATCGGGATCGCTATCAGTATGGAAGGCAAACGAAATGAACAAGGAGAGGAGTGATAGGATTCCAGACGTTTATTGACTCTACGCATATGTCACAATGTCCATGCATCAAGTTTCCTGGTTGGGTTGATCCCGTCTTCACCAGGACTCTTCTTGGGCGTGGGGGTTTGGTCTTGTTTCCACCCTCATCCGTGGAGTTGGTGTTGGTTGTGGAATGCTCCGGATGTGCAGAAAGAAAAAAACAATATCGGGGTCAGTGGATAGGAAGTAGATACTCGCTGAGTCAGGGAAACATGAGTGATGGAAGTAGTCACCGCTAATCCGACACCAAGTGGACCCCGTCGTAACCTCCCTCTAAACTGCAGCCCTCTCTCTCCTGTGCCCCGTGAACCCCTGAACTTTTGCCCGTACCTTGGCAAGCCACCCCCCTCCTGGAGGGTGACTGGGTGAAACGCGGTCTGGTTGGCCTCCCGGCTTGACGTCCTCGTCTGTGGCAGCGCCTCCCGACATAGCGTCTTCCTGTATGGCAGCTCCTCCAGTCTCGTGAGGTATCCCGCTTCCGTCTGTGTTCACTGTCCACGCCCCCACCTCTCCTCCTCTCGGGCTCCGGCCCTCTTGTGTCGCCTGCCTGCTTCCCCGATAGGCCGGCTTCTGGCAGCGTCATGGGCCACGCCCCCAAGAACTCTTCCTGGTATTTCCCCTTGAAGGGCTCCAGACCTGCCTGCACAGAGGGAGATATAACTTCAGTCAATGTCCGGTCTGTGTCAAAGGGTAACAAGGTCCGCAGCTCGTCATCGGAATCATGACACACGACCCCCCTGGATTTCCGCGATCGTGGCAAAGAGGAAACCAGGACAGGTAGTCCGCATTGCCTTGTTCCGTGCCCTTATGGTGATGTACCTCAAAGCGGAAGGGTTGAAGAGACAAAAAACAGCGAAGGACCCTGTCATTAGTGCCTTTATTCCTCTGGAGCCAAGTGAGGTCAGTATAGAGCAAAAAAGATCTTCCCTCAAGGTAGTACCTGAGTTTCAACGCTCCATTTCAGGGCCGGGCATTCCTTCTCTATTGTGGGATACACTTGTTCCCTAGTGAAGAGTTTTCTGCTGATATATAAGACAGGACGTTCCAACCCCTCACTATCTAACTGGGAAAGAACGGCTCCTATGCCCACCCGTGAGGCATTTGTCTGAAGAATGAATGGTTTCTGAAAATTTGGTGCAATACAGGTGAGGTGGTCAAAGAAGTCTTTAGAGCCATTAAGGCCTGGAGTTCTTGTTGAGAGGAGTTCCTGATGCGGTTAGCTGTAGTGGACTTTTTGAGCAGATCAGTAAGGGGGGCTGCTGTCTGGGAAAACAGGGGAATGAACCACCTGTAGTAGCCGACCAAGCCGAGGAAAGCCCTCATCTCCTTTTTCGTGGTGGGAAAGGGGGTTTCTTGGATGGCCCTCCCCTTCTCTGACTGAGGTTCAATCAGCCCTTTCCCCAACAAGTACCCCAGGTATTTGACCTTCTGAAAGGCAAATTTAGACTTCCTGGCGTTGATATGTAGGTTGGCCTCCCTTAGTTCAGTAAAAATGGCCGAAAGGTGGGACTGATGGTCTTCCCATGTTCGGCTAAACACAACAATATCGTCCAAGTAGGCTGACGAATACCCTGATTGGCTATTCAGGAGGGCGCCCATGAGCCTCTGAAAGCTAGCCGGGGCACCATGGAGGTCAAAAGGTAACACTGTGAAATGAAAGAGACCATCAGGAGTAGAGAATGCTGTCTTCTCCTTGTCTCCCGGATGGAGCGGAATCTGCCAGTAGCCTTTGGTGAGGTTGATGGTGGATATATAGCGAGCCTCACCCAGGCACTCGATTAGCTCATCCACTCTGGGAAGGGGGTACCTGTCTTGTTTAGAGATGCGATTCACCGCTTTGAGATCAATACAGAAACGGGTACTCCCATCAGGTTTCGGGACAAGAACGATTGGTGAACAACAGTTGCTCTTTGAGGGCACCATCACTCCCATTGCTAGTATATCCACCACCTCTTTTTGTGAAGCCGTGCGACGGGCCTCGGGGACCCGATATGGTTTTTGTTTAAAAACAACGCCATAACGAGTAGGTATCGAATGGGAGGTTAGGGAGGTTTTACCAGGCTGGTTGGAAAATATTCAGAAAACGAGAGGAGAAGAGCCTGTAGCTCGGCTTTCTCCTTCGTATTAAGCTCAGGACTATGTATGGCCTCGTGGACTGTGGTTTGCGCGGGGGTGGCAAACGAGACACTATAAGGTTTCTTGAGGACCGGACCAATCCATTTCTTTAAGAGGTTAACATGATACATCTGGGTTTTATTAGGGGAAAGATGTAACAGGTAGGTAGTCTTCCCGGTTTTCCTTGCGACCTCAAAAGGACCTTGCCACTCTTTCCTTAGTTTGTGTGAGGAAGAAGGGAGAAGGATCAAAACCCAGTCACCAATCCGGAAGTCCCTCAATTTTGTCCCTTTATCATATTGCTGTTTGTGCTACTTTTGTGCCCGTTCTAGATTGTCGTGGGCCAAAGTCTTCAGTTTGTGAAGCCTCACCTTCACCTGGTTGGCGTAATCCAGTAAGGCTAGTGCCTCAAACACCCTGTTCTTCCCAGCTTTCTTTCGTAATCTCTAGGAGGGTGCGAGGCCGCCTTCCAAATAAGAGTTCAAACAGAGAGACACCCAAGCTGGACTGGACTGTGCTTCGGACAACGAATAGTGCCAAAGGAAGAAGCTGATACCAATTCCTCCCATCCCCGGACAGGAGCTTTTTTAACTTAAGCTTCAAATTATCGTTGTACCTTTCTACAAGGCCGTCTGTTTGGGGGTGGTACACAGATGTTTTTATGTGTTTAATATCCAATTGCTTACACACCTCCTTCATGAGACGGGACACAAAAGGTGTGCCTTGGTCCGTGAGTACCTCTCTCGGGAACCCCATTCTAGAAAAAACCTTGATCAGTTTTTCGGATATGGTTGTGGTAGTGGCTGTCCGTAGGGGAAGGGCTTTAGGGTATCGAGTGGCGTAATCCACAATCATAAGAACATACTGGTGTCCTTTACTGGATTTGGGAAGGGGTCCTATCAAATCCATCCCTTTACATTCAAATGGTCACCCAATAATAAGTAGAGGCTGTAGGGGCACTTTTGGAGGGATGGATGGGTTTCTTTTCAGGCATATATCACACTCCTGGCAATACTTTTTGATTTGGAGATAAATGCCAGGCCAGTAGAAGTTGTCTAGGATCGCCTGACTAGTTTTCTCAGCCCCCACATGACCCACCAACAGATGGGAATGGTAGAAATCTAGGATTTGGTCCCTGAAACACGTGGGCACTAACAACCGAGTTTCGGCCCCTTCCTTGGCGATCCAGTATAGGAGCCCGTATCGTTCCTCAAAACAAGGATAGGCTCTCTTTTGGGTTTCCTTCATTTCCTGTGCTCTCTGCCAATCATGTCTAAGGGACGTGTCATTTAACTGGGCCCCCCTAAAGTTCTTATCCATAGCCCAGGGTTCTGAGGTCAGCAGGGTGTCATGAGGATCCCCTGATGGAGACCCCGGTTTAAGGGCACTCGCGACGAGGAGGGGAAAACAGGGATTGTCTACCCCCAAAATCAGTGGCTCAGGAAGAGATGGGAGAACCCCCACAGTGATAGTGATCTGTGTACCTATCTTGGTGCGTACTGGTAACTGAGCTACAGGATAGACCCCGACATCCCCATGCACACAGCTAAGGAATAGGGACGACATCTTCCTGGGCTTGCGAGTGTTTGCACCCTGAATCAAGGAGGGCCTTTACTTCCTTGT